>NC_072429.2:7520000-8145000 GCF_028878055.3 Symphalangus syndactylus
ACAAAATCCAAAACAAATGGAGTGAGGGAGGTCAGAAGAAAGTAACTTATCCAAGTTTGTTACTCACAAATGGGCTCCTGTGGAAATAGTGCTGATTTCATTTTGGGGTTTTTAAATAGTATGAAACAGATCTACGGAGCAATGACTTTTTTAAAAGGTAGGTATATCTGTTTTTAAAAAATGGAGAGCTGGTTAGGAAAATGCAAATCACAGCTACAATGAGATCCCACTAGGATGGCCAGAATCAAAGTCAGATAACAAGTGGTTGGTGAGGATGTAGAGGAATCAGCACCCTCATATACCACTGGTAGGAATGTAAAATGAGACAGCCTGTAAAACAGTCTGACAGTTCCTCCAAAGGTTAAACATAAAAATTACCATGTGATGAAGCAATTCCACTCCCAGGTATCTACCCAAGAAAAATGAAAACAGATGTCTATATGAAAACTTGTACATGAATGTTCACAGCAACAATACTCATTAACAGCCCAAACAAGAAACCTAAATGTTCATGAACAGACGAATGAATAAAATGTAACATGTCCATACAATGGAATATTATTATCAAGAGGAATCAATTGCTGTTACATAGTACATGATTGAAAATGACATAACATAAATATAAAATGTCCAGAACAGACAAAATTTTTTTTTTTTGAGATGGAGTCTCGCTCTGTTGCCCAGGCTGGAGTGCAGTGGCGCGATCTCGGCTCACTGCAAGCTCCCCTCCCGGGTTCACGCCATTCTCCTGCCTCAGCCGCCCAAGTAGCTGGGACTACAGGCGCCCGCCACCACGCCCAGCTAATTTTTTGTATTTTTAGTAGAGATGGGGTTTCACTGTGTTAGCCAGGATGGTCTTGATCTCCTGACCTCATGATCTGCCCCCCTCGGCCTCCCAAAGTGCTGGGATTACAGGCGTGAGCCACCGCGCCCGGCCCAGAGCAGACAATTATAGAGATAGAAAGTAGATCAGGAGCTGGAGAGGCTGGGTGGATGGGAGAATGGCTGCTCATGGGTATGGGATTTGTTTTAGGGTAATGAAAATGTCAAAAATGGATTGTGGTAATGGTTGCACAACTGTGATATACTAAAAATGACTAAATTGTTCACTGAAGTGGGTGAAGTATATGCTATGTGAATTACATCACAATAAAGCTGCTTTTTTTAAAGGCAGAACTGAGGCAGTGATTGTCCTCAATGAACTTCACTGTCTGGAGCCAGTTCTTATGTCTTAAAGATATAATTTAAGGCCAGGCGTGGTGGCTCACGCCTGTAATCTCAGCACTTTGGGAGGCCGAGATGGGTGGATCACTTGAGGTCAGGAGTTCAAGACCAGCCTGGCCAACATGGTGAAACCCCATCTCTACTAAAAACACAAAAATTAGCCAGGCATGCCGGGCGTGGTGGCTCACGCTTGTAATCCCAGCACTTTGGGAGGCTGAGGCGGGAGGATCACGAGGTCAGGAGATCGAGACCATGGTGAAACCCCGTCTCTACTAAAAATATAAAAAAATTAGCCGGGCGTGGTGGTGGGCGCCTGTAGTCCCAGCTACTCAGAGAGGCTGAGGAAGGAGAATGGCATGAACCTGGCAGGCGGAGCTTGAAGTGAGCCGAGATCACGCCACTGCACTCCAGCCTGGGTGACAGAGCGAGACTCCGTCTCAAAAAAAAAAAAAAAAAATTAGCCAGGCATGGTGGTTCTCGCCTGTAGTCCCAGCTACTCGGGAGGCTGAGGCAGGAGAATTGCATGAACCTATGAGGTGGAGGCTGCAGTGAGCCAAGATCGCGCCACTGCAGTGCAGCCTGGGTGACAGAGCAAGACTCTGTCTCAATAACAAAAAAAAGAACTCTCACTTGTAACCCTTTAGTGCCTGCGCACTATACTTGGTAACCAAGCGAGTGAACTGTGTTTCCCCTCAGGGATGACTTCACTTCCCTCTTCACATTCTGGCTTATAACAGGCTCTGTAGTGGCAGCAAAGCTGACCCCATAGTGGACTGACAGACACGTGAGCTCAGTGGCTTGGAAGCTGCTGACCAGAAACATGGGAAAACGTCCCTTCCACAAACAGTTTTAGCCCCCGAGTCTGCCTTGAGTACTCTGCACTAAGTGACATGAAGCAGCTTCTGACATAGACTGCCCCTGTCTGAGAAATGCCACATTCCTGGAAAGATGTTTTTAAAAGGCAAAGCACTCTAACAACAGGCATGCAAGTCAGTGCAAATCCACACACACAAGCAGAAGGTGTGAGTGCAGCAGTGACTCAGGGTGCAGGCAAAGGTGGGAAGCAGTGGTTTCCTTCCACCTTTCTTTTTACCTGTTCTGCGAGAAGGTGCTGTTGCCTCTGAAGGAACTGCTGTTGCTGTAAATGCTTTTGCTGCTGCTCCCTTTGTTTCTGTTGGTCCAAAAGCAACTGATGCTGCTTCATTACAGCGGCCTGTTGCTGGCTGCTGAGATAGGGGGAGCTGTTGTGGGAGCTGGCCACGGACACGGCAGGAGGCTGGGTCCCAACACTGGCAGCCTGGGCTGGCACAGGGACACTGGAAGGGTTCTGCTCCTGTCAACACAGATAGGAGACCGTGAAGTCTCTAAGCTCTGATCAGACCAAATAAGCTCCATTCAGTGAATTCAAGGTTCACTCTCTTGAAGCCAAGTCTCTGCTTCCCTTCTGACCTCCAATCCCACAGGGCTGGAGCACAGACCAAAAGTGATGACATCTGAGCATACAGGCGCCTAGCAACAAACAATTACTCCACACGTGTTAGTTTTGCTCCCAGTGATTCACCAGTGACAAAGGTATGGTTTTACATTAAGCAGATGTAAGCTTTCATATTTGCGCACTATAGTTCCAGTAAGCAATCGAGGCTTAGAAATGCTCACTTATCAGGACATGTGAGTGCAGAGGGGGTCAATAGGGGAAGAATACTTTTTTTTTTTTTTTGAGACAGAGTTTCGCTCTTGTTGCCCAGGCTGGAGTGCAATGGTACGATCTCAGCTCACTGCAACCTCCGCCTCCAAAGTTCAAGCGATTCCCCTGCCTCAGCCTCCTGAGTAGCTGGGATTACAGGCATGTGCCACCATGCCTGGCTAATTTTGTATTTTCAGTAGAGATGGGGTTTCTCCATGTTGGTCAGGCTGGTCTCGAACTACTGACCTCAGGTGCTCCGCCCACCTCGGCCTCTCAAAGTGCTGGGATTAGAGGCGTGAGCCACCATGCCCGGCCTAGGGGAAGAACACTTTGAAGGGGGGCTTTGGTCAATGGAGACCACTCTGTCCCATGTGCATAAACCTTGGATTTGGGGCTATCCCTGAACGACCCGAAACTGTACATCTGTACAAGCATTTTACTGGAAGAGACTGCTTAGCTTTTGTCAGATACCCATCCTCAAAAAATACTGAGAATCAATGAGAACTTTAACAGATATTCTCTGTCAATATATAGACCAAAAAGTGAGAGTCATGTCAAAGGCCACCACAATATTATCCTGTCATTACTGACACTTAGAAGAAAAGGGGAGAACTTCGCAGAAGATAGGCAAAAAGCAATCATTATTTAAACCAGTTTCAGCTCCTTTCTAGTTATTCATTCTAACATTCTGTGGTATAATTTCTTCACTCTAGTCACCGGAAGCTTAAGAACTACTGAGAGTGCTTCGTAAGGTGCAGAGTGCTACGCGGATGGCAAGCACCCTCACTGTGTGCAGCTGAACCTCTCTTCAGGGGGTGCTGAACGGCGTGAGACATCTTACTGGCTGAAGTAAGTGGAATTATCAGCACTAGGAGATGCTTAAACGGCTTACAGTTTTTGGCTATTAGAAATAACCACACAATGAATATCTTGGGTATAACTTTTTCTTTTATTTTGGATTATTTCTGTAGATCAACTTGTCGGGTATAAAGTGTGTCAATGCATATGAACATTTTATAGCATGTGAAAAATATGTAATGTCAAATGACTTCCCAAAAGCAGTGAGCTCATTTACACACTCTCATCAATATAGGAGTGCGTCTATTTCCTCAGGATATTACTGGCACTGGGCTTTTTAATTTGCAAAATTTTAGCATGTATTACAAATTCACATTCACTGCAGGCTTATCTGCACTAGCAGAAAACAGGAAACAACCCGAAGGGCCATTTTCCATGTGATGCTACCAGGCTTTAGAACCATGATAAAGTAAGCACAGAGCTGAGCTGTGCTGGGAAGCAGCAAGTGCCTACAATGTTATAAGCTTACCAAAAATTAGGGAATTTTGTACATGGAGATCTGAAAGGTAGCAAAAAAAAAAAAAAAGCCAAGCCTCTAAGAAGCACGTTAAATGTAATGTTTATCTGCAAAACACGGTCACAAATTACTTAATTTAAATCCTACGGCATGAAAAAGACACTGGACTAAATGCAGGTGATTCCTCAAACCTTTGTGTAGTTAAAAATCAAGCTATGCTAGGGAACTTTACCCTATTTTTTATTAACAATCAACCGTGGTTTATTTTATAAATTTCCACTCCCAAGAGGAACAAAGGATGACAGCAGCTATCCCCTCTTCCCACAACTACCTCGGATCCAATTAACATCCAAAGTAGCGAGTAACTTCACTGAAGTGTCTGCAGCAGAGGAACAGAAAGCAAAGGCTCATACTTACCTGGCCAGGTGGAACCAGTGATCGGAAAGGCATATTTCCTGGCTTTGGCTTCATCAGAAACAAGGAGTTCTGCTCGTGACTCAGATGGGACAGCTGCTGGGGAAGATAAGCCATCAGGGCTGGCTTGCTCTGGCCAGACCCCGGGCTGCCTTGCCCACAGTCCGCTTTGTAATGAGAAAGGGGTTTTGTATTGCCGTAGTCCAGCACAGACCCTGGGTTATTCACGGAGTTCTGATTCAAGTTACTCGGTGGCTGGTGACTCAGCAGGTTCACATGGCTGGGCTGGAGGTAGGGGCCTCCGGGCCGAGGGGAACTCTTATTCACACTAGGCATCATGAGCAGTTTGGAGTTGGTGAAGTCTTGCTTGTAGCTGGAAGGGCTGGCAGGCTTCTCCATGGGGTAAGGGACATCTAAGGAACTGTGGGAGGGCCCCGTCTGCTGCCATGTGGACATCTGGCCCGGGGCCGGTGCCGGGGTGGCCTGCTGTGGGTTCTGGAGCATCTGCTCGCGCTTCTGCTTGGCAGCGATCTGCTGGAGCTGGTGGGCAGAGGACAGCTCTGAGGCCCCTCCTGGGCCCTGACTGGGCAATACCACACTTGCAAGGGCTCTTTGTGCGTTCTGGGCCTGGGCTGATGCCGGCATCAGGTTTGGACTGGGATTGTCTGTCCCGGGCTGACCAGAGGTGTGGAATAACGTTTGGGAGCCCCCTAGGCTGGGGGAATCTGTACTCACAGGGGCAGACGAAGGCCCCAGAAAGGTCTGCCCTGCAGACCCGGCCCTCACTTGTGGAGAGCCTAACTGTTCTTGCTCAAAGGCTGCTGGAGAGAATTCCGTCTTAATATTAATGTCCTGTGCCAAGGGGGTTTGTGTGGCAGAGCCAGAAGACTCTGGGTCCTTCTTCTCCTCAAAGTCCTCATTAAACAGGTCCTTCATGTCTTCATCGGGCACCGACCTGTTCAGCTCCTCGATGAGCTCCTTCCACTCCTGCTCGTTAAGGTTGAGGTCTGGCATGAGGTTGCTTTGCGATATGGAGCCGACAGTCCCAGTGATCATGCAAGGCAGGTCTTCGACAGGCTCCTGCTTCAGTTCTTTATTCAGGCTCAGAGGAAATGACTCACTGGGGTTACTGCCTCCATTCAAGTGGAGGCTGGAGTCAGCCAGACGCTTTTTGTTGAGAGAGTCTAGCCCCAGAGAGTGCTTCCCACTGGACTGCAGGGCGTCGGCTCCAGAAGGCTTGTCAGACTGACCAAGTGGGGAGGCTGGAGGCAGTCCATTGGAAGAGATGGCAACTCCCAGAGGGGCCTCCCGGCGAGTCTTCTTATGCCCAGGAAAGAGGTCCCCGTAGCCATTCTGTTGATCACCATTCTGAGGGGAAGTGGCTCTGTCAAGATTCCTCTTAACTGTATCATGAAGATGCTGAAAAACATTGAAAAGAATGACTTAAGATACATATGAATTTGCTCTGCTATGACAGTAACAAGCCAGGGGCTGATGTCCCTGCAATGCTTGCCAGTGGGTTCTGCTTGCGTAGTTTACACTCCCATTTCTGGGGACACACCTCCATTTTCCCTGACGGTCCTGTACCTGGCCAGTCAGAACTGACATCTAGCTAAAGTGCTTCTGCAGTCCTCTTTCTGCAGGAGACAGGCATGAGGCTGCCCACAGCCATCTCATCTGGAGGTATGCCCAAGAATGGAGCCAACGAGAAAAGGCCAGAGAGCACACACACACACACACACACACACACACACACACACACACACACACATTTTTTTTGAGATGGAGCCTTGCTCTGCCGCCAGGCTGGGTGGAGTGTGGTGGCACAATCTCAGCTCACTGCAACCTCCATCTCCTGGGTTCAATCAATTCTCATGCCTCAACCTCCCAAGTAGCTGGGATTACAGATATGCACCACCATGCCTGGCTAACTTCTGGTATTTTTTGGTAGGGACAGGGTTTCACTATGTTGGCCAGGCTGGTCACAAACTCCTGGCCTCAAGTGATTCACCCGCCTCAGCCTCCCAAAGTGCTGGGATTACAGGCATGAGCCACTGTGCCTGGCCCCTCACTTTTCTTTTTTTGAGACAGAGTTTTGCTCGTTGCCCAGGCTGGAGTGCAATGGCGTGATCTTGGCTCACAGCAACCTCCGCCTCCCGGGTTCAAGCCATTCTCCTGCCTCAGCCTCCGGAGTAGCTGGGATTACAGGCATGCACCACCACGCCCGGCTAATTTTGTATTTTTAGTAGAGACAGGGTTTCTCCATGTTGGTCAGACTGGTCTCGAACTCCGGACCTCAGGTGATCTGCCCACCTCAGTCTCCCAAAGTGCTGGGATTACAGGTGTGAGCCACCGCGCCCGGACAGCCTCTCACTACTTCTTATTGGGACTATTTGCTTGAACACAATCATGTCTGATGTGACACTGTGACTCTGCTTCCTGTTTCCTCCTCGATGGATTCATGCCACTAAAGTTACTAAGATTCTGCCTTGTGCCAGAGGCAAGTGCTGTGGGGAACATAAAGACAAACAAGACAGCTCCTCCTCTCGTGGGCTTTCAGGACATGGGACAGACACAGACACGGCTACAGACTGAGAGCAGCACACAGTAAGTACCCTGGGAGTTCAGGGGCGGCAATTTCAAGATAAGAACATGTCAGAAGGGATGGGAAGGGGACAGAAGATGGAATCTTTCTACTACTTCCTCAGCTGCATGTGCTGCAGTCAGGACTCAACTCCACTGCCCAGAGGAGGTGCCTATGCTCAGCTTCTGAACACATGCTGCTCTTTTCCTGTGTTTACTTTATTACGTTTTTGTCCTTTATCCCCCACCCCAGTACCATCCCCCCTTCCCATAAACCCTAAGCATCTATAGCATGTTATTAGAAAATGTTCCAAGTAACAGCCCTCATTATCTTTAGACAGGATTCAGAGGAGACAGGGAGCCCCCTGTGCTAGCTTCTCCGGCTGCAGAGAAAGGCCACCTGACTCTCCACACCAACCCCAGGAGCCCAGGTGAAGTGCCCTGGCCTGGGTGTCCCGCCTGGGGCAACTCCACGGGCATCAGTTCTCAACAGCAGATTACCCACTGGACACCAGGGAGGACCATTTTCTCAACCTCTAATCCCCAATTCTAATGTTCCTGTTCTTTTCCCCACATCAAGGTTTGCTTATTTCTGAACAGTTAAAGCTGATTACACAGTGCTCTATAAATCCTAGCCAAGTCAGTATTTTTAAAAATCCATATATGGGTAACTAAGTCGGTCTGAAAAAAAAAAAAATTGCAGGAATGCCTGACAAATGGAACTGCAGGGCAGAGGTAAGCAACAATCCTAGGATTCAGAACACCGCCCCACAGCTGCAGGGCGTTTGCTTTACTTTCATGCAGGTTCTTCTGCTTTCTCCTGCCACCTAGGGGTGGAAGGGAACCATGCACATAAAACAGACCCTTTATAAAAGCCATTATTTGAAAAGTTTTCCTTGTGGAAGGCAAATTCATACCCATTTAAATGGTCAGAGGAAATAAAAAATTAGTTGCTAACATTTCCTTGATTTTCATATTTTCTACCATTTTCTTTTGTTCCACAGTGCCAGGTCTGGGCTCTCTGTAAACTTGTGAGCTCAGTTTTCCATTTTCCTAGGGGGAAAAGAAAGATGGAAATCTAAAGGGTCAAGGCACCTGATGAGTCAGCTGGTTGTCTCAGATTAGAAACGGAATCTTTCTTTGCCCTAACAATTACAAAAGGTACCACTCCCTCATTCAATATCCACATGCAAACAGCTGCAGACAAGTTCCAGTGTCACAACTCAATTTTGTAATACCTATTGCTTTTAACCAAAGGAAACAGTAGGGCATTTTGTCAACTACTCACAAAATTTAACTGGAATAACGTTGGCAGGGATAGGAGTGTGTAATGTGGTGGCCCCGGCAGATTTTTAAGCCCTGAGCATTTGCAGGAGTGTCTGATATGCAGGGCAAGGATGAGTAAGCCTTGGAGCCTGAACTCCAAGAATCACAATAGAGATGGGAAAACAGCCTGAACAGATTAAAAGTTACATAAGAACAAACACAAAAGGTGCTATAAAGCAATACTAGACTGGCTGCCATGTATAAACACAGGAGCCTGCTCCAGCGTATTCTGGTACTTCTGGGTGCTCAGCTCAAAGGTGCCTGTTGTAACTACTGAAGAGCTTCTGCAGTGTACAGGGTTCCAGGAGGACCCAGTCCTGGGAGATAATATGATCAGATGCTCGTGGTCAGCTGGAGAACCACGTGTGCTCAGCCTTCCACCAAGACACCCTGCTGACCTAACTCCCATCCTAGCCTATGCCAGCTCCGTCCCTGGGAGGCCACACTCTCCAGGTGCCACCTGCCATCCTCTGCTCTGGGAGAGGAGCTCCAGGATACCACCACTGCTCTGAATCAAGCTGGAGCTGGCCACACCTTTTGGACTCCTAAGCAGCATCCTGTCAGTCTCTCACCCACCATGCACTAGCCTTATAGGAAGGATAATCCTTCGCCTATCTCCACTTCCTCCTTCTTCAACCACCCACCGCTGCAATCCCAGAATGCTTTGTGGCCAAACTCACCAAAAAATGACAACACCTACATGCTTCCACTCTGAGCTGACAGACACAGCTGCTGAAGACACGCGTGGTTCTCTCATCAGTGCTCCTTATGCACTAGCAGCCAATGCCACTTTCTAGCCCTACTCATCAGGAAATTTGCTTTTCCTCCTGCCTCCTCTTTTTTATCTCTTCTATCATCCTCCTGTCAGCCAAACGCCACCAGTTCCCACCCCTTAGAGCTAGCACCTTGATCTATGGCAATACGGATTACATTCCTGGCCAATCTGGAAATCGATGGGATGTGGGGAAAAGGAAGGGAGGAGTTGAGAACTGCTTTCTCCAAGGCCAGCAATGATCTTCCTACTGTTACACATAGGCCATATTTTCAGTTCTTCCTCTCCCTCTTATCATCTGCCACTTAATAATTCATCTTTATTATTATTATTGAGACGGAGTTTCGCTCTTGTCCCCCAGGCTGGAGTGCAATGGTGCAATCTCAGCTCGCTGGAACCTCTGCCTCCCAGGTTCAAGTGACTCTCCTGCCTCAGTCTCCCGAGCAGCGGGGATTACAGGTGTGCACCACCATGTCCAGCTAATTTTGTGTTTTTAGTAGAGATGGGGTTTCGCCATGTTGGCCAGCTGGTCTCAAACTCCTGACCTCATGTGATGCGCCCGCCTCGACCTCCCAAAGTGTTGGGATTACAGGCGTGAGGCATCTCACCCGGCTCTTTATTTTTTTTTTAAGAGACAGGGTCTCACTCTGTTGCCCATGCTGGAATACAATGGGTGATCAAGGCTCATGGCAGCCTCAAACTCCTGGGCTCAAGTGATCCTCCCGCCTCAGCCTCCTGAGTAGCTGGGACCACAGGCGTGAACCACCATGCCTGGCTAATTTTTTTGCTTTTGTGGAGACCGGAGTCTCACTATGTTGTCCAGGCTAGTCTCAAACTCCTGGACTGAAGCGACCTCCTGCCTCAGCCTCCTAAAGTGCTGGGATTACAGGTGTGAGCCACTGCACCTGGCCTCCTTCCATTTTTTTTTTTTTTTTTTTTTTTTTTTTTTTTTTTTTTGAGACTGAGACTCTCTGTGTCACCCAGGCTGGAGTGCAATGACGCAATCTCAGCTCACTGCAAGCTCCACCTCCCGGGTTCATGCCATTCTCCCACCTCAGCCTCCTGAGTAGCTGGACTACAGGCGCCCGCCACCATGCCTGGCTAATTTTGTTTTTGTATTTTTAGTAGAGACGGGGTTTCACCATGTTAGCCCGGATGGTCTCGATCTCCTGACTTTGTGATCTGCCCACCTCGGCCTCCCAAAGTGCTGGGATTACAGGCGTGAGCCACTGCACCCGGCCTGCTTCCATCTTTAAAGTTCCCTTTTTCAGGCCGGGCGCGGTGGCTCACGCTTGTAATCCCAGCACTTTGGGAGGCCGAGGCGGGCGGATCACGAGGTCAGGAGATCGAGACCACGGTGAAACCCCGTCTCTACTAAAAACACAAAAAATTAGCCGGGCGTGGTGGCGGGCGCCTGTAGTCCCAGCTACTTGGAGAGGCTGAGGCAGGAGAATGGCGTGAACCCGGGAGGCGGAGCTTGCAGTGAGCCGAGATTGCGCCACTGCACTCCAGCCTGGGTGACAGAGCGAGACTCCGTCTCAAAAAAAAAAAAGTTCCCTTTTTCTTTACCACTCTTCTTGCATTCTCTTCTGCTTTTATGGTTCGTTGTTTCTAGTATCCTTTGAAAAGTCTCCCCTTCTCCTGCCCTTCTATCAAATAGTACAGTCCTCTTCCCCTTTTACTCTACATACTCTACCTGAGAGATTTCACACATTCCCATGCCTTCAAATTCCCACGACTGAACATCGCACTCAAATACACCCAACTGTCTGGGAACCAAACGCTGATCCACTCAGCCCCTGTCCCTTCCAACTTCCCTCACAACCCTCCCTGCTGTGCACCATGCTGGGGTCATGTGGCTGGCTTACAGCTTATAGCTCCTCAAATGTGCCTGCTCAGTGTTGCTTGGGGCCTCTGCACCTGCTCTTCTCTTTGTCCAGAGCACCTCTTCCCTCTAACTTTTCTGGGGATGACTCAGCTTCTAATTCAGGTGGCTTATCTCCTCCATCATCCACATCACCTGCCACCCACACCACAGTACTTTCTTGCTGATCCCCTCACCAGAGGCACTCATCTAGTGTCAGGGCCCAACCCGACACTAGAATGCCAAGCAGAGACCCCAGTGCCTTGGACAGTGCCCAGCACTTGATAAGTGTCTGTGAATAAATGTGCCATCTGATGCCCCACCTCTGCAGAGCTCTTACTCCTGTCTATCCAAAGACCTACTGAGCCCCTCTCTACGTGAGTGATGACTCCGATGACATCTGTCTGAAGCTGAGGCCAGCCTTTCCCCAGTCTTGTTTCCTCTCCTCTGTTCCTACATAAGACTGTCACTACCAGGTGCCCTGTCACATAAACCAGAAAGCAGCCTCCCTCCCGTTCCTCCTTAGTCCCTGCACACAATCAGTGCCCAAGGCCTATGGAGTCTACCTCCTTAACATTTCTTGAACCCACCCACTTCTCTCCATTCATTAACACCCATTTCTCTCACTTGAATTATTTTAACCATGTGTTGAGACCCCGCCCTCCCAACCTGTGTTCCTCATCAGTCAGAGGGACTCCACGAGAGGGTAGGACTTACAGCATCAGAAGTTTTTAAGGCAATAATTGTTAACAATTGGCAATTCCAACCCAATCCCAACATTTCTCTCCCAGCGCCCTGTATGTCCACAGGACACTCAGGAGCCCTGACCCTCTCTTCAGGTAAAGTAGGTCCATTTCATGCAACACTCAAGTTTTCAGTGACTTGAGGAAGGGAAATCCATGTCAAGTAGCAACTTGTTACTTTGATAAAGCACAAATCTGAACCAAGTGCTGTAGGAAGAAATCCTCACTTAAGTCATGTGCTTGCTGACCCCTCATTTCCAGTTACTTATGATGTATTCCCAGTTAATTATTCTTAAACTATTATTCCCAGTTAATTCAGGATCTCACTCAACCCTAGATGAGTATCATTGTTCCTGTTTTATTGCCAGTGAAACTGAGAAAATTACACAAGGTTTCCTGAGTTTTGATGTCTCAAGAAGGATCCCTTCTGAATGCTGGGGTCTGCTGCCGACAGACCCCCTTTGTCAGAACAGACTTGGTGAATTAATCCCACTTCCGAGAGTGATGCCAAAAGAGAAGCCTGCATATCAAACACCAGCAGCAGGACAGAGTGAGTCAGTTTCAAATCATACAAAAAGGAGCACCTTCCCCTAGGTGAAGCGCAGATACCCAGCAGGTGTCACTACCAGACAAATGAACTGTGCTGTGAGGAAATCCCACATACCAGCGCCACAAACAATCTTTGTAATTTTTTTTTTTTTTGAGACGGAGTCTTGCTCTGTTGCCCCGGTTGGAGTGCAGTGGCACGATCTTGGCTCACTGCAACCTCTGCAGGTTCAAGCTATTCTCCTGCCTCAGCCTCCCGGGTAGCTGGGATTACAGGCGTGTGCCACCATGCCTGGCTAATTTTCGTATTTTGAGTAGAGAAGGGGTTTCACCACGTTGGCCAGGCTGGTCTTGAACTCCTGACCTCAAGTGATCTGCCCACCCTGGTCTCCCAAAGTGCTGGGATTATAGGTGTGAGCCACCACGCTGGGCCAGTAAAATATTTTTAAAAAAGAAAAAAAAAGGTCAGGCGCAGTGGCTCACGCCTGTAATCCCAGCACTTTGGGAGGCCAAGGTGGGCGGATCACGAGGTCAGGAGATCGAGAACATCCTGGCTAACACAGTGAAACCCCGTCTCTACTAAAAATACGAAAAATTAGCCGGGTGAGGTGGCGGGTGCCTGTAGTCCCAGCTACTCAGGAGGCTGAGGCAGAAGAATGGCGTGAACCCCGGGGGTGGAGCCTGCAGTGAGCAGAGATCGCGCCACTGCACTCCAGCCTGGGCGACAGTGAGACTCCGTCTCAAAAAAAAAAAAAAGAAAGAAAAAAAAAATGGTCAGGTGTGGTGGCTCATGCCTGTAATCCCAGCACTTTGAGAGGATAAGGCAGGAGGATCACTTGAACCCAGGAGTTCAAGACCAGTCTGGGCAACATAGTGAGATGCCATCTCTAAAAAAAATAAATAATTAGCCAGGCACAGTGGGGCATATCTGTAGTCCCAGCTATTTGAGAGGCTGAGGTGAGAGGAACATTTGAGCCCAGGAGGGAGACTGCGGTGAGCCATGATTGTGCCACTGCACTCCAGCCTAGGGGACAGAGAACGACTGTGTTAATTAAAAAAAAAAAAAAAAAAAAAAAGTCACAGAACTGTCTAAAAGTTCTAAAATTCCTGCTAGTAAAATTCTCACTTTTAAAGAGATTATTTGTCTTACTAGTTTGGAATAGTCACTGATTTAGAATATAAACCACTCAGCATGATGAGAACTAAAGATCCCTATAAGCTCCATTCCTGTCACTGAATCCACTTGTCGAGGACACAGAAAAGGTAAGTTCCAGTTCCGGTATTTTCCAGAAAACTCTGTAGTTTGGTGCCTAAACATTTTTACATCATCTTTTTAAATTTAAACGTTTTTGAAATAATTATACATTCATAGGAAATTGCAGATAGTATAGAGAGGTCCTGTGCACCCTTCACCCGGTTTCCCCCAATGACTGTATTTTACGTAATTATAGCACAATATCAAACCCAGGAATTTGATATCAGTATAATGCATGTGTATAGTTCTATGTGCATATAACCATCACCTTGTTCGATAAAAAGTTTTTAAAGAGCTTTTTTAAAAGCAAAGCTATGTAAGTATTTAACAATTCAATCTCTTTCTGCAGGATAATCAAGCAAAGTTAGAATTCACTGAGAAACAAAACTGTTAAATAGATTGATTCTTGTGCTTGGCAGGCAGTCAGTATATTCTCTTCACTACAGAAAAACCAATTTGGGAAACCAATGAGGCTCAGAAGGTTGCTTGGTAGACATGAAAACAATGCAGGCGATTGCCAACTGGATGTGTGATGTTAAGACATAATCCATTTAGCATCTGAAGATGGCTGCATTAGATGATCTAGAGTTCCACTGGCTTTAAAACTCCACATTGCTATACTTCTTTTTTTTGAGAGGAGTCTCGCTCTGTCACCCAGGCTGGAGTCCAGTGGCACCAGGCTGGCTCACTGCAACCTCTGCCTCCCAGGTTCAAGTGATTCTCCTGCCTCAGCCTCCCGAGTAGCTGGGATTACAGGCACCCGCCACCATGCCTGGCTAATTTTTGTATTTTTAGTAGAGACGGGGTTTCACCATGTTGGTCAGGCTGGTCTTGAACTCCTGATCTCAAGCAATCTGCCCGCCTTGGCCTCCCAAAGTGCTGGGATTACAGGTGTGAGCCACCTCACCTGGCCCACATTGCTATACTTCTAATACCAATTTTTACTCTGAACAAGGAGACGCTCTCAAGGGCTCATAGAGTACTCATTCACTGAAGTCCTCCTATACAGCAGACACTGCTCTGTACAGGCTGTATATAAATTAACAGTAAATAGACTGCAAGTCATTATTCAAAATTCACAGCCGGGCACAGTGGCTCAGCCTGTAATCCCAGCACTTCGGGAGGCTGCGGGTGGGTGGTTTGCTTGAGCTCAGGAGTTCAAGACCAATATGGTGAAACCCTGTCTCTACTAAAAATACAAAAATTAGCCGGGCGTGGTGGCGCACGCCTGTAATCCCAGCTACTTGGGAGGCTGAGACAGGAGAATTGCTTGAATCTGGGAGGTGGAGGTGGCAGTGACTGGAGATCACGCCACTGCACTCCAGCCTGGGCAACGCAGCGAGACTCTGTCTAAAAAAAAAAAAAAAAAAAAGAAAGAAAAAGAAAAAAATACAAAAATTAGCCAGGCACGGTGGCATGCACCTATAGTCCCAACTACTCAGGAGGCTGAGGTAGGAGAATGGCTTCAGCCCAAGAAGCAGAGGCTGCAGTGAGCCACGATCATGCCACTGCACTCCGGCCTGGGCGACAGAGTGAAACCCCGTCTCAAACAAAACAAAACGAACAAAACAAAAAAACAAACAAAAAGCCCCCCAAATTCACTAGGTTTTTACCATATTCTAGGCAGGGTAACTAAGCCCAGGGATAAGAATATGAAGACATGCTGATCTGCCCCCTCCTCTGGGATGTGATGGAGAAGCTATAGAGGTGCAGTCTTTGGGGAGGAAGTAGAAGGGAGGGCAGGACAGTGTAGGGATGGCAGGAAGACTTCCCAGAGAAGGGAATACCTGAGTTAGGGTATCAGGGAAACAGAAGAGTCCTCTGGAGGGGAGGAAGGCATTCCGGGCTAAGAGGCAAAGGCAAAGATGCACAAATGAATACTGTGTGGGAACGGGTGGAGGAGGCAAGCAGAAAAGCAGCAGTAGTTTCAGTTGCTGACATGTAAAAAGCACAACGGGGAGTGTGCTGAGAGAGAGGCTGGGAATGATCACGATGGCCCCAAAATGTCATTTAAAGGAAGATTTGAAAATACGCAGTCTAGAGTGAACAGTATGCTGAACCCCCATGCAAACATCATGCAACTGAAACATATCAGGATTTGGCCAATTTGGTTTCACTTCTACCTCCCTCCACCGGACAACTGGATTATTTAAAAAACAAATCCTAGAGATCATACCATTTAATCCACAAATACTTCTCAGTATGTATTTCTAAAAGGAACTCTTAGCCGGGTGTAGTGGCTCACGCCTGTAATCCCAGCACTTTGGGAGGCCAAGAGGGGTGGATCACAAGGTCAGGAGTTCAAGACCAGCCTGGCCAAGATGGTGAAACCCTGTCTCTACTAAAAATACAAAAAGTTAGCTGGGCGTGGTGGCAGGCGCCTGTAATCCCAGCTACTCGGGAGGCTGAGGCAGAGAACTGCTTGAACCTGGGAGGTGGAGGTTGCAGTGAGCTGAGATCATGCCACTGTACTCCAGCCTGGGCGACAAAGTGAGACTTCGTCTCGAAAAAAAAACAGAAAAACTCTTGGCTGGGAGCAGTGGCTCCTGCTTGTAATCCCAGTGCTTTGGGAGGCCAAGGTGGGCATATCACAAGGTCAAGAGTTCGAGACCAGCCTGGCCAACATGGTGAAACCCCCATCTCTACTAAAAATACAAAAAATTAGCCAGGCGTGGTGGCGCGTGCCTGTAGTCCCAGCTACTGAGGAGGCTGAGGCAGGAGAATTGCTTGAACCCGGGAGGTGGAGGTTGCAGTGAGCTGAGACCACGCCACGGTACTCCAGCCTTGCCAACAGAGTGAGACCCCGTCTCTAAAAATAAATAAATAAGTAAATAAATAAAAAGAACTCTTAAATGTGTATATAACATTATGATACCATTATTATACCTAAAACATTAACAATTCTTTTTCATCACTACCTCACACCCATTAGGATGGCTACAATAAAACAACAACAACAACAAGAACCTGAAAATAACAAGTACTGGTGAAGATGTGGAGAAACTGAACTTTGGTGCACTATTAGTGGGAATGTAAAATGGGGCAGCCGCTGTGGAAGTGTGTGGCTGTTCCTCAAAAACTGAAAAACAGAATTATCATATACTAGCCAGCAATTCTACCTCTGCCTGTCTACCCAAAAGAACTGACAGCAAGAAAGCAAAGAGGTATCTGTAACTCTTTGTGTGTCGCAGCACTATTCACAACAGCCGAAAGGCAGAAGCAATCCAAGTGCCCATAAATACCTGACTGGATTAAAAAATGTGATATAGGCCAGGCACGGTGTCTCACACCTATAATCCCAGCACCCTGGGAGGCCAAGGTGGGTAGATCACCTGAGCTCAGAAGTTCGAGACCAGCGTGGCCACCATGGCAAAACGCTTGTCTCTATAAAAACATACAAAAAATTAGCCAGGTGAGGTGGAGGTTGCAGTGTGTTGAGATGGAGCCACTGCACTCCAACCTGGGTGACAAGAGACCCTGTCCCCGCCACAAAAAAAGTGATATATACATACAGTGGAATAGTATTTAGCCTTCGAAAGGAAGGACAACATTGTCACACATATTTACATGGATGAACCTTAGGGACATCACATCAAGACAAGCTGGTTACAAAAAAAAAATACTATATTGATTCCACTTATACAAGGTACCTGGAATAGTAAATTCACAGAAATAGAAAGTAAAAGGCCAGGCACAGTGGCTCATGCCTGTAATCCCAGCACTTTGGGAGGCCGAGGCTGGTGGATCACCTGAGGTCAAGAGTTTGAGACCAGCCTGGGCAATATTTTTAGTCTCTACTAAAAATACAAAAATTAGCCAGGTGAGGTGGCATGTGACTGTAATCCCTGGTACTTGGGAGGCTGAGGCAGGGTAAACACTTGAACCTGGCTGCAGACTCAAGAGGTTGCAGTGAGCCAAGATGGCACCACTGCACTCCAGCCTGGGTGACAGAGCGAGACTCTGTCTCAAAAACAAACAAATAAAAAAAAATGTGAATGTACTCAATGCCACTGTACTGTATATATCTATATATGGTTAAGATGGTAAATTTTATGTTATATGTATTTTACCATAATAAAAAGTTTTTTTTTTTATTGAGACTGAGTCTCACTCTGTCACCCAGGCTGGAGCACAGTGGCACCATCACGGCTCACTGCAACCTCTGTCTCCCAGGTTCAAGTGATTCTCCTGTCTCAGCCTCCTGCGTAGCTGGGATTACAGGCACCCGCCACCATACCCGGCTAATTTTTGTATTTTTAGTAGAGACAGGGTTTCACCATGTTGGCCAGGCTGGTCTCAAACTCCTAACCTCAGGTGATCCACTCACCTTGGCCTCCCAAAGTGCTGGGATTACAGGTGTGAGCCACTGCGGCCAGCCAATACAAAGTTTTTAAAAATAATTATTATCCCACATCCCATCAGTGCTCAAATGTTCCTATCTCATCAATATCTTTTTAAGACAAACTAACTCCTTTATTCTTTATTATGGGAGATTTCAAACACACCAAAAGTAGACAGAAAAGTATAATGAGCCTCCACAAACCCACTTTCCAGCTGAAACACATGGCCAATCTTGTCTCATTTATACTCACCCACTCCCTGTGCTAACCTGGGAATCATATTTCTCCTTAAATACTTCAACTTTTTTGCCCAGCTTCTCACTCTGTTGCCCAGGCTGGAGTACAGTGGTGCGATCTTGGCTCACCGCAACCTCCAGCTCCCAGGCTCGAGTAATTCTTGTTGTGCCTCAGCCTCCCGAGTAGCTGGGATTACAGCCGTGTGCCACCCCACCCAGCTAATTTTTGTATTTTTAGTAGAGATGGTGTTTCACCATGTTGGCCAGGGTGGTCTAAAAATCCTGACCTCAAGTGATCTGCCTGTCTCCACCTCCCAAAGTGCTGGGATTACAGGCGTGAGCCACCACGCCCATACTTCAACTTTTATCTCTAAAATATAAAAGCTCTTTGAAAAGTAACCACATCATTATTGGATGTTAAAAAAATCAAACTGGGCCTGGAGTGGTGTGTCATGCCTATAATTCCAGCAGTTTGGGAGGCCAAGGCGGGTGGCTTGCTTGCGGTCAGGAGTTTGAGATCAGCCTGGTCAATGTAGTGAAACCCTGTCTCTACTAAAAATACAAAAATTTGCCAGGTGTGGTGGAGTGTACCTGTAATTCCAACTACTCGGGAGGCTGAGGCACAAGAATCGCTTGAACCCGGGAGGCAGAGGTTGCAGTGAGCTGAGATCGTGCCACCACACTCCAGTCTGGGAAACTCGGTCTCAAAAAAAAAAAAAAAAGGCCGGGCGCCGTGGCTCACGCCTGTAATCCCAGCACTTTGGGAGGCCAAGGCGGACGGATCACGAGGCCAGGAGATCGAGACCGTCCTGGCTAACACAGTGAAACCCCATCTCTACTAAAAATACAAAACATTAGCTGGGTGTGGTGGTGGGTGCCCGTAGTCCCAGCTATTTGGGAGGCTGAGGCAGGAGAATGGCGTGAACCCGGGAGGCAGAGCTTGCAGTGAGCCGAGATGGCGCCACTGCACTCCAGCCTGGGCGACAGAGCGAGACTCCATCTCAAAAAAAAAAAAAAAAAAAAAGCGCAAAAGGATCCAGCTTAATGGTGAAAGTAAATTAAAAATTTTTATTTTGGCCGGGTGTGGTGACTCACGCCTGTAATCCCAGAGCGAGACTCTGTCTCAAAAAAAATAAAAAAACTGTTTTAACAGTGGGTTTATTCAAATCAGGATCTAACACAATGCATTTGGTTGACAAACTCTTAAGACTCAACAATTCTCTCTCCCTCTTTTTTTTTCCCTTTGACAATTATTTGTCTAAGAAGCTTCATCACTTCTGTAGAATTTCCCACTTCCATAGTTGGCTGTTTGTATCCTCATGGTTCCTTTACAAGTTCTTCTATCCCTTGTATTTCCTGTGAACTGGTAGTAAGAAGCTTGATCAGATTCAGATTTGGGGCTGGGCTGGACAGGGCTGGGGGTTGGGGGGCAGGGGCATAAATACTTATTGGTGTTATAATGCTGAATATCATTTTAATAGGCTTAGCAGATGAGGTCACATTTGTGTATTTACAAGTGCTCTTATAATGATTATGTGGGGAATGGATCTCAGGAGGAAGGCTATACAGCCAGTGACCAAGTAGGAAACTGCTGAAATAATCCATGAGAAGGAGCTGAGGACCTGATTGTGGGTATGGAAAGAAATGATTTTAGAGTGAGGGTGGAAGAAAATTCTGCAGGTATTGGAGACCAATTTATATTAGGAGGGAGAAAGACGTTTCTAATTTGAGTACATGGGTAAGCAGAAAAAAAAGCAAAGCAAAGCAGAGTTCTCCTTGGTGTAGAAGCTGAGTTCAGTTTCAGCCATGATTACGTGACATCCAGGTAACAGCCAAAAGGCAATGAATTATACTGACTATGAGTTCTGTGAAAAGGCAGTCATCAGCATGGCATGCAGCTGAACATATGAACAGATCCAATCATTCAGGAAGAGTGAGAATCCAGCCAAGGGGCAGATGAAGAGCCCATGCCAAAGACAGAGCACAAGGGAGACTGACAGGCTAAATGCATCAAAGGTCAACGCTCAGCATGTCCACTGGGACTGGTAGCTAGAGGGTCACGGATGACACTGCCTGAGCAGTTTCAGAGGAGTGATGGAGTAAAAACACTTGACTTGAGAAGTAACTGGGACTTGAGTAGTAGAAACAGTACGGGCTGTTCTTCCCCAAGTTTAGTTTAAAAAGGGAGATAAAGAGATAAAATATATTAGTCTAGGTTGCCTAGGGCTGGAGGGCAGTGGGGGGACTGATGGTGATGGTTTCTTCTGGGGTGATAAAAATGTCCTATAATTGATTGTGCTGATGGTTGCACGACTCTGTAAATATAGTAAAAAACACTGAAGTGTGCACCTTAAATGCATAAATTGTGGCCGGAAGCAATGGGTCACGTCTGTAATCCCAGCACTTTGGGAGACTGAGGTGGGTGGATCACTTGAGGCCAGGAGTTCAAGACCAGCCTGGGGAACATGACAAACTCCGTCTCTACCAAAAAAAAAAAAAGAATAAATTGTATGGCAAGTAAATCATATCTCAATAAAGATGTTATTTAAGTATAGTTTGACTTATAAGTGGCAGCTAAGGCATGAGGATGCAATGGCATAAGAATGATATAAGGAACTTTGGGACTGGGGTGGGGGGAGTGAGGGATAAAAGAATAAAAGGCTACATAATGGGTACAGTGTACACTGCTTGGGTGACAGATGCACCAAAATCCCAGAAATCACCACTAAAGAATGTATCCATGTAACCAAACACTACCTATACCCCAAAAACTACTGAAATAAAAAACGAAAGAAATACATAAAGCTGTTATTTAAGAAAAGTAGAGGAGAGAGACTGGTTAGTAGCCAGAGAGGGTCAGAAGGTTATTTTGGAGTAACAGACTTGAGCTAACTTAGAGAACAGCAGATAATTATTTGTTGATTAGACTAGACCTCTCTAAAATCCTCTAGAACTCTGTTATTCTATGAACATAATCAGGCTCTTCTATATGAAAAGATGTATCACAACAACTCCTGAAAGTGTACCTACCGCAGTCTTCCCACATATGGGGAAATTCTGATTTGGGTGAGGGGCTCCGTGTATGTGAGAGTGGTGCCCTTCCCTTCCACAGCTATGCTCTCTGCTGGGCTCTCTCTGCCATCCCCCGCCAGGCTTCTCAAGGCCCTCAATCAGTCCCCACACTTTTCTGTTTTCCACTCATCTCCCTTTTTCCTGGTTCTTCCCTCCCCTGAGCACCGGCCAGCGTTCACAATATCTCCCATCTTTTTACCCTTGTCCTATTCCACATACCACTTAGCAGCATCCAGAGCAGCTAGACCGGGTTAGGATCCCTCCTCTGGATGCTTAGCTGCTGTGTGCTCACAGGTAAATTACTGAACATCCTAAAAAGCGTTGGTTCCTCATCTAAAAAAGCAGGCGGGTGGGGGGTCACAGCCACTTCCTGGGTGGCTGTGAGGCATTTCACTGCCACTTACTGAGCACTCTCGCTGTACAGCTAGTCCTCTTCCTTCCCTTCAGAGCTTCTTCAAAGAAGACTGGTCTCCACTTTGTCATACTAACCAAGGCAACCTCCTCATTCTTAAATCCAATGGCCCTCCTTCAGTGTGAAGCCTTGCTTGACCTCCCCAGGCACTGGGCACTGATGAGCACTCCTCCCTTCTCCAGACACCTTCCTCCCTTAAGCCCCACATGACCACTCTGGACCTGCCCCTGCCTCCAAGGCCACTCTGCAGGCTGCTGCCTAACTGATGATGCCTGCAGGGCCTTCATTCCTTTTCAATGAAGTCACCTCCCCAGACAACTCCACCGCACTCAGGGTCTCAGCTACAGCCTGACAACCTGGCACAGAGGAGGTACTCAAATATTTATTGAGGGAACACTTCCGTGATCCTTATCTTTCCTGCCCAGCCCTCTCTCCTGGGCTCCAGACCCACATATTCAGCTGTAGACTGGGACTCTCCATGTGAATGGCAGGTAGGATGTACCTGCCAGTCCGAGCTGGGTTCTTTGCCTTCCTCCCCAAATGCACACCTTGCTCTCACGCACCCTGTCTCAGTGCATGGGTCAATCCTTGTCCTCTCCGATGACCAGGCATTGAGTTCTGATTCTCCCTTCTAAATCTCTCTCCAGTGAGCTACCTCCATACCACCCCCATGTTAGTTCAAGTCCTCATTTTTTATCTTAGATGACAGAAATAACTTCATGCTGAATTCTCTATTCTCTCTCGGATCTAACATACCCTTTATGATGTTATCAGTGTGACCACTATAAAACACCTATCTGCACCATTTTAAGTGTCTTATTTCCCCATTACTTACAGATGAAGTTCAAACTCCTTAACCTGGCACACAAAGTCCTGTTTGATCTGATCCGAATTAACTTCTCTGTTGAATTCCCTGCCATTCCCTTGGGGCCCCAACTTAAACTGAATGTCTTTCAGGACTGAGAATATGCCTCCAGGCTGGTGACCGCCTACTAATTTTTTTTTTTTTTGAGACAGAGTCCCGCTCTGTCTGTCGCCCAGGCCAAGGCCGGAGTGCAGTGGCATGATCTGGGCTAACTGCAAGATCGGCCTCCCAGGTTGACGCCACTCCTCCGCCTCAGCCTCCCGAGCAGCTGGGACCACAGGCGCCCGCCACCACACCCGGCCAATTTTGTTTTTGTATTTTTAGTAGAGACGGGGTTTCACCGTGTTAGCTAGGATGGTCTCCATCTCCTGACCTCGTGATCCACCCGCCTCGGCCTCCAAAAGTCTTAGGATTACAGGCATGAGCCACCGCAACCGGCCACCTCCTACTAATGTTTTAAGATTTAGCTTGGGGTGTCCAATCTTTTGGCTTCCCTGGGCCACAATGAAAGAAAAACTGCCAGGCATGGTGGCTCATGCCTGTAATCTCAGCACTTTGGGAAGCTGAGGCAGGTGGATCACGAGGTCAGGAGTTCAAGACCAGCCTGGCCAACAAGGTGAAACCCTCTCTCTACTAAAAATACAAAAAATTAGCTGGGCGTGGTGGTGGGCGCCTGTAATCTCAGCTACTCGGGAGGCTGAAGCAGGAGAACTGCTTCAACCTGGGAGGTAGAGGTTGCAGTGAGCCAAGATCGCGCCATTGCATTCAAGCCTGGGTGACAGAATGAGACTCTGTCTAAATAAAAACTGTCTTGGGCCACAAATACAATAAGCTAACAATAATAGTAGCTGATGAGCTTAAAAAAAAAAGGTCCATGCATAAATCTCATAGTGTTTTAAGAAAGTTTATGAATTTGTGTTGGGCTGCATTCAAAGCCATCTCGGCGGCAGGCTAGACAAGCTTGATTTAGCTCAAACATCAACTCTGTAGTGTTTTCTCTCCAACCACTTACCCTATTGCTGGTCAAATTCTTTATTCTATCCCTAATGCTAACAGTACTTTGTATATAATACTACGTTTCATGTTTGTGGTAAAGCATTTGTGTCGTACTGTACGTGTTCACTTTCTCTGCATCTCCTTCCATCCCTGAAGACCAGAGCCTTGCCCTTTTCATCCCCAGGGCCAAGTCTAATGCTCAGCAAATTACAGGTATCCAGTGAAAGTTCACAGAGTTAACTTTCCCACCTCCCCCACTGCTACCGTCAAGGTCACTCTATTCTTTGTCTTTTTGTTTCACAGGCTCGCTCTCTCTGCTCACTAACAGGAAGCAGTACTAGCTCATCACTCAATCTTCACAACAACCTACAGGGTAAATGCTGTTAGGTTATCCTGAATTTCAAGATAAAGGCACTAAGGCTTAGAGAAGTTATACAACTTGGAATGTGAGTGTGACTGCTGAACCAGGATTTGGACACAGATCTATTTGATTTAAAGCTGTGTCTCAAAGTCCAACTTAGGTGACTCCCTTAAATATGCCTCTTTCACCTCAAAACATTTTAGCGTCTTATCAACTCTTTTCTTTCTCTCTTCTATAAGAGAGAAGCACTTCTCCTTGCAAAGATTAACTCCCTTCAGCTGCACCTTCTTATTCCCTCTGGACCTGCCTCATCTGAGACTTTCTGCCCTTCAAATTCGTCCCCTCTTCACCTCAGAAATAACTTGAATTTGTTTTGTTCTAGAGCAGTGGTTCTCAAAGTGTGATCCCAGGCCAGTAGCATCAGCATCACCTGGGAATCTATTAGAAATGCAAATTCCCAGGCACTACCCCATACTCACTGAGTCAGAAACTCTAAGGGTGGGACACAGAAAGTGGTTTTAGTCAGCCCTTCAGGTGATTTTGACAAAGGCCAAGTTTGAGAACCACTGTGGTAGTGGCTTCTTTCAAATATATGCTCAATTTCACATTTTTTTTTCTTTTTGAGACAGGGTCTTGCTCTGTCACTCAGGCTGGAGTGCAGTGGGGTGATCCTAGCTTACCGCAGCCTCCACCTCCTGAGCTCTATCTTCCCACTTCAGTCTCCTCAGTAGCCAGGACTACAGGCATGCGCCACCATACTCAGCTAATTTTTTACTTTTCAAATAGATGGGGTCTCATTATGTTTCCCAAGCTGATCTGGAACTCCTGGCCTCAAGCAGTCCTCCTCACTTGGCCTACCAAAAGACTAGGATTGCAGGCGTGAACCACCATGCCTGCCTTCAATTTCATATTCATTTCTTTCTTTTTCTTGAGACAGCGTCTCGCTCTGTTACCCAGGTTGGAGTGCAGTGGCGCAGTCTCGGCTAACTGCAGTCTCCACCTCCCAGGCTCAAGTGATCCTCCCACCGTAGCCTCTTGAGTATCTGAGACTACAGATGCAGCCACCACATCCAGCTAGTTTTTGCATTTTTTTTAGAGATGGGGTTTCGCCGTATTACCCAGGCTGGTCTCAAACCCCTGGGCTCAAGAGATCCACCCACTTTGACCTCCCAAAGTGTTGAGATTACAGGCGTGACCCATTGTGCCCAGCCCAATTTTACATTCTAAAACAATCCAAACAAGGCCAGGCACAGTGGTCCACGCCTGTAATCCCAGCACTTTGGGAGGCCGAGGTGGGTGGATCACTTGAGGTCAGGAGTTCCAGACCAGCTTGACCAACATGGTGAAACGCCATCTCTACTAAAAATAAAAAATTAGCCAGGCGCCATGGTGTACGCCTGTAGTCCCAGCTAGCTACTTGGGAGGCTGAAGCAGGAGAATCACTTGAACCCGGGCCCGGGAGGCGGAGATTGCAGTGAGCCAATATCACACACCATTGCACTGCAGCCTGGGCAACAAGGGCGAAACCCTGTCTCAAAAATAAATAAATAAATAATAATAATAATAATAATAAAACAACCCAAACAGAAACACTTCTCCCCCATTATTCATCTCATCCACTACTGTCTTAATTCTTTGCCATTTGCTTTCTTCTAGGCATCAATCACTTGGTGTGTAAGTCCAGAACATGCATTTACTCCTCAAACTCCTCTGACCAAGCTGGACACCCTTATTCCCTTTACAAATAAAACAATTGGTCGGGCGTGGTGGCTCACGCTTGTAATCCCAGCACTTTGGGAGGCTGAGGCGGGCGGATCACGAGGTCAGGAGATCGAGACCACGGTGAAACCCCGTCTCTACTAAAAATACAAAAAATTAGCCGGGCGTGGTGGCGGGCGCCTGTAGTCCCAGCTACTCGGAGAGGCTGAGGCAGGAGAATGGCGTGAACCCAGGAGGCGGAGCTTGCAGTGAGCCGAGATTGCGCCACTGCTCTCCAGCCTGGGTAACAGAGCGAGACTCCGTCTCAAAAAAAAAAAAAAAAAAAAAACCAAAAAAACAAATAAAACAATTGAAACTACTTGTCCAAACGGATCTGGGAGTTAAGTGCAGCAATTCTATCTTAAAAAGAAAAATTTGAAATATTATCAAACGTAGCACGGAGGGTAGTGAAAGTAAAAACGCATTAAAGATGTCAGGATAGACTAGTTTAATTGAGTAGTGAAATCAGAAGGCAGATTGCCAGAGGCCAAAGACAACGTGAATTCAGGACTCCTCCGCCACAGCACACACACACACACTAAAAAATAGCATCTAGGATTTAGGTGAGCAAACTGAAATCAGTAATTATAAATACAGTCTTTCCTGTTCCGGTGATTGTGAAGTGACAGTGAGGTAAGAATTCCACAGATGGGCCGGGCGCTGTGGTTCACGCCTGTAATCCCAGCACTTTGGGAGGCCAAGATGGGCGGATCACCTGGGTCAGGAGTTCAAGACCAGCCTGGCCAATATGGTGAAACCCTGTCTCTACTAAAATACAAAAATTAGCTGGGCATGATGGCGGGTGCCTGTAATCCCAGCTACTCAGGAGGCTGAGACTGGAGAATCACTTGAACCCGGGAGATGGTGGTTGCAGTGAGCCGAGATTGCACCACTGCACTCCAGCCTGGGCAGCTGAGTGAGACTCCTTCTCAAAAAAATAAAATAAAATAAAATAAATGAGTTCCGCAGATGAAAGAGGACATAAAGAGTATCTAATATCCAGAGGCTGAGGCAGGAGAATGGCGTGAATCTGGGAGGCGGAGCTTGTAGTTAGCTGAGATCACGCCACTGCACTCCAGCCTGGGTGACAGAGCGAGACTCCATCTCAAAAAAAAAAAAAAAGAGTATCTAATAAAGTGTTAAACTCAACACAATACAAATGTACTCATTACTCAACAGCACTAATAGAAATATGCCAGCCACAAGCGTGGGCAAAATATGCAACTTTAAATTTGCTAGTAGCACATAAAAAGAAACAGATGGTGCTAATTTTAATATCATATTTAACCCAATATATATGACCTTTTTAACATATAATCAGTATTTTTTGAGAAAACAATTTTAATATCTTTAATGTTATTTAAACCTATATATATATATATATATATATATATATATATATATATAAACACACACATACTTTTTTTTTTGAGACAGAGTCTAGCTCTGTTGCCAGGCTGGAGTGCAGTGGTGCGATCTCGGCTCACTGCAACCTCCGCCTCCCAGGTTCAAGCAATTCTCCTGCCTCAGCCTCCTGAGTAGCTGGGACTACAGGCATGCACCACCACACCCTGCTAATTTCTGTATTTTTAGTAGAGAGGGGGTTTCACTATCTGGGCCAGGATGGTCTTGATCTCTTCACCTCGTGATCCACCTGCCTCAGCCTCCCAAAGTGCTGGGATTACAGGTGTGAGCCACCACACCGGGCCTATATTATCTTTTTAACATGTAATCAGTATTTTTTTTTTCTTTGAGATGAGGTCTCACTCTATCGCCCAGGATGGAGTGCAGTGGTATAAATAAAAAAATTTTAATAATATATTTAATAATGTTATTTAACCTAATATATTATCTTTTTAACATGTAATCAGTGTTTTTTTTTTTTTTTTTCCTTTGAGACAAGGTCTCACTCTATTGCCCAGGATGGAGTGCAGTGGTGCAATCACAGCTCACTGCATCCCTGACCTCCCAGGCTCAGATGATCCTCTCACCTCAGCCTCCCTAGTAGCTGGAACTACAGGTGTACACCACCAAGCGTGGCTAATTTTTTGTAAAGATGGTGTTTTGCCATGCTGCCCAGGCTGGTCTTGAACTCCTGGGCTCAAGTGATCTGCCTAGTTCAGCCTCCCAAAGTGCTGGGATTACAGGCATGAGCTACTGTGCCTGGCCATAATCTGTATTTTTTCTCTTTCTGAGACAGAGTCTCGCTCTGTCACCCAGGCTGGAGTGCAGTGGCGTGATCTTGGCTCACTGCACCCTCTGCCTCCCGGGTTCAAGTGATTCTCCTGCCTCAGCCTCCCGAGTAGCTGGGATTACAGGTGTGCGCCACCATACCTAGCTAATTTTTGTATTTTTAGTAGAGACGGGCTTTCGCCATGCTGGCCAGGGTGGTCTCAAACTCAACCTCATCATCTGCCCGCCTTGGCCTCCCAAAGTGTTGGGATTACAGGTGACAGCCACTGAAGTGAGTGCACCAAAAAAAATTTTGGTACTAAGTTTTCAAAATCCAGTGTGTATTTTACACTTTTAGCACAAGTCAAGTTTAACAAGGTGCATTCCACGTGCTTAAGAACCTGACCTGGCTGATGGCCACCTTCATGGACAGTATAACTATAGAAAATAGCTAGCTGGGCATGGTGGCTCATGCCTGTAATCCCAGCACTTTAGGAGGCCGAGGCGGGTGGATCACCTGAGGTGAGGAGTTTGAGACCAGCCTGACCAGTATGGTGAAACCCCGTCTCTACTAAAAATAAAAAATTAGCTACGCATCGTGGCGTGCGCCTGTAGTCCCAACTACTCGGGAAGCTGAGACAGGAGAATTGCTTGAACCCAGGAGACAGAGGTTGCAGTGAGCCAAGATCGTGCCACTGCACTCCAGCCTGGGCAACAGAGCGAGATTCTGATTCAAAAAAAAAAAAAAGTAGCCTTGAACAACTAAGTTTTCAGGACGGCACTGAAGATAATGGAAGCCCCTGGGACCTGCCGCCTGGGTCCAGCAGCAGCAACTTACTGCACACAGGGCTCAATATAGCAGGCACTTTGTGGCTCCGTGCCAGCTGCCTCCTTGTTGGAAATTGTCATCCTTGCCCACCTTTCTCTTTCTAGCAAACTCTTCCTCATCATCTCATTCAATTTATCCAATAAGAATCTACTGAGAGCCGTCAGGCCTGTAATCCCAGCACTTTGGGAAGCCCAGGCAAGCGGTTCGCTTTGCACTCAGGAGTTCAAGACCACTGGGGAACACGGCAAGACCTCATCTCTACAAAAAATACAACAATTAGCCAGACATGGTGGCTCATGTCTGTAATCCCAGCTACTCAGGACACTGAAGCAGGAGAATAGCTTGAGCCCAGGAAGCAGAGGTTGCAGTGAGCCTAGATCAGGCCACTGTACTCCTGCCTGGGAGTCAGAGAGACCCTGTCTTAAAAAAAACAGAAACAAAAAAAATCTACTGAGAGCTGACTGAGCCAGCCACTCTCTGGGCCCTAGGGATACAGCAGAGAAAACAAACAAACAAAACCACAGGCTCTCCTAGAGCCTATATTCTACCTGAGACGTACTCCCGAGAAAACAAATCACTGAAAAAGAGAGTTGGTGGGACTTATGATTCCAAATAAGGTGCTCAGGAAAGGGCTCACAGAGTAAGCATGTGAAGTCTTAAGCAAGAATCCGCAGGAGATGAGCACATGGCCACATCCACAGAAGATCATCTGGTAATTTTATTTACTATTTCACTATTTGGGCAGCTATTATAACTACATGTAAATGAATATCAAAGATGATTAATATTAAAGCGGAGAGCAGGTGCACACCGGCAGTGCAAGGAGAGGGCAGCACTGCCCCTGCTGGATGGAGGCTCCAGGAGGTTAGCGCATCAGTCTCCAGGTTGTGATCTGACTTCTGCTTCTCCGGGAGCTGACAAAGCCCCTCCTGAGGAAGTCGTGAGCAAGATCTTGGAGTTTTGGGAAACACAGGGCTCGGCACAGTCAGGCACCTGGCAGGGCCAAGGTGGGGACCAGGCGCTGGACCTGCAGTGGAAATACAGTCAGAGCGAGGGGGCTGCCCTGTACTTCCTGCTTCTAAGCTCACCATGGCCTGCCTTCAGCTCTCGGTGGGTCACACTGCTGCAGTATGGCTCAGTTGCCCTCCACGTCTGCTGCAGAGCCGCCACCCTAGGATCACTTCTCGCCATCCTCTGTGGGCCTCCCAGGCCATGTCTTCTGTGTTGGGCTCCTGTTTGCTGTATCCGTGTCTTACTCTTTCTTGATTTACTCTTTCAATTTGGTGGAACACATCTTCCAGTAGCTTCTTGAGAAGGAGTATGTGACATTTAAATTTTTTAAACCTTTTTCGGCCAGGCACAGTGGCTCACACCTGTAATCCCAGCACTTTGGGAAGCCGAGGCGGGCAGATCACTTGAGGTCAGGAGTTCAAGACCAGCCTGGCCAACATGGTGAAACCCCTTCTCTACTAAAAATACAAAAATTTGCTGGGTGCAGTGGCTCATGTCTATAATCCCAGTACTTTGGGAGGCCGAGGCGGATGGATCACTTGAGGTTGGGAGTTCAAGACCAGCCTGACCAACATGGAGAAATCCTGTCTCTACTAAAAACACAAAATTATCCAGGCGTGGTGGCGCATGCCTGTAATCTCAGCTACTCGGGAGGCTGAGGCAGGAGAATCGCTTGAACCCGGAGGCAGAGGTTGCAGTGAGCAGAGATCGCACCATTGCACCCCAGCCTGGGCAACAAGAGCGAAACTCCATCTCAAACAACAACAACTAGCCAGGCGTGGTGGCAGGCGCCTGTAATCCCAGCTACTCAGGAGGCCTAGACAGGGGAATCACTCAAACCCAGGAGGTGGAGGTTGCAGTGAGCCAAGATCATGCCACTGAATTCCAGCCCGGGCGACAGAGTGAGACTCGGTCTCAAAAACAAAACAAAACAAAACAAAAAACACCACCTTTTTCTCACTTATTCTTGTTGTATAGTTTGGCTAGGTATAGAAGTCCAAGTTAGTAATCACTTTCCTTCAGAATTTTGAAGACATTGTTCCAATTCTCTTTTTGCTTCCTATGCTGCTGCCATGAAGTCCAAAGACATTCTGATTCTTGATATGTGACCTGGTACTCTCCCATCCAGAAGCTTGTAAATCTTTTCTATAAACTCAGTGTTCAGAAGGTCTATTTTCTTCCCTAGTGCTAGGCACAAGTATACAGTTTTAATCTGTTGGCTCATGTGCTTCTGTTATCAACTATTTTACAAGTCACTTCCCACCTTGTTTTCTCTCTTCCTGTAATTCCTATTATTCAGATGCTGGACCACTTACACTGCTCCTTAAATTTTATTGATATGCCTTTATTAAACAACTCTTATAATATTGTTGGAACATTTTTAGGGCATGTGGTTTATAAAATCACAGCTTCTGTCTCATTTTTCAAAAACTGTGGTCAAAGGCACAGAACATAAAATTTACCATCTTAACTTTTTAAAGTATACAGTAGTCGGCTGGGTGCAGTGGCTCATGGCTGTAATCCCAGCACTTTGAGAGGCCGAGGTGGGTGGATCACTTGAGGTCAGGAGTTTGAGTCCAGCCTGGCCAACATGGCAAAATCCCGTCTCTACTAAAAATACAAAATTAGCCAGGCGTGGTGGCGGGCACCTGTAGTCCCAGCTACTCAGGAGGCTGAGACACAAGGATCGCTTGAACCCGGGAGGTGGAGGCTGCAGTGAGCCGAGATCTCACCACTGCACTCCAGCCTGGGCGAGAGAGTGAGGCTCCATCTCAAAAAAATAAGTAAATAAAGTATACAATAGTGTTAACCAAATGCACATTGTTGTGTAACTAGAACTTACTCATCTAGTTATATCCATGAACAACTCCCCTATCTCTTCCCTGAGCCCATGACAACTACCATTCTACTTTCCGTTTCTATGAGTTTATTTTAGACATCTCAAATAAGTAGAATCATGCAATATTTATTTTTTGTGACTGTCTTATTTCACTTAGCATAATGTCCTCAAAGATCATGTTGTAGCATATAACAGTATTTCCTTCCTTTTTTTTTTTTTTTTGAGATGGAGTCTCACTGTCGCCCAGGCTGCAGTGCAGTGACGCGATCTCGGCTCACTGCAGGCTCCACCTCCCAGGGTTCACGCCATTCTCCTGCCTCAGCCTCCCGAGTAGCTGGGACTACAGGTGCCTGCCACCTCACCCGGCTAATTTTTTGTATTTTTAGTAGAGATGGGGTTTCACCATGTTAGCCAAGATGGTCTCGATCTCCTGACCTCGTGATCCGCCTGCCTCGGCCTCCCAAAGTGCTGGGATTACAGGCGTGAGCCACCGCACCTGGCCTATTTCCTTCCTTTTTAAGGCTGAATAATATTCTGTTGTATGGATATGCCACATTTTCTTTATCCATTCATCTGTGATGGACATTTAGGTTGCTCCCTCCTAGTGTGATCAATGAAGCCCTAAACGTGGGTGTGCAAATCAGGACCTACTGCCTTACCTCTATCAACTCCACTTCCAAACTGGTCCTAGCCCAAAGCCATACAGCTTCTGACTCTCACTTCAGAGTTCCTTCTATAATACCATTAACACACATTCAACAGATGCTTGATGACTGCCAAATACAGCAGGTACAATGCCAGACTCTTGGTCTTGCTCTTAAGTTGCTCATAGTCTAATACAAAACAGCAAAAACATACTAATTAAAAGTGTGAAAGCCAGGTGCATTGGCACACATCTGTAGTCCCAGCTACTAGGGAGCTAAGCTCAGGAGTTGAAGGCTATAGTGCACCATAATAGCACCTATGAATAGCCACTGCACTCCAGGTTGGGAGACAGAGCAAGACTTCGTCTCTACAAAAAATAAAAAATAAACCCAGCCTGAGACTCTGTTTCAGGGATGGGGGGCTGGGAAATGACAAAGAAAGAAAGAAACAAGGTACCTCTTAACTGAAAGAATAACAGGCATAATCAATAACCAATTTATAAGACTTGCTAAAGCCTTTTTGTTATATTTCTCACTGAGAGTGAAGACTAATGACTAGATAAATCCTTTTGCAAGTCGCATGGTTTCTAATTCTTAGTTTTCAACGAAATTAAAAGACTAACCAAGTTGTCAACTGATAAGTTAACTTTTGATGACATGTAACTGTGATTTTTTGCCACACAATTCAGGTTTCAAAATACTGAGTAACATTGCTGGCTAGGTGTGGTGGCTCACGCCTGTAATCCCAGCACTTTGGGAGACTGAGGTGGACCAATTACCTGAGGTCGGGAGTTCGAGACCAGCCTGACCAACATGGAGAAACCCCGTCTCTACTAAAAATACAAAATCAGCCGGGCGTGGTGGCGCACGCCTGTAATCCCAGCTACTCGGGAGGCTGAGGCGGAAGAATCGCTTGAACCCTGGGAGGCAGAGGTTGCGGTGAGCCAAGATCGTGCCACTGCACTCCAGCCTGGGCAACAAGAGCGAAACTCTGTCTCAAAAAAACAAAACATTGCTATAACTAAACTTATTCCCTTTTTTTTTCTTTTTGAGACGGAGTCTCGCTCTGCCACCAGGCTGCAGTGCAGTGGCACGATCTCCACTCACTGCAACCTCTGCCTCCCGGCTTCAAGCGATTCTCCTGACTCAGCCTCCCGAGTTGCTGGGATTACATGCAACAGCCACCACGCCCAGATAATTTTCGCATTTTTAGTAGAGACGGGGTTTCGCCATGTGGGCCAGGTTAGTCTCGAACTCCTGACCTCAGGTGATCCACACCCGCCTCAGCTTCCCAGAGTGCTGGGATTACAGGCGTGAGCCACCGTGCCCAGCCGTTTTTTTTGTTTGTTTGTTTGTTTTGGTTTTTTTTTTTTTGAGGCAGAGTTTTGCTCTGTCACCCAGGCTGCAATGGAATGGCGCTATCTCAGCTCATCGAAACCTCTGCCTCCCTGGTTCAAGTGATTCTCCTGCCTCAGCCTCCCGCGTAGCTGGGATTACAGGCACATGCCACCACGCCCGGCTAATTTTTTTTTTCTTTTTTTTTTTTTAAGACGGAGTCTCGCTCTGTCACCCAGGCTGGAGTGCAGTGGCGTGATCTCGGCTCACTGCAAGCTCTGCCTCCCGGGTTCATGCCATTCTCCTGCCTCAGCCTCCCGAGTACCTGGGACTACAGACGCCCACCACCACGCCTGGCTAATTTTTTGTATTTTTAGTAGAAACGGGGTTTCACCGTGTTAGCCAGGATGGTCTTGATCTCCTGACCTCATGATCTGCCCGCCTCGGCCTCCCAAAGTGCTGGGATTACAGGTGTGAGCCACCGCGCCCGACCATGCCTGGCTAATTTTTATATTTTTAGTAGAGATGGGGTTTCTCCATGTTGGCCAGGCTGGTCTTGAACTGCTGACCTCAGGTGATCCGCCCGCCTCTGCCTCCCAAAGTGCTGGGATTACAGGCGTGAGCCACCGCGCCCAGCCATTATTACTTTCCTTTATAGTTTATTTATGTGAGCAAGAATTTCTGGGACTTAAATTTACAAAAACAAAAACAAGAACTGAACTGAGAACTCTTACTTTGGCTACACGTAACTCCAGAATGACATGAATAATCAAGGCAGGTAAGGGAGCCCTATCTCATTAGGGAGGGCATTTCTAATAAACTTGTACTTTTTTACATAATAATTACTTATAAAAATTTATAATGCTGCCGGGCGTGGTGGCTCACGCCTGTAATCCCAGCACTTTTGGAGGCTGAGGCGGGCAGATCACGAGATCAGGAAATCGAGATCATCCTGACTAACACCGTGAAACCCTATCTCTACTAAAAATACAAAAACAAAATTAGTTGGGCTTGGTGGCGGGAGCCTGTAGTCCCAGCTACTCGGGAGGCTGAGGCAGGAGAATGGCGTGAACCCGGGGGCGGAGCTTGCAGTGAGCCGAGATTGTGCCACTGCACTCCAGCCTGGGCGACAGAGCGAGACTCAGTCTCAAGAAAAAAAAAAAAAAAAATTTATAATGCATGCGTTGTTTTGTACTAAATTACTATAACTCAACTTGTTGAAATAAGAAATAGATGTAACAGAATCTTATAAATGCTACATCTATTATTTTGCATGAATCAACTTTAAAGAGAGCAAAAGCAGCCGGGCGCGGTGGATTACCTGAGATCAGGAGTTGAAGACCAGCTTAGCCAATACGGTGCAACCCTGTCTCTACTAAAAATAAAAAAATTAGCCAGACATGGTAGCTACTCGGGAGGCTGAGGCAGAACTGCTTGAACCCGGGAAGCAGAGGTTGCAGTGAGCCGAGATCGTGCCACCACACTCCGGTCTGGGAGACAGAGTGAGACTCCGTCTAAAAAAAAAAAAGATACTGCAAAAGGATCCAGCTTAATGGTGAAAGTAAATTTAAAATTTTCATCTTAGTCGGGTGTGGTGGCTCAAGCCTGTAATCCCAGCACTTTAGGAGGCCGAGGCAGGCGGATCATGAGGTCAGGAGTTCAAGACCAGCCTGGCCAACATTGTGAAACCCCATCTCTACTAAAAATACAAAAATTAGACAGGCATGGTGGCAGGTGCCTGTAATGCCAGCTACTCAGGAAGCTGAGGCAGGAGAACTGCTTAAACCCGGGGGAGTGGAGGTTGCAGTGAGCCAAGATCATGCCACTGTACTCCAGCCTGGGCAACAAAGCAAGACTCCATCTTGAAGAAAAAAAAAATTTAATTTTTTATACCTCTTTTTGTTGCAAAGAAATGTGCTAGAATGATAAATAAAAGGCTTCCAAACATATATTACGTTAAAATAAAACATATTATGTGGGCTAAGTGTAAAAAGAATGCAAGTTCCAGGAGAAAAAGGAATTTAAAATTTCTGTTAAAGCATTCTTTAAACAGTTGATGAAAGACAGCATATCGCTAAGATATTCCGATTCCACTGGCTACATTTTAAAAACTGATGTAACCATTTTATTTTTAAATGTTAATATTTATAATTCTCTGGAAGTTGTATCCCCTGCAACTATAAATAGCACTTTTTTGCCCCTTCTTCTTTTAAGAGTTGATTCAAATTAAATATATGTAGCATTTATAAGACTGTGTTACCTAAATGTATTATTTCATATATTTAATTTAATAAAATTGAATTATGGTAACTTAGTTTACAATTGATAAACAAAAAAATGCATTATAATTTTTCATAAGCTTAAAAACTTAAGATGAAAAGCACTAGGTGTCAACCTAAAAATGTGTGAGTGAGGGCCAGGCGCAGCGGCTCACGTCCGTAATCCCAGCACTTTGAGAGGCTGAGGCGGGTGGATCACAAGGTTAGGAGATCGAGGCCATCCTGGCTAACAAGGTGAAACTCCGTCTCTACTAAAAATACAAAAAAAAAATTAGCCGGGCGTGGTGGTGGGCGCCTGTAGTCCCAGTTACTTGGGAGGCTGAGGCAGGAGAACGGCATGAACCCAGGAGGGGGAGCTTGCAGTGAGCTGAGATCGCACCACTGCCCTCCAGCCTGGGAGACAGAGCAAGACTGTCTTAAAAAAAAAAAAAGTTGGGGCGGCGGGGCGTCTGGCATGGTGGCTCACGCCTGTAATCCCAGCACTTTGGGAGGCCGAGGCAGGCAGATCACCTGAGGCCGGGAGTTCGAGACCAGCCTGACCAACATGGAGAAACCCCATCTCTACTAAAAATACAAAATTAGCCTGGCATGGTGGCACCTGCCTGTAATCCCAGCTACTCAGGAGGCTGAGGCAGGGGAATCACTTGAACCCGGGAGGTAGAGGTTGCAGTGAGCCAAGATGGTGCTATTGCACTCCAGCCTGGGCAACAGGAGCGAAACTCTGTCTCAAAAAAAAAAAGTGTGAAGGAGTTCACAGTATTTCAACATTATTTTGTCCAAATACCCAGTCTCAAATATAAGGGTTTTCATGACCTAACTCACCTTCTTGCCTTTAAGTCCCAAATTCAAAGAACGACTAGTGCTTTTGCTTAGTGCCCTAAAGGAAATCAAAGTCCTATTAAATGCCCCTTGATAAGAGCTCATGTCTTCATGCATAGCCGCATATTAAAGATTTGAAATGTTCTTTCTTTTTAGATGGAATCTTGCTCTGTCACCTGGGCTGGAGTGCAGTGGCACAATTTCAGCTCACTGCAACCTCCGCCTTCTGAGTTCAAGTGATTCTCCTGCCTCCTGCCTCAGCCTCCCAAGTACCTGGGATTACAGGTGTGTGCCGTCACGCCCAGCTAATTTATTTTTATTTTTTTAGTAGCGACCGGGTTTCACCATGTTGGCAAGGCTGGTCTCGAACTCCTGATCTCAAATGATCCACCCACCTCAGCCTCCCAAAATGCTGGGATTACCGGTGTGAGACACTTAATGTGGCAAAAATGTTCTGTTTTTTTTTTTAATTTTGAGATGGAATCTCACTCTGTCGCCTGGGCTGGAGTGCAGTGTCATGATCTCGGCTCACTGCAACCTCCAGTGCCCATGTACTAGGGATTCCCCTGCCTCAGCCTCCTGAGTAGCTGGGATTACAGGCACATACCACCACGCCCAGCTAATTTTTCTATTTTTAGTAGAGACAAGGTTTCACCATATTGGCCAGACTGGTCTCAAACTCCTGACCTCAGGTGATCCACCCGCCTTGGCCTCCCAAAAGTGCTGGGATTACAGGCATGAGCCACCGTGCCTAGCCAAAACTGTTCTTAATAAAGCAAATTATTGTTGGCCAGGTGCGGTGGCTCACAGCTGTAATCCCTGCACTTTGGGAGACCGAGGCAGGTGGCCCACCCGAGGTCAGGAGTTCGAGACCAATCTAGCAAACATGGTGAAACCCCGTCTCTACTAAAAATACAAAAAATTAGCCTCAGCTACTTGGGAGGCTGAGGTGGGAAAATTGCTTGAACCCAGGAGGTGAAGGCTGCAGTGAGCCGAGATCACCCCACTGCACTCCAGCCTGGTGACAGAGGGAGATTCCGTCTCAAAAAATATATCAATAAAATAAATTTTAAAAATAAAATAAATTTGTTTAGCCGATATGTGCAGATGCTCAGAGGGAAAAAGAATTGTTTAGCCCAGTGTTCCTCAAATGTGTTCCACTGTAACTTTCAACAGCCCATGAAATTAGTGTTCCATGGAACACCTTTGGGGAAAGCATCTAGCTAAAGCTTAAGATCCACCTTAAAAGTAAATTCTTTTTTTTTTTTTTTTTTTGAGACAGAGTCTCGCTCTGCCACCCAGGCTGTAGTACAATGTCACAATCTCAGCTCACTACAACCTCGATCTCCTGGGTTCAAGTGATTGTCCTGCCTCAGCCTCCCGAGTAACTGGGATTACAGGTGTATGCTACCATGCCCGGCTAATTTTTGTATTTTCTACTAGAGACGGGGTTTCACCATTTTGGCCAGGCTGCTCTTGAACTCCTGACCTCAAGTGATCCGCCCACCTCAGCCTCTCAAAGTGCTGGGATTACAGGCGTGAGCCACCACTCCCGGCCAAGAGTCAATTCTTTAAAGCCTTCCAAACTTCAGCAAAAAGGCATCCCCCTTTCTCAATATTCTCACAGGCTTTAGCCCTGAACTCGGCTTTGCAATGACCTATGTATCATCTGCTCCCACTTAGGCTATGCGATACAGGTTCAGCATCTACCACGATTCCTGGCTCCAGCAGGACTTCAATGTTGGTTGAAAGAACCACCAACTGAACGCTGGGAATTGTGGAAAAGGAGTGGAAAATTCCCAGGTTTTACTCTGGATGACTGGGTTAGAGAAAATACTTAGAAGGAACATATGATTTGGGAGGAAAAAGGGAAAGTCCATTTTGGATATGTCGGAAATACATCCTGGAAAGATGAAAATGTCCAGCAGACAGCTGGAAATGTGGATTTGAAATCTGGAAGACAGATCTGGACTGGGGATTTGGAGAGTATTATTACAGGTGACAAATGAAGCTATGAAAGAATCAGTAACATTATCCAGGGAAAAAAGAGTGAAAATGGTCAGGGATATAGTTGCCTAGAGAACACTAATATTTTTAAAGTGCAAAGAAAGTTTCTCAAGCCATAAAACTAGGAATTTCCCTTGAACACTCCCCTCTCTTGCCCCCAAAACAAAGCCATCTAGTCCAGCAACCCAGTCCTGTCACCTCTGCCCTCAGGAACTGTCCAAAACCCATCTCCTCTTCTCCATCTCCACTGCTACCACCAGCCCCAGCCCTGGCATCCAGAGAGCTACAAAAGCTTTATATGCATCCACTCCTGTCCACACCAACCCCAGGCATCCTCCACCTAGCACCAGAACAATCTTTAAAAACTTAAAGATCGGCCGGGCACAGTGGCTCACACCTGTAATCCCAGCACTTTGGGAGGCTGAGGTGGGCGGATCACAAGTCAGGAGATAGAGACCATCCTGGCTAACACGGTGAAACCCGTCTCTACTAAAAAAAAAAAAAAAAAAAAACAACAAAAAAAAAAACAAAAAATTAGCCGGGCCTGGTGGCGGGGGCCTATAGTCCCAGCTACTTGGGAGCCTGAGGCAGGAAAATGGTGTGAACCTGGGAGGTGGAGCTTGTAGTGAGCTGAGATTGAGCCACTGCACTCCAGCCTGCGCAGCAGAGCAAAAAAACCTAAGTTGGATCATATCATGTTTCTGCTCCCTATCCTGCTACTGCTTCCTACTGCACTTGATCTGGTCCTAGGTGCCACACTGCTCCAGACACACTGGCCTGCTTTCTGTTCTTCATGCCGACTCAGAAGGGTCCTGCCTCAGACACTTTGTACTGGTGGTTCTCTCTGACTGGAATGTTCTAAGACTTTCAGCTGACTGACAGCCTCTCAATCATCAAGCTCAAATCAAGGCATCTTAAGCTACTACTGTCATTTAGTATCACATTACTCTGTTTCTATTTTTTGCTTAGCACTTATTATAACAAAATTAACAAAATTACTGATTTCCTCTTTCTCCATGATGGCAGAATTTTAATTTGTCCTATTCACTACTATATACAGTAGTTCCCTTGGTATCCACGGGGAATTGGTTCTAAGACCCCTGCCCAGCCCCACTAGGATACCAAAATCCAAGGATGCTCAAGTCCCTTATATAAAATGGCCTAGTATTTGCAATAATATATACACATCCTCCAGTATACTTTAAATCACCTCTAGATTACTTACAATACTTTGTATGATAGAAATGCTATGTAAATGTTATCATATTTTTATTTTTTAGTTTATTTATTTTTGAGGCAGGGTCTGGATGTCACCCAGGGGCTAAGGTGCAGTGGCGCAATCATAGCTTGCTGCAGCCTTTACCTCCCAGTCCCACACAATCCTCCTACCTCGGTCTCCCAAGGAGCTGAGAACACAGGTGCATGCCACCACGCCTTTACAGAGATGACATCTCACTATGCTGCTCAGGTTGGTGTCAAACTCCTGGGCTCAAGAAATCCACCAGCTTTGGCCTCTTGAAGTGCTGGAATTACAGGTGTGAGCCACCATATCCAGCTATATTTTTATTTTTATTTTTCTATTCTATTCTATTTCATTCCGTTCCGTTCTGTTCTATTCTATTCTATTTTAGAGATGGAGTCTTGTTATATTGCTAAGCCTGGTCTAAAACTCCTGAGCTCAAGCTATCCTCCCACCGCAGCCTCCCAAAAGATCTGAGATTACAGGCATGAGCCACCATTCTGAGCTGCATTTTAAAATTTGTGTTAATTGTTGTATTGTTATTTCTTTGCTGTTTTTTTCCAAAAAATATTTTCTATCTACAGTTGGTTGAATCCGCAGATGCAGAATGAGCAGATACGGAGGGCTGATTGTACTCTGGCCTGCAGCAGGCACTCAAATATTTGCTGCATGAATTAATAAGGGAAAATAGTAAGGAGACTGAGAAAAAAAGTCAGAAAGCTGAAAAGGAAATCAGAAGAGATGAGAAGCTAAGAAAAGGAAGAAGTCACGAAGAATGATGACTAAGATGCCAATGAGGCTGGGTGTGGTGGCTCACGCCTGTAGTCCCAGCTACTCAGGAGGCTGTGGTGGGAGGATCACTTGAGCCTGGGAGCTTGAGGCTGTAGTGAGCCATAATGGTGCCACTGCACTCCAGCCTAGGCAACACAGTGAGACCCTGTCTCAAAAAAAAAAAAGATGCCAATGAATTTGGCAAGTCCATCCTTGGTGTCCTTTACGGAGGCAACTTCAGAGGAATAGAAGAGGTAGAAGGCACATTACCATAGGCTAATGAGTAAATGAGAAGTTCAAGTGGGAAGGGCAAAGGGAAGGAAGAATATGGAATACTATTCTGACAGTGAGAAAACACAGGACTTGTCAGTGTGGAGAATATTTGTTCAATATTTCAAGCTGAAGGGAAAGACTCGGTTGGGAAGGGAGATACTGAAGACAAAAAAGGAAAGAGGGTTCTAGACAAGGTCTCAGGCATTACAGGAAGAAATGAGATCCTAAAGCCACACTGATCATCTTTTTAAAAAAACTAATACCCCACATGATTACAGTATAGTATCTGTTTTATATTCAGAAATATCTACTTCCTAGAAATAATTTGTTATTTCATAATTCTTACATGAGTTTGGTCTACAAAATTAACAGCTTTCTTAACTCTTAAAAGGTACACATGGGGTGGTTTGGGAGCAGAGAGCTATGAGGTGTGCAGCATACTCTCAGGTGGTTCACAGAATAAAAGTCTGAGAGAGAGAAAAAGAGGCAGAGGGTGGGAGAGAGAGAATGTGCAAATGATAACAAATGGGGCACAACAGTGACAACAGGTAAATCTAAGTAACCAGAGTTCTTTGTACCAAACTTAGAGCTTTTCTCTAAGTTTGACATTATTTACAAATAAAAGGTTAAAAAAGAGAGAAAGAAACTTCACACACCTAAAACTAAGTAAGAAAAGCAACTTCCGTCCAGGCAAGGTGGCTCACACCCATCTCTACAAAAACCTTTAAAACCTAGCCGGGTGTGGTAGTGCACACCTGTAGTCCCAGCTACTCAGGAGGCTGAGGTGGGAGGACCCCTGGAGCCCAGGAGTTCAAGGCTGCAGTGCCCCACGATTGCGCCACTGGGTGATAGAGCCAGACCCTGTTTCAAGAAAAAAGGAAAAGAAATGAAAACCTAATAGACTCATTCCTTGAAAATTAGAATAGAGAAAAAGCCTGAAACAGTGTTTCTGATTCTCTAACAGACTAAGCAGATAGTGGCTAAGACTTCGCTGTGGTAGGATATCCTAAGAAAACAATAATCTGAAGTGAAGTAAACTCTAGCAGTAAATCTGATCCCTTCTCAGTCATACAAATGGGTTGCTGGTGAAGTAACTATGAAATGACTGCCAAACAGTATACAGTTCACTTGGAAAAAAATTAAGAACTTATAATATTCCTTATGTAAGAAATATTAATGAGATCAAATACATGGAGTTGTCAAAAATAACAATGACTAAGAGGTACCTTCTTTCCATCTCTTTGTGCAAAGCTATTTCTCCAAGCCAAAATCGTACATACTCAAGGACTCTCTTCCCCTTGAATGCAAGGAGCCACTGTTTTCTTAATGATACTTATCTTCTGTTCCGATGACCCCATTCCAAGGCCAAAGAGCTCAGCTAGACTAACTTGGAGTCCAAATGGAAAGCGTCCCTCTTCCTAGCAGAGACACAGAAAAGCACATCCACCGTAGAGTTTAAACTCAAGAAGTCCATAGGTCAAGGTTTAATGTGATAAAAAGACATCACCTTAACATGGCATATCTGATTAAGCTCTGACATTAAAAGGAATGACTGACAAATTAGATTCAAATTCTAACACACTCAGAATTAATTTATCTTCAAACAGCATGCCCAGTTTCCTCCACTGACTCAAGACTAAAAAAATCATATAGGGTCTAAATTCTTAGAACAACTTTAAACAAACATTGAATCATTACTAATATACCTTTTTTTTTTTATTTTGAGACAGAGTCTCCCTCTGTTGCCCAGGCTGGAGTGCAGTGGTACGATCTCAGCTCACTGTAACCTCTGTCTCCCAGGTTCCAGCGATTCTCCTCCCTCAGCCTGCCGTGTAGCTGGGACCACAGGCGCATGCCACATGTCCAGCTAATTTTTGTATTTTTAGTAGAGACGGGGTTTCACCATGTTAGCCAGGCTGGTCTCGAACTCCTGACCTCAGGTGATCCGCCCACCTCTGCCTCCCAAAGTGCTGGGATTACAGGAGTGAACCACTGCGCCCAGCCCCCACTAATATACTTTCTAAGGAGGGTTCAAGGCAACTATTTGTGTATTAAACTATGATTTTTATGAGCTTTCATTATTTACTTCAATTGCAATGACCACGAACTACTCTTAAAAGTCCTTCCTTACACAGGCCGAGCGTGGTGGCTCATGCCTGTAATCCCAGCACTTTGGGAGGCCGGTGTGGGAGGATCACAAGGTCAGGAGATCGAGACCATCCTGGCCAACATGGTGAAACCCTGTCTCTACTAAAATACAAAAAATTAGGGGAGCGTGGTGGCACAAGCCTGTAGTCCCAGCTACTTGGGGGGCTGAGGCAGGGGAATTGCTTGAACCTGGGAGGCGGAGGTTGCAGTGAGCCGAGACGGCACCATTCCACTCCAGCCTGGCAACAAAGTGAAACTCCCTAAAAAAAATTTAAAAAGTCCCTCCTTACAAGAGTTGTTACTATGAGCCATGAAACGTGGCTCATGAAGTTACATCAACTTGCTTTTTGAGGTTAGTGTATAGGAGGAGAGATTATTATTGAGTAAAGCACTACCAAGTTTATATCAATAACTCAACAGGCACTTAAGATGCACCTAAGATGTGTAATACCCAACTGTGAGCCCAAGCCCTCCCTGCCTCCCAGAGCTGACAGTCTAGTTGGAAAGATGTGACCTAAAGTAATAAGTGACCATGTGCTAAAAATAAATAGCATAGGCCGGGCACGGTGGCTCACACCTGTAATCCCAGCACTTTGGGAGCCCAAGGTGGGTGGATCACGAGGTCAGGGGTTCGAGACCAGCCTGGCCAACAAGGAGAAACCCCATCTCTACTAAAAATACAAAAATTAGCCCAGCATGGTAGTGTGTGCCTGTAATCCCAGATACTCAGGAAGCTGAGGCAGGAGAATCGCTTGAACCGGGGAGGGAGAGGTTTCAGTGAGCAGAGATCCCGCCACTACACTCCAGCCTGGGTGACAGGGCGAGACTCTGTCTCAAAAAAAAAAAAAAAAAAAACAGGCCAGGTGCAGTGGCTCACACCTGTAATCCCAGCACTTCGGGAGGCCGAGGCGGGTGGATTATCTGAGGTCAGGAGTTCGAGACCAGACTGGCCAACATGGTGAAACCCCATCTCTACTAAAAATACAAAAATTATTAGCTGGGCATGGTGGCCAGCGCCTGTAATCCCAGCTAGTAGGGAGGCTGAGGCAGGAGAATCACTCAAACCCGGGAGGCGGAGATTGCTGTCAGCCGAGATCGCGCCACTGCGCTCCAGCCTGGGCGACAGGGCAAGACTCGGTCTCAAAATAAATAAATTAATATGTTTCCTAAATGTTTTGACAAAGGAGATTCTTACTGCTGTGGGTTAGGGTGGTCAGGAACTAGCTTTAAGGCAGAACAAAGAGATAAGCTGGGACTGTCAGGGTGGCAGGATTCTGAAAGGGATGGAGGAGGGTCCCACAGGCGGCCTTTAAATTTATGAAATACTGTATTTTCATGTCCACGCTCATTTCTTTTTATTCTTAAATGAAACCCTGGGGGTGGCACGGTGCGGTGGCTCATGCCTATAATCTCAGCACTTTCAGAGGCCAAGTTGGAAGAAAGGATCACTTGAGCCCAGGAGTTCAAGACCAGCCTAGGCAATATAGTGAGACCCCATCTCTAACAGAAAAAATACTTTTTTTATTTAGCCAGGCATGGTGGTGTGCAACTGTGGTTGGTCCCAGTTACTCAGGAGGCTGAGGCGGGAGGATTGAGGAGTCTTGAGCCAGGGAGGTTGAGGCTGAAGTGAGACATGACTGTGCCTCTGCACTCCAGCCTGGGCAACAGAATGAGGGGAGGGCGGGGAAAGAACACAGGGAGATAATAAGCCCAACATGCCCCTAGTTTACAGATGAGAGAAGTGAAGATGAGAAGGCTTGACCAGTTGATAAAATAAGCAATGAAATCTGAGTGTTTTTTTTTTCTTCTAGCCCAGCAATCAAGGCTAGTGTGGAAGAGAATGAGAAAAACAATTCAACCAGAGCAGAGGACCTGTGAGGGACATTAAAAGATAGGTTAGGTCAGACTGGTCCCAAATGCCAAACCAAAGACTTTGAACTTCATCCCTTCAAGCAATAGAAGGATTTCTAGCATTTCGAGAGGAAGGGAGAGAGAAACTAAATGCCTAAAGACTGGTTAGTTAGCTAGGGACAGGCACTGCAATAGCCCAGGTGAGAGATAATAAAGGTATGAATTTAAAAATACACATAACAAATTAGATTTTAACATTTGTTTTAAACTAAAATCCCCAAGAAAACCATTGAAAAACCTTGTCTCTCTTGTAAATCTGTTTCAGGGAGAAAAACCTCTAACCAACAAATTTCAGGAACATTTACTGAGAGCACAAAGGGAGTAATAATTGACCAACAATCTAACATCATCAGAGATTTTAAACAGGCCTGATAAATTAAAACTAGAATTGTCAACAATATTGCAGGAATCTCAAGTTCACAAAGTTCAGGCTACCTGAACAAGGAATACTTATATGCAACTCATTGAACATTCTACTAAGTTTTCCAAACATTTCTTGATTTTCCATTCAGAGGAGTTTGAGTTGGTCAACCAAAGGCCGACTTATTTCCATATGAAAGCCCTGACCCTGCTTACAGAACAGGATCTTGTAAAGGGCAAGGACCCAATAAACATTTGCAGAATAAATGAGACCAGGCCTGCGGTGCAGGAACTCCCTCCATCACAGGCGACTCGAATGCTAGTCTATTTCGAATAAAGATCTCAACATCCCGGAATCAAGTCTGGAAGAAAAACCCTCCGGTTAGCGTTCGCCAGCCTTCCCAGGTCGGGCCTCCTGCAAGGCTCTCACGGTGCTGTTTTCCCAAAGTAACGCCACCGTCCCACTTCCCGAAGATGACAACCTCTCAGCTCCCTGCCATGTTACCCTCTCTCCAGCCAGATCCAGGAGTCGCGGACGCCTGGGAAGGTCTCCCAGCGGCCCGATCCGCGTCACAGGAAGCGTTTTCGGGAGAGGGGGCTGCCGCCACGACAAGCGCCTTCCCGCGCCCTACTCACCGTGGCCGGGCGGCCGTGCTCCGAGCCGTCAGCGGCGTCCAGGCGCGGGGCCGCGGTGGCGGGCGCCGGAGCTGTGGCGGCGGGCGCCGGGGCTGTGGCGGCGGGCGGCTGCCTGTGCTTGCCGGCGCGCTTGGCCTTGGCCTGGATGCAGCGCTGGTGCAGGGCGAAGGTGTGCTGGCGCTCCAGCTCCAGGCGCTCGGGCGACACGGCCTCGTAGCGGGCCTCGCAGGTGCTGTGGTGGCGCCGGCACAGCTCGATGCGCCGGCGAAGGCGCTCCATGACCGCGCTGTGCCGCGGCAGCGCGAACTCCGCCATGGGGCAGGTGGGCAGCACCATGGGCCGCGGGCTGCACGGGCCGGGCCCGGGGCCGGGCCTCTCGGGGCCGGCTGGCACTGCGGGCTTCGTTCCCCGCGGCTACCCCTGTCCGCCTCACGGCCGCGCCATGCCCCCGAGGGCAGTGGAGCGGGCTCGCGCGCGGCGGCGGGTTTTCCTCCTGCCCCGCTCGGCCCGACCCCCAGCCGGCGCTTGCTGCCTACCTCAAGCCTCGGCCTGTCCCCACCGCCCCGGCCCCATTGTTTTCCGCGCTACCGCCGCAGCCGCCATCTTAAAATTGTTTTCGGGCCTCTCGGAAGAAGGCGGGGCCTCGGTAAGAGACCTTGTGCGTCACGACTGATGAGCAGGGATTCTGGCCAATCAGAGAAGGAAGAACCGGCCGCCCGAGGGCGTGGGGACGAGCACGCAAGAGGCGCGCTCGGGCTTCAGAGCGGTATTTAAAAGGAACTCTCAAGCGAAGGGCGGAGGGAAGCCCCTGGGCGGACCTTAGTCGTGGGGGCGGAGCTAGGCGTGACTGACAGGAGCCCGTGCCAGAGGCGGCTATTGGTTTCCTGCACATCGCCCGCTGAAGGCAGGCCCTTCCGGCTCCCCCGAGAAAAGGGGAATCTGGCCGGCGGGTGCGGCGCAGCTGGCCAGTCCCTGTTGCCCGCCTGGCAGTACAGAGACCTTTTTTTTTTATTATTTTTTAAATTTCGAGTTTGATAAACTCTAAGTAGCCACGCTATTTTAATGTCAGCCGTTTTACTTTGACCTTATTCCTTGTATCCAGCCCCATAATTAGTCAGAATTGTCTAGTGAGCTGGTAGTTTCCTCTTGCACCATCCCGAATCACTGGTAGTCAGTTTCCACCTATTTATAAAAGCCCGAGCAAGTTTCAAAAGTACAGTATTAGTCACTACTTAAAAAAAAAAAAGTCCAGAAGATGGGAGCAAAAAGCATGCAAGAGTCCAGCTCCATTAGAGGGAACTGGAAATGCAAAGGATGACGTTTCACCACAACCTCCGCCTTCCGGGCTCAAGCGATTCTCCTGCCTCAGCCTCCCGAGTAGCTGGGATTAGAGGCATGCGCCACCACGCCCGGCTAATTTTGCATTTTTAGTAGAGACGGGGTTTCTGCATGTCGGTCAGGCTGGTCTCCCACTCCCGACCTCAGGTGACCCGCCCACCTCGGCCTTCCAAAGTACTGCGATTACAGGCGTGAGCCACCGCGCCCGGCCAAAAACAGTCCTTTAGGTAAAACTGAGTTACTCAACAAAATCAAACCAAGACAAATTATGCCCCATTATTAAAACTAATAGGCAAAGGGGAGTAGAGGGACTGGAGCAATGAAACAGTGTTAGAACTAAAACTAGATAGTGTGATGCCAAAGGATATCAGGAACTCTAGATATGGGCACTCTAATTGCTAAAAGGTTAAGCAGGAGGTGGCAGGAGGCTGCACATTGAGATACACCATCGGCAGTTACTCTAGCTTTTTTACTAGGGCTCATGTTTTATTTTAAAATCAAGAGAAAACAATCTAATGTCTTCATACAAACGCAGCAGAAAAATACAAATCCTAATGTTTTAAATGGAGAAAGTGGGCCACCAAGGCAAAAGTGCCATAATGCAGTCCTGCTTTTTTTTTTAGCACTCAAACAGAAATTTTACACCAGAACTAAACTATTTCTTTAATAGAAAAAATAGTAACTAGGAGCACTACCTTCTGTGTACATACTTTTCTTTAGTATGTAATGTAAAAATTTAATAGCACATAAAAAACTGGGCTTTCAAAAATATCCCTTTAGTATTTAAGTATATGTAAAATGATGGAGTCTGATTCCCAACAAATAATTTTCTAATAAAAATTTCAAAGTTCAATGGTTCCCCTAAGCCTTAAAGAATATTATCTACAAATTATCAGTAGCATTCCCTCCTTTTCTGAGCTGCTGTCCACACTAACAGAAACTACTGCACTGCAATCATGTGGGCAGGAAGAGGCAAGGGCTAAACATAAAAGACTGCATCAAATTCATGTGGTGAGATAGTCATTATTTCACTGTCCATAATAGTTTCTGCCTATTAGTGAACTCTCACATAGTGGCCAATTAAAGGAAGATCAACCCACTAATTGAACATAGTAACATACACAGACTGAAGGTTACTATGAAGAAATTCAGTCAAAAGCAGACACTTAACACAGGCTTTAATGTAACACCATTTAGTAACATGACAAATTGAAAAGTGAGGAGTACTTTGTGGATAAGAAAATGGAGGAACACAGCTGATTGGAGAGTGGGCATTTGACAACAATGGAACAGGTAACCAGCATGTAAAATCATAATATAAGTTTCTTTTTAAGAGCTGAAAGCTGCTGTTGGTCATTCATTAATGTGTCATTTAATCAAGATGGTGGACCTTCAAAATAACTGAAAAAAGAACCAAGAAAAGGCGTTTTTGTTTTGAACAAACTTTACTAAATAACCCTGGAAAGGCAATGAACAATCTGACAATTTAAGCTCTAATGATTTAAAGCTCAGCTAGAAGAAAGTGAGGCATGACATATATTGTAAACGGAGGGTGAAGGAGGCAGATTTCTGGAAATGCAATGATCCCACATATTTGCTTCAAGGAGAAACCTGCAGAGATATTTTCAGGTCTTGCTAAGTAACAACTGTTTATTTGTAATCGGTATTATCTGGGAAAGCCTGCTATGTAGCTAAGGTCACTGTGACGACAGAACAACAGATGAAAAGGAAAAAGCACTGAACAGCAAGAAAAATACATCCCATCCTCAAAAGAATTTAAGTGAACCAGTTTAAAAAGAAAAAAAAATAGATACAGCCTTCATCTTTTACAAATATATTTCCTTCCCAATATCTTCCCAATATAAACACTGTGGAGTGTTTATATATTCAGTGCAAGAAACAGTATCATCGGTACATCTGAAAGCCTCTAAAGAACAACTAAAGCTAAAATAACATCTAACTCTGAATACGTTTCAGTGTAGAGTAATAATAACATTATTACACTATAGTGGTGTGGGAGGCTCTGATAGCACCCATCTGCATTCCGCATGAAAAAACAAACCTAAGATCACTTTTTTAAAAATTCTACAAGCCACGTTAAAAAAAAAAATTTGAACAGGACTGCTTTATTGTGTAATTTATGACACAACTGTTACATGAATTGCAAATGAAGGCTTAAAATATTTAGCAGCTACAAAAAAAATCAGATAACTCATGCTTCATGTCACTCCTCCCACAAATACTTCTAGTCTGTTCAACTGCAGTCAATTCTGTATTGGCTCGCCTGTGAATTAGACTTCTAAAGTCTTTACACAGAGTAAAAGAAATGGATAAAAATCAAAGATTGTATTCTATTCTGTACTTTGACCCTGGAAAGGTATGGGTCTGCTTGAAAGAAAGAAGAAACATACACATAATCACAATAAAGCTTAACATTATGCAGGGCTTATAATCATTTTCAGCAACGGACTGCAAGCTGCACTGTGAAGAAAATGCATAGCAGAGGAGAAAGCTGGGGATTTGAGGAAATAGGTAAGGAAAACAGTGTCAACACACAGTGGAAGAAGTGATGAAGACATCTACTCCGGAGCTCACGTGCCATGCCCTGCTAGCGTTCCTTAACAAGCCACCTGCTCCAGAAGGCCACAGCCTGACCCTCCCAAGTGGAGTATGAATGCCCAAGTGCCACATGAAGCCACCTCCTCCACTACCTGCAAAGCTGTCTGGGAACTGAGCTACAGAACACACGCACTTTCTGGTCTAACCAACATCAAGTGAAAGATTTTTTTTTCTTATATATCTATTTTTAATACAACTTAAACGCAACTTTTACATAAATTTGGGCTTCTATTCAGTCCCTCTCCTCAATTTTCTTAGGAGGAACTAAATAATGGAAGCAAACAAAACAAGATTATAACCACAAATGACTGCACTTGTAAACGTGATTATCAATTTTGAGGGACAGAGATGTGGATGTTTTACAATACCAAACTTTAAAAAAAAATCTATTATAAAAACTGCAACTCATCTCCCTAACATTTTTAAATGGTGGTATTATGTTTGCACAAACAGATTAATACATTAAATTAAGCCAAGATCTTAAAGACTGGCAAAGTTCTATCATTCTATTTTAAAAACAAAGTTGTTAAAAAAAAAAAAAGAAGTTAGTTTGCTTCATGTTACATTTCACAACCATTATGTTAAATGTTTTCTTTTCTACAGAAACAGGGTCCTTTATATCACAACTGCAAGTATTTACTGCTAGATGTTTAAAGTTACACAGACTAGTGTTCAACTGGAGCCTGCTGATGGTGATGTCTTGAAGTTTTCTGAATGTCAACCTAAGGTGTGCCAGGTCCTCTAAGAAATCACAGATCAAGCTCTTAAGATTGTTTCACTCTCTTCGTGGCTTTCTGTTTCTCGGTGATCTGTTCAAAATTTCATCCTCCTATTGATTGAAAAGAAAATAAATTCACTATAATTAGCACATTTAAAAAATAATAAAAGTTCACCATATATTCAAGATCAGCCAGGCTGAGGGTAACTTATTTGATGAAAAAAATGAGGAAAATGATTAGAAGAGAATGCACCAAGAAGAATGGTTGTCTCAGAGGTGGTGGAATTATGCCTACTCTAATTCAGTTTAGTCTTTATTGTTTTCTATACACATACACTTTTCTCAATCTAACCCATAAACATTTTCTTAAAAAAGGATCAGACACTGAGATTTCTTAATCTTGCTTAATCCCAAACAATCTACTGGACTATGGCACATTAGCCCCATTCTGAGGATAAGAAACCAAGGATTCACGAAGATGGAAGGCTATCCAAGTAGACTGACTCCAAGGCTGCTGCTCTTTGTACTCTATCACAAGTTGCTAAGATTGTAAATTACCCTATGAAAATATTCCCTTTTTTTAAATGCACCAGCAACTTTTTAATGTGTGAGGGAGTTTGGGGGAAACATGGTCTCTACTTTTAAGAATTGCATTCGAGTTAAGACAGAACATATCCATGGAAAATATACAAAAGATACAGATAGCAATGACCTTTATTAATAGGAAGGCAGAGTTGTAGCTGGAAGTAAAACCTGAGGAGAGCTTTCCAGGAGAGACCAGATTCAGACAGAGGTGCTGGGTAAAGGACTTTAGTAGGCAATGGTACAGACAATGAACACTGTTCCTTTTCTCTCATACTCCATATATCCAATCTACCACAAAACCAAGATCCAGATCCCCGACTAGTTCTCATACCCTCTGTTCCTCTCCTGTCACCCTTTGTGGGGCCACCGTATCTTTCCTAGATGATTACAGGGACCTAACTGGTCTCCCTGATTCTCCCTGGTATATAGGAAACACAATATCCTGTGACACTTGTGTCCAGTAGCCTGTGATGGCTGCCCACTTCACTAGGAGGGAAAGCCAAGTCCACACAACAGCCTGTCTAACCCGGAGCCTTCTCCACCCTTCTTTTCTCCACTCTCTCTGTCCACTCACCATACTGGCCTTGTAGACAACCACTTCAGGCCTCAATACTGGCTGTTCTCTCTGCCTGGAATGCTCTTCCCACTTACATCCCCATGGAAAAGTTCTCTACCTCTTTCAAGTGTTTGGTTCAATGTCATCTTTTGAGTAAAGGCTTTAACATGGTGACCTGCCTACCTCTAGCACTTTTAATACCTTTTCCTGTTTTAATTATTCATAGTTTCTCACTTCCTAATATGCTGTGTTGTTTACTTCCTTAAAATGTTTACTGCTCATTGCCTGTTTCCCCCAAGTAGAATTTAAGCTCCTTAAAGGCAGAGTATCTTTGTCTGCCTTACCCACTGACAAATGCCTGGCACAAAATAGGCACTCGACAAATGTCAGGTAAATGAATGAATGAACGCATCTATGGAAAATGGGGACAAAAAGTTTAGAACACAGTGATTTGTATAAGAAATACTTTTCAGGGCACAGTGAGGAGGGGCAAATAGACTGTTAATGACCCGAAGTTTCCTTCTTAGCAAGCATTTTATTTTCCCCCTACAACCTTCTGCTTATTCCAGAAAATCATTTTCAGCTAAAGATACTTTTGAGATTAATATGTAGCTTAAAATTATCAAACAAAACACTGACCTGTATCACAAAGAATCCTACTTCAACAAAATTGGCGTTAACAGAATTTTTACGGCCATAAGCCACTGTAAACTACCCTACTGAAATATTCCCTTTACATAAGTGTACCTTCAACTTGGAAAAACAAAATGTGGCCCCTTTCCTTTACCTCTGCTCTAGGTTTTCTGTCTTCCTCCTCTTGACTGACAGTGCCACCATCTTCTTCAGCATCACTTTTCTGTTTCTCTTCTAAGACAGAAGGTAAACAACTGAGCAAAACCTTATTATTTTTGGTGATTATACATTAGCATTAGAACACATCTCTATATCTACAATTTTTTTTTTTTTTTTTTTTTTGAGACAGAGTCTTGCTCTGTCGCCCAGGCTGGAGTGTAGTGGCGCCATCTCGGCTCACTGCAAGCTCTGTCTCCCGGGTTCACACCATTCTCCTGCCTCAGCCTCCCAAGAAGCTGGGACTGCAGGCGCCTGCCACCACGCCTGGCTAACTTTTTGTATTTTTAGTAGAGACGGGGTTTCACCGTGTTAGCCAGGATGGTCTCAATCTCCTGACCTCATGATCCGCTCATCTTGGCCTCCCAAAGTGCTAGGATTACAGGCGTGAGCCACCGCGCTCAGCCACTTTCTTTTTTGAGATGGAGTTTTGATCTTGTCACCCAGGTTGGAGTGCAGTGGCATGATCTCGGCTCACTGCAACCTCTGCCTCCAGGTTCAAGTGGTTCTCCTACCTCAGCCTCCGAAGTAGCCGGGATTACAGGTGCCCACCACCACGCCTGGCTAATTTTTGTATTTTTAGTGAAACGGGGTTTCACCATGTTGGCGAGGCTGATCTCGAACTCCTGACCTCAGGTGATCCGCCCACCTTGGCCTCCCAAAGTGCTGGGATTATAGGCGTGAGCCACCTTGCTCGGCCAACAATTTTTTTTTTTTTTTTGAGACTCAGCCTTGCTCTGTCGCCAGGCTGGAGTGCAGTGGCGCAATCTCGGCTCACTGCAACCTCTGCCTTCCAGGTTCAAGTGATTTTCCTGCTTCAGCCTCCCGAGTAGCTGGGACTACAGGCGCCTGCCACCATGCTTGGCTAATTTTTTTATTTTATTTTATTTATTTATTTTTTTGAGACGGAGTCTCGCTCTATCGCCCAGGCTGGAGTACAGTGGCGCCATCTCGGCTCACTGCAAGCTCCACCTCCTGGGTTCACGCCATTCTCCTGCCTCAGCCTCCCGAGTAGCTGGGACTACAGGCGCCCACGACCACACCCGGCTAATTTTTTGTATTTTTAGTAGAGACAGAGTTTCACTTGTTAGCCAGGATGGTCTCGATTTCCTGACCTTGTGATCCGCCCATCTCGGCCTCCCAAAGTGCTGGGATTACAGGCGTAAGCCTCCGCGCCCAGCCCAACTTTTTTATTTTAAGTAGAGACAGGGCTTCACCATGTTGGCCAGGATGGTCTGGATCTCTTGACCTCGTGATCCACCCACCTTGGGCTCCCAAAGTGCTGGGATTACAGGCGTGAGCTACCGTGCCTGGCCAACAATTTTTTTTTTTTTTTTTTTTGAGACAGAGTCTCGCTCTGTCACCCAGGCTGGAGTGCAGTGGCACAATCTCGGCTCACTGTAAGCTCTGCCTTCCCAGGTTCACGCCATTCTCCTGCCTCAGCCTCCTGAGTAGCTGGGACTACAGGCGCCTGCCACCACGCCTGGCTAATTTTTTGTATTTTTAGTAGAGACGGGGTTTCACCATGTTGGCCAGGATGGTCTCGACCTCCTGACCTCATGATCCGCCTGCCTTGACCCCCAAAGAGCTGGAATTACAGGCGTGAGCCACGGCACTTGGCCAACAATTTTTTTTTTTTTAAGAGGCAGGATCTTGCTGGGTCTGGTGGCTCATGCCTGTAATCCCAACACTTTGGGAGGCCCAGGTGGGAGAATCGCTTGAATCTGGGAGGCAAAGGCTGCAGTGAACCGAGATCACACCACTGCACTCCAGCCTGGGCAACAGGGCCAGACCATATCAAATAAATAAATAAATAAACAAACAAACAAACAGCTGGGCATGGTAGTGCATGCCTGTGGTCCCAGCTACTTGGCGGGGTGCTGAGGTAGGAGGATCACTTGAGCCTATAAGGTCAAGGCTGCAGTGAACTGTGATTGTGCCATTGCACTCCAACCTGAGTGACAGAGTGGGACCTTGTCTTAAAAAATAAAAAAGAGAGGGCCGGGCGCAGTGGCTCACGCCTGTAATCCCAGCACTTTGGGAGGCCGAGGCGGGCGGATCACAAGGTCAGGAGATCGAGACCATCCTGGCTAACACGGTGAAACCCCATCTCTACTAAAAATACAAAAAATTAGCCGGGCGAGGTGGCAGGCGCCTGTAGTCCCAGCTACAAGGGAGGCTGAGGCAGGAGAATGGCGTGAACCCCGGGGGGCGGAGCCTGCAGTGAGCCGAGATCGCGCCACTGCACTCCAGCCTGGGTGAAAGAGCGAGACTCCGTCTCAAAAAAAAAAAATAAAAATAAAAAAAAAATAAAAAAAAATAAAAAAGAGAGAGAGAGACAGGGTCTCACTCTGTTGCTCAGCTGGAGTGCAGTGGCACTATCCTGGCTGACTACAGCCTTAAACTCCTGGGCTCAAGCGATTTTCCTGCTTCAACCTCCCAAAGTGCTAGGATTACAGGCTTGAGCCACCACGCCTGGCTAAAAACAATCCTTAACTTGACTGTAAAGGTTTAACAACATCGTAGGGTCTTGGCTTAAAGCAGATTTTCTGGACTCTATTTCTTACCAAGTTTCTCTTCTCCTTCCTCCTCCTCATCTCCCTTGTCCTTTTCCTCTTCCTTCTCTTCTTCCTCTTCCTTCACATCTGGTTGAGGTGCATCAGTTTTCTTATACTCCATAGCACTGGTCTGTTTCTGAAATGTTCCCCAAAGTACAATTTTGTTTACATGTTCATGTATTATGTTATATAATTCCTGAATGTCTAAGGCAAAGTTCTGTTCCAGGCTGTATACAGGGATAGATATACAGAAACAAATAAGATGTAATTCCTACCCTGAAGAGCGTGTGTGTATGTGTGTGCGTGCACATGGGCTTGTGTGTTTCAAGGTAGAACAATAAAAACAAAAGGGCCAGGCAGGAAAATACAGGTCAAAAAAGTCAAGGTGACTGAGGCACAGATACACAGAATAGTGGCAGAGGCTGAGGCTGGAAAAGGAACTTGGGATCCAGTTACAAAGTGCTATGAATGCCAGATGAAGCATAATCCTCATTTAGTAGAAGGAGAGGCCAAAATAAGACTTTCTTTTTTCATGATAGCATGCAAAAAAGGCTAAACAAGAAAAACTAACAATAAGGCTGTGGTACCCTATACTGTTTTGAGAGTGGGGAAGGTGAAGGCAGAATGGATAATGAGGAATCAAAGACTGAATTACAAAGAATAGAAATAGCTATGCCAGCAGGCAAAGCTGATTATTGCCCAAGTGGCTAGTTTTGTATCTAAGTTTATTGTCTTTTTTAGAAAGTTGCTACGGAACACTATGGAGAGTAACAGATTAGGATAAATAATAATAGCAACCAACGGACTATAAATCCTGCTCCCATCTGGGCACGATAAACGGCCACTGAGGAACAGAAAGTAAGGTTTCTGAAGTCAACACCAAACATGGCTCAGTCATTACTGAGCCACTACAAAGAAAACCTCAGGCAACATATCTTAGTTATTTTTAATAATCACTACAGTGATGTCTCTAAAATTGATTCTAAAAAAAAAAAAACTTCCTACCTTTCCAGAACAGCAGAAGAGGATAACCAGGAACACGGGAAGGGCTACAGTTAGAATATAGACTACCCACAGCCACGGGCGCTCTTCAGCCGCCTCGATCATCTGCCCCACAACGCCTGGCTGAAAAACAAGACAGGACTGACTCAAAGTTCTGGCTTTTGACACCAAACATAGGCCGCGTTGTTTTTCTGCAGTTCAGTTATGGCACGGCACTACACAGGACCTTCTTTTTCAGAGAAAATGTTCATAAAATGTAAAAAAGAAATTAGAGAAAGCCTCCATCCTCTTGCTCTCCTTATAATCAAGATGATTTCACTCTCATAGGTGCAAAAGCTGGCTTCGGCCGGGCGCAGTGGCTCACGCTTGTAATCCCAGCACTTTGGGAGGCCGAGGCGGGCGGATCACGAGGTCAGGAGATCGAGACCACGGTGAAACCCCGTCTCTACTAAAAATACAAAAAATTAGCCGGGCGTGGTGGCGGGCGCCTGTAGTCCCAGCTACTCGGAGAGGCTGAGGCAGGAGAATGGCGTGAACCCGGGAGGCGGAGCTTGCAGTGAGCCGAGATTGCGCCACTGCACTCCAGCCTGGGCGACAGAGCGAGACTCCGTCTCAAAAAAAAAAAAAAAAAAAGCTGGCTTCTACATCACCTGCAAAAGGCTCCCTTAACCTCAGGATCCGGTGACTTTCTTATCTCAGTATCCCTGGCTCTCCAATTCTTAGATTGGCCACATGACCAGTTGTTTGAAAATTCTATATGTAGTGTAAACTGAGATTCAACATATAAGAGTGCATTAAAATATAGCCTAAAAGACAAATTTCAAAATATATACACAGACTAATAATAAAAAAAAAACCCTGAACATAACACAAATAGACTCTAAAGCCACTACATTAGACTAATGAAATCATGCCCCAAAACCCAATATTGTGTCTTTTGCAGGCATATGGTTATACTTTTTATGCCAATATTGCCAAATGAAGAAAAAAACCTTACACAGACTTTCACAAAATAATAGCTCCTTACAATAACAGATACAAATGCACAAGCAGCAAACACGAACCTCAGCAGCCCCATCAGCAGCTTTCTTCAGGCCCCATCCATCATTGGCCCAATCATCGACTATTCTTCGGTCGGCACAAATGATAAAGTTGTCAAAAAAAATGTCAGAGGTCATGGACCACAGCTCCAAACCAATAGCACTAAAAGGAGTCATTCTGAAAGGTTCCAGATCTTCAAAGAAATCTGGATTTGGTATTTTCCTGGGTTTCCAGATTCCCTAGAAAAAAATGTTTTAGAAAATCATTTCAGATAATGATCAACAAAAGTTTATGGTGAATCTACTGTAAGAGAAATTTTGCATGAACAATGGAGAGAAATGCCAACTTCATGAAACTTGAAATAAGCAACAGGAAAATAAATAATAAATGCTACAGATTACTTTACACACTCTGCCTCTAAGACTGCAGGACTCCAACTACTTCCAACTTCTACTACCACCCATGACCTTGGTCCAAACCAACCCCTCAAGTTCCTGGCCCATTCAACAGCCTCCACTCTTACCAACTGCTAATGAGAGTGGGAGCCTAAGTCAGCACATACTTCTTCAGTGGTGATTTAAAATAAAACGCACATGATCATCAACCAGCTATTCACTTCTAGATAACTACCTAGAGAAATACTTACAACATACACCCAAAGATGTACAAGGATCATTACAGCAGCAGTGACTCTGAAAGCAAAAGTGACAATCCACCTAAATGGCCGCCAACAGGAGAACAACTAAAGGGCAACTTCTTTTTTACTGTAACCTCTGCCTCCTGTGTTCAAGTGATCCTTGCGCTTCAGCCTTGTGCCTAAGCAGCTGGGACTACAGGCATGTGCCACCATACCCGGCCAATTTTTGCGCTTTTAGTAGAGATGGTGTTTCACTATGTTGGCCAGACTAGTCTCGAACTCCTGATCTCAGGTGATCCACCCACCTCGGCCTCTCAAGTGCTGGGATTATAGGCGTGAGCCACTATGCCCAGCCTAAAGGGCAACTTTTTTTTTTTTTTTTTACTGTATTTATTTATTTATTTACATTTATTTATGTATGTATGTATTTATTTATTTTTATGTTTTTATTATAAGGGCAACTTTTTTAAAGTAAAATTTTTATCTTATTGTTTGACTACACAATTAAAAATACATTCACAGAACATCTTTAAAGACTACGAGGAAAAAAATAAAAAATTTACAGAAAAACATATATTAGTATATGTATATATACATATACTATGCCAAGATCCTGCTGAAATGTTTTCACAGTATCAGATCAGCTTCTCCTGTTTCTGTATATGTGTATACATATATTAGTATTTGCATATAAATAGACAAAGTAGACAAATTAATGATTATAAATAATTTTAATTGCCACTCTTTGTAGAGATTATAATTTTACTCGGCTAGAAAGATAAAAGGAACAAAGGTCTGAGGGTGTACATTTCTGCATGAGGCCCAAAGGTTCACAACCTTACTACCTGTATCCTTACCATCTCCCTTGGGCCTCAGTCTTTTTATAGTTGCAAGCATTGAGGCCAAGCGGTGAGCTGACTTGATGTAGTCAAGATGCTGACTCAAACCACAGTCCTCTACTCACCACATCACAGATTGTCCAGACTCAGCTGTGGATCCTATGGCTGAAGCAACCCTAGCACCCAAGAGCAGGGTACCCAAATCAACAGTTTTCCATTTCTCTTTTCCTTTTGTTTTTAAATATAATTACAAAGCAACTATGAAAGTTACTCTTGGCTGGGCACAGTGGCTCCTGCCTGAAACCCCAGGACTTCGAAAGGCCAAGGCAGGTGGATCACCTGAGGTCGGGAGTTCAAGACCAGCCTGGCCAACATGGTGAAACCCTGTCTCTACTAAAAATACAAAAAATCAGCCAGGTGAGGTGGTGCACGTCTGTGCTCCCAGCTACTTGGGAGGCTGAGGCAGGAGAATCGCTTGAACCCAGGAGGTGGAGGTGGCAGTGTGCCGAGATTGCGCCACTGCACTCCAGCCTGGGTGCTAGAGTGAGACTCAGTCTCAAAAAAAAGAAAGTTCACCGGGTGCAGTGGCTCACACCTGTAATCTCAGCACTTTAGGAGGCTGAAGTGGGTGGATCGCAAGGTCAGGAGTTCGACACCAGCCTGGCCAACATGGTGAAACACCGTCTCTGCTAAAAATACAAAAATTAGCCAGGCGTGGTGGCAGGCGCCTGTAATCCCACCTCCTCGGGAGTCTGAGGCAAGAGAATCGCTTGAAACCTGAAGGCAGAGGTTGCAGTGAGGCGAGATCACACCACTGCCCTCCAGCCTGGGTAGAAGAGCGAAACTCCATCTCAAAAATAAATAAATAAACAAATAAGTAAATAAAGTAAGTTAAAGAAAGTTATTCACTCCAGTTTCTAGGTTTATCTTTGCAACACCTAACCCATTAGGCTCTCTTCCAACTTAGGAAGTCTACTTTCTGCTTTTAATTCAACAGCTTGAATATAATGACCAACCTGGCAGCCTTACTCTAGATAAAACTTCTATCTGAATACAAACAGATTAATGAAAACAACCATCAAGAGGCACAAACCTGGTAACTGGGATTGTCAATCATAGGAGGCTTCCATTTGCCTTTATAATTGGGGTTGTCAATCATAGGTCGCTGCCAGACACCACATCCAGGGGCTGATTCACATTTAGGGTTGGCAATCTGAGGAGCCTCCCATTCTCCATCCATGTCTTCATCCCTGTGGAGGTACAAACAACAAATTAGAAACAGGTTCTGTGATGCAGGACTATGAACAGCTGGCTGGCCCAGGGCTGCCAAGATCCTGCTGAAACGTTTTCACAGTATCAGACCAGCTTCTCCTGTTTCTGTATTTCCAGTAAGAACAGTTTTTCAGGAAAAATATATTTTTTAAAAAAGAAGAAAATATAATTAAAATTGTCAAATTCTACCCTGAAATTAGGGATCTTGGCTATATTTAAGTATTAAGTTTGACTTCAATAAAAACAGGTAACTTACTCTGGGTGTGGTGGCTCACACCTGTAATCCCAGCACTTTGGGAGGCCAAGGCAGACAGATCACTTGAGGTCAGGACTTTGAGACCAGCCTGGCCAACACGGTGAAAGCCCATCTCTACTAAAAATACAAAAAATACAAAAATTTGCTGGGTATGGTGGCACACACCTGTAATCCCAGCTACTCACAAGGCTGATGGAGGAGAATCGCTTGAACCCAGGAGGTGAAGGTTGCAGTGAGCCAAAACTGTGCCACTGAACTCCAGCCTGGGAGACAGAGTGAGACTCCATCTCAAAAGAAACAAACAAAAAAACCAGGTAATTAAAAAAAGTTAACTGAAGTTCTTACCAATCCTCAGGTTTTTCTGCATCTGGATCAGGTACATACTCGGGCTCATCATCTAACCAGCCTTCGGGTTTTGTGGCCTCTTCATCTGGAATCTTAGCAGGGGCATCTTCATCCCTTAAACACAAAAGAAAGCTAGTTATGACAACACTGGTCACAGTATAGTACCACTTTGTGGATCAGAACAGAGTATTCTAAAAAAAATTTGGTTTTAATCTCAAAATTTAAAATAATTCCTCTTAGAAAATATTTGTAAATCATCTATCTGCTAAGGGCCTAGTAAAATAACTCTTTACAAGTCAATAATATAAAGACAACCCAATTTAAAAATGGGCAAATGATTTTAATAGACATTTCTCCAAAGAAGATATACAAATGTATAAATATACAATATGAACATACAATAAGCACATGAAAAGATGCTTAACATCATTAGCCATCAGGGAAATGGCAAATCAAAACGATACCACTTAGTACCAAGTTGGCTATAATAAAAAAGACTCATAAAAACAAATGCTGGAAAGAATGTAGAGAAACTAAAACGCTCATACGCTGCTGGTGGGAAAGTAAAATGGTGCTGCTGATTTGGAAAACAGTTTGGCAGTTTCTCAAAAAGTTAGTTACTACATGACCCAGCAATTCCACTTTTAGGTAAATATACCCAAGAGAAATGAAAATATATATCTATAGCTAGACAGAGTGGCTCATGCCTGTAATCTCAGCACTTTGGGAGGCCGAGGCAGGAGGATCACTTGAGACCACACCAGTCTGGGCAACAAGGTGAAACCCAGTCTCTAGTAAAAAAAAAAATACACAAGGCCAGGTGCGGTGGCACACACCTGTAATCCCAACACTTTGGGAGGCCAAGGCGGATCACCTGAGGACAGGAGTTCAAGACCAGCCTGACCAATATGATGAAACTCTCTCTCTACTAAAAAATACAAAAATTATGCCAGGTGCAGTGGCTCATGCCTGTAATCCCAGCACTTTGGGAGGCCAAGGTAGGCAGATCACCTGAGGTCGGGAGTTTGAGACCAGCCTGACCAACATGGAGAAACCCCATCTCTACTAAAAATACAAAATTAGCCAGGCCTGGTGGCACATGCCTGTAATCCCAGCTACTCAGGAGGCTGAGGCAGGAGAATCACTTGAAACCGGGAGGCAGAGGTTGCAGTGAGCCAAGATCGCACCATTGCACTCCAGCCTGGGCGACAAGAGCGAAACTCCGTCTCAAAAAAAAAAAAAGAAAAAACATACACAGCCAGGCACAGTGGCACACGCCTGTAATCCCAGCACTTTGGGAGGCCGAGGCTGGTAGATCACTTGACATCAGAATTTTGAGACCATCCTGGCCAACATGGTGAAATCCCATCTCTACTAAAAATACAAGTATTTTTTGTAGTAGTGCACGCTTGTAGTCCCAGCTACTTGGGAGGCTGAGGCACGAGAATCGTTTGAACCCAGGAGGCAGAGGCTGCAGTGAGACGAGATCGTGCCACTGCACTCCAGCCTGGGTGACAAAACGAGACTCTGTCTCAACAAACAAACAAAAAACCCATAAAAATTGGCCAGGCATGCATACCTGCAGTCCCAGCTACTTGGGAAGCTAAGGTGGGAGAGGATCGTTTGACCCCAGAAGGTAGAGGCTGCAGTGAGCCGTGACCGTACCACTGCACTCCTACCTGGGCAACAGAGAGAGACCATGTCTAAAGAAAAGAGGCCAGGAGTGGTGGCTCACGCCTATAATCCCAGCACTTTGGGAGGCTGAGGCGGGTAGATCACCTGAGGTCAGGAGTTCGAGACCAGCCTGACCAACATGGTAAAACCCCTGTCTCTGCTAAAAATACAAAAATTAGCTGGGCGTGGTGGCACACGCTTGTGATCCCAGCTACTTAGGAGGCTAGGGTGGGAGAATCACTTGAACTCGGGAGACAGAGGTTGCAGTGAGCCGTGATGGCGCCACTGCACTCCAGCCTGGACGACAGAGCTACATTCCATCTCAAAAAAGAAAAAAAAAAGCAAGAAAAGAAAAAACATATTTATATAAAAATCAGTACATGAACATTCATAGCAGCATTATTCATAATCACAGACAAAAAGGAGCAAACAACCTAAATGTCCACCGAAGGATGGATAAATAAAATGTGGCATTATCAAAACAGTAGAATTTATTCAATCATAAAAAGGAATGCAGTACTCATACATGCTTCAACACAGATAAACCTGGAAAACACTGTCCTAAATGAAAGAAACTGGACAGAGAAAGCCACATACTGTATGATTCCATTTTATATGAAATATACAAAGTGGACAAATGCAGAGAGGCAGAAAGCAGGTTAGTGGTTGCTGGGAGTTGGGGGAGGAAACAGGGAGTGGCCACTTAATGTGTACAGGGGCCTTCTTAGGTGATAAAGCTAGTTAAGGAATATAATACTGAACAAGGCTAAGTCCAAATCTAATATACACCAGATATACAAATAAACTTGGCACTTATACTAGTGCAGTACAAAAGTTCAGTTATATGTATCTTACCTTTCAAGGAGGAAAAAGATCATCTAGAATTTAATTGCTAAGCATAGGAGGATACTTTTACAAAGTGTAAGAATTTCTTTGTTCACTTTCTGACGTTTCTGGAGTCACCGTATGAAGTTGCAAGTTCAAAGATAGCCATATACAAGAATACACCCTCAGCTATCTTCATTTCTCCTCACTCTTCAATGTGCACCCTACATAAAAGGCCATGTAATTTCTCCCTTGCATGTCAAGCTCATTGCAGCTCCTCTACTGCATATGACATTCTTCACCAACTCTTTTAACTCTCACCTCACTGCCAAGTCTCAATCTGATTTGCCTTGCTCCAAGAAACCATGCCTGGTTTAGGTACACCTGGTGCTCTGGTCTCCTGTGGCACCTTCTCATGAACCCTTACGATACCACATGCCAACATCATGCCTCACAACTGGACTTCAAGCTCTGTGTAGGCAGATGGTGGTGTCCTTGTGGCTTTGTATTCTACCGACCAACTCAGAGCAGAGAATTGAGTATTGTTTAAATAGGAAAAAGGTTATTTTTCAAATTAAAATTTAACATTTCAGGACTTTGGCTTTAAATGTGAGTTCACAGAAGCCCTGGAGTAGCCAGGTTAAAGGACCTGAGATTCTGCCACAAACCAACTGTCACCACAGACAAACTCTATCAAGTATGGCATTCTGTGGCTTGTAAAATAGTGAGTCAATCCAGATGATAACATTATGGCCCCTTTCCAGCTATAGTACTGTATATTTTCCCTACAGATTAGACTGCATCATGGATTACTGAAATTATGAGAGCTTACTCAACCAACATTTGGTTGTTCAAGCCACATGGAATATATGAAATGCTCCCTTAGTCTTGAAGACAGGTCCCCAGGACTCACCAGTCATCTGGCTTGACAGCTTCTGGATCTGGGATTTTTGGTCTTTCATCCCAATCCTCGGGCTTCCGGTCTTCTGGGTCCTCAATTTCACGTGAAGGATTTACAGGAGGAGTCATGTCATTGAGCAGATTTCCACTATTCACCACCGATTGGTCAACTAGTATTTCAAAACTATTATCTGGATTCAAGACTGAAAGAAAACATTAAATGGAATTAAAAGTACTTAATTTTCCAAGCTCCCTTTACCATAATACAAAAGATCATGACTTCTAACATGAAGCAGCAGAAGTATGACCTGAGGCTTTGGGGTAAGAACAATGCCTGGCTCTTGGGGTCTTGGGCAAGTTAACGCCCATTTCCTTATGCACAAAACATAAATAGTTCCTCAGGTTTCTAAGAATTACAGCAAATGATAGTTAAAATCTTTAACACCAAAGACTTTACTTATAGACACTAAAAAAAAACAAAAAATCAAGAAACTACAAAAACACAATTATTGGGCTTACACATATATACCAGTGAGAAGACAAATACGTGGACTTATAACTACTTCCCAGTACAAAAAGTCCATTTCTTCATTTTTAATAGAGCTGGTATTATTACGTTACTGAAATTACACAAACCTCTAATTTATTAAAATGCATGTCCACTCATGATTCTACTTTTTAACTCCCATAGAGAATGAAAAAACAATTTTATATCCATAAAAGCATTTTTTAAAATTTTATTTTATTTTTTTGAGACAGAGTCTCGCTTTGTCTCCCAGGCTGGAGTGCAGTGGTGTGATCTCGGCTAACTGCAACATCCACCACCCAGGTTCAAGCGATTCTCCTGCCTCAGCCTCTGCAGTAGCTGGAACTATAGGCGGCCCCGTGCCACCACGCCCAGCTAATTTTTTGTATTTTAAGTAGAGACGGGGTTTTGCAATGTTGCCCAGGCTGGTCTCAAACTCCTAAGCTCAGGCAATCCGCCCAACCTCAGCCTCCCAAGGTGTTAAGATTACAGGTGTGAGCCACCATGCCCAGCCACATGGGCCCCATAAAAGCATCTTAAGTGTGATGTATATTAAAGCCCAGATTCCACACCTAGATATCTAATACACGGGAGATTGAGTTACAGCACATCCAAACAAGGAATCCTATGCTGCTGTGTCAGTGATAATGAAAATGAGTATTCTTGTGAGGAAGAACTTCACACTCTTCTGTTATGAAGAAAGTTAGGGCCAGGTGTGGTGGCTCATGCCTGTAATCCCAGCACTTTGGGAGGCTAAGGCAGGGGGATCACTTGAGGCCAGGAGTTCAAGACCAGCCTGGCCAACACGGTGAAACCCTGTCTCTACTAAAAATACAAAAACTAGGTGGGCATGTTGGTGCACACCTGTAAACCCAACTACTTGGGAGGCTAAGGCACAAGAATCGCTTGAACCTGGGAGGTGGAGATTGCAGTGTTTCTGTCTCAAATAAAAAAGGGCCGGCACAGTGGCTCACGCCTGTGATCCCAGCACTTTGGGAGGCCGAGACGGGTGAATCACGAGGTCAGGAGATTGAGACCATCCTGGCTAACACGGTGAAACCCCGTCTCTACTAGAAATACAAAAATTAGCTGAGCGTGGTGGTGGATGCCTGTAGTCAGGAGAATGGCGTGAACCCGGGAGGCGGAGCTTGTGGTGAGCCAAGATCGCGCCACTGCACTCCAGCCTCGGCAACAGAGCAAGACTCTGTCTCAAAAAAAATAAATAAAAATTAAAAAATTAAAAAGTTAGATATAGCACATAAAGTTGTGCATGTGTATATACACGTATTGACAAATATATATCACAATGCTGATGTTTAAGATAATTGTAAGTGACTTCTTTGTGTATGTTTTTATTGACATATTGTACTTGTACATATTTTTGGGGTACGTGTGATATTTTGATACGTGTATATAATGTGTAATGACCAAATCACAGTCATTGGACGGGCCCAGTGGCTCATGCCTATAATCCCAGCACTCTGGGAGGCTGAGGCAGGCCCATCATTTGAGGTTGGGAGTTCGAGACCAGCCTGACCAATATGGTGAAACCCCGACTTTACTAAACATACAAAAAAACTGGCCGGGCATGGTGGCGCATGCATGTAGTCCCAACTACTCGGGAGGCTGAGGCAGGAGAATCGCTTGAACCCAGGAGTCAGAAGTTGCAGTGAGCTGAGATCAGGCCACTGCACTCCAGCCTGGGCAACAGAGCGAGACTATCTCAAAACAAAACAAAACAAAACAAAAACAAAAACAAAAACAAAAAACAAATCACAGTAACTGAAATATCTGTAACCTTAAACTTTTACCTTTTCTTTTTATTTTATTGAGACGGAGTCTCATTCTGTGACCCATGCTGGAGTAAAGTGGCCCAATCATAGCTCACTGCAATCTCGAAATCCTGGACTCAAGGTTTCCTTTTACACCACAGCCTCCCGAGCACCTGGGACTACAGGTACACGCTACCAAGCCTGAATAATTGTTTTTTTTTGTAGGAACAAGGTCTCACTATGCTGCCCGGGCTGCTCTAGAACTCCTGGCCTCAAGTGATCCTCCCACCTCAGCCTCCCAAAAGCGCAGGGATTATAGGCCTGAGCCACTGCACCTGGCTCCATTTACTTTTTCTTTGTATGGGGAACATTACAATTCTCTTCCAGCTCTTCTGAAATATACCATAAATTGTTCTAACTATAATTTCCTTACTGTACTATCAAATATTAGAATTTATTCCTTCTACCTTATTTCTGTACCAATTAACCAACTTGTCTTCAACCCCTCTCCCTCGCTTTAAGTGTTTTCTTTTTGCTTATTTATGGCCTCTGAATTTCTATACCTTAAATATGTATTACTTTTGGAAATAACAAAAAAAGGTTAAGCCGGGCTCAGTGGTTCACGCCTGTAATCCTAGCACTTTGGGAGGCCGAGGTGGGCGATCAACAGATGGCCAAGAGTTCGAGATCAGCCTGGCCAACAAGGCTCTACTAAAAATACAAAAATTAGTTGGACATGGTGGCGTGTGCCTGTAATCCCAGCTACTGGGGAGGCTGAGACGGGACAATCACTGGAACCCGGGAGGCGGAGGCTGCAGTGAGCCAAGATGGCGCCACTGCACTCCAGCCTGGACAACAAAGCAAGACTCCGTCACAAAAAAAAAGAAAAAAAGGTTGTTATATTCTAAGCTGGGTACAGTGACTCACACCTGTAATCTCAGCACTTTCGGGAGCTGAGGCGGGCAGATCACTTGAGGTCAGGAGTTCGAGACCAGCCTGGCCAACATGGTGAAACCCGGTCTCTACTAAAAACAGAAAAATTAGCTGGAAAAAAAAAATAATAATAATAATAAAAAGAAAAATTAGCTGGGCATGGTGGTACAAGCCTGTAATCGCAGCTACTCAGGAGACTGTGGCAAGAGAATCACTGGAACCCAGGAGGCAGAGGTCGCAGTAGGCCAAGATCACGCCACTGCACTCCCGCCTGGGTAACAGAGCAACACTCCGCCTCAAAAACATTAAAAAGGTGGTCCGGGCGCGGTGGCTCGAGCCTATAACCCAGCAGTTTGGGAGGCTGAGGCAGGCAGATCACCTGAGGTCGGGAGTTTCAGACCAGCCTGACCACCATGGAGAAAACCCATCTCTACTAAAAAAAAAAAAAAAAAAAAAAAAAAAATTAGCCAGGCGTGGTGGCACATGCCTGTAATCCCAGCTACTTGAGAGGTCAAGGCAGGAGAATAGCTTGAACGCAAGAGGCAGAGGTTGTGGTGAGCCGAGATCACACAATTGCACTCCAGCCTGGGGAACAAGAGTGAAACTCCATCTCGGAAAAAAAAAAAAAAAAAAAAGGAAAAAAAAAGGTTATTATATTCTTCAGAAAGAGGCATGCCTATTTATGATCTCAAACTAGCAGGAAAAGCTTCAATAAACAAACCAAAAAAAAACCTGCATCAAAATGATTCAACTCAGTTGTCAATTGTCCAGGTATTGGAGCATCCAAAGGAGTTCAACTACAATATACTTCTGAAAAACTATTTTTATTAGATTTATGTATAATTATACGTATAACTTTTCTATTATTCAACATTTCTCAACAAAAAAAAAGGGAAGAAATTAGGTAGATCAGCAAAGCTCTTTATAGGATAAAAAAAAAACAAAAAACCTTTTTTTTTTTGGAGTGGGGGACGGAGTCTCACTGTGTTGCCCAGGCTGGAGTGCAATGCCATGACCTTGGCTCACCGCAACCTCTGCCTCCCGGGTTCAAGTGATTCTCCTGCCTCAGCCTCCCGAGTAGCTGGGATTACAGGCAGCCACCACCCCGCCTGGCTAATTTTTGTATTTTCAGTAGAGACAAGGTTTCACCATATTGGCCAGGCTGGTCTTGAACACCTGACCTCAAGTGATCTGCTCGCCTCAGCCTCCCATCATGCTGGGATTACAGGCGTGAGCCACCATGTCCAGCAAAAAATACCAATTTTTTTTTTTTTTTTTTTTTTGAGACAGAGTCTTCCTGTCGCCCAGGCTGGAATGCAGTGTCACAATCTGGCTCACTGCAACCTCCGCTTCCCGGGTTCAAGCAATTCTCCTGCCTCAGCCTCCCAAGGAGCTGGGATTACAGGCAGCCTCCACCATGCCCGGCTAATTTTTGTATTTTTAGTAGAGACTGGGCTTCACCACGTTGGCCAGGCTGGTCTTAAACTCCTGACCTCAGGTGATCCGTCCACCCTGGCCGCCCAAAGTGCTGGGATTATAGGCATGAGCCACCGTGCCCAGCCAAAAATACCTATTCTATTCTTAAAATTATCTCAAACCTCAGTTCCTGTGGAAAAGAGGTTTTTTAGGTTTTGTTTTTTTTGAGACAGCATCTCACTTTGTCACCCAGGCTACAGTGCAGTGGCAAGATCATGGCTCACTACAGTCTCGACTTCCTGGGCTCAAGCAATCCTCCTACTTCAGCCTCCTGAGTAGCTGAAACTACAAGCATATGCCACTATACTCAGTTAATTTCTTAATATTTTGTAGAGACAGGGTCTGACAATGTTATCAGGCTGGTTTGGAACTCCTGGACTCAAACAATCCATCCGATTCAGCCTCCCAAAGTGTCAGGATTACAGGTGTGGGCCACCATACCTGGCCAAGAAGCTGCTTTTAATGCTGACAAATTAAGGTCATTTCCCAACTAAGATACTAAAGTGAAGAGATTTTCTTTCGTGGAGGGGGGACAGAATCTTCCTCTGCCACCCAGGCTGGATGATACAATCTCGACTCACTGCAACCTCTGCCTCCTGGGTTAATGTAATTCTGCTGCCTTAGCCTCCCGAGTAGCTAGGATTACACCAGCTACTCATCACCACGCCCAGCTAATTTTTGTATTTTTAGTAGAGACAGGGTTTTAGCATGTTGGCCATGCTGGTCTCGAATGTCTGACCTCAAGTGATCCGCCCGCCTCAGCCTCCCAAAGTGCGGGGATTACACCCATGAGCAACCATACCAGGCTGAGATTCTTCTTATTTGGAGGCTGGGGTACTCTCCAGATATACAATCTTTTTTTTTTTTTTTTTTTGAGACGGAGTCTTGCTCTGTCTCCCAGGCTGGAGTGCAGTGGCGCGATCTCGGCTCACTGCAAGCTCCGCCTCCCCGGTTCACACCATTCTCCTGCCTTAGCCTCCCGAGTAGCTGGGACTACAGGTGCCCACCACCAGGCCCAGCTAATTTTTTTTGTATTTTTAGTAGAGACAGGGTTTCACCGTGTTAGCCAGGATGGTCTCGATCTCCTGACATTGTGATCCGGCCTTTTTTTTTTTTTTGAGATGGAGTCTCACTGTCGCCCAGGCTGGAATGCTGTGGCACAATGATCTTGGCTCCTTCCCAGGTTCAAGCAATTCTCCTGCCTCAGCCTCCCAACTAGCTGGGGTTACAGGCGTGCACCACCATGCCTAGCTAATATTTGTATTTTTAGTAGAGATGGAGTTTCAACATTTTGGCCAGACTGTTTTCAAATTCCTGATCTCAGGTGATCTGCCCATCGTGGCCTCCCAAAGTGCTGGGATTACAGGCGTGAGCCACAGTGCCCAGCCAGATATACAATCTTTAAATTAAATGCATGATATATATGTAATACCATAAGCCCCCAAACTAATGCTTTTTCTTACTTAGTGTGTAAAGATGTGTTTTCTTATCAGTAAAATAGGTCTTCAGATCTGCATCTGGCCTCTTAGCATGTTTTTCTTCATAAATACCCGTTTTGGGGTTTTTGTGTCGGAAGATGAAGTGCAGCTTATAGTCCTCTCCACATTTATCTGGACCAAACATAATCGTATAAGGGGTCTTGTCGTGGAACTGATCCTTCAGAAACAAAAAAGGATTATTTGAAGTCACTGTAGTCAAAGTGTTCAAAAGCAATGTTTCAAAAGTGTATGATAATTCCTCTTATAAAGTTCCAAATATATTAGTGACAGTTAAAGGAAAAGCTAACAAGTTTGTTTAGTAAAAAGGAATAACCAGCAATCATTAGTAAATTTAAAATAACATTTAAGTGTCTAAAAAAAAGTAATGCACACATCTAGACAGTTATTGCTTCCTCATAAAACAAAGAAATAACCTTGCTAAAACTAAAACTTACACAGAAGCAAAACCAGAAATTCAGATAAAAACAGTTGGTAACAACTTTGTAATTTACACTTCGAATAAAAAGCATGTTAGTGTCAAAGTCAATATTCCCAACTCATCAAGAGTTAAACAACAGCAGGGGAGGAAGTCTTTATTTTCACAATTTTTTTTTTTTTTTTTTTTTTCCTGAGACGGAGTCTCGCTCTGTCGCCCAGGCTGGAGTGCAGTGGTGCAATCTTGGCTCACTGCAAGTTCCGCCTCCCGGGTTCTCGCCATTCTCCTGCCTCAGCCTCCCGAGTGGCTGGGACTACAGGCGCCGGCCACCACGCCTGGCTAATTTTTTGTATTTTTAATAGAGACGGGGTTTCACCGTGTTAGCCAGGATGGTCTCGATCTCCTGACCTCGTGATCCGCCTGCCTTGGCTTCCCAAAGTGCTGGGAGCTGGGATTACAGGCATGAGCCACCGTACCCAGCCCAATTACAAAATTCTTACAAGGTAATAGTGGGTGTCCAGCCACATTCCAGAAATGGGAATTACATACCAGGTTGAGTTCTGGTGTTTTAGAAAGCAGTTTCACATAGGCACCACCACATTCTATTCCATTCTGGAAATTAACCTCATACCTAATATCAGAGAGAAAAGTAGAAAAACGTATGGCATTTTGGAAGATCAAAACTCTCTTAATGTATTTCCTCTCTCCCTCATCTTGGTCATGTTTTATCATAGGTCAACTGTTTACCCTTACAAAGGATTCCATCTTCTATTGTTTTTGAATAGTTATCAAATTCCACAAAAATAAGTAAAATTAAATTGAACATTAATGCAGATTTCCAGTAAATGTGTTCTGCAAAATCTGCAAGTTATTTAGAGTCAGGAAAATGAGTAACCAGTTTGTTTCAAAATAATGCATTAGGCAGGAAAAACTATTAATTACAAGGTGTTTAAATTCACCCAAAAATCCCTACCACCACTTATATAATCTCAGAATTTTTTAACATAGAGTAAAAGTTGTATAATGTCTTCTAAGATGACCCTTTGTAGAAAGCTTTTATCCAACAAGCATTTCACTTACTGAACAATGAGAGGCTTGGTGTCAAATAGGAAGGGCTTGTTCAGTTTAGCAGAGATGGCATGATGCTTGGCCCGAGACATCAATACAAGTCCTTTATCACCTGGAAGCTTTGATTCCTTCATTTCATCTACCTCCCACTTTCCTACAAGACAACACAAAAAAGTTCCACTGCTTAACTCTACCTCTGAAGGTCCTTTAAATGCCAAAAAAAAAAACAACAAAAACAAAAACAAAAACACCTCCTAGTTGCATAAATACATTATACTGGGGCAGCCGTGGTGGCTCACACCTGTAATCCCAGCACTTAGGGAGCCTGAGGGCAGGCGTATCACTCGAGGTCAGGAGTTCAAGACCAGCCTGGCCAACATGGTGAAACCCCATCTCTAATAAAAACACAAAAATTAGCTGGGCGTGGTGATGGGTACCTGTAATCCCAGCTACTCAGTAGGCTGAGGCAGGAGAATCGCTTGAACCCAAGAAACAGAGGTTGCGGTGAGCCAAGATCACGCCACTCTATTCCAGAAGCCTGGGTGGCAAGAGTGAGACTCTGTCTCAAAAAAGTAAATAAATAATAAATAAACACACTTTATTTGGCAAATATTAGGACATGGCTTTTTAAAACTGTAGTGTATTATACCACTGTCTAGAAATGACCTATTTCCAACATTCAGTACCACAGGTGATTAAACAGATCTAATCCTATTAAATATAAGGCTACACACACATGCACCCCTGAACCTTAAATAAAATTTTTAAAAAATTAGGCAACACACAAAGGTGGCAAAACTTCCATGGAAAATCTTTTTTTTTTTTTTTGAGACAGAGTCTCGCTCTGTCGCCCAGGCTGGAGCGCAGTGGTGCGTTCTCGGCTCACTGCAAGCTCCGCCTCCCGGGTTCACACCATTCTCCTGCCTCAGCCTCCCCAGCAGCTGGGACTACAGATGCACGCCGCCACGCCCAGCTAATTTTTTGTATTTTCAGTAGAGACGGGGTTTCACTGTGTTAGCCAGGATGGTCTCGATCTCCTGACCTCGTGATCCGCCCGCCTTGGCTTCCCAAAGTGCTGGGATTACAGGCGTGAGCCACCGCGCCCAGCTGGAAAAATCTTAAAGCTTACTATTTCCTTTTAAACTAGTCTTAGGAAATGCCATGGAGACAACATGTCAAACCTCTATCTGCTATTATATCTAAACCAAATGGAATTCTCACCATCATATTTGGCAATTTCATCATCAGTATCATCTTTCTTGGCTTTGGATAAAATCCACCTGTAAGTAACACAAATCCCAAGATCAGTCTTAAAATGACAGTTGACTTGCTAGGGAAAATTATGTAAATACTCATAAAAGTAGGACCTATTCTGCTCTTAGCCTATTTAACCACTCTACTTCCAACCTTTAAATCTGTCACACAACTAATGATAATACATTATCTTCAACTCACAAACCTATATGAAAAAGTACCAAACCTATGAGATAATTCCACTGATGTTTTAACATCAAGAGAAAAATTTTTTCCTCACTCAAAGAACAAAATATAGGGTAAAGTGGGGGAGGAAAAGGAGTGGAAATAAAAGCCACAAATTCCAAAAGACTATTTTCCTACATGGATGTTAACACTGAAGACATTAAAGTTAGAAATTTCAGGCCAGGTGCAGTGGCTCACACCTCTAATGCCAACAATTTGGGAGGCTGAGGCAGGTGGATCACCTGAGGTCAGGAGTTCAAGACCAGCCTGGCCAACTTGTCAAAACCCCATCTTTACTAAAACACACACACACACACACACACACACACACACACACACACACACAAATTAGCTAGCATGGTGGCGCATGCCTACAATCCCAGCTACTTGGGAGGCTGAGGCAGGAGAATCACTTGAACCCAGGAGATGGATGTGGCAATGAGCCGGTATCACGCCATTGCACTCCAGCCCAGGCAAAAGAGTGAAATTCTGTCTCAAAAAATAAATAAATAAAATAAAATAAAGTAAGACATTTCACTATATAAGATGCTATCCAAAAAGGAATCTACTATCCCATCTTATTTACATAATATTTGCCTCTAAGATATATTTCTCTGGAAAACACTTACCCTGACAGAGTTCCTCTGTCAAAAGAATCAGCAAAATATACTTCCCCTGTTGGAACTGGAGCTTTGTAAGTAACCTGTGTTAAATACATAAATGAATTAAAAATTTAAATTTTCAGCAACATGCCTTTTTACCTAGAATCTATTCTCCTGGTTTGCTTTCAACTGTCACAAAAATTTCATAGCTGGCCTTCGAATTCAACCCATATAATTGGGCTCTAGCAAGACAAAGGCTGCCAGAGAGATCAATAAGTATTTTAGCGAATTTTGCTTTCCCTTTGAAAACGTTCCAAATTTATCTTCACGATGTTTTTCTATTTTGTTAGAGATGATATCTCCCTGTGTTGCCAAGGCTGGACTCACTCCTGTCCTAGGCCTCCTGAGTAGTTGAGACTACATTTCCCTGCACCTGGCTATCTTCATAATTTTATCATCTCAAGAGGTAAAAGGAATAGATTCAAAGACCATTTCAAACCTTGGGAGATGGAGGAGGAGCAGTGGTATCTGGTTTTGAGTCTTCTACCTCTTCAATGACATCGTCAAGGTCATCTTCAATATCAATCACATCATCATCATGTCCATCATGAGCCTCAACAATAGCAGTTCCAAGCACCAGTAACATCCACAGCAACCACTTCCCTTCCATGATCTACACATAAAGAGCAAAATCAGTTAAACGTACTGCCACCTATCAAACTTCATGAAGACCACTAACCTCTCTCATTTAAAATTAAAGCTTTCAAATCGCAGAGCTAAAAATAACTTATTTCATTTCACAGATAAAGAAAGGCAGCCTAGAGAGATTAAAGGGTTTCCCTAAAATCAGTTAAAAGATTCCATTTCTAGAAAATTTCAAAATAAAACTGAAACATACACAAACATTCTCATATAGAGAGAATTGGTTACACAGATGTGGGGCATTCAAATACAATTTCCAACAAACTTTTGCATTTGTAAAGTGCTTTACAACAGACAAAAGCCCTTTCATACACTAATTTACAGGGGGTACCTCTTAAAACATTACAATGAAATAACAGAGATGGCCAGGCGCTGTGGCTCACGCCTGTAATCCCAGCACTTTGGGAGGCCGAGGCAGGTGGATCACTAGGTCAGGAGTTCACGACCAGCCTGGCCAACATGGCGAAACTCTTCTCTACTAAAAATACAAAAATTAGCTGGGCGTGATAGCGGGCACCTGTAGTCCCAGCTACTTGGGAGGCTGAGTCAGGAGAATTGCTTGAACCCAGGAGGTGGAGGTTGCAGTGAGCATGCCACTACACTCTAGCCTGCGTGACAGAGCAAGAGTCCGTCTCAAAAAAAAATAATTAACACAGAAGATAATTCCTCTCACATTAAAGGCTTAATATGGATACTGTTTCTCAAATATCATCAATAGACATGTTTTCAAATTAGCATTTTAGAACTCAACAAGAATATTAAACTAAGAACAAGCTACTTTTTAAAAGTTATATATTTTATTTATTTATTTTGTGATGGATTCTCCCTCTGTCGCCCAGGTTGGAGTGCAGTGGGACCATCTCAGCTCACTGCACCCGCCGCCTCCCAGGTTCAAGTAATTCTCCCACCTCAGCCTCTTCAGTACCTGGGATTACAGGCACCCGCCACCATGCCTGGCTAATTTTTGTACTTTTAGTACAGACAGGGTTTCACCATGTTGGCCAGGCTGGTCAGGTGATCCACCCGCCTCCGCCTCCGCCTCCCAAAGTGCTAGGATTACAGGCATGAGCCACCGCACCTGGCCAAAACAAGCTCCTTTTTTTTTTCTGAGATGGAGTCTTGCTCTATCGCCAGGCTGGAGTGCATTGGCACTATCCTGGCTTACTGCAACCTCTGCCTCCTGGGTTCAAGTGATTCTCCTACCTCAGCCTCCCAAGTAGGTGGGATGACAGGTGTGCACCACCACATCCAGCTAATTTTTGTATTTTTAATAGAGACAGGGTTTCACCGTGTTGGCCAGGATGGTCTCAATCTCTTGACCTCGTGATCTGCCCGCCTCAGCCTCCCAAAGTGCTAGGATTACAGGAGTGAGCCACCGCGCCCGGCTTATCTCTTATTTTCTAACCACGTAAGTGCCCTGTGTATTATATTAGACATGTCTTGGGTGGTAGTGGGCTCTCTTTCCACAGAGGACCACAGATCTAAAGAAATAAAAACTGAGCTACAAAGATGCACAAGATGATGTGGTTGGTAGCAGGTAAATTTTCATTTTTGGGCCTGAGAAAGTACAGCTAAAAGGTGGGGGAGAAAACAAGTAGAAGACACACAACTAGAAATGTGTGTGCACACACACACAAGAGGTCCTTTTTTCCTCACGTCCTCTGCCCACACAGTCACCCAATCAATCCTAGTCTTTCATTCTTCTCCATTACTGACATCAGGATACTTAATGTTACCTTCTATTACCGGGCCTCTAGTTTCCTTCTCCTCTTTCAAGCTATCCTACAAGACAGACTCATCACCCAAAAACTATCATGAGTCCATGTCTGCAAAAATTTCTAAGTCTTTTAGCTAGTAATCAGCACCCTCTCCCTCTACAGCTGCTCTATGTGCTATTCCCCCAAGAATCTTCAACTCCCTCTATTAAGACCTTATTTCCCAGCCTGGCCAACATAAACATAGCCTGACCCTGTCTATACAAAAAAAAACAAAAAACAAAAAACAAAAAAACATGATCCTGTCTCTACAAAAAAATCAAAAAAAGAAAAATTTAGCCAGGTATGGTAGCACACACCTGTTGTCCCAGCTACTCAGAAGGCTAAGGTAGGAGAGGCTTGAGCCTGACAAGTTGAAGCTAAAGTGAGCCGTTGGGCCAGGTGGGGTGGCTCACGCCTGTAATCCTAGCACTTTGGGAGGCTGGTAGACTGCCTGAGCTCAGGAGTTCGAGATAAGCCAGGGAAACATGATGAAACTCCATTTCTACTAAAATACAAAAAATTAGCCTAGCATGGTGGCGCACATCTGTAGCCGCGGCTACTCGGGAGGCTGAGGGAGGAGAATCGCTTGAATCTGGGAGGTGGAGGTTGCAGTGACCCGAGATGGCGCCACTGCACTCCAGCCTGGGCCACAGAGACTCCATCTCAAAAAAAAAAAAAAAAAATACGCCAGGCGCGGTGGCTCACGCCAATAATCCCAGCACTTTGGGAGTCCAAGGCAGGCAGATCACCTGAGGTCAGGAATTCGAGACCAGCCTGGCTAACATGGCAAAACCCTGTCTCTACTAAAAACACAAAAATTAGCTGGGCAGGCTGGGCGTGGTGGCTCACACCTGTAATTACAGCACTTTGGGAGGCTGAGGCAGGTGGATCACCTGAAGTCGGGAGTTCAAGACCAGCCTGACCAACATGGAGAAATCCTGTCTCTACTAAAAAACACAAAATTAGCCAGGCGTGGTGGCAGATGCCTGTAATCCCAGTTACTTGGGAGGCTGAGGCAGGAGAACAGCTTGAACGCAGGAAGTGGAGTTTGCAGTGTGAGCTGAAACCATGCCACTGCACTGCAGCCTGCCGACAGAGTGAGACTGTCTCAAAAAAATTAAAGTGAGCTGTGATGGCACCACTGCATTCAAGCCTGGGCAACAGAGTAAGACTGCCTCAAACAAACAAACAAACAAACAGAAAAAGAAAGCAGAGTTTCAGAGATATTTGCAGCCCCGTGTTCATAGCAGTACTACTCACAACAGCCAAGAGTCAGAAGCAACCCAAATGTCCATCAATGGATGAATGATTAAACCAAATGTGGTATAGGCATACAGTGGAATACTATTCAACCTCAAAAAAGAAGGAAATCCCATCACAGGCTATAACATGGATGAACCTTGAAGACAATATGCTAAGTAAAATAAGCAATTCACAGATACCACAAAGTTTTAAAAAAGAAGGAAGGAAGGAAAGGAGGGAGGGAAGAAGGGAGAGAAAGAAAGCTGAGCTTAATTTCTGGTCTCCTGGTTGGCATCGTGGCTCGCGGGTGTAATCCCAGAACTCTGGGAGTCGGAGGAAGCAGGATGATCGCTTGAGCTCAGGAGTTCGAGACCAGCCTGGGCAACAAAGCGAAGTATCTATGAAAAATTAAAGAAAAAAATTAGCTGAGAGTAGCGTCATCCACCTGTAGATCCAGCTACTCAGGAGACTGAGGCAGGAAGATCACTTGAACCAATAACCGCAGGAGTTTGAGACTGCAGTGAGCAATAACCACACCACTGCACTCCAGCCTGATGACAGAGCAAGACCCTGTCTCTAAAAACATAAGTAGGGCCGGGCGCGGTGGCTCACGCTTGTAATCCCAGCACTTTGGGAGGCCGAGGCGGGTGGATCACGAGGTCAGGAGATCGAGACCATGGTGAGACCCCGCCCCTACTAAAAATACAAAAAATTAGCCGGGCGTAGTGGCGGGCGCCTGTAGTCCCAGCTACTCGGAGAGGCTGAGGCAGGAGAATGGCGTGAACCTGGGAGGCGGAGCTTGCAGTGAGCTGAGATTGCGCCACTGCACTCCAGCCTGGGCGACAGAGCGAGACTCCGTCTCCAAAAAAAAAAAAATAAGTAAGTCTGAGCGCGGTGGCTCACACCTGTAATCCCAGCACTTTGGGAGGCTGAGGCAGGCAGAGTGCCTGAGCTCAGGAGTTCGCAACCAGCCTGGACAACCCGGTGAAACCCCGTCTCTACTAAAATACAAAAAACCGGGCCGGACGTGGTGGTGGGCACCTGTAGTCCCAGCTACTCGGGAGGCTGAGCAGGAGACTTGCTTGAACCCAGGAGGCGGAGGCTGCAGTGAGCCAAGATCACACCACTGTACTCCAGCCTGAGAGGGAGACTCCATCTCAAAAAAAAAAAAAAAAGTACATCTGTTGGAGCAACAAATAATTCAACCAGGACTTTACTGACAAGTTTTACCAAAAGCTGTATAGGTTTTAACTGTTTAGGTACTTTTATTATTTCCTAGGAATTATGAACGGCATTCTTTTTTTTTTCTTTTTTTGAGACGGAGTCTCGCTCTGTCGCCCAGGCTGGAGTGCAGTGGCGCAATCTCGGCTCACTGCTAGCTCTGCCTCCCGGGTTCACGCCATTCTCCTGCCTCAGCCTCTCTGAGTAGCTGGGACTACAGGCGCCCGCCACCACGCCCGGCTAATTTTTTGTATTTTTAGTAGAGACGGGGTTTCACCGTGGTCTCGATCTCCTGACCTCGTGATCCGGCCGCCTCGGCCTCCCAAAGTGCTGAGATTACAAGCGTGAGCCACCGCGCCCGGCCTATGAACGGCATATTCTATTTGCACAGTTTATACTTTTTTTTTTCTGAGATGGAGTCTCACTCTGTCACCCAGGCTGGAGTGCAATGGCACCATCTCCACTCACTGCAACCTCCGCCTTCCAGGTTCAGTGATTCTCCTGCCTCAGCCTCCCGAATAACTAGAGGTTAATTTTCTGTATTTTTAGTAGAGACAGGGTTTCACCATGTTGGCGAGGCTGGTTACCAACTCCCGGCCTCAAGTAATCCGCCCACCTCAGCCTCCCAAAGTGCTCAAACTACAGGCGTGAGAGCCACTGTGCCCAGCCAATTCATTACACTTTTTAAAGTAGTTTCATGTTCACCATGTTATCTGCCCCTCCCAATTGCCCCCTAAAGGTGAGGCACCCAGGAGACTTCTCATTCCTATTTTGAAGTTACGGAAACCAAAGTGGTACAAAAGCTACCACACTGGGCCGGGCGCAGTGGCTCACGCCTGTAATCCCAGCACTTTGGGAGGCTGAGGCGGGTGGATCACGAGGTCAGGAGATCAAGACCATCCTGGTCAACATGGTGAAACCCTGTCTCTACCAAAAAATACAAAACTTAGCTGGGCACGGTGGCTCATGCCTGTAATCCCAGCACTTTGGGAGGCCGAGGTGGGCGGATCACGAGGTCAGGAGATCGAGACCATCCCGGCTAACGCGGTGAAACCCCGTCTCTACTAAAAATACAAAAACAAAATTAGCCGGGCGTGGTGGCGGGCGCCTGTAGTCCCAGCTACTCGGGAGGCTGAGGCAGGAGAATGGCGTGAATCCAGGAGGTGGAGCTTGCAGTGAGCAAGATCGCGTCACTGCACTCCAGCCTGAGTGACACAGCGAGACTCCGTCTAAAAAAAAAAAAAAGCTACCACACTGGGCCCACGATTCAAGTTTCATGAGCCTGCAATTCATGCTCACCAACTGCCATTTCATCCGCTTAAGCTGTCTTCCAGGGCAAAGAGAACTCTAACTAAAAGCATGCAATAGTGTGATTGCCAAAACGGCAGCAACGACTTCTGTCAAAACATTTATCCCTTGTGGCCCTGAGAAGATAATGTGCTAAATGAATTGGGGAGTAAAGATAGTAAGGTGTGGGGGAATGCTGACACTCATTTGCAGATAAGTCAGAAAATTTCTGTTGTGCAACAGTGACCCCCACACACAGTTCATTCGAGCATTCTCATGATCCAGTTACCTGGCTTGTTTGTGCACCCTGGTTGATGCAAAGGAGAACTCCCACATAGTCCTTTACCTCTGCTCTAAGTATAATTATACCAAATGTACAACAGTTGATCAATATGGCAGTTGATTCTATTCATGACCCTCAAACAATGTTGGGAAAAGACTGAGATACAGAATGATTTTAAAGATCAATAAAATTCTTCCCCCTTAAAAAGATTTACTTATTAAAAAATTAAGCAAAACCTTCCATTTCCTAAATCAGAGGTAAAAAGACTTAACTATGGTTCACCTCGTCCTGTTAATCTTTTAATATTAAGCTCAGTTTAACTTCCCTCAACCAGCAATCACTTGTGTCATGCCCAGCAGTTAATACACAATGCCCGGTTTCTTCCATCACCGTAACTGTGACTTCAGGTCCTGCGAAACAGGACTGAACCAGTTCACTAGAATGGCAATGTATTGGTCCAAAGGCATTCAGATTATAATAATGTATTGCAATGATTATCGAGCAGTTACTAAATGTCGGACTTCCCTGTCTTATTGTATACATATCTTAATTTAATCCTCACAAATCCATCAGGTATTATTATATCCATTACTTGACAAGAACGGGGGCACAAAGGGTAAGAAAACTGCCGAAGTTCCCAGAGCAACCAATGACCAACGAAAAACTTGAGTCAGGGCCTTAACGTTAACCACTGCACGGCCTATCCCTGAACTATAATCCCAGCACCATCAGTAACTAATCGCATGACCTTGGGCCAGTCATTTCATACCTCTAGGCCTCCACTGTAAAAAGAGATGCACTAGATGAGCTTTCGGGTGCTTTCCTGCTTTTAACGCCCTGTCCCTCTCCAACTGGATTACTCGACTCCAGAATAGGTGCTGTAACTAAGTTTCTCAACCACTGCGTGTTCTCCTTCTGGTACATTCCCCTTTCTCTTCAGGGAGCCAGGGTCCAGTCTCCGCTTTGGATTTTCAAATATTAAACTGTAACGCTAGTCCTAAACATTCCCTCTCGGTCTAATACCACCCTTCCCTACTACTAGGGGTGCCTAGTAGGCCCGATTCCACTCTATACTTTTACCCAGTTACTCCAGCCCACCTCGCGGCTGCCCAAGCAGCCGGCAAAGAGGCCTAAGAAAGCCCTAGAAGCAAAGCCATAGGAATAAGTCAGCTTTCCCAGAGGTCAAAGAAGGCTGTCGGGCCACCTGCCACGCCTCCCGACCCCGGCGGCGCTGCCTGGGCCCGCAACCCAACCAAAGAGGCCCGCATTCCGGCCTCCTGGCTCACAGCGGGCGCGTCGGCCAGGGCCTGGGGCCCTCAAGAGCCAGCCCGACCCCTCAGTCGCCGGCCACGCCCGACCCCTCAGCCGCAGAGGCGCTCCCAGCCCCCCGGGGTCCTCACAGGCCCGAGGACGCGCTCAGGTCTCCCCTCTCACCTCTAGCCTCCCGGGGACCGCGGGGGTGCCCGTGCCCCTTCCCGCCCGCACACCTTGCCCCGCGCCGCAGTAAAGACAGAGGCGGAGGCGGCCCGACCGTCACGTGCCGCAGAACCAAGAGGCCTCGGCCACCGCTGCCGCGCGAGCGAGCCCCACCGCACGAAGCCCGGCCCTGTGCCCGCCCCTGGCCCCTGAGTAGCCACAGCCGGCGCCAAGTCCCGCCCCACCGCGCAAGCCCCGACATCCGGTTGGCCGGCGTGGGCATCGCTCTACGCACTGTCCCATACGCCCCCTACGGCTATTCTTCGTGGAGTGTGAAGATTGGCCGGGAGTGAGGCAGGAAGTGGCTGTTGGTTGGGCGGGAGGTGAGGGGCGGGCCACGCTGGATCGAGACCGCCGGGCGCGCGCGTCCCGGGGCGGGGCTGGCTTAACAGGCGTTCCCGCGTCTGTTGCTGCGGTGCCTTCCGGGCGTTCCAACCCAACCCCCAGTAGCCCTCACCCGTCTGGTTCCTGGAGCCGAGACTTGGGACGCATCGCGCGCCCTTCGCTAACGGGGCAAACGGCAGCCGGCAGAAGGGGTAGGAGTCCGACGATCGGCCATCAAGGAGGGCCCGTTGCAGCGAACGCGGGCCCCTACGGGCGTGAGCAGAACCCAGCGCGAGCTCCTGGCCGGTCTGGCGTGCACTGCTCCGCGCTGTGTGAGCCGGCGCCGCAGTTCCTGCAGAGTCATGGCTCGGCCCAAGAGCCCGCGCAGCCTCGTCGCCCAGCATAACACACAGTCCAGAATAATATAATCCGAGGTTATCTGAACTTTCAATTTATGTTTCCTGAAGTGAGATTAGGTATCAGGGCAGAGAGATACAGGGATGACGGGACGAGAGAAAGGATGGTGCCTTGGAAAGATTTAAGATACGCCACCATTTTAGTAACCCACTCTTAGCATATCTTCAGTTTTCAGTATGCTGAGAACCTCACAAAATGGAAGTGGCCCAGGGTTTTTCTAGACCTTTAGAGATCCTGATCTCTTGTTCTCTATTTGTTTGGACACCCAAAGGCTTGAATACTAGGGTGGAAAACACTAGAATCAGCGGATGTATCACTGATCTGAAAAGCCCTCTTGCCACCTGGAAGGGGAAGAAAGGCAGGGTTTGGTGTTTGCATGAGTTAGTATCATCCAATCCTCAACCCCCAAATTTTTTATATTTTTTTATTTTTATTTTTTTGAGACGAAGTCTTGCTCTGTCGCTCAGGCTGGAGTGCAGTGGTGCGATCTTAGCTCACTACAACCTCCACCTCCCGGGTTCAAGCGATTCTCCCTCAGCCTCCCGAGTAGCTGGGATTACAGGCGCCCGCCACCACGCCCGGCTGATTTTTGTATTTTAGTAGAAACAGGTTTCACCATGTTGGCCAGGCTGACTTCAGGTGATCCACCTGCCTCGGCCTCCCACAGTGCTGGGATTACAGGCGTGAGCCACGGCGCCCCGCCCTCAGCCCCAAAATTTGTGTGGGAGAATTTTGGTTTCCTGTCTACCTGGGGAAGCAGCTATTCAAAGCAGAATAAAATTCTGGATGCTACATGATCCAAATAATGAGCTTAAAATGTAATTACAGGAACCACATTTGTGAGCAAAAGAGCTACTCCTGCAAAGGTAAGTGCCAAAAGACTGTGTTACTATGGAGAATTCAATGGGACTCTGAGGCGGAGGGACTGCTTCCATCCAGAATGGACTGGCAAAGAGGTTAGAATTGGCTGGGCGAGGGCCGGGCGCAGTGGCTCACGCTTGTAATCCCAGCACTTTGGGAGGCCGAGGCGGGCGGATCACGAGGCCAGGAGATCGAGACCACGGTGAAACCCCGTCTCTACTAAAAATACAAAAAAAAAAATTAGCCGGGCGTGGTGGCGGGCGCCTGTAGTCCCAGCTACTCGGAGAGGCTGAGGCAGGAGAATGGCGTGAACCCGGGAGGCGGAGCTTGCAGTGAGCCGAGATCGCGCCATTGCACTCCAGCCTGGGTGACAGAGCGAGACTCCGTCTCAAAAAAAAAAAAAAAAAAAAAAAAAAAAAAAGAATTGGCTGGGCGAGGTGGCTCTCCCTGTGATCTGAGCGCTTTGGGAAGCTGATGCAGGTGGATCATTTGAGCCCAGGAGCTCAAGACTAGCCTGGGCAACATAGTGAGACCCCTGTCTCTACAAACATAAAAATAAAAAAATTAGCCTGGCATGGTGGTGCACACCTGTAGACCCAGACACTAGGAAGACTGAGGCAGGAGTATCCTTGACTCTTGATTGAGGAGGCTGCAGTGAGCCAAGATCGGGCCACTGCATTTCATCCAGCCTGGGCAACAGAGTGAGAACTCGTCTCTAAATAAATAATAAAAACAAATAGATGTTTTACATGGGCACCGTTTGTGCAGTCCAAAGCAATTACAATAGTAACAACCTGGATCACCATGACAGATATAATAATAATGAAAACATATTATACGAATTCCCAAAATGTGACACAGACCAGAAGTGAGCACGTGCTGTTGGAAAAATGGTGCTTATAGACTTGCTTGATGCAGGGTTGCCACATTCAATTTGTAAAAACACAGTATCTGTGAAAAGCAATAAAGGGAAGTGCAGTAACAAGAGGTTTACAGCCTGTTTACATTCTGACATGGAGCAACAGTGAAGATTTAATGTTATGTCAAAAAGCACAGAGAAAGGTGTGTTTCCTTTCATACTGAAAAGGGAGATGTATTCTCATACATGTAAGCTTGGCCAAACAAGCTTACTAGAAAGAAACACAAGAAACTGCTAGGAAAGGTTAATGCTGGAGAGGGGACCTGAAACTCTAGAAGCAGAAATACTTTCTTGGCCAGGCACAGTGGCTCATGCCTGTAACGCCAGCACTTTGGGAGGCTGAGGGGGGTGGATCACCTGAGGTCAGGAGTTCAAGACCAGTATGGCCAACATGGTGAAACCGTATCTCTACTAAAAATACAAAAATTAGCCTGGTGCACGCCTATAGTCCCAGATACTCGGGTGGCTGAGGCAGGACAATCGCTTGAACCCGGGAGGCGGAGGTTGCAGTGAGCCAAGATTGTGCCACTGCACTCCAGCTTGGGTGACAGAGCCAGACTCTGTCTCAAAAAAAAAAAAATAAAGAAATGACACTTTCTTTAAACGTGCATATGATTTTTTCTACAAAGAATCAGGCCGGGTGAGGTAGCTCATGCCTATAATCCAGCACTTTGGGAGGCGAAGGTGGGTGGATCACTTGAACCCAGGATTCAAGACCAGCCTGGGCAACATGATGAGACCCCATCTCTACAAAATATACAAAAATTAGCTGGGCATAGTGGCTTGAGCCTGTAGTCCCAGCTACTCAGGAGGCCAAGGTGGCAGGATTGTCTAAGGCCAAGAGGTCAAGGCTGCAGTGAGCCAAGACTGGGCCACTGTACCAGAGTAACACCCTGTCTAAAAAAATAAAAATAGGCCAGGCACGGTGGCTCACGCCTGTAATCCCGGCACTTTGGGAGGCCAAGGCGGGTGGATCACCTGAGGTCGGGAGTTCGAGACCAGCCTGACCAACATGGAGAAGCCCCGTCTCTACTAAAAATACAAAATTAGCCGGGCATGGTGTTTCATGCCTGTAATTCCAGCTACTCAGGAGGCTGAGGCAGGAGAATCGCTTGAACCCAGGAAGCAGAGGTTGCAGTGAGCTGAGATTGCGCCATTGCACTCCAGCCTGGGCAATAAGAGTGAAACCCCATCTCAAACTCACGCCTGTAATCCTAGCGCTTTGGGAGGCTGAGGTGGGTGGATCATGAGGTCAAGAGATCGAGACCATCCTGGCTAACACGGTGAAACCTCGTCTCTACTAAAAAGAAATACACACACACACACAAAAAATTAGCCAGGTGTGGGGCGGGTGCCTGTAGTCCCAGCTGCTGGGGAAGCTGGGGCAGGAGAATGGTGTGAACCCAGGAGGCGGAGCTTGCAGTTAGCTGAGATCGCGCCACTGCACTCCAGCCTGGGAGACAGAGCAAGAGTCCGTCTCATAAATAAATAAATAAATAAATGAAATGAAAATTTAAAAAAGAAAAGGAATAAATTTTAGCTTTAGCTTTTGTGCTTTTTTCAAAATAGGCAGTATATTGAAAACAGTGAACAAAATTGTTGATCCATTTGTCCTTGCTATCCAGCTTCTCACAGCTTGTCTCTTCATCCTTCCCTCAAAGCTACCCTCATCCTTGCTCATGCCTACCTTTTGCTTGAAGGAGAAAGTAGGCACACAGAGAGAGGGAGCACTCACATTTTTATCCATTACTTTTTTTTGACAGATAAACACTTTGTTTATTCATCCTCCTCCTCATCTCCTCCTTGTCTTCATCTTCCTCTTCATCTTTTTCCAGGCAACTTTAGCAAGACGCTTTACGCCATCAAACTTTCCTTTCGACTTACAATCAGCAACATCCTTCTCATACTTCTTCTTCAGCTTTGCCGCCTTAGTGATGTAAGGCTGCTTTTCACTGTCATTTAAGTTATTCCACATCTCACCCAGCTCTTTTGCCATATCTCCAATAGAGATGCCAGGGTTTGTGGATTTGATCTTGGGTCAGAATTCCGAAGAGAACAGGAAGAATCCAAATGGTGGCCTTTTGGGGGCACTAGGATCCTTCTTCTTCTTGCCTCCCTTAGCTGGTCCCTTCATTTCTCGATCACAGTGCACTTTATCCGTCTTTGCCGTTTCATCAAATTTAGACTTCTCTTTCCCAGATGTTGTCTTCCACCTTTCAGAGCACTTCTTGGAAAATTCTGCAAAATTGACAGGGTTTTCCTTTTTACATTCTTCTCTGCACATCTGCACAAAGAAGACATAAGCAGACATCTTGCCCTTTGGTTTCTTGGGGTCACCTTTAGCCATCCTGACTGTATTGTTCGCTCTCATTACTTTTTTTTTGAGACGGAGTTTCTCTCTTGTTGCCCAGGCTGGAGTGCAATGGCGCAATCTCAGCTCACAGCAACCTCGGCCTCCCGGGTTCAAGCGATTCTCCTGCCTCAGCCTCCTGAGTAGCTGGGATTACAGGCATGAGTCACCACGCCCGGCCCATTACTTTCTTAATAGTTAGGCTGGTAGTGGTCATTTCTCTATAGTTTCTCTATACTCATGCTAATCTGGCATTGTCAAAATGATGGACAAAGAAAAAGATGTGTAACTATGTTAACTGAAGTTTATTTTATTACAGCAAAATTAAACTTTTTTTTTTTTTTTTAAGACAAGTTACTAGTCAGGCTAGAGTACAGTGGCACAATCATGGCTCACTGCAGCCTCAAACTTCTGGGCTCAAGGGATCCTCTTGCCTCAGCCTCCCAAGTGGCTAGGACTACAGGCATGCACCACCACATGTGGCTAATTTTTATTTTTATTTTATTTTTTTGAGACAGATTCTCACTCTGTTGCCCAGGCTAGAGTACAGTGCACAATCTCAGCTCACTGCAACCTCTATCTCCCAGTTTAAGCGATTCTCATGCCTTAGCCTCCAGAGTAGCTGGGACTACAGGCATGTGCCACCTCACCCGGCTAATTTCTCTATTTTTAGTACAGATAGGGTTTCGCCATGTTGGCCAGGCTGGTCTCAAACTTCTGACCTCAGGTGACCCACTTGCCTTGGCCTCCCAAAGTGCCAGGATTACAGGCCTGAGCCACCGTGCCCAGCCTAATTTTTATTTTTTGAGTCTCACTTTCTTTTTTTTTTTTGAGACGGAGTCTTGCTCTGTCGCCCAGGCTGGAGTGCAGTGGCGTGATCTCCGCTCACTGCAAGCTCCGCCTCCCGGGTTCACGCCGTTCTCCTGCCTCAGCCTCCCGAGTAGCTGGGACTACAGGCGCTCGCCACCACGCCCTGCTAATTTTTTGTATTTTTAGTAGAGATGGGGTTTCACTGTGTTAGCCAGGATGGTCTCGATCTCCTGACCTCGTGATCCGCCCGCCTCGGCCTCCCAAAGTGCTGGGATTACAGGCTTGAGCCACTGCGCCTGGCCGAGTCTCACTTTCTTGCCCAGGCTGATCTCAAACTCCTGGGCTCAAGTGATCTCCCTGCCTCAGTCTTCCAACGTGCTGATATTACAGGTGTGAACCACAGCACCTGGCCAACATTTTTCATGTTCATTAACCATATATTTTTTTTTTCCTTGTGAATTCTCTATTCATGTCGTTTGTCCATTTTTCCACTATAGGGTTTGTCTTTTTTTTTTTTTTTTTGAGACGGAGTTTCACTCTGTCGCCCAGGCTGGAGTGCAGTGGCACGATCTCGGCTCACTGCAACCACCACCCTCCAGGTTCAAATGATTCTCCTTCCTCAGCCTCCTGAGTAGCAGGGACTACAGGCGCCTGCCACCGCACCTGGCTAATTTTTTGTATTTTTAGTAGACATGGGGTTTCACCTTCTTGGCCAGGCTGGTCTTGAACTCCTGACCTCGTAATCCACCCGCCTCAGCCTCCCAAAGTGCTGGGATTACAGGCATGAGCCACCATGCCCAGCCTAGGGTTTGTCTTTTTCATACTGGTTTGTAAGGAATCATTATGTACTATGTGCTCGTACGGTGGCTCTTGCCAGTAATGACAGCAATTTGGGAGGCCGAGGCAGGCAGATCACTTGAGCCCAGGAGTTTGAGACCAGCCTGGGCAACATGGCAAAACCCTATCTGTACAGAAAATAAAAAATTAGTGGCATGTGCCTGAGTGCCAGCTACTCAGGAGGCTGAGGTAGGTGGACAGATTCAGCCCAGGAGGTTGAGGCTGCAGTGAGCCATGATCATGCCACTGCACTCCACTAGCCTGGGCAACAGAGCAAGACCTTGTCACTAAAAAATAAAATAATTAGACAGGGGCTCTTTGTTGCTCAGGGGCTGCTTCAAGTGATCCTCCTACATTGGCCTCTGAAAGTGCTGGGATTACAGATATGAACCACTGCTCCCAGACCTTTAAGAGCTTTTAAACCGGGGGCTCTTTTTGGTTATAAGGAACAGAGATGGCCAGGCATAGTGGCTCATGCCTGTAATCCCAGCACTTTGGGAGACTGAGACGGGCAGATCATTTGAGATCTGGAGTTCAAGACCAGCCTGGCCAACATGGTGAAACCCTGCCTCTACTAAAAATACAAAATTAGCCGGGCATGGTGGTGGGTACCTGTAGTCCCAGCTACTTGGGAGGCTGAAGCAGGAGAATCACTTGAACCCAGGAGGCGGAGGTTGCAGTGAGCCGACATCGCACCACTGCACTCCCGCCTGGGCGACAGAGCGAAACTTTGTCTCAAAAAAATAAATAGGCCGGGCACGGTGGCTCACGCCTGTAATCCCAGCACTTTGGGAGGCCAAGGCGAGCAGATCATGAGGTCAGGAGATCGAGACTGTCCTGGCTAACGTGGTGAAATCCGTCTCTACTAAAAAATACAAAAAAAATTAGCCGGGCATGGTGGCAGGTGCCTGTAGTCCCAGCTACTCAGGAGGCTGAGGCAGGAGAATGGCGTGAACCTGGGAGGCAGAGCTTGCAGTGAGCCGAGTTCACGCCACTGCACTCCAGCCTGGGCGACAGAGCAAGACTCCGTCTCAAAAATAAATAAAATAAATAATGAAGAAGAGAGATATACTGAAACTACCTTAAGGAAAGTATATAGGGATGTCAAAGAGCTCAAGGAGAGGAAGAGAGTACTGCCTCACCTCATGCTATCCCGAGCTGGGATTGCAGTGTGGTGGCTCTTCCTGTCTTCCAGAGCCAGCTGACATCTGCTTCATCCTTTCTTGATTAGGCACTTTCACTCATATTTTTTTTCATTTTTTTCTTTGCAGAGATGGCATCTCCCTGTGTTGCCCAAGCTGGTCTCAAACTCCTGGGCTTAAAGGGATCCTCCCACCCTGACCTCACAAAATGCTGGGATTACAGGCATGAGCCACTGTGCCCGGCCCACTCACTTCTTTACACAGCTTAATCTGCCTGAAAAAACCACCATACACTGGCTAACATTTCAAAATATTAACCCGCCACACAGTGTTGTTTAAATGTATATAGGCCAGGCGCGATGGCTCACACCTGTAATCCCAGCACTTTGGGAGGCTGAAGCGGGTGGATCACTTGAGGCCAGGAGTTCGAGACCAGCCTGGCCAACAAGGCGAAACCCCATCTCTACTAAAAATACAAAAATTAGCTGGGCATGGTGGTGGGCCCTGTAATCCCAGCTACTCGGGAGGCTGAGGCAGGAGAATCGCTTGAACCTGGGAGGCAGAAGTGGCCATGAGCCAAGATCATGCTGCTGCACTCCAACCTGGGCAAGAGTGAGCACAGTCTCAAAAAAGTAAAGTAAAAAAATAATAAATCAATGTCTATAAACATAAACCCACTATAAATTTACAGCTCTTATGTCAATATAAAACCATGTTTATAATTTTACCTATAATACAAACCAAAAAGTCAAATTAACATTTATGTTACTTATTATTTTTTTTTTTGAGAGAGAGTCTCACTCTGTCGCCCAGGCTGGAGTGCAGTGGCATGATCATGGCTCACTGCAACCTCTGCCTCCTGGATTCAAGCGACTATCATGTCTCAGCCTCCCACGTAGCTGGGATTACAGGCATGTGCCGCCACGCCCAGCTAATTTTTGTATTTTTTGTAGAGACAGGGTTTCGCCATGTTGTCCTGGCACGTCTCGAACTCCTGGCCTCAAGTGATCTGCCTGCCACAGCCTCCCAAGTGACTTTTTTTTGTTTTTGCTTTTTTTTGAGATGGAGTCTTGCTCTGTCACCCAGGCTGGAGTGCAGTGGTGTGATCTCAGCTCACTGCAACCTCCGCCTCCTGGGTTCAAGGGATTCTCCTGCCTCAGTCTCCTGCGTATGTGGGATTACAGGCGCGTGCCACCACACTCAGCTAATTTTTGTATTTTTAGTAGAGACGGCTTCCACCATGTAAGTCAGGCTGGTCTTGAACTCCTGACCTCGTGATCCATCCTGCCTGAGCCTCCCAAAGTGTTGGGATTACAGGCATGAGCCAGTGCGCCCAGTCTTTTTTCAGATTTTTTTTTTTTTGAGATGAAGTCTCACTCTTGTCCCCCAGGCTGGAGTGCAGTGGTGCGATCTCAGCTCACTACAACCTCCGCCTCCCAGGTTCAAGTGACTCTCCTGCCTCAGCCTCCCAAGTAGCTGAGATTACAGGTGCGTACTATCATGCCTGGCTAATTTTTGTATTTTAAGTACAAACGGGGTTTCACCATGTTGGCCAGGCTGGTCTTGAACTCCTGACCTCAGGTGATCCACCCGCCTCGACCTCCCAAAGTGCTGGGATTACAGGCGTGGGCCACTGCGCCTGGCCAACTTCTTTTTTAAAACTATATTAGCACAGAGAACACCATGTTGTTTCAGGGAAGGGCAAATGTCGCTAACAGACTATCTCAGAAGCCAGACTGAAATTTCCATGGGGAAAAACAAGATTTAGCTTCCTTGGTTTGGGGAATATTCCTCTTGGTTGCCAGAAGAGACCCACTGACATTCACACCCAGTGTGATTCACAGCCAGTGTGATTCACACCCAGTGTGATTCACAGCCAGTGTGATTCACAGCCAGTGTGATTCACACCCAGTGTGATTCACAGCCAGTGTGGTACAAATGCTGGTGATGTGGAAAAATCGGAAAAATCTTCAGATGCTCTTCTCTTTCCTTTCTGCCATCAGAATAAACCTTATGTCCTTCAATTCAGACCTGTTGGGACCCGGTAGCACACCCTTCCCTTCCTCACAGGCTCCAAACCTCATCTTTCCAGTGACATTGAGATGGGGATCCTCAAAGGAACCAGGAGCCATTTTTTAAATTGTGAATCTTTAAATTTTGAAGCCTTCATTAAATGTCCTCAAAATCAAGGTCTTCTTGTGAAAGGAGTTAACATCCATTTTAAGTGGGAATTATCCATCATCTCTCCTAACATTTCCTGTTCAAATAATCAAATAAAGACTTCCAGGAGTAGGCAAGAACTTAAAGAAGAAGAAGAAAAGAGGCCGGGTGTAGTGGCTCACACCTGTAATCCCAACACTTTGGGAGGCCGAGGCGGGCAGATCAGCTGAAGTCAGGAGTTTGAGACCAGCCTGGCCAGCACGGTGAAACCCTGTCTCTACTAAAAATACCAAAAAATTAGCCAAGCATTGTGGCGGACGCCTGTAATCCCAGCTACTCAGGAGGCTGAGACAGGAGAATCGCTTGAACCCAGGAGGCAGAAGTTGCAGTGAGCCAAGATTGTGCCATTACACTCCCACGGGCAACAAGAGCAAAACTCTGTCTCAAAAAAAAAAAAAAAAGAGACTTCCTTGGGTTTTGTAGCTTTCTCTTTTTGGTAGGCCATGAAATAAGGGAAGTTGTACACCATTCCTGGTGGTCATCTATGATCTGTCTGAAGTATGTTTTTGTTGGTTTTTTGTTGTTGTTGTTCTTGCTGTTGTTTTTGAGACAGCTCTATCACCCGGACTGGACTGCTGTGGCACAATCTCTGCTCACTGCAACCTCTGCCTCCTGGGTTTAAGTGATTCTCCTGCCTCAGCTTCCCAATTAGCTGGGATTGTAGGTGCACACCACCATGCCCAGCTGACTTTTTATTTTTATTTTTAGTAGGGAGGGGGTTTCACCATGTTGGCTGGGCTGGTCTTGAACTCCTGACCTCAGGTGATCCACCCGCCTTGGCCTCCCAAAGTGCTGACATTACAGACATGAGCCATCACACCCGGCCTCTTTCTGTTGTTTTTTTGAGATAGTGTCTCACTCCGTTGCCCAGGCTGGAGTGCAGTGGTATGATCATGGCTCACTGCACCATCAAACTCCTGGCCTCAAGTGATACTTTTGCCTCAGCCCCTGGAGCACTCTGGCTAATTTTTGTATTTTTAGTAGAGGTTTCACCATGTTGGCCAGGCTAGTCTCGGTCTCCTGAGGTCAAGAGATCCACCCGCCTCAACCTCCCAAAGTGCTGGGATTACAGGCATGAGCCACCATGTCTGGCCAAATATCATGATTGCTAATGAAAATTGACCTTAGGCGGCCGGGCATGGTGGCTCACGCCTGTTATCCCAGCACTTTGGGAGGCTGAGGCGGGTAGATCATGAGGTCAGGAGATCGAGACCATCCTGTCTAACACGGTGAAACCCCATCTCTACTAAAAATACAAAAAATTAGCTGGGTGTGGTGGCGGGCGCCCGTATTCCCAGCTAGTTGGGAGGCTGAGGCAGAAGAATGGCGTGAACCCGGGAGGCAGAGCTTGCAATGAGCCGAGATTGTGCCACTGTGCTCCAGCCTGGGCAACACAGTGAGACTCCGTCTCAAAAAAAAAAAAGAAAAAAGAAAAAAAGAAAAAAAAAAATTGACCTTAGGCCAGGCACTATGGCTCACACTTGTAATCCCAGCACTCTGGGAGGCTGAGCCAGGCAGATCCTGACGTCAAGAGATCAAGACCATCCTGGCCAACATGGTGAAACTCTGTCTCTAAAAATACAAAAATTAGCTGGGTGTGGTGGCACGCACCTGTAGTCCCAGCTACTCGGGAGGCTGAGGGAGGAGAATCACTTGAACCCAGGAGGTGGAGGTTGCAGTGAGCCGAGATCATGCCACTGCACTCCAGCCTGGCGACAGAGCGACACTCCATCTTAAAAAAAAAAAAAAGAATACTGACTTTATTTATTTATTTTTGAGAGGGAGTCTTGCACCGTTGCCCAAGCTAGAGTGCAGTGGCGCTATCTCGGCTCACTGCAACGTCCACCTCCTGGGTTTAAGCAACTCTCCTGCCTCAGCCTCCCAAGTAGCTGGGACCACAGGTGTGTGCCACCACACCCAGCCAATTTTTTGTATTTTTAGTAGAGACAAGGTTTCACCATGTTGGCCAGGGTCATCTCGAACTCCTGCCCTCAAGTGATCTGCCTGCCTCAGTCTCCCAAATTGCTGAGATTACAGGCATGAGCCACTGCGTGTGGCCGAAAATTGACTTTAATAACATAGACACACTGTGGAGAGAGAAAGAATGAATATGAATCACTGGCTTGGTTAAAATATTCCTGGGCTCTGATTCCATGTCTATCAGACAACCTTCTGGGGGTTGATTTAAGCTCTTGAGTGTCTTCATGACAAGAAGAGAAAGCTTTAAACAGTGAGCATGAGGGTTTATTTGTGAACACTGACAATCAAATTCTAAAATTTATATGGAAATACAAAGGACCTAGAAAGCCGAAGCAATCTTAAAGAATATTATTGGAAGATTTACACCTACCAGGTATCAACAGTATTGGTGCAACAATAAACAGACCAAGCACAAGAACACAGAGCACAGGCCGGGCGCGGTGGCTCACGCCTATATCCCAGCACTTTGGGAGGCCGAGGCGGGTGGATCACGAGGTCAGGAGATCGTCACCATCCTGGCTAACACAGTGAAACCCCATCTCTACTAAAAATACAAAAAAATTAGCCGGGTGTGGCCGGGCGCGGTGGCTCAAGCCTGTAATCCCAGCACTTTGGGAGGCCGAGGCGGGCAGATCACGAGGTCAGGAGATCGAGACCATCCTGGCTAACACGGTGAAACCCCGTCTCTACTAAAAATACAAAAAATTAGCCGGGCGTGTTGGCAGGCGCCTGTAGTCCCAGCTACTCGGGAGGCTGAGGCAGGAGAATGGCGTGAACCCGGGAGCCGGAGCTTGCAGTGAGCCGAGATCGTGCCACTGCACTCCAGCCTGGGCAACAGAGCGAGACTCCGTCTCAAAAAAAAAAAAAAAAAAAAAAAAAAAAAAAAAAATTAGCCGGGTGTGTTGGCGCGTGCCTGTAGTCCCAGCTATTTGGGAGGCTGAGGCAGGAGAATGGCCTGAACCCGGGAGGTGGAGGTTGCAGTGAGCCGAGATTGTGCCACTGCACTCCAGCCTGGGTGACAGAGCAAGACTCCGTCTCAAAAAAAAAAAAAAAAAAAAAAATTAGCCGGGCGTGGTGGCATGTCTCAAAAAACAAACAAACAAAAACTGCAGGCTGGGTGCGGTGGCTCACGCCTGTATTCTCAGACCTTTGGGAGGCCAAGGCAGACGGATTAGCTGAGGTCAGGAGTTCAAGACCAGCCTGACCAATATGGCAAAACCCTGTCTCTACTAAAAATACAAAATTAGCCGGGCATGGTGGCAGGCACCTGTCATCCCAGCTACTCAGGAGGCTGAGGCAGGAGAATTGCTTGAACCCCAGAGCCGGAAGTTGCAGTGAGCCAAGATTGCGCATTGCACCCCAACCTGGGCAACAAAAGCAAAACTCTGTCTCAAAGAAACAAACAAACAAACAAACAAAAACTGCAATTTGAGCAGGCATGGTGGCTCACGCCTGTAATCCCGGTACTTTGGGAGGCTGAGGCAGGCACATCACTTGAGCCCAGGAGTTCAAGCCCAGGAGTTTCGCAACATGACAAAAGCCCATCTGCACTAAAAAATACAAAAGTTAGCAGGGTGTGGTGGTGCCTGCCTGCAGTCCCAGCTACTCGGGAGGGTGAGGCAGGAGAATCGCTTGAACTCAGGAGGCGGAGGTTGCAGTGAGCCAAGATTGAGCCATTGCACTCCAGCCTGGTGACAGAGCAAGACTCCGTCTCAAAAAAAAAAAAAAAGACTTGAACAACCACTTCATCAAAATAGATAACAAATACCCACATGGAAAGATGCTTAATAGCATTAGCTGTTAGAGGAATGCAAATTAAAGCCTCAATTTATTAAGGATGAGGCTGGGCGCGGTGACTCACGCCTGTAATCCCAGCATTCTGGGAGGTCGAGGCAGACAGATCACCTGAGGTCAGGAGTTTGAGACCAGCGTGGCAAACATGGTGAAACCCTGTCTCTACTAAAAATACAAAAATTAGGCCGGGCGTGGTGGCTCATGCCTATAATTCCAACACTTTGGGAGGCCAGGGCAGGTGGATCACCTGAGGTCTGGAGTTTGAGACCCGCCTTGCCAACATGGTGAAACCCCATCTCTACTAAAAGTACAAAAATTAGCCGGGCGTGGTGGCAGGTGCCTGTAATCCCAGCTACTTGGGAGGCTGAGGCAGGAGAATCTCTTGAACCCAGCAGGCAGAGGTTTCAGTGAGCCGAGATCACGCCACTGCACTCCAGCCTGGGCAACAAGAGCAAAACTCCATCTCAAAAAATAAATAAATAAGTAAAATAAATTTATTAAGGATGAGCTTGCTGTTAAAAATTTAAAACAACAGGGCCGGGCGCGGTGGCTCACGCTTGTAATCCCAGCACTTTGGGAGGCCGAGGTGGGCGGATCACGAGGTCAGGAGATCGAGACCACAGTGAAACCCCGTCTCTACTAAAAAATACAGAAAATTAGCCGGGCGTGGTGGCGGGCGCCTGTAGTCCCAGCTACTCAGAGAGGCTGAGGCAGGAGAATGGCGTGAACCTGGGAGGCGGAGCTTGCAGTGAGCTGAGATTGCGCCACTGCACTCCAGCCTGGGAGACTCCGTCTCAAAAAAAAAAAAAAAAAAAATTTAAAACAACAAAACAACAGCAAAAACCCCACAATTTAGACACGCTACCACTATGGCTAAAATTAAAAAGGCTTGGCCGGGCACGGTGGCTCAAGCCTGTAATCCCAGCACTTTGGGAGGCCGAGGTGGGTGGAACACGGGGTCAGGAGATCGAGACCATCCTGGCTAACACTGTGAAACCCCGTCTCTACTAAAAATACAAAAAAATTAGCCGGGCGTGGTGGCGGGCGCCTATAGTCCCAGCTACTCAGGAGGCTAAGGAAGGAGAATGGTGTGAACCCAGGAGGCGGAGCTTGCAGTGAGCCGGAAAAAAAAAAAAAAAAAAAAGGCTTACTAGCTGGGCCCCGTGGCTCCTGCCTGTAATCCTAGCACTTTGGGAGGCCCAGGTGGGAGGATCCCTTGAGCCCAGGAGTTTGAGACCAGCCTAGGCACCATGGTAAGACCCTGTCTCAAAAACGCCACCACGACCTTTAATTAAGCGAATTTTTTAAAAATGAAGGTTTACCAAACCAAGTGTTGGCCAGGATACAGAGAAACAGAAACTTTCACTCACTGTTAGTGGCTTAATAAAAAGGTAAACATGCACCTGCCATATGACCCAGTCATTCCATTCCTAGGTATTTACTTAAGAGAAATGAAAGCATATGTCCACACAGACGAACAAAATGTTCAGAGCAGTTTTATATGCAATAGCCCCCAAACTGGAAACAACCCAAATGTGCATCAACAGCTGAATGGAAAAACAAATCGTGTGGTGTTTCCATACAATGAAATACTACTCAGCAGTAAAAAGCAATGAACTGTTAATAAATGCAACAACATGGATAAATCTTAAAATAATTATGTGGCGAGAAGCCAATGCCAAAAAAAATCTATATTGAGGCCGGGCGCGGTGGCTCACACCTGTAATTCCAGCAGTTTGGGAGGCGGTGGCAGATGGATCACTTGAGGCCAGGAGTTTGAAACCAGCCTGGTGAACATGGTGAAACCCCATCTCTACTAAAAATACAAAAATTAGCTGGGTGTGGTGGCGGGTGCCTGTAGTCCCAGCTACTTGGGAGGCTGAGACAGGAGAATCACTTGAACCCAGGAGGCAGAGATTGCAGTGAGCTAAGATCATACCACTGCACTCCAGTCTGGGCAACAAAGTGAGACTCCTCTCAAAAAAAGAGAAAAAGGTAATGGATACCTCCAGATGGATACATTATCTTGATTTTGGGAATGATTTCACATAACAAATTATCGAAATACTTCACATTATACGTTATAAATATATGTAGTTGGCCGGGCGCGGTGGCTCACGCCTGTAATCCCAGCACTTTGGGAGGCCGAGGTGGGCGGATCACGAGGTCAGGAGATCGAGACCATCCTGGCCAACACAGTGAAACCTGATCTCTACCAAAAAAAAAAAAAAAAAAAAAAAAAAAAAAAAAAAAAAATTAGCCGGGCATGGTGGCAGGCACCTGTAGTCCCAGCTACTCGGGAGGCTGAAGGATGAGAATGGCGTGAACTCGGGAGGCGGAGGTTGCAGTGAGCCAAGACAGCGCCACTGCACTCCAGCCTGGGCGACAGAGCGAGACTCCGTCTCAAAAATAAATAAATAAATAAATAAATAAATGTAGTTGATTCTGTCAGTTATACCTCAATGAAACTGTTACAGAAGTTTCCTAGGAGGTGGCGCTACCACCGGGCTCTGCCCCAGCTTGTGAGCTCCTGTGGATCTGGGTCTGTCTCTTGTAGTCAAGTGGGTGGGCTTAGCAGGTAGGACTGACTTCATTTCCTTCCACTGTCCGCACACGTGGCACATGTCCTTCAAACATGCCCAGCCACTTCCTTCCTCTACCCCAGGTCTTCAAGGGACTGGGGTCTCCTTATTGTTCAGGTTTTAGCATGAATGTCAAGGGCCTTCACCGAGCACCACATCTCAATTAGTTCCTACTTCTCACCCTGTCCCAAAATCACTTTCTGTATTTCCCTGGTTTGTTTTCTTCACTGTACGTATCAGAATTAGACTTTTTTTTTTGAGACGGAGTCTTGCTCTGTCGCCCAGGCTGGAGTGCACTGGTGTGATCTCGGCTCACTGCAACCTCTGCCTCTTGGGTTCAAGCGATTCTCCTGCCTCAGCCTCCCAAGTAGCTGGGATTACAGGCATGCACCACTATGCCCGGCTAATTTTGTATTTTGAGAAGAGATGGCGTTTCTCCATGTTGGTCAGGCTGGTCTCAAACTCCCAACCTCAGGTGATCTGCCTGCTTCAGCCTCCCAAGGTGCTGGGATTACAGGCATGAGCCACTGCACCCGGCCAATTTTTTGTATTTTTATTAGAGACGGGGTTTCACCATGTTAGCCAGGATGATCTCGATCTCCTGACCTCATGATCCGCCCGCCTCAGCCTCCCAAAGTGCTGGGATTACAGGCATGAGCCACCGCGCCCAGCCTGGATATTCTTATTCATTTAGTCATTCCTTTTTTTTTTTTTTTTTAGACGGAGTTTTGCTCTTGTTGCCCAGGTTGGAATGCAGTGGCACAATCTTCGCTCACTGCAACCTCTGCCTCCCAGGTTCAAGCAATTCTCCTGCCCCAGCCTCCTGAGTAGCTGAGATTACAGGCACCCGCCACCACGCCCGGCTAATTTTTTCTATTTTTAGTAGACACGGAGTTTCACCATGTTGTTCAGGCAGTTCTCGAGCTTGTGACTTCAGGTGATCCACCCACCTTCCCCTCCCAAAGTGCTGGGATTTGCAGGCATGAAACACCGTGCCTGGCCCTCTTTTTTTTCTTTAACACAGGGTCTCTATCGCCCATGCTGGAGTGCAGTGGCACAATCACTGCTCACTGCAGCTTTCACCTCTTGGGCTCAGGTGATCCTCCCACCTCAGCCTCTTGAGTAGCTGGGACTACAGTCTCATGCCACCACGCCCAGCTAATTTGTTTTTGTAGAGATGGGGTCTTGCCATGTTGGCTAGTCTGCCCTTTCATTTTCTTTTTTTTTTTTTTTTTTTTTTTTGAGATGGAGTCTCGCTCTGTCGCCCAGGCTGGAGTGCAGTGGCGCAATCTCGGCTCACTGCAAGCTCCGCCTCCCGGGTTTCCGCCATTCTCCTGCCTCAGCCTCTCCGAGTAGCTGGGACTACAGGCGCCCGCCACCACGCCCGGCTAATTTTTTTGTATTTTTAGTAGAGACGGGGTTTCACCGTGGTCTCGATCTCCTGACCTCGTGATCCGCCCGCCTCGGCCTCCCAAAGTGCTGGGATTACAAGCGTGAGCCACCGCGCCCGGCCTGCCCTTTCATTTTCATCATCTATCCTATTATCTTCCTCCCTCCTCAGTTGGTGCCCCACTGAGATCCCTATCACTCGTGGTGCACCCATCCCATAGGTGCCGTAGGTGCTGGTTGGTAACTCTCAGCTGCCCCGGCCAATAACTGACATGTAGAAGGAGGGTACAAAAGACGGGCTCCCTTGCTTTAAGGAGGCCTAACTGTGGTGCTATCTGTGCTCAGAGTTCCCCATGAGAGCAAGCGGAAGCTAGTCTCCAGGTGAGACCACATTCTGGCTCAGCCTTAGCCTTTTTCTCTGCCCTGTCTTGTTTCCCTCAACCCCTTCTCCTGAGAGCACTTCCCCAATAATTCACTTGAATAAGAATGCTCATCTTAGGCTCTGCTTCTAGGGAACCTGACCCATGACACCTTTTGTTAGCTTCCTGAGAGACTAGCTTGTTAGTTCCCCTAGAACAAATTCCTGTCTTGGACTATGCTTATGACTACTCCCTTCATTCCCATGCCAAGAATGACAGCTCAGTGAGGGAATATCTTCTTCACTTCCCTAGAACTGTTCCTAGAACATAGTAGGTGCTCAATGATGCGCTGAATGCATGCAGGGGAGAGCCCAGAGTCTATCTGACAGCTCGGCGGTCAGCACCCCTTCTTGGCCTGGGGTGGCCTGGCCTGGAGGCATTGTGAGTCATAGCAGGTGGACAAGAGCTGAGTGGGTCGGGGATGGGACTAACCCTGGGACAGCAGCTCAGCAGCTCCACCACATCTTCCAGGTGAGGCATAACATACAGTGAGGACTAACGGGGAAGGATCCTCTGAGAAGATACAATCTCAAGGGTGGGCCTGGATGTGGGCTTCCAGAGACCATCTCCCTGAACCAGATCTTGGGGATGGTATGTACCATCCAGCCTCTGTCCACCTATATGTGAGGGATAAGTGTATTATGAATTAATGAAGGCATAACAGAGGGAACCCTGCTCCAGTTCTTTCTCTTCTCACTGTCCATGGGCAGAAGAGGAATTAGAAACAACACATAGTTCCCTTTTTCACATAATAGAATCAGCACTTACTGGGTAGGGGTGGCGGGGGGGTGCAGGGAGAAGTGAGCAAAATGGGACTTGTCTGTTATCTGGACTTTGGACTCCCTGAGGGCATAGTTTGTTTGGAACAAAAGTCATGTTTAGCGTGCACAATCTCTGATACTTTGAGCCCTATGCATAGGTCTAGCCCGTGGCACACACCCCAGGATGTCAGTGAACACACTGGACTATGCTCTATACACACGTCTGCCTTCCAAGCTGGATTAGGAGCATCTTGAGGGCAGGCAGAGGCTGTTTCAGGTCCCCTTCCCAAGACCAGAGTCTGGCACAGAGCAGATGCTAGTTCAAGTCTATCAAATGACTGAATGATGAGGGCAATAATGCTGTTGGGTATGCTAGATATCCTCCCAGATTGTTTTCAGAATCCAGATCTAACCCTGGCTTTGTAATCCTTCAGCAGTTCCCTCTTACCCACAAAAGGAAGTCTAAGCTTCTGAGCCTGTCTGTACAGCACCTTCACATAGTGCACTGGTCCACCTTCCCAGCTTCCTCTTCTGCTCTTCCCAGCACCAATCCTATCCAAGCTCGTGTTCACATCTGAAATATGAAAGTCCTGCCCTGCCGGGTACAGTGGCTCACACCTGTAATCCCAGCACTTTGGGAGGCTGAGGTGGGCAAATCACCTGAGGTCAGGAGTTCGACACCAGCCTGGCCAACATGGTAAAACCTCATTTCTACTAAAAATACAAAATAAAAATGGTCAGGCGCGGTGGCTCATGCCTGTAATCCCGGCACTTTGGGAGGCCGAGGTGGGTGGATCACCTGAAGTCAGGAGTTCGAGACCAGCCTGGCCAACATGGTGAAACCCCGTCTTCACTAAAAATACAAAAATTAGGTGGGGGTGATGACAGGCGCCTGTAATCTCAGCTACTCAAGAGGCTGAGGCAGGAGAATTGCTGGAATCCAGGAGGTGGAGGTTGCAGTGAGCCAAGATCGCGCAATTGCACTCCAACTCGGGCAACAACAGCGAGACTCCGTCTCAAAAAAAAGAAAAAGAAAAAGAAAGCCCTGTTTGGCTCTTCCCTCTGCCTAGAAGCTCTCCATTTTCCATCCTCAACCCACCTGGCAAAGTCCTACTCCTCCTTTAAATACCTACTTACTTGTCTTACTACCATTCCCTACCCCTCACCCTTCCAGCTGCAACTCAGAGAACAAGGCCCTCCTCCCGTCCTTCTTCTGCATATCTATCCCAGGGCCTGATCCTCAGTGGTCTTTGGGGAAGATGGTTTAGGTGAGACTGCTGCCTGTGCAGCGTGGAGGGACGGGCTCCTCGGTGGCCAGCAGCTGGTTGGACAGAGCCGCAGCCCTAGCTGCAGGGCTAAGACATGTCCACCGGCCTCGCGGTTTGAGAGGCGGCCTGTACCAAGCACGCTGCTCACCCGGACTCTTGTCTCCCGGCAGCTCCCCCAGGCTCGCCTTCATCATTCTGGACATCCGGGCTCCCGAGACAAGAGCGCAGCACGAGTCGCCAGCGCTCCCGAGGCTCCCCTCCGAGCACCTGCGTGCCCTACAAGGTCCACGCCCTGGCAACCTTCGAGTGCTCCGCTACGAGCCATGCCAGCCGCCTGTGGGAGCAGCTGCAGCAGTTTTGGGCCGATTACATCTCGCGGCCCTTCTCGCCACGGCGGCCGCCGCTGCGCCGCATGCCCTCCCTGTCCACCTTCTACCTGCTGGACCACAACATGCGCCAGGCCGAGCTGGGCCTCGCCTACGGCGCGCCGCGCATGCGCCTCAGCAACCAGGCCTTCGTGTTCCGCGGCGGGCGGTGGACCACTGAGAGCCAGCTGGCGCAGACGTGGTCGCCGCTGCTCTCGCGGACCGCCTGGAGCTGGAAGGCGCAGGTGCAGCGGACCAAAAGCCAAGTGTTGCTGGAGGACAACAACTACCTGAAGCTGCAGCGGGAACTGCTCATAGACATGCTGACTGAGACCATGGCCCGCATGCACTTGCTAGAGAAGAAGCTCAACCCCGAGGTGACCCCGACGGCTGCGGCGCGCGCCGGCCAGAGGAAGATGCGCAAGCGCGCAGGCGCCAGCGGGGCCGTGCTCATGATCCAGCCGTGCGTTCTGGACTCGCAGTGATGCAATAAAGGCCGCGCTACGCATGCGCGCCTCGCGCCTCGGGTCTGCCACTGCCCCCGCGCTGGACTGGTTCCCGCGGTTCCCCGGGTCGGTCTCTGCGCGTGGGTGGGGGGGGTCTGCGTGGCCTCCAGGACTGCCCCTCTGTGCTGGGTGTCGGCGGGGGACGCAAGCCTAAGCTACCTGTCTCGGGAGGGTGCGATGGGGCCGTGGGGGAGGGTCTGCGCGTGGCTCTCCGGGAGTGCGGAGTGGAAGCCAGGCTTGCAGCCGACATGGCCCAAATAGGGTGGAGTGGCGGGTAATGGCCTTGCAGGCCATCCAGGTAACGGAGGGCGAAGTCCCGGAGACGGAGGAACCACGGTGCTCAGGGAATGAAGAGTGCGGTGCAGAGGGAGCGGAGGACGGTGTAGGGGGTCGGGGACTTTGCACTTGGTCGGTCCTCAGGGCCTCTAGGCTCAGGAGGTTTAGAAACTAGGAGTCCCAGGGTAAGTGTTATTTTACATTCCCAAGAGAAGCTTTCTGGAAACCATGGGCTGTGCAGCCCCCACTTGCCTGTGTGGCACTTTGGAGAGTCGCGTCTCTGTTACAGGCCTTTTTTTTTTTTTTTTTACTTATTTTAAACACGAGGTCTCGCTCTTGTCACCCAGGTTGGAGTGCAGTGGCGCGATGATGGGTCACTGCAACCTCGAGCTTCCGGGCTCAAGCAATCCTCCCATCACAGCTTCCCAAACGTGGGATTACAGGCGTCAGCCACCGCGCCGGGCCATTTTTTTTGTATTGTTAGTAGAAATGGGGTTTCACCATGTGGGCCAGGCTGGTCTCGAACTCCTGACCTCAGGTGATCTGCCCGCCTCAGCCTCCCAAAGTGCTGGGATTACAGATGTGAGCCACTGTACCCGGCAGGGCACGCCCAGGCTGGCGTGCAGTGGCACGATCTCGGTTCACTGCAACCTCCACCTCGCGGGTTCAAACGATTCTTCTGCCTCAGCCTCCCGAGTAGTTGAGACTACAGGCGCTGCCACCACACCCGGCTAATTTTTATATTTTTAGTAGAGATGGGGTTTCACCATATTGGCCAGGCTGGTCTCAAACTCCTAATCTTGTGATCTGCCCGCCTGGCCTCCCAAAGTGGTGGGATTACAGGCATGAGCCACCGAGCCCGGCCTCAGGCCTCCTTTTCTCCCTCCATAGAATGCAGTCTGCCTGGCCCACAATCTTCTAAAAATTACATTAGTTGCCAAAGTTTCAGAATTTGGAGATATCACATTAAAAATCCAGATTTCCTGGAGCCAGGCGTGGTGGCTCACGCTTGTAATCCCAGCACTTTGAGAGGTCGAGGCGGGCTGATCACGACGTCAGGAGTTAAAGGCTACCCTGACCAACAAGGTGAAACCATGTCTCTACTAAAAATAACAAAAATTGGCCGGGCGCGGTGTCGGGTGCCTGTAAGCCTAGCACTTTGGGAGGCTGAGGTGGGCGGATTGCCTGAGCTCAGGAGTTCGAGACCAACCTGGGCAACATGGTGAAACCCCATCCCTACCAAAATACAAAAAAATTAGCCGGGTGTGGTGGCGCATGCCTGTAGTCTCAGCTACTCTGGAGGCTGAGGTGGGAGAATCACTTGAACTTGGGAGGTGGAGGTTACAGTGAGCCGAGATCACGCCACTGCACCCCAATGTGGGCGACAGAGTGAGACCCTGTCTCAAAAGAAAAAAAAAAAAATTAGCTGGGCTTGGTGGTACCCGCCCTACAGTCCCAGTTACTCCTGAGACTGGGACAGGAGAATCGCATGAACCTGGGAGGCAGAGGATGCAGTGAGCCAGCATCACACCACTGCACTCCAGAGCCAGACTCTGTCTCAAAAAAAAAAAAAGAAAGAAAATTTAAAAATCCAGCCGGGCACAGTGGCTCACACCTGTAATCCCAGTACTTTGGGAGGCCAAGGCAGGTGGGTCACCTGAGATCAAGAGGTCGACACCAACCTGGCCGCCAACATGGTGAAACCCTATTTACTAAAAATACAAACATTAGCTGAGCATGATGGCAGACGCCTGTAATCCCAGCTACTTGAGAGGCTGAAGCAGGAAAATCACTTGAACTGGAGAGGGGGAGGTTGCAGTGAGCCACTGCACTCCAGCCTGGATGACAAAGTGAGACTCTGTCTCAAAAAAAAGAAGAAAAACAGATTAGATTACCAAGGGATGGGAGGACAGAGTGTGAGTGTGTGTGTGTGTGTGTGTTGGGGGGGGGCTTGCTTTTGGGGTGATGAGAAATTGGCACTATAGTGGTGATAGTTTTGCAACATTGTAAAAAAAGTCACTGAATGGTACACTTCAAAACGGTGAATTTTATATGAATTTTATCACAATAAAAGAAGTAAGGCCGGGCGCAGTGGCTCACGCTTGTAATCCCAGCACTTTGGGAGGCTGAGGCGGGCGGATCACGAGGTCAGGAGATCGAGACCACGGTGAAACCCCGTCTCTACTAAAAATACAAAGAATTAGCCGGGCGTGGTGGCGGGCGCCTGTAGTCCCAGCTACTCGGAGAGGCTGAGGCAGGAGAATGGTGTGAACCCAGGAGGCGGAGCTTGCAGTGAGCCGAGATCGTGCCACTGCACTCCAGCCTGGGTGACAGAGCGAGACTGTCTCAAAAAAAAAAAAGAAAAAAAAAAAAAAAAAGAAGTAAAAGGAGGAAGATGCTTTACATAAAAACATTAAGCAAAACTTAATGTAGCATGCCAAAATAGCAAAACTCATAAAGGGATCCAAGAATGCCTAAAGTTTAGGGAATATTGCTTTGGCCAGACTACTTGAAAACAAATACAGTCCTAGGGTGGAGAAAGGTATCTGCCCCACCAAACCTGCAAAAGGCAGGGAGCCCCACAGACCAGTGCGGGCCCTGTTTAGAAAGGTTCATCCACAGGTCAAGTGCGGTGGCTCACGTCTGTAATCCCAGCACTTTGGGAGGCCGAGGTGGGTGGATCACCTGAGGTCAGGAGTTCGAGACCAGCCTGGCCAACATGGCGAAACCCCATCTCTTCTAAAAAAAAATACAAAAAGTTAGCTGGGTGTGGTAGCAGGCGCCTGTAATCCCAGCTGCTTGGGAGGCTGAGGCAGGAGAATTCCTTCAACCTGGGAGGTGGTGGTTGCAGTGAGCCGAGATCGCACCATTGCAGCCTGGGCAACAGAGTGAGACTCTGTCAAAAATAAAAAATAAATAAAAAAAGAAAGGGGCACCGCCGGGCGCGGTGGCTCACGCCTGTAATCCCAGCACTTTGGGAGGCCGAGGTGGGCGGATCACGAGGTCAGGAGATCAAGACCATCCTGGCTAACACGGTGAAACCCCGTCTCTACTAAAAATACAAAAAAATTAGCCGGGCGAGGTGGCGGGCGCCTGTAGTCCCAGCTACTCGGGAGGCTGAGGCAGGAGAATGGCGTGAACCCTGGGGGGCGGAGCCTGCAGTGAGCCAAGATCGCGCCACTGCACTCCAGCCTAGGTGAAAGAGCGAGACTCCTCAAAAAAAGAAAGGGGCATCCAAGTGGATCAAGGGCCTGAAATAAAAGGAGCAAGGTGATATTTTGAAATATCTAACTTTGTTCTTTCTGCTCTAGAATTTCACACCCTGGTCCTGAGCCCTGCCAAAGGGCAGCCCAACTCATTGCCCCAGGAGATGAAAACCACAGAGCAGAAAGTAGGAACAAAGGACCCTGGCTTTCACCTCCTACAGCTCAGAATCCTCTGGGGAATAGAGCTTTGCAAAAATATTTCTGGGTTTGAGGAAGCAGGTCAAAAAGGCTGTGTAGGTTTGTCAAGCAAGAGGAGAGATGAGGGCCAGGTGTGGTGGCTCATGCCTGTAATCCCAGCACTTTGGGAGGCCGAGGCAGGCGGATCACTTGAGGTCAGGAGTTTGAGACCAGCCTGGCCAACATGGTGAAACCCCGTCTCTACTAAAGTTAGCTAGGCGTGGTGGCAGGCGCCTATAATCCCAGCTACTCAGGAGGCTAAGGCAGGAGAATCACTTGAACCTGGGAGGCAGAGGTTGCAGTGAGCCAAGATCGTGCCATTGCACTCCAGCCTGGGCAACAACAGCAAAACTCTATCTCAAAAAAATAAAAAAGGCCAGGCACAGTAGCTCATGTTTATAATCCCAGCACTTTGGGAAGCCAAGGCGGGCAGATCATCTGAGGTCAGGAGTTCAAGACCAGTCTGAGCAACATGGTGAAACCTCATCTCTACTAGAAATAGAAAAATTAGCCAGGCGTGGTGGCGGGTGCCTGTAGTCCCAGCCGCTCAGGAGTCTGAGGCAGGAGAATGGCGTGAACCCGGGAGGTGGAGATTGCAGTGAGTCGAGATCCCGCCACTGCACTCCAGTTTGGGTAACAGAGCAAGACTCCGTCTCAAAAAAACAAACAAACAAAAAAAACTAAGTAGTTCATCAGCTTAAGCCATGTTGGCTGAACATTAAGACTTTGTCAAATCCTAAGGAACAAAATAATATTAAAATTGGGAAGAATTATTTTGCCATAGGATAAAATAGAAATACTGCCATACATTTGACTCATTTGTTTGAAAATCTTTATATGGTTGTTGCTTCATTTAAAAACCAGACCTCACAAACCTGACCCAAGTTATGTGCAAAATAATGTGCCAGTTGCACAGCCCCTGGAGGCCAGTGTGAGCCCACATGCCTCTGCTGGTTTATTTCTAGAGTCCACTCGCTGTGGGTCTTTATAATGTTTCCAAAATAAGGAAGTCACCCATCTCTAGTTCAGGCCTTGTTGCCAATGAAATTTTAAAATACGACATTGATACCGTTTGACTAGACAATAACTGAAATTGGACAAAGAAGATATTTTTCTCTCATTGGAGGTTGCAGCATTTATTCAGGTTTACAATTTGTGATTCATCCAGATGTGGTGGCTCAAGCCTATAATCCCAGCACTTTGAGAGGCCGAGGCGGGCAGATATCTCAAGGTCAGGAGTTCAAGACAAGCCTGGCCAACATGGTGACACCTTCTCTCGACTAAAATTACAAAAATTAGCTGGGTGCGGTGGCACGCGCCTGTAATCCCAGCTACTCGGGAGGCTGAGGCAGGAGAATGGCTTGAATCTGGGAGGCGGAGGTTGTGGTGAGCCCAGATGGTACCACTGCACTCCAGCCTGAGCAACAGAATGAGACTCCATCTAAAAAAAAAAAAAAAAAAATTGTGATTGTCTGAAGTGTGACTCAGGGAACTGCAGAGAACAGAAGTTTGCAGGTCTACACGTGGAATCTGCAGTTCTGTTAGGAGAGACTGGCATTGCAAAAGAGCAACAATTCCTGAGCATCTTCCCCAGCAGAGAGCCCATTTTGGGGGCAATGTTGACAATGACCCAGTGTCTCTGGGTTCTCCAGTTGGGGGCACAGCTGATGTTATCCCTCCTGTGCTGGCAGTTTTCTAAGTGAGTTCAGATCCCCTAGGAAGGAAGATCTGTGTGTGCAGCGCTGTGGAAGGGGTTTCTGTGGGCACCAAGCCTCCCAAGGAGAGGGGTCCAGGGACTGCAGGTTTGGACCCCATCTCCGCCCCTCCCAATCCATTAGAACACGCGTTTCCAGCACCTGTGGGCTGCCCAGATGAGGGGACGCACCTCCAAGTTGTCCTCAGGAGATTCCCAGTTGTTCGTGGATGTCGGATATGCGGTGTCCATGGGAGTGTCTGGGATTTTGGTGTCTTGTGCGTCCAGCAGCATTGGCACATCCAGGCTGAGGAAAGCAGGACCCCTGCCTCCACCTGCCTGCATGTGGCGTCTCCCTAGAAGGAAGCCTTTGGTAGGGGGGTGGGAAGATTAGGGTGCTCGAATGGGTACTGTGAGGAGGTGCAGTGGCACCAGGCTCTCGCAGCCTCCTGCCTCCGGGAGAGGTCCAGGTCGGGTTCACTGCGGCGACCAACGCCTCGGATCACTCGAGGGCTAGAAGGCACCCACCAGCTGTGTAGACAGGAGCGCTCAGGGGCCTTGCACATTGGGCATATGATGGCGTCCGTTTCGGAATCAGCCTGCCTGGAGTCGGTCCAGGACACCCAGCCAGGATTCCGTCGTCGGGGAGGGGAACGCCCACGTGGCTTGTGTGAAGGGTGCTTCAGGGGACGCAAAGGCTCTGGTGACTTGGAGGAGCTCAGGGATGACGGATACCCTAAGGATTCTGCGGAGGTGGTCGGGTTTGGTGATAGGGTGCTCACAGGTGGCCGGTGTGAAGGGTGCTTCAGGGGACACACAGGCTCTGGTGGCTTGGAGGAGCTCAGGGATAATGGAGACCCAAGGGACTCTACGGAGATCTTCGGGACTGATGTCGGCATGGAGGCCAGAGGAGCCGGGGGAGCCCGTGGGGACACATGGAAGCTGGTGGGAGAAGCTTTCCCACGCCCCCCATGTGGCTGGTGGTTCCTAGCAGGTGCTCGTTTGTACACTGGCCCTGGGCGGACTTGGCGTGGAAGGTGATGGGAGCTGCCCTCCCTAAAGAGCTTCCTCAGGCACCTGCAGGAGACAGGAGGCACAGGCTGCAGCCGGGAGCACTGGAAACCTGCGGCCCACACCCCTCCAGGGCCCCCCCTGCTGACTTCACAAAGCTCTGCCTACCCCTGCCCAGTGCTTTAGTGACATCATGGCTGTGATCTCCCCTCCCAGATCAGCCCCAGGTGGCATCCTAGGCCCTGGTAGGAAGAAGGACATGGGAGAGAAGGGGAAGAGCCTCACTTTTTCGCCAGGGAAATGTAGACCTCAAGGTTGTCCAGTTCTTTCAAGAGAATTCTGCAATCTGGAAAGCAGGAGATGGGTTATGGCGGCGAGGGAGGGAACTGGGACTTACAGGAGGCTGAGTGCATGTGCCCTTAGGGGAGACCCCGGGATCGGGGATTAGACCCTGGAGCCCCAGCATCCCTGTCCAAGGCCACAGGGCCCCAAGAGTGATAGCCAGGTGCCCAGTGGGCAGCACTTTATCATCTCCAAAGTGCTTCCCGACACGCCCCATCATGGGGGTCACGACCACCTCCTGGAGAGAGAGGATAGGGGCAGTCTCAGAGGACTCAGCCATGTTAAACAGCTGCCCACATAGACCTGCATCCCCTCCTGCATGTCCAGGTGGTCACTGGTCCCCTCCTGGGCAACACCCGCTCCCTGGACCCCATGGCTTCATCCCAGCAGGGAATCGGAGACGGATCCCGGGTTCCAATTGCCCTACCAGGAGCTTCCCCATCAGGCCTCTGCAGATGACTTCCTAGGAGACTTGGTGCTTGTTCCTAGGGACAGGTGAAGCTGTCATCTCTGGGGCTTCTGGGACCCTCAGAGCCTTACCTTTCAAAGTGATATATCTATTTCCGATTCTGATCCATTTCCCCTCTTCAGCTTGATCCTGAGAGACAAGAAAGAGGGCGCAGGCCAGGTCTCAGTCTCCTGTCCCCACAGCTGCAGACCCACAGTGCTCGTGAATGACACACTTTCTCTGCCCAGCTCACGGAGCCCTGTGTGCTTCTCTTTCACTGGTTTCTAAAGTGCATAATAACCTTTTCTGGTTTCCTTCTTTGAAAAGCACAGAGGGGTTTTCTACGTGAGGCCCGCCCTGGGCGTCCTCAGTCCCTGTTCCGCTGCTTGGGAAACACACACACTTGGGTCTGCAGGTGCCTCTGGGCTGGCAGGGAGGATTCTGCTTCCGGGGAGGCCAGAGGCGACTCCAGTCTCAGGTGGGAGGCTCTCAGGGGCTCAGCACAGCCGCCAGAGCACCTCGCACAGAGGCTGGGCCCTGAGGCACCTGCGTGGGAAGGCGGCTGATGAGTCCGGGCTCAGGGCCTGTCCTCCCAAAGAGACCTCACCCCTCTCATGACCGGGTCCTCGCTGCTGAGTCCCGGGGTTTGCTTTTGCTGTGACGCTTCCCGTGCACCCCCACAGATGGTCTGGGAGCTTGGGATGGAAATCCTATGCCCACTCCAACCCCTGCCTGCCCTGCTGTCCCTAGAGGGAGATTTCCCATCACAGGAGCGCCTCTGGTTGATGTGGAAAAGTGGAAAAGAGAGCAGGAAAAATAGAATCATTCTCTGCCGGATGTGGGCTGAGGGCTCCTTACATTCTCGCTGTTCTCCTCTCTGGGAGGCACTGAGGACGGCTCCCTGGGAATGTAGGGGCGTAAGATGATCAGGATTACCAGGCTAAACACAACGAAGAGGACGAAATGGATGATCTCGGGAATGGGGCTGGGGCACAGCTCTGTACCAATAACACTGCCCAGAGGAAAGAGAATGTCCATGTCAACTGCACTGCTGTCCTCATGCAGCTGAGCCCTGGGCATCCCCTCTGGGACTAGTTATTGGGGCCCAGGCCCACATCACAGAGCTGGGGCCTCCCCCTCACAAAGGGCTCCTAAGGGTGGGGTGGGCAGTGGGAGGAGGAGGCTAAAGCCCAGCCCCTGCCACCATCACCCACCCCTGCAGTTCCCTCCACCCTCCTGGCCTTCCAGATCCCTCCTTCCCACTCCACCTGCTCAACCTGTCAGAGACAGACCTGGTCCGTTTTCTGTCCTCTCACCCTGGCACACAGATAGTACCTGGTTCCTTGGAGATCTCTGCTCAGGCTCCCTCAATTTCACAGTTTTTGAGGGTCTGGATTTGTCCCTGAAATTCCTGTTATTTCCAGGGATTATTGCTCTAGGGTCTCCTCTGCCTGCTCACTGCAACCTCCGCCTCTCAGGTTCAAGCAATTCTCTGCTTCAGCCTCCTGAGTAGCTGGGATTACAGGCGCCCGCCACCATGCCTGGCCAATTTTTTTTATTTTTAGTAGAGACGGGGTTTCACCATCTTGGCCAGGCTGTTCTCAAACTCCTGACCTCGTGATCTGCCTGTCTCGGCCTCCCAAAGTGCTGGGATTACAGGAGTGAGCGAGTGCACATAGCCTCAAAAAAGTTTTTCTAGGGCTTTGGCTAAGCACATGAAGATAAGTGATGCCCAGTTCAGGTTTTGCCAAATAACACAACTCTTTTCAGAAACTACAAATTCCACTGGCTCTGGCAGAATGAATATCAACCTAGATCAATTCTCCATAACAAGAACCCATAAATTTGCCGGCCGGGCGCGGTGGCTCACGAGGTCAGGAGATCAAGACCATCCTGGCTAACATGGTGAAACCCCGTCTCTACTAAAAATACAAAAAATTAGCGTGGTGGCAGGTGCCTGTAGTCGGAGCTACTCGGGAGGCTGAGGCAGGAGAATGGCATGAACCCAGGAGGCACCCAGGCTGGAGTGCAGTGGTGCAATCTTGGCTCACTGCAATCTCCGCCTCCTGGGTTCAGGCCATTCTCCTGCCTCAGCCTCCCGAGTAGCTGGGACTATAGGCGGGCGCCATCACACTAATTTTTGTATTTTAGTAGAGACGGGGTTTCCCCATGTCGGCCAGGATGGTCTCGATCTCTTGACCACATGGTCCACCTGCCTGGGCCTCCCAAAGTGCTGGGATTACAGGCGTAAGCCACCGTGCCTGGCCCCTTGGGCTGGTCTTGAGGTCCTGGGCTCAAGTAACCCTACCTCTGAGCCTTCCAAGTTGTTGGGACTATAGGCGTGAGCCACTGCACCGGTCTCAAATAATTATTTTAGAGTTGAGTTTTTACTGAATCTGGTGAGTTTGACTAATGTAAGACTTCCCTTTGGCCCTGGGCAAGTATAAAAGATAAAGCGAGGCCAGGTGCGGTGGCTTACGCCTGCAATCCCAGCAGTTTGGGAGGCTGAGGTGGGCGGTTCACCTGAGGTCAGGAGTTCGAGACCAGCCTGATCAACATGGAGAAACTCTGTCTCTACTAAAAATACAAAATTAGCCGGGCATGGTGATACATGCCTGTAATCCCAGCTACTTGGGAGGCTGAGGCAGGAGAATCGCTTGAACCCAGGAGGAAGAGGTTGCTGTGAGCCGAAAGTGCACCATTGCACTCCAGCCTGGGCAACAAAAGAGAAACTCCGTCTCAAAAAAATTTTTTTCTAATTAAAATTTAAAAAATAAAAATAAAATTAAATTAAATTAAAAAATAAAAATGAAAGATAAAGCAAAATCCATGAGTCAGGAGCAAGCACAGGACAAAGTCACACAGAGCGGTGTGAGACGGAGGCTGGGAGGGCAGCCACAGCTGTGCCGGGTCGTCTGGAGAGGACATGGGGCAGCCACAGCTGTGCGGGGTCGTCTGAAGAGGACATGGGGCAGCCACAGCTGGGCGTGGGGGCAGGGGCTGGGGAGGAGAGGAGGAATGTGCAAGCTCAGCTGTGCAAGTTGGGGTCAATGGCTAGCTACATCAGAACCAGACCCCATTGCTGGTAGCTTCACCGTCTCGCTGTCATGGGGCCTCCTAGAAACAGGCTCAGAGACCTGCGGTCAGAGGTCCAGCGAGGGGGAGAGCGGAAGTGAGCTCCAGGCCACGTACAACTGCAGTCCCGGTTCCCCGCCAGCAGCACAACCTGTGTGAGAGCACAGGGTATCTGGGCAGAAGGAAAACTAGGGGAGCCTCATCCAGCGCTAGAGATGGAGAAGCTTTGGGCTCCTCGAAGGCGAGGCACCCGGGAACGGGGAGTCACTTAGAACCTCAAAGTAGCCTCGGACGGGAACAAGCAAAGCAATTCCAAGCTCTACCAGGGCACGGAGGGCGCGAAACCCGCCCCGCGCACCGGCCGGCCGGCAGGGGGCGCGCGCTCCCCGAGCTCCCGCGCACCGCGGAGAGGGCGGCCCTGGCGCGGAGAAGCAGTGAGAAAATAGCATGGAAGCCGGGTAAGGACCTTTCATTTGCAGCCCTGCTCTTTAAGTACTAAACATACCGTCTGGCGCATATAGAAACGTGTATTGTTTTGATCCAGTGCACGTGCCGTATGTGACTTGGCTTGGCTTCTCCTGAAAGCAGCGGCTGTGGGGAGTTGATTCGGAAGTGAAGCGCCCTGGGCGACCCGGCGAGTGGAGCCAACACCAACCTCCTCCTTAGCGAGGGGTCTCCCCGCCGCGGTGGCTGCCCGGCCCCAAGGACGGGAGGGATTTGTGCACTGACTCCTGACCCCGTCCTCCGGCGCTGCTCTGAAGGGAGAGTCTGTGCAGTGGCACCTGCGCGAAGCTGGCCAAAGCCTGCCCAGACTGCTCACCTGTGCGGGATGGAATAAAAGGTGAGCCCAGGGGGCCTGATAAAATGACCTCAGCAGCCGCCTGTGGGAAGGGACCCTGAGGAAAGCACCACAGTGACTACCAAGCCTGGATGGTTTTACTGCTTAGTTTTTTATTTTATTTTATTTATTTATTTTAGAGACGGAGTCTCGCTCTGTCACCCAGGCTGGAGTGTGGAGCGCAGTGGCCCGATCTCGGCTCACTGCAACCTCTGCCTCCCCGGTTCAAACAATTCTGCCTCACTCTCCCGAGTAGCTGGGAATACAGATGCACTCTGCCACGCCTGGCTAATTTTTGTGTTTTAGTAGGGACAGAGTTTCACCGTGTTGCCCAGGCTGGTCTCAAACTACTGAGCTTCGGCAATCTGCCCACCTCGGCCTCCCAGAGTGCTAATATTGCAGGCATGAGCCACTGCCCCTGGCTTTTTACTTTATTTTTTGGACAGGCAGGGCATGGTGGCTCACGCCCGTAATCCCAGCACTTTGGGAGGCCGAGGCCAGTGGATCATGAGGTCAGGAGTTCAAGACCAACCTGGCCAAGATAGTGAAACACTGTCTCCACTAAAAATATAGAAAAAATAGCCAGGCATGGTGGCGGGCGCCTGTAATCTCAGCTACTCAAGAGGCTGAGGCAGAGATTTGGTTGAACCTGGGAGGCAGAGTTTGCAGTGAACCGAGATTGCACCACTGCACTCCAGCCTGGGTGACAGAGTGAGACTCTGTCTCAAACAAAACAAAACAAATTTTTTTAAAGATAAAAATAATTAACCAGGTGTGGTGGTGCGTGTCTGTAGTCCCAGCTACTTGGAAGGCTGAGCCAGGAGAATTGCTTGAGCCTAGGAGTTTGAATTGCAGTGAGCTATGATCATGCTACTGCACTTAGCCTGGGCAACAGAATGAAGCCCCATCTTTAAAAAAAAAAAAAAGGACATGAATTGGATTGTGTCACTTGAACCTTCAGTGGTTGCCCTCCAAGTAGAATCGGCTCCCTCCCTGTCCAGCTTGGGGGCTGCTGCTCCAGGCCCTTGGCCTCTTAGCCTCAAAGCCTGCTTCCCGCTGCCTGACCAGGCCCTATCACCTGCCAAATCCCAGGTTACGCATCACTTTCTCAGCAACTCTCCCCAACTCCCAAATAGCTCCCAATTAGGGGCTCTCACTGTAGTGCATAGCGCTTGCTGAAACTCGTAGCTGTGGACTGGATTGTAAAATTACTCATTTTTCTTCATCTCCGTGCTGGATTCTAAGCTTCTCCAGGAAACGGATCTTTTCTCCTCTGATCATCCCAGGGCCAGGCAAATGGAATGTACTTGAACATTCACTGGATGGACAAATGCGTGAAATGAAGACACAAATGCAGAGCTAGTAAGCAGTGGGCCAAGCATCCTTCCAAATGGAGAATGAAATGATGAAGACTCGGGCCAGGTGTGGTGGCTCACACCTGTAATCCCAGCACTTTGGGAGGCCAAGGCGGGCAGATCACCTGAGTTCGGTAATTGGAAACCAGCCTGACCAACATGTAGAAACCCCATCTCTACTAAAAAATACAAAATTACGAAATTAGCAGGGCGTGGTGGCACACGCCTGTAATCCCAGCTACTTAGGAGGCTGAGGCAGGAGAATCACTTGAACCAAAGAGGTGGAGGTTGCGGTGAGCCAAGATCACGCCATTGCACTCCAGCCTGGGCAACGAGCGAAACTCGATTAAAAAAAAAAAAGGAAGGAAGGAAAGAAAAGGAAAGAAAGAGAGAGAGAAAGAAAGAATGAGAAAAGAAAGGAAGAAAGAAAAGAAAAACAAGGAAAGAAAGGAAGAAAGGAAAGTAAGAAGGAAAGAAAGGAAGAAAGGAAAGAAAGACAGAAAAAAGGAAAGAAAAAAGAAAAAAGCAAGATTATGAAGACTCAAAAATGTAAGGAGCGGCTGGGCATGGTGGCTCACGCCTGTAATCTCAGCGCTTTGGGAGGCCAAGGCAGGTGGATCACAATGTCAGGAGATGGATACCATCCTGGCTGACACAATGAAACCCCGTCTCTACTAAAAATCCAAAAATAATTAGCCGGACATGGTGGCAGGTGCCTGTAGTCCCAGCTATTTGGGAGGCTGAGGCAGGAGAATGGCGTGAACCCGGGAGGTGGAACTTGCAGTGAGCCGAGATGGAGCCACTGCACTCCAGCTTGGGTGATAAAGTGAGACTGTCTCAAAACAAACAAACAAACAAACAAAAAGGCTGGGCGTGGTGGCTCACGCCTGTAATCCCAACACTTCCGGAGGCTGAGGCGGGTGGATTACCTGATGTCAGGAGTTCAACACCAGCCTGACCAACATGGTGAAATCCCATCTCTACTAAAAATACAAAAATTAACTGGGCACGGTGGCTCACGCCTGTAATCCCAGCACTTTGGGAGGCTGAGGCAGGTGGATCATGAGGTCAAGAGATTGAGATCATCCTGATCAACATGGTGAAACCCTGTCTCTACTAAAAATACAAAAAATTAACTGGGCGTGGTGGCAGGTGCCTGTAGTCCCAGCTACTCTGGAGGCTGAGGCTGGAGAATCGCTTGAATACAGGAGCTGGAGGTTGCAGTGAGCCGAGATCGCGCCACTGCACTCCAGCCTGGCGACAGAGCAAGACACCGTCTCAAAAAAAAAAAAAAAAAAAAATTAGCCGGGCGTGGTGGGGCGGGAATCCCACCTACTCGGGAAGCTGAGCCTGGGCAGCAAGAGCGAGACTCCGTCTCAAAAAAACAAAAAAGATATTTGATTTGGCTTTACACAGTGAGTGACCTGGCTGAAGCCTTGGGAGGTTCGCACCGGAAAGTTCAAAACCAGCCGCCTGTGTTGTCGGCCTGAAGGAGGCGCGCGGCGTGAACCGGAGAGGACGTGCTCGGGTCCCTCCCCAGGTGGCCGTCAGGCAGACCCTTCTCCTCAGCCGACGGCCGGACACTGGGGACGCCTTTGTTTCTGCCGCTCATGGTGTCTGAATCCACAATTTGTTTACGTGGTTGTGGAGCTGGACTCGGGGTCGGAAGGACAGTCTCCTTCAACACAACAGTGGGGCTCCAGCGAAGGCCGAGAGACGCGGGGATCCCAGCTGGGAGGGCGGACCGCACTGCCTGGCCGTGGCGGGGGAGGGGGAGATACCCCATATCCAGGCTCTAACCGAGACTCCCTTTTCTTAAGTCTCCGCAGCTTGCAGTGCACCACCCGAGCATGTCCCGGAGGCGGCCGATGCTGTTTATCACTCAGAAATGTAAAGTTTGTTTGAGAGGGGGTCTCCTCACTTTGCCTAGGTTGGAGTTAAGGGGCGCGATCTCAGCTCACTGCATCCTCCACTTCCTGGGCTCAAGTGATCCTCCCACCTCAGCTTCCTGAGTAGCTGGAACTACAGGCATGTGCCACCAGGCCTGGCTAATATTTAAAAAAAAATTTTTTTTTGAGGTCTCGCTCTTATTGCCCAGGCTGGAGTACAGTGGCATGATCTCGGCTCATCACAACGTCCTCTTCTTGGGTTCAAACAATTCTCCTGCCTCAGCCTCCTGAGTAGCTGGGATTACAGGCCTACGCCACTGCACCTGGCTAATTTTTTGTATTTTTAATAGAGGCGGGGTTTCACCATGTTGGCCAGGCTGGTCTTGAACTCCCGACCTCAGGTAATTTGCCTGCCTCGGCCTCCCAAAGTGCTAGGATTACAGGTGTGAGCCACCGCACCCAGCATGTTTTTAACTTTTTGTAGAGATGGGTGCCTCAATATGTTGCCCAGGCTGGTCTTGAACTCATGACCTCAGGTGATGTGCCTGCCTTGGCCTCCCAAAGTACTGGGATTATAGGCGTGAGCCACCACACGGAAACTAGATCATTTTTTCTCAACTTTTTTTTTCATGATCACCATCTTAAAGATCCTTTCTAGCTCTTTTTTCCTAGTTTCCCACCACATGACATTTTAATAACATAGATATACCGTAACGTATATCTTTTTATGTCCTGTGGCCCTTTGGAAGGCAACAAACCATTACGTTACCTAAGATTTATTTCCTTCCCCCTCACAGCCTCCCCATCCCACTACCCCCATGCAATCATACCACAATTTATTCCATACTTTATTAGACATTAAGTTGTTTTCTAAAGCTTCCCTATTTCATGCTGCTATGAACAATCGTGTAATTAAATCAGTGCAAAAGTAGGAATGGAATGTATGTTTTAATGAAATGTGTGTTTTTTTGTTTTTGTTTTTTTTTGAGATGGAGTCTCGCTCTGTCGCCCAGGCTGGAGTGCAGTGGCAGGATGTCGGCTCACGGCAAGCTCCGCCTCCCAGGTTCACGCCATTCTCCTGCCTCAGCCTCCCGAGTAGCTGGGACTATAGACGCCCGTCACCATGCCCAGCTAACTTTTTGTACTTTTAGTAGAGACGGGGTTTCACCATGTTGACCAGGATGATCTCAATTTCTTGACCTCGTGATCTGCCCACCTCGGCCCTCCAAAGTGCTGGGATTACAGGCATGAGCCCCCGCGTCCAGCCGAAATGTATGCATTTATACTGCAAATAGCCCTGAGCGACAGGGTGTACCAATTTACACTCCAACCACAATGTACCTCGATGGCATCTCCCTGCATCCTTTCCAGCTCTCTTAATTACTCTTTTAAATGATCATTAATTTGAAAATTAGTTGCAAAGGCTTTGCGTTATTTTATTTAATTTGCATTTCTTTGGTTACCACTCAAAGGGACACTTCTCAAGCCTATGGATCATTTGCATATTTTGTTTTTCTTTTATTTATTTATTTTTTTGAGACAGAATTTCGCTCTTGTTGCCCAGGCTGGAGTGCAATGGCGCGATCTCGGCTCAACAGAACCTCTGCCTCCCGGGTTCAAGTGATTATCTTGCCTCAGCCTCCCAAGTAGCTGAGATTACAGGCATGAGCCACCATGCCTGGCTAATTTTGTATTTTTAGTAGATATGGGGTTTCTTCATGTTGGTCAGGCTGGTCTTGAACTCCCCACCTCAGGTGATCCGCCCACCTCAGCCTCCTAAAGTGCTGGGATTATAGGTGTGAGCCACTACTCTCAGCTTTTTTTTTTTTTTTTTTTTTTTTTTGAGAAGGAGTTTTTCTCTTGTTGCCCAGGCTGGAATGCAATGGCAAGATTTCAGTTTACCACAACTGCCGCCTCCCAGGTTCAAGCGATTCTCCTGCCTCAGCCTCCCAAGTAGCTGGGATTACAGGCACCTGACAGCACGCCTGACTAATTTTTGTATTTTTAGTAGAGACATGGTTTCTCTATGTTGGTCAGGCTGGTCTTGAACTCCCGACCTCAGGTAATCCACCCGCCTTGGCCTCCCAAAGTGCTGGGATTACAGGTGTGAGCCCGGTCATCTGCATATTTTCTTTTGCAAATCTCAGGGTTCCGTTTTATTGTTTTGTTTTGTTTTGAGACAGAGTTGTTCTGTCACCGAGGCTCGAGTGCAGTGGCGTGATCTAGTCTCACTGCAACCTCCATCTCCCAGGTTCAAGTGATTCTCCTGCCTCAGCCTCCAAGTAGCTGGGATTATAGGCAAGTGCCACCGTGCCTGGCTAATTTTTGTATTTTTTTAGTAGAGACGGGGTTTCACCACGTTGGCCAGGCTGGTCTCCAACTCTTGATGTCAGGTGATCCACCTGCCTTGGCCTCCCAAAGTGCTGGGATTACACGCGTAAGCCACTTCGCCCAGTCTACTTCACATTGTTAAGAAATCCACGAAAATATAATTTTAATGGCTGTAACATCTCTTCACACAAAATAATTGGAGTATAACAGTTTCCATCAAATCTAAAATATCACCAATTTTAAGTCCCACCATTATTTTCTGTACTACTGTGAACAAATTCTGGCCTGGCATGGTGGCTCATGCCTGTAATCTCAGCACTTTAGGAGGCCGAGGCAGTCAGATCACCTGAGTTCAGGAGTTCCAGACCAGCCTGGCCAACCTATCTCTACTACACATAAAAAAATTAGCCTGGCGTGGTGGCATGTGCCTATAGTCCCAGCTACTCGTTGGGAGGCTGAGGCAGGAGGATCACCTGAGCCTGGGTGGGGGAGGTTGCAGTGAGCCGAGATCATGCCACCGCACTCCAGCCTGGGCGACATATCATTATTATTATTACTTTTTTTTTTTTGAGACGGAGTATCGCTCTGTCACCCAGGCTGGAATGCAATGGCGCGATCTCGGCTCACTGCAAGCTCCGCCTCTCGGGTTCACGCCACTCTCCTGCCTCAACCTCCCGAGTAGCTGGGACTATAGGCGCCTGCCACCACGGCCGGTTAATTTTTTGTATTTTTAGTAGAGACGGGGTTTCACTGTGTTACCCAGGATGGTCTTGATCTGCTGACCTTGTGATCTGCCCGCCTTGGCCTCCCAAAGTGCTGGGATTACAGGCGTGAGCCACCACGCCCAGCCGTGTTATTTATGATTGCATTTATTTTCTTTTCTTTGAGGGAGAGTCTCACTCTGTCACCTAGGCTGGAGTGCAGTGGAGTGATCTTGGCTCACTGCAACCTCTGTCTCCGGGGTTCAAGCCATCCTCCCACCTCAGACTCCTGTGTAGCTGGGATTACAGACGTATGCCACCACACCTGGTTAATTTATCTTTTTTCCTACACTTGATCTTTGCCAAAAGGATGAGATGTGATAATTTAGTAGAGACGGGGTTTCACTGTGTTGGCCAGGTTAGTCTGGAACTCTTGACTTCAAGTGATCAGCCCACCATGGCCTCCCAGAGAGCTAGGATTACAGGGTGAGCCACCACGCCCAGCTGATATCACTGGTTTTAAAACACATTCCTGGCCAGGTGTGGTGGCTCATGCCTGTAATCCCAGCAATTTGGGAGGCTGAGGTGGGTGGATCACCTGAGGTCAACATGGCAAAACCCCGTCTCTACTAAAAACACAAAAATTAGCTGGGCGTGGTGGCAGGCGCCTGTGATCCCAGCTACTCTGGAGGCTGAGGTAGGAGAATCGCTTGAATCCGGGAGGTTGAGGTTGCAGTGAGCCGAGATCATGCCATTGCATTCCAGCCTGGGTGACAGAGCAGGACTCTATCTAAAATAAATAAATAAATACAAATTTTTAAAAAAGCAGAAGAAAATAAATAAAACACATTCCTATCTTACTGAGGCTAAGCTGTACAAAATGTGTCTTACAAATGGTACCAAAGATAACAAGTATGTGCTCAATCTCTGGATGGGAAAGGGCTGTCTAAACTTAAACCTCAAAGGAACATATCCATGGCTTTGACATCAAGAAATTTAAAACTTTTATACGTCCAAATATTAAAAAGCAATCATAGGCCGGGTGCAGTGGCTCACACCTGTAATCCCAGCACTTTGGGAGGCTAAGGTGGATGGATCACTTGAGGTTTGGAGTTCCAGACCAACCTGGCCAACATGGTGAAACCCCATCTCTACTAAAAATACAAAAATTAGCCGGGCGTGATGGTGCATGCCTGTAATCACAGCTATTTGGTATTTTTTTCCTTTTTTTTTTTTTGCAATGGAATCTCCCACTGTTGCCCAGGCTGGAGTACAGTGGCGGGATCTCTGCTCACTGCAACCTCCACATCCTGGGTTCAAGTGATTCTCCTGCCTCAGCCTCCCAAGAAGCTGGGATTACAGGCGCCCGCCACCAGGCCTGGCTAATTTTTGTATTTTTAGTAGAGACAGGGTTTCACCATGTTGGCCAAGCTGTCTCAAACTCCTGACATCAAGTGATCCACCCACCTCAGCCTCCCAAAGTGCTGGGATTACAAGTGTGAGCCATTGCACCTGGCATATCCCAGCAATCTGGGAGACTGAGGCACAAGAATTGCTTGAACCCGGGAGGTGGAGGTTGCAGTGAGCCGAGGTCACATACCTGCACTCCAACCTGAGTGACGAAGTGAGACCCTGTCTTAAAAAAAAAAAAAAAGGCAATCATAAATCAGGGCCGAGCATCATGGCTCACACGTAGAATAATCCCAGTGCTTTGAGAGGCCAAGGTGGGGGAATTGCTTGACGCCAGGAATTCAAGACTAGCCTGGGCAACGTAGTGAGACCCCCATCAGTACAAAAAAAAAATTAATCGGGCCTGGTTGAAAGTGCCTTTAGTCCCAGCTACTCAGGAGGCTGAGCTTGGTGGATGGCTTGAGCCCGGGAGTTCAAGGCTGCTGTGAGTTATGATTGTGTCACTGCATGGAACAAGACATTGTCTGTAAAACAAACAAAAAATACCACCACAAAACCACAAAAATAATTAAAAGGTAAGCAAACTGAGAAGAATGTTTGCGGCAACTATCCTAAGGGCTAACAGCCTTAATAAAGAGCTGTGTAAACGATAAGAAGTATACCAAAACATTGGCCGGGCGCGGTGGCTCACACCTATAATCTTGATTACCTCAGCCAAAGTGCCTTCTGAAATGGTATCACAGGTGTGTGCTTCTAGTTCCGTTTGTAGTAGAGGGCATGGCAGGTACCGTCATTCACCCTGCCTGCTCCATCTGCATCCCCCTCACATCCAGCAAGAGTTTTCCTTCACACAGCGTTTATGGCTCCCCTGCTGATCACCTGCCGAAGCCTTCTCTCGGGGTTAACACCCTTGCCAAGGCCTAAGTGGCCTTTGAAGATCAGGCCCTGCTTAGCTCTGGGCTGTCTTTCTCTTGATGTCCTCTCTACTTTTCTCAAACCTGTCAAAACTGGATTCGGACTCTGTGGCACTGGGGTTGGAAACATGCTTTGTCCGCAACTTCCCAGGGTGGCCTGTGGCAGGGTCCAGCACTACCTTATTGTTAATTTGTGTATTGTCTGTGTCCACTAGAGCTGGGGTGAGGAAGGCAGCCAAATCAGACATGGGGAGGCCTGGGAGGCTACGGCATCTTAGGTTTTGGGCAGTGCTGCTAGAAACCACGAACATTAGTCATCTCGCAGCATGTGTGCAGATGGGGTGACCCGGGGGCCTCCTCGAATGCAGCGTCTACGCCTGGTGAATGGACGCACTCTTACCAATTCTGCTCTGGGAGATTCAGCGGTAACCTACCGAGCACAGAGGCCGGCGCGCACCCGTGGAGCCCGCGCTCGCGATCCCTCCTCGTGCCAGGGCCTCAGGGCATTCAAGGCCTGCCGACCGTTAGGCGGGTCAAGGGGTACACAGGGTGCGTGTTCGTTAGGCAAAAGCTGGGTACAGGCGCGAGCCACAGGCACGGGAACCTCGCGCCAACCGGGGCCGTAGGCCCGACGACGGCAGGTAAGGGGAAGTGGAGGCACACATGGCTGGGACGTGCCCCAGGCGCCATCCGGGTGGCTTCGGGCGCGGGACGTCCGCAGCCCCGCAGCTCCCAGGACGCTCGACAATCTGCGGCTGACCAGCTTCGGCCGGTTTGGGGATAAAGGGAAGACAGGCGGCGCGGGGAGTGGGAACGCCTGAAGGCCGCGCCCCTCCTTTCAGGTCGGCCAGGAGCGCGCCAGTAAGAGCCTGGGGGCAAGGGGTAGAAAGACGCCCCCCTCATCACAACCCAGAGCTCGGGACTCTATACAGTCCCATAGGGAACGGGCGGCCGCCATTCCCCTCCCCCACACTGGCGGGTAAGGCTAGAGAACGGTTTCAAGGAAGACGCATGCGCATGAAACAATTATAAACCGCTAAGACTCCCAAGTTCAATATTCGCGGGAAGGCGCAGGCGCAACAAAAAGCCCGGCGGGTTTATGGGTGGGGGTGCTGAGCCCAAAACCCAAGCGCGTAATAATCCGCCGGCGGGAGGTGCGCCGGCTATTGAAACTACGCATGCGCCAGAGCTCTTTGTGACGCAACGGGGCGGTGCGCACAGCTGGATGCGCGTGCGCAGAGCGCGCACAAAGGGCCTTATTTAGGTTGCGCAGGCGCCCGCTGGCCATTTCATCTTAGCCACGCACAAGTCGTGTGTCTAGGTGAGTCGTGGTGGGTCTTCGCTTGCAGTTCAGCGACCACGGTGGGTACGTTTTTGCGAGGATTGTTTGTCCCCATATCTCTGGGAGGGTCACGGGGACCTTGGCGAGCTGCGGGCTGCTATCGAGAGCCGCGAGTGGTTCGCTGAATCGCGGCACCGCCGCTGAGGCCTGCAGGCCGCGCCGACTCTATTGTGTGAGAAGTCGGAGGAGGCGGAGCGGAAGCGGCCGCCGCCATTTCCTTTCCTCTACGCTGGCTCTCGGCCCGGGCCCCCACGGTTCGGGGCGCCGACAGCTGTTGCTCAGGACAGCTTTGGGGGTCCGGTCGCCGGACGAGGAGGTGTTGGGGTCGCCGGGGTGGGTGCATCCGCCCGGTTTTTGCTCCGTGGCGGGGCGGTGCGGGCCCGGGGGCGCCTCAGAGGCGAAGGACAGCTTAATTGGCGCTCTCAGGTCTGGTCCTCCTCCGCGCTTTGCAGTTTGTTTCGACGCCGGACCGCGTGAGAGACGATGATGTTGGGCACCGAAGGTGGAGAGGGATTCGTGGTGAAGGTCCGGGGCTTGCCCTGGTCTTGTTCGGCCGATGAAGTGCAGAGGTTTTTTTCTGGTGAGTTAAAACTAGGACGCGGGAGTTCGAGTTCGAGGCTGGGGCGGGCGGGCTGGCGGGCAGCCGGGCTGGGGCGGAGCGGGCCGGGCGGGACCCGGGGCGCCCCCTAGCGAGGCGCGGGCGACTACACTCACCGCTGTGCTGGTCGCGCCCGGCCGGCCGCTATTACGCAATGGAAATTTCGAAAGCCCCGCCCGTCCTCCTGGCCCCTGGGGGAGTGCGACAGATGTGGCAGACTTTGTTTTCTTTACCTATCTTTGAACACCAGCTTTTCTTTTATGGGTGTCTTTCTTTTTCTTTTGAGTTGGAGTCTCTGTCACCCAAGCTGGAGTGCAGTGGCGCGATCTCGGTTCACTACAACCTCCGCCTCCTGGGTTCAAGCGATTCTCCTGCCTCAGCCTCCCGAGTGTCTGGGACTAGAGGCGCACACCGCCACGCCCGGCTAATTTTTGTATCTTTAGTAGAGACGGGGTTTCACCATGTTGGCCGGGCTGGTCTCGAACATCTGACCTCAAGTGATCCGCCCACTTCGGTTTCCCAAAATGCTGGGATTACAGGCGTGAGCCACCGCGCCTGGCCCGGGTGTCTTTTCGAAAGGATAAATTGGCATAGGTGGGATTTCCTCCTCAATCTTGAGAAAATCTCCGAGTAATTAGACAAATAATAGTAATGTTTTGCAATATCTTGAAGTATAACCTCTTGTTTCCAGTTTTGGTGTTTCCTTGAGAAGGAGCATTCTTCGGAAAGTTAAAATGTCACGTCTTAATTTCAGTTTTCCTAATCAAGATTTGACAATTGAAGAGTGTTTACTTATCTAGTTCTTAATCTGGCTCACTATACAGTTGAAGACACTGAAGCCCAGGGAAGTTTTTTTGCAGTACATAGGTTTCCTGAATATTTTCTATCAGAATGTCCTTGTTCCCATTATTAGACTGGGAAAAAGAAACTAGACTGATTAAAATTCTATTTGGATGAAATTAACAGCTTTTGGCAAGACGTTTGTAGTATTGACTTACTATCTGAATTTAGCATTGGTAACGGAAAGCGACCTGTAAAACAAGAACCAAGTATGCTGGAAGCCTCCTTGCAGGGGGCAACACTGGGTTTGGCTTCAGCTGTGCAACTTGGAGCGTTTTAGCTTGATAACACTGATCCCCTTTCAGGTGAGTGAGTATTGGGGCTGTAATTTGGATTTGAATGAGAAACCGTAATGTGGCTGCTGGTAAGGTGAAACTGACAAATGCGCCAGACCAAAACAGCTCGGAACGAAGTATGTCTGCCGTAAAGTCACAAAGTCCAGGCTTGATAATGTTCTGAGAAATTGATAAAAGATGTGTGATGTAGACATGAGTAGCAAGGACTTAGGAGATAAATTCATTCTGAAACTGCTTTGAATATTGTATGTTGTTGATGGGTTGGAAATACATCACCTTGGGAATGAGGTTTTTTTTTTATTGTATTGGAGTTCTAGGAGTTGGTAATATCGTGGTCATTATATATAGGCTTCACAAGTTATGTAATTTGTAGTGGGGACATGGAATAGACATTTCATCTGTGTCACCCAGAGGTGGTTTTAGGTTTTAAATTCTGTATTAACGGTTGTTTTCTTTCCAGACTGCAAAATTCAAAATGGGGCTCAAGGTATTCGTTTCATCTACACCAGAGAAGGCAGACCAAGTGGCGAGGCTTTTGTTGAACTTGAATCAGAAGATGAAGTCAAATTGGCTCTGAAAAAAGACAGAGAAACTATGGGACACAGATATGTTGAAGGTTTGATTTACATTGCCCTAGTTACAGTAAATAAAGCATTAAACAATAGAGGTCTTACCCCTTCTGAATTTTAGGTATTTGACTGCATGGAAATGGTCATCTAAGGGAGTTTGTGGCAGCTCTTCTTAGCTTATCTAAAGACCCAGGAAGTCTGAACTTTGTTATCTAATTTTCCAAAAGTGACTAATTCTAAGCACCTCTTTCAGTATTCAAGTCAAACAACGTTGAAATGGATTGGGTGTTGAAGCATACTGGTCCAAATAGTCCTGACACGGCCAATGATGGCTTTGTACGGCTTAGAGGACTTCCCTTTGGATGTAGCAAGGAAGAAATTGTTCAGTTCTTCTCAGGTATGTAGTCATGTTTGTTGCTGAGCAGTGAGTTCTGGCTAGCTTCTGGCAAGGTGATTTAATAGACCTTAAAGTTGAGTAGCTTAGGTATTTCAATAGGTTGTAAATTGCCAATGAATTAATGTTTTCTTCCTAGAGACCTTCAAATAATTTAAGCCCATCTTAAAGGTGGAAATGAAGTACTTCCAAAATGTTAACTTTGCGTATATTTAGTATTATAGTTCAGAGTAGATCTTTCATTGAGGATTGCCCTCAACAGCTTAACTGCTTTCCCCACATTGGTTGGTGTCCAGCTAAGTACCTCAAGTTAAAGGTAAGATCCCTTTACCAGCAGATTAGTGCGATGAATTAGGTTGTTGTAAATTATGGCAAGTGTCTGTGTTGCAAGAGACACATTGGGTCGTGTGACCAGAAACATCTGATGGTCTAATTCTCTTCAGTGCAAAAGTCGGTTTATGAAAGACTTGGTTTTTAACCTGTGTGGTATAAACTTACTGAAAATCAGATGTAGTGAGAGTAGTTTGAATGCTTGTAGTCTCAGTATCTGAAATAACAAGTGTTTTGAAATTGTTCCTGGGCCTAAAGTATTTGAATGTTTTTATGCTGAAGAGCTGATAAGATTGCATGTTTAACAATGTTAGATAAGATATCGTATATTTTAAATATTAATATTTATGATGTGATACACTGGAAGCAAGAAATCCTTTCATGGTTTAGTGTAGTATGTTAAAAATTTATGTATGTATCAAGTCCTAATGTCAGAATTTTTAAAATCAAGTCTGTTTTGTTTTTACTCTAAATTGGTGATAATTGAATGCTATCTGTCAACGTTAAATATGAACATAATTTCATATCTTCTAGGAAAGTGCTTTAAGTCCTTTTTGTAAGCTTGGGAATGTATCCACGGAAAGGATTTTTCATAGACGGAATTTCCAGAAGTGAATCATAACTACTGTTAGAGCATAAGCATGCATGATTGTGCTGTGTAGATCAGTTTTGTTGAAAGTTTAGATTGTTGTGTTTGTCAATTATAATTTAATGTTTCAGTTTTTATATGAAATGTTTTAAATGTATACCTTTTTAAAAACTTGAAGTTCCAATAACTTAAAGCATTGAAATATAAAATGAGGTAAAAGGTGTTTTGAATTTAGTAAAACTGTTATTGAATGCTTAAAACTTAATCGAATTGTATAATTCTCAACATTAAGTTGCATAGATATGTGTTCTTAAGTTGTTGAATTCTTAATGCATCCTGTGTTCAGCAAGTTTCTTTTTTTTTTTAATATATACTGTACCATGGGTGTGTTAAGAATAGTTATACTTTATAATAATGGAACTTCATATTATTGCAATGCATATTTAAAGAGTACTTGTTGAAAGCATACCATTCACCTAAAGTTAAAAATTCTGGTTTATTTAAAGCTATAAGAAGAATCATTTCTGGGCTTGTGATGTTAATATTGCCCCCCTACTGGGGTTATTTGTCCTTGGGTTGAAGGGTTGGAAATCGTGCCAAATGGGATAACATTGCCGGTGGACTTCCAGGGGAGGAGTACGGGGGAGGCCTTCGTGCAGTTTGCTTCACAGGAAATAGCTGAAAAGGCTCTAAAGAAACACAAGGAAAGAATAGGGCACAGGTGGGGATGGATGGTTGGTTGGATATGTCACTTTTCTTATGGTAAACAATTAAATCCATATTCTCTCTGCTTAAAATAAGAAATTAATGTTTTGTAGTCCTAGGTAATTGATGTTTTGCCATGATTTCCAAACTTTTCCTGTGTCAGTCCCATGTTACATGCAAACTAAATTTCAGGTTTAAAATTTGTCCCTAGTTAATTGGTCTACTTGACAATTCTGTGAGTCTTATTAACCCCAATCAGTAGAGTTGAGAGACTATGGCTTTAAAAAATTAATGCAAACCTGGCTTTAGCTGTAATAACACCCACCTAGAGTAAATTAATATTACCATAAGAAAATGTGATACTTTCTGATCTTGTTTTTAAAGTTGAAATGCAACAAACTTTTTCTTGCTGTATATAAATATTCTGCATAGTATTAATAAGCATAGCTTTCAAGAAATTGTCACAAAAGGTTTTATTCTCTTTGCTTGTGACTATTTTTCATTGAAGCATGCGCTTACCTATGCTGATTCTTACTAAAAGCATAGGCTGGGGTATTTATTGGCGAAAGGAAATGTGTAGTGTGGGCTAGACTGTTGGTGGAGGCTGGCTTTTTAGCCCACTTGCTATACATGCTGCCAATGGATTTAAGACTTGAAATGTTGAAAGTTGAGTGGAATTATTTCCCTCCTGAACATTTATTTACAGTACTCCTCTCTACCCCTAAGGTTGGGCTCTGCCTCAGAGGAGTGAGTTTTTTTTTTTTTTTTTTCTATGAAGTTTACATTGTCTTACTATTTATTGAGTGAATTTCTGGTCATTGCCTATGCAAATATAAGAAATCTGGCTTTAAATATGTCAGTTTCATGGCTATGACTAGATTGTTTTCTTGTATAACTAAATACCTGTATAAAATGAACTAATGTTTTCTCTCCCCTCCCCACCCCTTCCTTATGAACAATGCTTTAGGTATATTGAAATCTTTAAGAGCAGTAGAGCTGAAGTTAGAACTCACTATGATCCACCACGAAAGCTTATGGCCATGCAGCGGCCAGGTCCCTATGACAGACCTGGGGCTGGCAGAGGGTATAACAGCATTGGCAGAGGAGCTGGCTTTGAGAGGATGAGGCGTGGTGCTTATGGTGGAGGTACGTGAGGATTCGCAAGGTTCGGCAAGTAATCTGTTCCTTTTTCTAGGTGTTCTGTTTGATTGATTGTACTTTGTCTTTCAGGCTATGGAGGCTATGACGATTACAATGGCTATAATGATGGCTATGGATTTGGGTCAGATAGATTTGGAAGAGGTAAGGTAAGAATTGAATTTCTCAGTTGAAGGATGCTTACACTCTTGTCCATCTAGACCTCAATTACTGTTTTTCAGGAATGTCTGATCACAGATATGGGGATGGTGGCTCTACTTTCCAGAGCACAACAGGACACTGTGTACACATGCGTGGATTACCTTACAGAGCTACTGAGAATGACATTTATAATGTAAGTGTAAGATGAACTCACAAGTCAGTATTTCAGTATGGCAGTAAAAGTCTGAGCCTTATTTTATAAATGTGAGCACTATGTTAGAAATTTTAGTTTTATTTTGTAACATTAGAAAGTTCTTTAATTCTTTGAAATGCCTTGTGTTGTAGTTTTTTTCACCGCTCAATCCTGTGAGAGTACACATTGAAATTGGTCCTGATGGCAGAGTAACTGGTGAAGCGGATGTCGAGTTTGCAACTCATGAAGATGCTGTGGCAGCTATGTCAAAAGACAAAGCAAATATGCGTAAGTGTGATTGAGCATTTGTGGGCTCTTAACAGGTGATTGTGTGACTAACATTTACAATAGAGAAATGGAAAAATAAGGATGTATGAGAAGTTTCCTCTCCAGTAATAAAGATTAATTCTTGGGGGATGGGGGGGCAGTGTGTTGAAGGTTTGGGTTTTAAAAATTAGTATAACGGATTTGTGATATGCATATCTTGAAGTGTATATCCTTAATTGACAATATAGATGAACATGTAAAGGCTAGATTTTGGAGTTAAAAGTAGAACACCTAAGAGAAGTAGCTAGAATTTTCTTTGCCAAAGTATTTGAAGTTCGCAGATCTGCTTGTTTAAAAACTTAGTGCTTATCCTGTTTTGTTCACCAACAAACATTTTCAAACTTTTTTTTTTCTCATTTCAGAACACAGATATGTAGAACTCTTCTTGAATTCTACAGCAGGAGCAAGCGGTGGTGCTTACGGTAGCCAAATGCTAGGAGGCATGGGTTTGTGTAAATATCACTTTAGTGTCTTTTTTTTTAAGCTAACCTTGTATGCCTTTTCTCTCATTTCAGAACACAGATATGTAGAACTCTTCTTGAATTCTACAGCAGGAGCAAGCGGTGGTGCTTATGGTAGCCAAATGATGGGAGGCATGGGCTTGTGTAAATATCGTTAGTTTTTTTAAAAACCAAAACGTTTATATCTGTATAAGTTAATTATAAGTTAAGTTAATCTATTTATTTAATAAGTTTAGCATAACAAACTTAGGCAAAGAAAGCAGTTTCTTGATATTTGAATTTTGTATCTGGCATACTTAAATCCTTGTGAGTTATGAAGTTCCTTAGGATAGATAATTCAAATTAGATTTAAGTACTCTTGGGGGAGGGGACTACGGAGTGAAACTACTTAAATTTTCTAAGTATAAATTTTAAATCTGAAATAGCAAAACAGGATTAAGATGTGGGCATAATTAGGTGTATTGACATGCCTTTGATGTATCAAACTAAGGGGGGACCCCACTAAATCCAGTCAGGCAGTTTCATGAGATCTTCATAAAATGCCTCTTACTTATGGAATCATGGATTTTAGTCCTGCTGATGTATATACCGTTAGCACTTTGGTTTATAAATATTTGACTAGCTCAATGATGGGTAGAAGGATAGCCTGGTTATAGACAGTAGGCAGAAGGAGGCAGAGGGTTATAGTAATATCAGATCAAGACTGGAAGATCATAGATATAGAATTACAAGCCCGGTACCACCAGGTACCACATTACATAAGGAACAGGGTTCTAATATTTTCTTAACTTAACAGCAAACCAGTCCAGTTATGGGGGTCCAGCCAGCCAGCAGCTGAGTGGTGGTTATGGAGGCGGCTATGGTGGCCAGAGCAGCATGAGTGGATACGGTAAGCTTGTTTTTTTTAATATTCTTAGAATAAGTTTTAGGCAGGTTTCTTTAGTTGGGAAGATGCAGGCTCCTTCTTGGTGAAATTGGGTTATTAAATGTATGCTTTCAATCCAAATGTAACTTTTTACTAGCTAATTTTCAGAAACATTGGGAGGGGGAAGTGTTCTTTGAATTAAAAACTAGTCATTGCAGCTTTGGAATACTGTCGAGCCAGAAAATATCTGCCTCCATTTGTTAAAACATTAAATAAAGTTGTTGACTTTTTTGTCTTTTGGTTAGCATTAAGTCAATTTTAGATGGAGGGAGAATTTGAAATAGTAGAATGGTGGTTGGGTTCAGGACCGTATTTATTAGTTAGTTAACCTAGGATTGGTTTTATTTATTTTTTTTCAATTGGTCTAAAGAATGGTGATTTTGGTATTATAGTCTTACCCTACAAAATCCTTTTGCAGACCAAGTTTTACAGGAAAACTCCAGTGATTTTCAATCAAACATTGCATAGGTAAATATTTTCTCAAAAAATATAAATTCCCAATAGCAAATACTGATATGTTGTAATACTTTCTATAGCAGTCAATGGCTCTGACTTAACTCCATGGAGGCTGCCATTTGGGCACAGTGAGTTGCCTTTAGTCCAGCTTGGTTGTCTCACTTCCTGCCCACCATGAATAGGAAAAGCAAGAGACTTCCCCTGTGCTCCCTTTTCTCAAATGCCATTCGAGGGACACATTGTGAATGTTTATGGTAAATTTTTTTTTAAAATGCCTTGTTTAGCTTTAAAAATACGAAGTAATTTTGCAATTTTTGAAAAACACTAGTTTTCCTTTAAACTTAATTTTTCATGTTGATCCTGAAGAATCCGTTAAAATGGTAGCACAAGAGTCTGGCAAGTTGGTACTGCAGAGAAAAGGGGTTAATTGAGGCTTGTTTGGAGTCGGGATTCCCCTTTCCCAAACATGCGTCTCGCCACTTGGACAGCAGCCATTTGTACTCGTATACTTTTTAAACTTTTTCTTGGAATACTATATTTTATTTGACTGGTAGTCTGACATTACTCCTAACTTGTCAAATTGATCTCTTTGCAGGTAACCAAGGAGCAGTGAACAGCAGCTACTACAGTAGTGGAAGCCGTGCATCTATGGGCGTGAACGGAATGGGAGGGATGTCTAGCATGTCCAGTATGAGTGGTGGATGGGGAATGTAATTGATCCATCCTGATCACTGACTCTTGGTCAACTTTTTTTTTTTTTAAGAAAAAACAAAACTTCAGTTTAACAGTTTTTGCAATACAAGCTTGTGATTTATGCTTACTCTAAGTGGAAATCAGGATTGTTTTGAAGACTTAAGGCCCAGTATTTTTGAATACAATACTCATCTAGGATATAACAGTGAAGCTGAGTAAACTATAACTGTTAAACTTAAGTTCCAGCTTTTCTCAAGTTAGTTATAGGATGTACTTAAGCAGTAAGCGTATTTAGGTAAAAGCAGTTGAATTATGTTAAATGTTGCCCTTTGCCACGTTACATTGAACACTGTTTGGATGCATGTTGAAAGACATGCTTTTATTTTTTTGTAAAACAATATAGGAGCTGTGTCTACTATTAAAAGTGAAACATTTTGGCATGTTTGTTAATTCTAGTTTCATTTAATAACCTGTAAGGCACGTAAGTTTAAGCTTTTTTTTTTAAGTTAATGGGAAAAATTTGAGACAATACCAATACTTAGGATTTTGGTCTTGGTGTTTGTATGAAATTCTGAGGCCTTGATTTAAATCTTTCATTGTATTGTGATTTCCTTTTAGGTATATTGCGCTAAGTGAAACTTGTCAAATAAATCCTCCTTTTAAAAACTGCACTCTGTCTTGTCTGTGCTTCAGTGTCATGTGGACTGAGTCTTGGTGCTCTGTGCCCACCTGGGGCCTAGGGCCACATCTCTGTCTTGGCAGTTGAGGCTGTTGTGTAGATGTCTTCAGACTTCCCTCCAGTGCAACTGAAGGTAAACTCGTCTTTGGGGCCCTGGTGGAAGGGCTGTATGTCATTTGGCTGCACAGGACCTGATCTGAACTGCCTGTAACTCGTTAAGCACTTGTACAAAGCAAAGGGGGAGGCGCCAGTGCCATCACTGCATAGCCTGTGTGTCTGAGGCCTTCATGCTTGGCTGGGAAGGTGCCAGAGGCAAGGGAGGTATGATGAATATGGGTTTCTTCTAGCTTATAGGTGGTTTATTTTTTTTGAGGTGGAGTCTTACTCTTGTCTCAGGCTGGATTGCAGTGGTGTGATCTCGGCTCACCTGCAACCTCCACCTTGCGGGCTGAGCCTCCACCTTGTGGGTTTCTCCTGCCTCAGCCTCCCAAGTAGCTGGGGTTAACAGGCACCCGCCACCACTCCAGGCTAATTTTTTTTGTATTTTTAATAGACACGGGGTTTCACAATGTTGGCTAGGCTGGTCTCCAAATCCTGACCTTGTGATCTGCCTACCTTGGCCTCCCAAAGTGCTGGGATTATAGGCTTGAGCCACTGTGCCCAGCCTTCACAGATGGTTTTCAAATTGAAGTTTTCAACTTTTATATTTTTGGCTCATGCCTAAAAATCAATTCCACTTGGAAGCAAAATTCCATGTAAATCTCCTAAGGTAGAATGATAGGTAGTGATTGAGAACTAACATGACAAGTTTAAATGAACTCTTAAATATATCCCGTTTTGGTAGTTCGGAACTCCAACAGGATGCTAGGAAGTATTCAAGCTGCTTTAAAGTGTTGTACCTGAGCAAGTTCAGGAGTCCTTTACTAGCCGGTGACCGAGAGACGGCTAACGCACGAAAGTATCTCGGCCTCGAAGAAGGGGCTAGATTTTCTTTTATACTTTGGTTTAGAGAGGAGAGGGGGATTCCAGCTGCAGCCATCTTACAGAAGAAAAACAGACAAAGACAAATGGTTACAGGAAAACAGTTCCAGGTGCAGGAGCTTTAAATTCATCACAAAGTGATAGGTGAGGGGGTTCTGGGCGTTACCCCCTGACAAAGGTGGGGGCTTTATGGTACCATCTCTGAGTAAATTGCTGGGAACTGTGGACATCGCTTGCCTCAGCACTTTATCAGTTAATTGCACTCTGATATGTTGAGAGCTTGCACAAGTTAAGTCCTTGAGGAAAGGGGGGTGGGTAAGGAGCCCTTGGTATCTTGTAAATGAAGGAGCCAAATGGAGTTGGTCTGGTTTTCTCAGCTAAGGGAGAGTATTCATATTAAAAACAAGGTTAAGCATCTAAGGGAGAATCTATTCGTGTTACTACAAGGTTGGGTATTACAAAAGCAGTCCTGAAAAGCATGCTCCCGGGGTTCCTTCAGTAGATGCTCAGGGGCGCTGCAGTGTGGGAACTGCTGTTAACTCTCATCCCATTAGATTCAAGTCCCTGATAATGAAATTAGAAGGTACCGTCTGAGCTAGGCTGTCACATAGGCTTGTGCCTTTTAAAGCAAAGTGTGGATAAGCTTTCCCTTGTCTGTGATTACACAAGCTTTTCTTTTGTTGTTGGGGTAGGGCTAGGTAGGGTGGACAGAGTGGCTTAGTATCGGTCATTTCTAACCATCTGTCCACAGGAGCAGTGCAAGCAGGAGACGTGGAGGGGAGGGCTTTGCAGATCCTACCTTGCTTGCCCTACCAGGACTGGACACTAGCAGAGGAAAGGGTCTGGAATGTGTATTGTTGGTTTTGTCTTTGGCAGGTCTAGAGAACAGCAGTTGTCGGGGGAGGCAGCGTTGAGAGTTGAGCTGTGTTCTAAGCCTGGTTACTGCCCTTGAGATCTTGCGTTAATAGTTTGGTACTGAGGCCCAGTATTGAGGGTTCCTTCTCTGGGTCCTTTAGTTCACTGTGGTACATTTAGGGATAAAGCTTGCCCTGTTAGAGAAGGGACTAGAACTAGAAACTTGGAGTAAGGTTAAACTAAATCCAGAGCCATATGGCTAGTCCAAGGCAGGGGCGGTGGCTAATGCCTGTGATTTTAACACTTTGGGAGGCTGAGGTGGGTGGATCACCTGAGGTCAGGAGTTCGAGACCAGCCTGGCCAACATGGTGAAACCGTCTCTACTAAAAAATATAAAAATTAGTTGGGCATGGTGGTGCACACCTGTAATACCAGCTACTGAGGCACGGGAGAATTGCTTGAACCCAAGAGGCAGAGGTTGCAGTGAGCCAAGATCACGCCATTGCACTCTAGTCTGGGTGACGAGTGAAATTCCTGTCAAAAGTCTAGAAGCATTATGGTTCTTTGGAATCTTGTGCTCCATAGCTTGTTTGCAGTGACTTCCTGACCTTGTCAGTGACCTCCTGACCTTGTCAGTTGGAATCTGCATTTTAAACAAAATCCTGACCACTCACCCCTACCTCAGTTGACTTGGGAAGTGCTTCCTTAAAACATCTATCCTTCATTTCTCAGGCTGGGTAAAGGTGGTATGGTACCAGACCAGGGACTGGAGATTCCAAAGTTAGGGCTTGGAATATGCTTCAATTTCTGAGTAGGGAAGTTTATCTTGACCAAATATTGCCAACTTTGAAAATTTCACTTAAACACTTGAAATTTATACCCAAGTGTCAGGCACAGAGGTGGGAACCTCCTGCATGTTTTTATACTGAGCTGTCAGAACAGACTTGAAGTAGGGGAGGGATGGATTATTCTGCTTTTCTGTGTGCGGATGAGAGCTAAGACTCAAGTGAACTGACTTGCCTAAGGCTGCCCAGCAAGTTAGGGGTCCAAACTGGGTGTATTGAAAAGGCACAGATGTCATATATGCCAGTTAGGGGTAGTGAGTGATAGGCAGTTTTTTCTGAAAGTTTAGCCCTGTATGAGATGGCAGCTGGTACGGTGAGGGGTGAGGGAAGGGTGGGGGGCTGCCAATATGCTTGCCTAACAGGGTTGGAAACCTGCTAGGACATGGCTTTGGAGCAGGGCAGACCTCGTCTTGAAGTCTGGCCGCACAGTCCTAAGCTGTATAGGATGGAGGGTGAATCCTTGAGCCTTGCCCAAGCTCCCATCTTTTCCATCTTTTTTTTGAGACAGAGTCTCGCTCTGTCGCTCAGGCTGGAGTGCAGTGGCTCTATCTCGGCTCACTGCCAGCTCCACCTCCCGGGTTCACGGCATTCTCCTGCCCCAGCCTCCCGAGTAGCTGGGACTACAGGTGCCCGCCACCATGCCCAGCTAATTTTTTGTATTTTTAGTAGAGACGGGGTTTCACCATGTTAGCCGGGATGGTCTCGATCTCCTGACCTCGTGATCCGCCTGCCTCGGCCTCCCAAAGTGCTGGGATTACAGGCATGAGCCATCTTGCCCAGCCTCATCTTTTCCATCTTTAGAGCGGTTTGAGGGAGGGAGGAGCAGAGGAGGAATCTCAGTTGAGGGTGCCATGCAAGCATCTACCAGGGCTGACAAGGTCGTGGGGGAGCCTGCTTCATGGGAAGAGCCCAAAGGAGGGGGTGGGATCCTGAGGCCTCGATTTGGTGAGGGTAGGGGGCCTGTGGGAAGGGAGGGTAGGGTGGTGGACAAGGTGTATGTATAGAAGGTGGAGAAGGATGAGGCCTGGGAGACTTGACTGTTGGCTGTCTGGACTTGACAATGCTGTTGTCTCTACTGGAAGAAAGCCCCAGGCCACTGGCTCTTTGGGGGTGGGGGCCTCCAAGGGAGAGATTGGAAGCCAGTCCTAGCACTGCATTTGAAATGCGATAAATGGTTGCCTGGCTAGTGCCTTTCCACAGGTGTCTCCGTCTTAACCTGTCAACTCCCAACTATGTACTGAACTACTCTTGCACTTTGGTGACAGGCTTGGGGTCACCACCTCTGCCTGTTGACGGCAGGCTGACCCTGCAAACTGCCCTTGGCTCACCAGGCACAGCCCTGCAGGCTCTGGGGCAGCACCAGCAGCCTCTCGCCCACACTGGGCTCGGGCACGAGGGGCGCTCTGAGGCCTCCTCCGGTGCGGTGGGCTCTTTGGAAGCTGACACAAGCTTCTGCATGCGCCAGAGTGAAAAATAAATGATTTTATTGCAGGGCCAGTGATAGGTGGTCACAAGGGCATGAAATGGCAGATCTCTTGACTGAAGCAGAGAAGGCACACTGACAGACTCCGTGGGTGTCAAATGGTGTGCATGAATCAGGTTTTTAGAAGGGAGGTAGGACAAGAAAACTACTCACTAGCAGAACTGAACTGCTGTTAAATTCTTTGAAAAGTGAAAAATGAGGCCGGGCGCGGTGGCTCACACTTGTAATCCCAGCACTTTGGGAGGCCGAGGCGGGCGGATCACGACGTCAGGAGATCGAGACCACGGTGAAACCCCGTCTCTACTAAAAATACAAAAAAATTAGCCAGGCGTGGTGGCGGGCGCCTGTAGTCCCAGCTACTCGGAGAGGCTGAGGCAGGAGAATGGCGGGAACCCGGGAGGCGGAGCTTGCAGTGAGCCGAGATTGCGTCACTGCACTCTAGCCTGGGCGACAGAGCGAGACTCCGTCTCAAAAAAAAAAAAAAAAAAAGAAAAGTGAAAAATGATAGTAGCAAAATCATGAAGTAGTATCTGAACCAGAGCCGTGATGTGACCAAGTAAGATGGAAGTTTCCATCCAGAGGAGTTAATTCCGAACGAAATCACAGAAAGGTGAGAGCTACTGGTTCTGGCACACTGTCTTCTGGAGTGCCAGTGGCCGGGCAAGAAATTAGATTCTTTCCTTTGATTCTCTTGGGAAAGAACACATTTCCCAAGCCCCTGGTTGGCCCCTGGAGACCCACAGGTTTTGGCACTGTCCGTGAGGCTGTGCTGCTGAGGATGGACGTTCAGGAGGCTGTGGAGGAGCAGCGCTGCAGGAGCAGGGTGTGGCAGCTGTCGCACACTCGCACTGGCTTGGGATAGGAGGGCAGGGCCAGCTCGTTGCTGGAGCAGGTGTTGCAGAATATGTGGCCACAGTTCCGGCAGTGGTGCTAGAGGACGGGAAGAAGGCAGTCACAGGACACCCAGGGAAAAGCCATCCGCACACCCTCCCTGCTTCCTAACCCAGAAGCGCATAATTTGTTTGGAATGGGTTCTTATGTTTCCATGGAGTGGTGAGGGGCTGTGTGCAAACAAGGGTCTTTTATTTTTCGAGACGGAGTCTCGCTCTGTCACCCAGGCTGGAGTACAGTGGCGCAATCTCAGCTCACCGCAAGCTCCGCCTCCCAGGTTCATGCCATTCTCGTGCAGTAGCTGGGTCTACAGGTGCCCGCCATTATCCCTGGCTAATTTTTTTGTGTGTGTTTTTAGTAGAGACGGTGTTTCACCGTGTTAGCCAGGATGGTCTCGATCTCCTGACCTTGTGATCCGCCCTCCTCTGCCTCCCAAAGTGCTGGGATTACAGGCGCGAGCCACCGTGCCCGGCTTTTTTTTTTTTTTTTGAGTCTGTCGCCCAGGCTGGGGTGCAGTGGTGCAATCTCCTGCCACCCGGGTTCAAGCGATTCTCCTGCCTCAGCCTCCCAAGTAGCTGGGATTACAGGTGCCTGCCACCGTGCCTGGTTGGTTTTTGTATATTTTTTAGTAGAGATGGGGTTTCACCATCTTGGCCAGACTGGTCTTGAACTCCTGACCTCATTATCCACCCGCCTCGGCCTCCCAAAGTGCTAGGATTACAGCCATGAACCACCGTGCCTGGCCTAAGGGTCTTTTTAAGACAAAAAGTTTACTTTCGCTGTACTTCATCACTGAGCCAGTGAGCTGCCAGTCCATGTTATGGGAAGAGTCTGGTTCGTTCTCTTTGCTGCATTCCAAGGGGGTGGGAGTGGGTCTTTCCCTTTCTAAACAGGTTCCCTGGGTGCCTGTGCAGCTTCTGCTTCTGTGACTCCACAGATGGGGACAGCCAGGCCTTGTAGACAGACACGTGATGTCAAAGGCAGCCTCAGGATGTGGTTTCTAGCTCTAAGCTTACTGCGAGGCACTGCCTGAAACTTGGGGTGGGGAGGGGGTCAGGTGGCTGTGGCAGAAAGGGGGGGTGGCGCTGGCAGTGTTTCCTTTAGCTCCCAGTTTTGCTTATACCCAACTCTTTCCCTACCCAGCTGGTCTTGGTGAGACTGTTAATAAGGCCCAGTCAGCCCTAGACCCAAGGGTGAGCCTAGGACCTTGTTTCCAGAACCTAAGGGCAGGGGCAAGCACCCTGCCTAGATAACTAGAGATTTTTGGTGACCTGCTGCCCTGTAGGTTCCTCATAGATTGTTTTTGCCTAAGTTGGGCCAGATTTTGTTCCTGCCGCATACAGAGAATTTTCAGTGACAGTCCCCTAGAGCAGCTCTGTACACAAGGAGCCCCATCTCCCCAAAAATCACTGTCAATCACTGAAAGGATGTGCTGGAGACCAGGGGCCTGTGACTGGCCAAGGCTTCCCAGAAAGAGGGTGCCAGGATGGAAAGCCATCTGCACAGGCAAACAGGAGAGGTGGGGCTGCCCATCTGCCAACCAGTGAGCACAGTCACAGGGCAGTGAGCCTGGTCTGATGTGGGCTTCTGGAGCCAGAGGAAGGGAATCTCAGCGGGCAATGACTCAGGGCACTGGGAGGGTGGGTGGAGCCCCCACGTACCTTTCTCCGGGAAATGGAGAACTCCTTCTCACACTGCCTACAGTGTGTCGCTTCGTCATCTTTCAGCCAGGCGTGGCCCTGAAGAGGAAAGGACATCCTAGAATCCACTTTCTGTCCAAGCCCTGATGAGTGGGCAGCTGTGTTCTGGCTGCATCCATTGTCCCTCATAGCACCTGTTTCCTAGTGAGGCACTGTTTTTCCATCAGATGTGGCCTCACAGGACTGTCATCAAGGGGCCCTTTCCCGGTCTGGCCGCAGCCGGGATTTCTGCATCCTAGCTCCGTGCTCCACCTCTTGGCCTCTGCAGGCTGCCCTGGGGCCTCAAGGCCGTCTCCAGCATCTGCTTACTCCGGCACACTCCCACTTTCAATCAGTTCCCTTTGGCTGAAGTAAGCAGAGTGCGCTTCTGGTGCCTACAACCCTAGACCCTGCCTGACACACTGGCCGAAGTGACTAGCTGAACTGGCAGGCGCGGGAGAAGGGCCAAATCTGAGTGAGACTAAGACACTCGCTGACGCTGATCCTTGTGGAGAGACAGAAGGTGATGGACAGCGGGCACTGCGTCCCACAGGCCTGAGGAAGCCCTTCTCCATGCGGGCCAAAGCTCTGATTCTTGAACAGCCCTGGGGAGCAGATGGACTCCATTCCACAAGGGAGGTGGCTGAGGCTTTGAAAGGTGGCCCCTGGGAGGGCTTCCTCGGGGCGAAGCAGCACCTGTGATTTATTAGGGCTTAGGGACTGGGGTGTTCCAGAGAAGTCAAAGGCATGAGGTACTTTTCTGGCCTGTTAGCATCTGCTGGACATGATTTTCCTGTTGACAAATAGATCTCACAGACTAAGCTAGAGTCACATACCCTCGGGGCTGCCAGTGTGTGCCCAGGACGTTGATCCTGACATCAAAGAGCTCTAGGGCTCTAGAGTCCTGTTCTGATTCCTCTCCTCCCTCCGATGCTGTGAAACTGATATTACCTAGAAGTCCAGGCTACTGTTAGTTGCTGCCCCTGGACCTGGCACTTGGAAGTTAGATGCCCAGAGACATTCGGGTCCCTGCTCTGCACCACGTGGAACAGTGTGCAAAGGGACTGCTCTTGCATTGCTGCCATGGCACAGCTGAGGCCGAAGCGGGGTGCTCCTGCAGGCAAGGCCGTCTTGAAGGCCAGACTGCTGTGCGCCCGAATGTCTGCCTCCTCTCCCACGCTCTCCGCCCTGCAGCTCAGCCTGGCACCTGCGCCCGCACCAGGCCACCTGCAAGCCCCTGCTCTTCAGTGGAATGTGTCATTCTGCCCTCCCCACAAGGGTGCGGAAACCTGGCCCAACTCAGGGCTTGGCTTGAGTGGTCCCTAGCAATGGCACAGGGCACTGCAGTGGGGCTGGCTGGCCTCTGGCCCCTCACTTCAACAGAAGGGCCTGTTTTTCACTGTTTAAAGATATCCGCGGGTCTCTCCTCTCTGCCACCTGCTTCCCCCTTTAGGAATACCCATCAGGCCTATTTTCAAAGCACAGCTGATGGCAGAAGAACTGGAGTCAGAAGACCTAGGTTCAGCTTTGGCCCTGCCACCTGTCAGCATTGCCCTCAGCTGAGGGACACGTTTCTGAGCAGCGTTTGGCTTCTCTGTAAATATGTCATCACCACCACTGCCTCAATCACACTCTCTCACCTGACTCGGGATACTTAAACGTACGAGCACACAGGCAATCAGCGCAAGCTGACAGCGAAGAAGTGGTTCTTAGCAAGCCAGTACCTTCAGTGCCTGGTTCACTTCTTTTATATCTTCCATCTTCAGCTTGGACCTAAGGGAAAAAAAAGGCCATTTCATAGCAATGAGAGAGAGTGAGGCTGTGAATCCCTAATACAGCTGGCTCTCATGACTAGCTTTGTGAGGATACCGGACTTGTGAGGAGACCCAGAACATGAGTTGTTAAAATGCCTTCTGCCTCTGTACAATCCCAGAGTCGCCTCATCACACTGGCTCCCGTCTGCTGAGGGCTGAGGCTGAGCCTGGGACTGCCTCTGGCACAAGAACACACTGCTTAGCCTGCAGGGGCTCAAAAAGCCTTTGAGGGAGGCTGATTCGAGAGGATGGCCTGAGGCCAGAAGTCCAAGACCTGGCCCTGTTCTGCGCTAGTCTCTACCGCTCTCCCCAGCAGGAACCTGTCTGCAGGCTTCTCCCCGGCCTCCATTCTGCTGCCTGCTGTCTGGAAGGGGCAGGCTCAGAGGGCACAGCCATTTGTTCTTGCTCCATTCTTGTTAATGTCAGAACAATTCCTTTGTTTATGTAAGAGACAGGACTGAACATGGTCTAAATTGGCAGAACTAAACCAAATAAAATGAAGCAGTTTGTGCAATTGAGGGAAATAGTCTGATCCTTTTTTTTTTTTGAGACAGGATCTTGCTATATTGCCCAGGTTGGAATGCAGTGGTGCAGTCATGGCTCACTGCAGCCTTGACCTCCTGGGCTCAAGTGATCCTCCCACTTCAGTCTCCCAAGTAGCTGGGACTACAGGTGGGTGCTATCATGCCTGGCTAATTTTGTATTTCTTCTACAGGTGGGGTTTTGCCATGTTGCCCAGGCTGGTCTTGAACTCCTGACTTCAATTGATCCAGCTGCCTCAGCCTCCCAAAGTGCTGGGATTATAGGCCTGAGCTGTTTTTTTTTTTTTTAAATGGAGTCTCGCTGCATCGGCCAGGCTGGAGTGCAGTGGTGTGATCTGGGCTCACTGCAACCTCTGCTTCCTGGGCTCAAGCAATTCTCCTGCCTCAGCTTCCCAAGTAGCTGGGATGACAGGCGCCCGACACCAGGCCCAGCTTATCTTCTTGTACTTTTACTAGAGATGGGGTTTTACCATATTGGCCTGGCTGGTCTTGAACTCCTGACCTCAAGTGATCCACCTGCCTTGGCCTCCCAAAGTGCTGGGATTACAGGCGTGAGCCCCCATGCCCAGCCTGGCCTGAGCCTTTCTTAAAAACTGAGATCAGTCTTAACTGTCATCAGATTAGACTAATCTAAGTGACAAAATGGCAGGTCTCTGGGAAACACAGGCTAGACTTCTAAGGGAGGGATTAGAAAACAGCATCAGGGCATTTAGAAAAATCCTTGTGGCTTTTACTAAAGACTGGGAGGCAGCTCCTTCCCTTCCCGGTCAGGCTGCAGAAACAGGAAATAGGCCAGCAGATTGACAGGATGAGAAGAGGCTGCACAGATGGACAGACCTTGGGAAGCCAGGTCAAAATGGCAAACTGAACATACAAGAACTCTGGGAAACACAATTTAGGAAGAATCCAGATGTTCCCAAGATAATGAAACTGGAAACTGTTGCTGTAGCTAATGTAGGGTCTGCGAAGCGGCTTTGCCATCTCTGTCATCCGGTATAGGCTTGCAAGAGGAAGAAGGGAGGAGGGGAGAGAGCACAAAAGCAACTCCTCAGGTAGTCCTGTCTGGGTTTGCATACACCTGATGCTGTGACACCCACCACTCGCTGGGATGGAACGGTGGCCAGGCAGCTCACACTGGGATTCGGAAGCTAGGTTAGCTGGTAGTGCCAGGCGGCCACAAAGTGCAACAGTACATTTTTTTGTTTTTGAGATGGAGTTTCACTCTTGTCGCCCAGGCTGGAGTGCAATGGCGCGATCTCGGCTCACCGCAACCTCTGCCTCCCAGGTTCAAGCGATTCTCCTGCTTCAGCCTCCTGAGTAGCTGGGATTACAGGTGCACTCCACCATGCCTGGCTAATTTTATATTTTTAGTAGAGATGGGGTTTCTCCACGTTGGTCAGGCTGGTCTCGAACTCCCAACCTCAGGTGATCCACCCGCCTCAGCCTACCAAAGCGCTGGGATTACAGGCATGAGCCACCACACCTGGCCACAATGATAACATTTTAAAGATCAGAGACCATCCACAGTTTCGAGGTCTATGGTCCACTAGGAGGGGACCTGTGACACTGCCTTGCTGTCCATCCAATGTAAAGAGGAAAACACTGGCTGCAAACCCCAGAGGCCAGCTCCACGCCAGCTCTGTTGCACGTCTGCTTCTGGTAAATGCTCTCGGGATGCCCTCACAGCTGGCCTATGCTCTGAGCATGGGGACAGACACTGGGCCTTGCGTCCCTCAAGGAGCTCCCTGGGGGTTGGGGAGGAACAGGGGCCAGAGCATGGCAAGTTGACAGGCCAGACGAGAGCAGCACAGGGCACTCAGCTGAGTGGGTGGCAGGCAGGGCGGAGGGTGGGGGGGGAGGGAGCAGCGGCCATGGGCTAGTCTAGAAAGGTAAGGGGCACAGGAGAGATGGCGAGTGGCCAGCACCTGCATCTGGGAGTGGGCAGACCGCATTCCCACCAGAGACACCAGATTCCTTGACCAGCTTTGTTTTTTTTTTTTTTTTTTTTTGAGACGGATTCTCACTTTTGTTGCCCGGGCTGGAGTGCAGTGGTGCAGTCTCGGCTTACTGCAACCTCTGCCTCCCGGGTTCAAGCGATGCTGCTGTCTCAGCCTCCCAAGTAGCTGGGATTACAGGTGCCCGACACCATGCCTGGCTAATTTTTGTATTTTTAGTAGAGACGGGGCTTCACTATGTTGGCCAGGCTGGTCTCGAACTCCTGACCTCAGGTGATCTGCCCACCTCAGTCTCCCAAAGTGCTGGGATTACAGGCGTGAGCCACCGCACCCGGCCTATTTTCTTAATAGTACTAGACTCTACAAATTTCTGGTGTGGACCAGGCTGTGCTGAGGTCGTGAGCCCCATCTCCTTGGTCATGGTGCTTATGTCAGGCATGGGTAACCCAGGAGCAGTTAATCTCGGGTGATCCTGGCAGCTATGCAGAAAGAAGAGGGACTTTGTTCCTCTGACAGATGGCCTTGCTGAGTGCTGTTTTGCCCCTGCAGGGTCCAGACCCACCTGTGAGGCAGGCAGGATAGCAGAGGTAGGAGACAGAGACCGATTCCTGATGGCTTCTTTTGCTTAAGCCACTTTGAGCTGGATTTCTTTTTTTTTTTTTTTTTTTTTTTTTTTTGAGACGGAGTCTCGCTCTGTCGCCCAGGCTGGAGTGCAGTGGCGCAATCTCGGCTCACTGCAAGCTCCGCCTCCCGGGTTCACGCCATTCTCCTGCCTCAGCCTCTCCGAGTAGCTGGGACTACAGGCGCCCGCCACCACGCCCGGCTAATTTTTTTTTTTTTTTTTTGTATTTTTAGTAGAGACGGGGTTTCACCGTGGTCTCGATCTCCTGACCTCGTGATCCGCCCGCCTCGGCCTCCCAAAGTGCTGGGATTACAAGCGTGAGCCACCGCGCCCGGCCTGAGCTGGATTTCTGTTACTCGCAACCACGAGCCCTGACTCGAGGAGAAAAGCTACCCACTGTGTTGAAAATGCAGACTCATCAACAGATGGACAAGTTCCACGGTCCGCAGCGTGATCCACCCCAAGGCCCAGGCGTCCACAGCAACGTGTCTAGACTGGGACACCAAGGAGGAGAGCTGTCAAGTCAGAGGGGAGCAGAACTACCAGGGTCTGCACCCCATCAGTGCCTGCAGCAGAGACAGATTCTGGCGGATGCAGTGGCCAGTTCCCCGAAAGGAAGGGGGCTGTGCTGTGCAAGGCGAGTGAGTGCACCTCTACCGTGCCAGGCTTCCGTTCCCAAACCAGCCCCGCTCCCTCTGGCCTGACTGTAAGCTGACCAAGCGATCCTCTCATTGCCCATCTGTTCCCTCAGGCCCTGGACATGAAGCTAAGGAATAGGAGTGTCCTGGTCACTAGGAATGAACGTGCTTCATGAATTAACTAAGAGCTGACTGACATCCCATGTGGTTAGCAGAGATCAGTGCTGGGCCCCTCTGAGGCCGGACGTCCTGAGAGCTCATCCGTGAACAGCGGACCGGGCTCCTAAATGGCCCACCCTCTGCTCGCCAGAAGGAGGTAGGTTTGGGGCCTGAGGGATGTGGTGGGTAGCCTGGTGTGCCTGCAACGATAGACGAGGCGAGTGGGGTTCTTACTGGCTGAGGTGCAGGCCCATTTCCTGGAGGGCTTGTTCCTGCTCCTCGCAGATCTTCTGTAGCTCTGCCTTCTCGTCCTGAAGCTCCCGCAACTCCTAAAATGAACAAGCCAACCAGATGCTGGACAGAGGATTACACGATCCTTTTTTTTTTTTTTTTTTTTTTGAGACAGAGTCTTGCTCTGTCTCCCAGGCTGGAGTGTAGTGGCACGATCTTGGCTCACTGCAACCTCCGCCTTCTGGGTTCAAGCGATTCTCCTGCTTCAGCCTCCCAAGTAGCTGAGACTACAGGTGCCCACCACCATGCCCTGCTAATTTTTGTATTTTCAGTAGAGACGGGGTTTCACCATGTTAGCCAGGATGGTCTCAAACTCCTGACCTCGTGATCCGCCCGCCTTGGCTTCCCAAAGTGCTGGGATTACAGGCGTGAGCCACTGAGCCAGCCTTTTTTTTTTTTTTTTTTAAAGATTTAGCAACCAGAGCAACAAGCAGATCAGAATGTTTTTCAAGAGCAAAAGGTGGCCAGGCGCAGTGGCTTATGCCTGTACTTCCAGCACTTTGGGAGGCCAAGGCAGGTGGATCACCTGAGGTCAGGAGTTTGAGGCCAACCCGGCCAACATGGCGCAACCCTGTCTCCACTAAAAATACAGAAATTAGCTGGGTGTGGTGGCTGGCACCTGTAATCCCAGCTACTTGGGAGGCTGAGGCAGGAGAATTGCTTGAACCTGGAAGGCGGAGGTTGCAGTGAGCCGAGATCGTGCTATCGCACTCCAGCCTGGGCGACAGAGCGAGACTCCATCTCAAACAAAACAAAACCAAAAAAAGAGCAAAATGCAGTCCTGTATTAATGTCATTCAAGATTATTTCTTGCTAGCTTACTCTTGACACTGGGCAGCTCGAAGGCAAGCAGTCTACAAGGGCTCTGCAGCTGGGGACAGAGACATGGGACAGGATAGTTACATTCATCAGCCACATTAGTTACCCTCGGCTGGGCGCAGTGGCTCACACCTGTAATCCCAGCACTGGGAGGCTGAGGTGGGTGGATCACCTGAGGTCAGGCATTCAAGACCAGCCTGGCCAACATGGCGAAACTCCTCCTTTAGTAAAAATACAAAAATTAGCAGGGCATGGTGGCACATGCCTGTAATCCGAACTACTCGGGAGGCTGAGGCAGGAGAATCGTTTGAACTGGGGAGGCGGAGGATGCAGTGAGCCGAGATCGCACCACTGCACTCCAGCCTGGGCAACAGAGCAAGACTCTGTCTCAAAAAAAAAAAAAAAAAAGTTACCATCATAGACAAATGAGGCTTTGCCTATTTGAGCTTCTTTTTAAAAGATAAACATTTTAAAAAACAGATTGCTATCTCAAAAAATCTATAGAAGAACTGTACACAAAATCACAGGAAGCTTGCATCAGCAAAGACTAGTTTGAAAGGTGGTTTCCTGTTCAACTCTGAAAAAGCTGCTTTTTGGAAAGCACTGGTCAAGGATGATGAAGGCGGTGACCTGGGACCTCATTTCATGGCTAGACCACTTGGGGGCTGGCTGGACCGTGTGAGGAGCCCTGCACGGAGGGAGCTCCCCAGGGGGCAGCGGCACTGACACCTGGGGCCAGTGCGCCTTGAACCAGTCTGGTAAGGCCAGGATGGAGACCCAGAAAGTAACTGGGGTTTCTGGGACCACGGGGAGCAGCGGTGGAGCTTGGGCCCGAGTGGCGGGGTGCCTCCCTGCACACCCTGTGCCGTAGCTTCTGCTTCTGTGCACAGGCTCGCAAAGCACAAAGCACGCTGTGGCTTAACTGGGGCTATCGGACATTGTTTTGTTCCTGTTGTTGGGGCGGGCTGTAATTGTGTAATTGGAATCTTTTGACGGAAGCATTCTGAAGCAGAATAAAGGAGGTGTGCCCCGTGATGAGGTGGGACTTTTTAAAAGTCCTCTCCTGTCCTCCACTTCCTCCCTTCCACTCTCCAAGCCTGACCTGGCTCTTGAAGAAGCCCTCCCTTCCCCAACAACTCCAGGCACTTTCCAGTGGAAATCAAAGGGCCTTTCCTGACTCACTGGAATCGTGCAGTGTGTCCATTACCACGTTCGACGCAACAAAATCCAGGTCCAGAAGCCACCCCGGCCCTGAAGGCCCCTCCTGGGAAGGTGCTGAGGGGGAGCCTGCTTTGGGCTCAGTTTTGCTGCAGCGCTCGGCAGTGCAGGGGCCTGAGAAGAGGGCACGCCATCCCCCCATGGGAGCAGCCCCCAGCAGCAGCCCAGGCTGCAGTCAGCTCCATCCAGGATCGCAGAGCCTCCCCCCTCTGGGAAAACAGCCGATGATTTTACATCAGGGCAAATGTTCCACACGGCCTCGGAGTTTCCTGGGAGGTCCAGTTCCACAGCCAGACGGTGAAGGCCTGCTGGACCCCACTTCTCTCGCCCTCTGAAGCCCATAGCATCCAGGCCATGCCTCCAAGTGAGAGGGGCCTCCACGGAACTGAGGTGATGTGGGGGAAGTGGAGGGCTGGGGTCAGCTGACCCTGGGCACAGTGGCTGAGGTGAGGCTGGCATGTGGCAGGAGATGTTTACTGCTTCCTCCTCCTCTCTTGCGAACCTACCACCCACTCTCCACACAGGAGCCAATGACCATCTGCAAACGAAACGGATCCTGTCCCTCCACCAGCTTCCCACTGTGCTAAAATAAAACCCACGTTCCTTCCCCTGGCTCCCAGGGCCCATGAAGGGCTTCCTCCTGCCTGCCGCCTGAGGCCTCCCCTTGGCTCTGCACACTCCTGTCTGCTCCTGCAGTCTCCACCCAAGAGGTGCTTTGCAGGGCATAACTCACTGGAGCCTCTGCTCACCGCTTGCTCCCTCCCCAGGCCCCTTGCACACAGGTGAGGACACTGTTCTGCTTTATTCTCTGCATGGCACTCGCCTCTGTCTGAGCTGCCAGCAGGCTTAGTGGTTTATGATTTGTCTTTGTCTTATGCTCCTAAAACAGGAGCTCCCTAACAGCCTCCCCACACCCTGGAGCCGCCGGGCCCCCACACAAAGGGTGCGGGGAGAGGAGCCTGCCCGGAGCATGTTAGGGGCTTCTGGAGGCTGCCAGAGGCTCTCCTCTCCCAGGATGGCCCCCCTCACCTTTTTCAGTCCTTCCACTTGTTGTAGCTCTGTCCTGAGTAGAGAGGAAGTGTCTTTCTCGTGCTGTAATTCGCGCTGAAGAGCCTGTCTTTGCTCTTTTTCTGATTTCAATTCTTTCTCTAGGCTTGAGCTGTTTTCCCAAAATGAACTTGAGTTAGTCTCAGTGGGAGATTTTCATGGAAGATCCACAACCCAATTCACTGCCTGGGAAACGGGAGCTCTCTGAATTGCCTCTTGAGCATCTAAACCCTTCGGCAGGCTTCCCTCTCCCCCAGGGTCACCTGCCCTTCCACAAGAAAGAGCAGGAACCAGGGAGAGAAAAGCCTGCAGGCACACACTTGACACTTACGCAGGAGAGAAGGAAGAGAGTTCTAGAACACTTAGACCACGTCTCCCGACATGGAGAGCTGAGGAAAGGAAGCTCAAAATTCGTTCTTTCTTTTTTTGAGACAGGGTCTAGCTCTGTCACCCCAGCTGGAGTGCAGTGGCACAAACTCAGCTCACTGCAGCCTCAACCTCCTGGGCTCAAGTGATCCTCCCGCCACAGCTTCCCAAGGTGCAGAGTTTACAGGCATGAGCCACCTCACTGGCCAATTCATTCTGCTTTTTGTTTTTTTTTGAGATGGAGTCTTGCTCTGTCGCCCAGGCTGGAGTGTGGTGGCGCCATCTTGGCTCACTGCAACCTCTGCCTCCTGGGTTCAAGCAATTCTCCTGCCTCAGCCTCCCTAGTAGCTGGGATTACAGGCACACGCCACCACGCCCAGCTAATTTTTTGTATTTTTAGTAGAGATGGCGTTTCGCCATGTTGGCCAGGCTGGTCTTGAACTCCTGACCTCGAGATCTCCCTGCCTCGGCCTCCCAAAGTGCTGGGATTACAGGCGTGAGCCACCGCACCCAGCCTCATTCTGCCTCCTATAACCTACGGCCAGACTGACAATGAAGGATCCTGGAGGGAGAAGGCCAGGAGTGAGCCTCAGCCTGAACCTGACTCCTCCCTTGTACCAGCTGAGTGGCCCTGGGGGCACTGCTGGACTCCCTGGAGTCTGCTCTCTCTTTGTGGGAATAAAGATGTCTCTTCTCTCTCTCTTCTCTCAACATCAGGCTTTTAACTTGGCATATATACTATCTCAAGAAATCTATAGGCCAGGCATGGTGGCTCACACTTGTAATCCAGCATTCTGGGAGGCCGAGACGGGTGGATCACTTGAGGCCGAAGATTGAGACCAGCCTGGCCAACATGGCAAAACCCTGTCTCTAATAAAAATGCAAAAATTAGGCCGGGCGCAGTGGCTCACACCTGTAATCCCAGCACTTTGGGAGGCCGAGGCGGAAGGATCACGAGGTCAGGAGATCGAGACCATCCTGGGTTAACACAGTGAAACCCCGTCTCTACTAAAAATACAAAAAATTAGCTGGGCGTGGTGGCTGACACCTGTAGTCCCAGCTACTCAGGAGGCTGAGGCACGAGAATCGCTTGAGCCCAGGAGGTGGGGGTTGCAGTGAGCTGAGACCGTACCACTGCACTCCAGCCTGGATGACAGAGTGAGACTGGTAAAAAATAAAAAATCTGTAGACGAACTGTGCACAAAATTATATGAAGCTTGCATCAGCAAAGGCTAGGTGAAAGGTGACTTTCTGTTCAACACTGACAAAGTTGTTTCTTTTTAGAAAGGGTGGTTAAGGGTGATACAGGCTGTGACCTGGGACCATGGTTTGAGAGTGGCCAGATCTTCTGGAGGCGAGCTGGACCACGTGAGGAGCCCTGTGGGGAGGGAGCGCCCTAGGGATAACAGACGAACCCTGCAGGGGTGAGTGCTGAAGCAGGATACCACCTGCCCCCACCATTCGTGCTGAAGCGCTGAAGCAGGATACCACCTGCCCCCCAATCCAGTTCGTGCTGAAGCAGGATACCACCTGCCCCCAGTTCTTCCCAGTCCCTCCTGAGCCACACCCCAGCGCAGGCTCCCTGCAGGGCCCCCTACCATTGCTCGTGCAGCTGGGAGAGCTGCAGCTGCAGGGCGCCGATCCTCCCGCCCAGCTCCTGCTGCAGCCTGTGGCTCCGCTCCTCAGCCCCCTGCCTCGCCCGCTCCGAATGCTGCAACCTGGATGCGACACGGCAAGAGTGCAAACGAAGCAAATCTTTGTAAGGAAAGGATGACTTTTGCTGGCTGAAATTCACTTTTAAAATTAACATACAGTAAAATTAACTCTTGTGAGTTTTAACACGTGGAGATTCAGCTCCACCACAATCAGAATACAGGACAGTTCCACCACTCCCAAAACTCCCCAGTGCTGCCCCTCTGGAGTCACACAATCTCCCCACCTCAGCCCCTGGCAACCACTCATCTGTTCTGCAACAATACGGCTTTGGCTTTTTGAGAATGTAATCTAAATGTAATTATACATTATATAACCTTGAGACTGGCTTTTTCTCAGAATAATGTCTTGGAGATCAATCCAAGTTGCCATGTATATCAATGGTTCATTCCTTTTGTTTCCTCTCTGAACATTTTCCAAGGGCAGTGGTTCATTCCTTTTTACGGCTGAGTCATGCTTCACTGCACAGATGTACCACTTTGTCTATCCATTCGCCCAATGCAGAACATTGGGATTGCTTCTAGTTTTCGGCAGTTATGAACAGAGCTGCTATAAACATATGTACTGGTTTTGGTGTAGACATAAGTTTCATTTCTATTTGGGTCATATGGTAAGAGGACGTTTAGCTTCTTGAGAAACTGTTTTCCTAAGTGGTTGTACCATTTTGCATTCCTACCAATAAAGTATGAGAGATCCATTAGCTCCGTGTCCTCATCAGCACTTGGTATTGTCATTAAAGAAACTGTAGCTGGCCAGGTGTGGTGGCTTACACCTATAATCCCAGCACTTTGGGAGGCCAAGGCAGGCAGATCACCTGAGGTGGGGAGTTCAAGACCAGCCTGATCAATATGGAGAAAACCCATCTCTACAAAAATATAAAATTAGCCGGGCGTGGTGGCAGGCACCTGTAATCCCAGCTACTTGGGAGGCTGAGGCAGGAGACTTGCTTGAACCTGGGAGGTAGAGACTGCGGTGAGATGAGATCGCACCATTGTACTCTAGCCTGGGCAACAAGAGCGAAACTCTGGCTCAAAACAAAAAGAAAAACAAAAACAAAAAAACAAAAAGAAACCATAGCTGTCCTAACAGATGTGTGGTGGGATTGTGCCACTCATTTCTCTAATGGCTCATGATCTGAATATCATCTCATGTACTTTTTTGCTGTCCATATGTTCTCTTTGATGAAGTATCTGTTCAAGTCTTTTGCCCTCCCCCCGTGCCTTTTTGTTTTGTTTTGAGATGAAGTTTCTTTCTTGTTGCCCAGGCTGGAGTGCAATGGCATGATCTTGGCTCACTGCAACCTCCGCCTCCCGGGTTCAAGCGATTCTTCTGCCACAGCCTCCCTCCAAGCAGCTGGGATTACAGGCGTGCACCACTATACCCGGCAAATTTTTGTATTTTTGGTAGAGACGGGGTTTCACCATGTTGGCCAGGCTGGTCTTCAACTCCTGGCCTCAGGCGATCCACCCGCCTTGGCCTCCCAAAGTGCTGGGATTATATGCGTGAGCCACCACACCTGGCCTGTGCCCATTTTTCTATTGGATTGTTTGTTTACTGCTGAGCTTTGAGAGTTTTTTTTTTTTTTTTTTTTTTTTGAGATGGAGTCTTGCTCTGTCGTCCAGGTTGGAGTACAGTGGCGCGATCTCAGCTCACTGCAATGTCCACCTCCCAGGTTCAAGTGATTCTCCTGCCTCAGCCTCCTGAATAGCCGGGACTACAGGTGCATGCCACCACGCCCGGCTAATTTTTTGTATTTTTAGGAGAGACAGGCCTTAACTGTGTTAGCCAGGATGGTCTCGATCTCCTGACCTTGTGATCCACCTGCCTCGGCCTCCCAAAGTGCTAGGATTAAGGCATGAGCCACTGCGCCTGGCCTTTCTTTTTGGAGACAGAGTCTTTCCCTGTTGGCCCGGCTGGAGTGTAGTGGCACGATCTTGGCTCATTGCAACCTCTGCCTCCTGGGTTCAAGCAATGCTCTTGCCTCAGCCTCCCAAGTAGGTGGGATTACAGGCGTGTGCCACCAGGCCCAGCTAATTTTTTGTATTTTTAGTAGAGACAGGGTTTCACCATGTTGGCCAGCCTAGTCTTGAACTTCTGACCTTAAGCGATCCACCCGCCTCGGCCTCCCAAAGTGTTGGGATTACAGGCGTGAGCCACCGCGCCCAGCCTCTCCCCTGCACTTTGGAGAGAGACTCTGAATAAGTCTCCAGGCCCAGGGAATGCTCAATGCCTTCCAGAGAATATCTGCCAGGGGAAGTGATTACCTTTCTTCCATTTGTTTCATGCTGGACATAACTTGGTTGGTTTTTCCTTCAAAGGATGTGATGGCTTCATTCTTCTGCTGCAAACTGCTCTCTGCATTCTACAAAAGCAAAGGAGGGGTTCATACTCTGCCTGTCCCACATCCTTGCACCTGCTCTGGATTACAAACAGGGCTTATTTGCTTTTTTTTTGAGACAGAGTCTTGCTCTGTCACCCAGGCTAGAGTGCAGTGGTGCGATCTTGGCTCACTGCCAGCTCCGCCTCCCACGTTCAGGCCATTCTCCTGCCTCAGCCTCCCGAGTAGCTGGGACTACAGGTGCCCACCACCACGCCCGGCTAATTTTTTGTATTTTTAGTAGAAACGAGGTTTCACCATGTTAGCCAGGACGGTCTCGATCTCCTGACCTCGTGATCCACCTGCCTCGGCCTCCCAAAGTGCTAGGATTACAGGTGTGAGCCACCGCACCCGGCCATATTTGTTAACCTGGCACCTTTGTGACACTTTCAAGAGTATTTTGCCAATTGCTGCTCTTCCCCAGAGCCCTGGAAGACAAACTGACTCAAGGCTCTCAGCTTTGTCAACAGAAGGAAAGGTAGAGAGGGAGGTCCTGGAGTCTTTGCTACTTTTTGGCAGCATATTCCAGAGTCAGGTCAGGCTCAGTGTTCCCCCGCTGTCCCCATGTGCCAGGCACATCCACTAGTTCATCTGAGCCCTGAATGGTTCTCAAGGAAGATGCTCTCACCCCACTTTTCCCACTGAGAAACTCAGAAGAAAGCGACTGGATGAAGGTGAAGAGCAAATGAGGGGTGGAACTGGGTTCACACCCACATCTGTGTGCTTTTCTCTAAGTACAGCTTTTAACCGTGACAGACACAGAGTGGCCAGGAGGGGGCACTGTATGTTCCTGTGTGTGTACAAGAGACACCCTTAAAAAGCCTGAAGACAGGTGGGACGTGGTGGCTCATGCCTATAATCCCAGCACTTTGGGAGGCCAAGGCGGGCAGATTACCTGAGGTCAGGAGTTCGAGACCAGCCTGGCCAACATGCTGAAACCCCGTCTCTACTAAAAATACAAAACTTAGCCGGGCGTGGTGGCGCATGCCTGTAATCCCAGCTACTTGGGAGGCTGAGGCAGGAGAATTGCTTGAGCCTGGGAGACAGAGGTTGCAGTGAGCCAAGATTGTGTCATTGCACTCCAGACTGGCCGACAGTGTGAGACTCTATCTCAAAAAAAAAAAAAAAAAAAAAAAAAGCCGGAAGACAAAAGTCCTAATAAATTCCTGAAAAATAACATACAGACTGTATTCTCTTACCTTAGTGTAATAAAATCAGACATTAATAACAAAAGAACAGCTAGAAACACCTCGTATCTGGAAACTAAATAGCATATTGCTAGAAACGATTGAGCTAAAAAAAGGGAAATTATGGGCCGGGCACAATGGCCCACGCCTGTAATCCCAGAACTTTGGGAGGCCGAGGCAGGTAGATCACGAGGTCAGGAGTTTGAGACCATCCTGACCAACGTGGTGAAACCCCGTCTCTACTAAAAATACAAAAATTAGCTGGGCATGGTGGTGGGCACCTGTAGTCCCAGCTACTCAGGAGGCTGAGGCAGGAGAATCGCTTGAACCTGGGAGGCGGACCTGGGTGACACCTGGGTGTCAGGCGCACCTCGGTGACAGAGCGAGACTCCATCTCAAAAAAAAGAGAAAAAAATGAATAGATGATTTATCAGGGGCGTGAAACTATTTTCTTCCTATTTTTTCCTTGGAGTCTTGCTCTATCGCCAGGCTGGAGTGCAGTGGCACGATCTCGGCTCACTGCAACCTCCGACTCCCTGGTTCAAGCGATTCCTCCACCTCAGCCTAATGAGTAGCTGGGATTACAGGCACCTGCCACCACGCCCAGCTAATTTTTTGTGTTTTTAATAGAGACAGGGTTTCACCATGTTGGTCAGGCTGGTCTCGATCTCCTGACCTCGTGATCCGCCCGCCTCGGCCTCCCAAAGTGCTGAGATTACAGGCGTGAGCCACCGCGCCCGACTGATTAATAGTTTTAAAAAGACAGGAAAAAATGACAGTTTATTATTGCTGTCTCATATTATCTGTGACATAGATGTTACAGGAAGTAAGAGTGAAGTGATATCCATGGGAAATGAAATGGGGATGTTTGGGCAAGAAAACAGGAAGCAGAATGTCACAGGTTTAGAGAAGGATGCAGAATGGTCCCCTTCTGGGGAGCTCCTGGGCAATAAAAGCTTTCTAATTTTTAGACGCTGTTTTTCTTTTCCTTTCCGTTTTTTTTTTTTTTTTGAGATGGAATCTCACTCTCACCCAGGCTGGAGTGAAGTGGCGCAATCTCGGCTCACTGCAACCTCCGCCTCCCGGGTTCACGCCATTCTCCTGCCTCAGCCTCCCGAGTAGCTGGGATTACAGGCGCCCGCCACCACCCCCAGCTAATTTTTTGTATTTTTAGTAGAGATGGGATTTCACTATGTTGACCAGGCTGGTCTCGAACACCTGACGTCGTGATCCGCCTGCCTTGGCCTCCCAAAGTGCTGGGATTACAGGTGTGAGCCACCGCGCCCGGACTAGATGCTGTTTTTCAAACTCTGGCATGATTGGCTCTGTCTGGGACCATTCCCTTGGCCCACCCTGAAATGACACAGGAGAGGCAACCAGCTACCTATGTGGCCCGGAAGACTCAGAAAGATTAACTTAGTGGCAAAGTTGGAAAAGACAATACTAAATGACTTTTTTTTTTCGAGTCAGAGTCGCACTCTGTCGTCTGTCGCCCAGGCTAGAGTCCAACGGCATGATTTCGGCTCACTGCAACCTCTGTCTCCCGGGTTCAAGCAATTCTCTTGCCTCAGCAGCCTTCTGAGTATCTGGGATTAGAGGCGTGCGCCTCCATGCCCGGCTAATTTTTGTATTTTTAGTAGAGACGGGGTTTCACCATGCTGGCCAGGCTAGTCTCAAACTCCTGACCTCATGATCCGCCTGCTCGGCCTCCCAAAGTGCTGGGATTACAGGCATGAGCCACCGTATACCTGGCTCTAAATGACATCTTTAATTCACTCCTCCATGCTTGGTGTAAACAATAAATCGTTGCAATAGAAGAAAACAGACAGTGGAGGGACAGTGAAGGTGGATGGACAAAGTTTGGGTTTGGGTTAAAAAGACCCACGTCTCCCCTTAGGAGCTATGTCACCAGGGGCATGTGACTTAGTGACTTGGCTCTGCCTTGTCACTTACATTTCCCCCCATTTCTCAGGGACTGCCATGAGGATCAAAATCGTAATAGGTCCTAGGAGCAGGTCTGACACATACGAGGGGCTCTGTGTGTCTACTCGCTCATGCTGTGAGAAGAATGACACGAGACTGGCGAGCAGCAGAAACCAGGCTGTGCTAAGGACACAAAGCCAACTCCCACCTGAGCTTTGTGAAACATCTGTAAATTAATTGCTTTGACTTCTTCCAGCTGCTGGCGGAGGGCAACTAGCGTGTCCTGCTTCTCGTGGGTGTCCTTTTCCAGTAACTTCATTGCAATTTCCATTTCGGTTTTCATTCCAATTTGTAACTCCAGTTCTTTTTCCAGTTCCTTAAAAGGATATTTACAAGGAAAATGTTATTAAAATAGATCATAGAAATGTATTTAACTGGGGTTGAATCTCAGGTAATGCTTAAAATACAAACTGAAGGCGGGGCGCGGTGACTCACGCCTATAATCCTCAGCACTTTGGGAGGCTGAGGCGGGCGGATCACTTGAGGCCAGGAGTTTGAGAGCAGCCTGGCCAACATGGCAAAACCCCATCTCTACTAAAAATACAAAAATTAGCTGGGTATGGTGGCAGGTGCCTGTAATCCCAGCTACTCAGGAGGCTGAGGCAGGAGGATTGCTTGAATCCGGGAGGCGGAGGTTGCAATGTGCCGAAATCACACCACCATCGCACTCCAGTCTGGGTGACAGGGTGAGACTGTCTTAAAGAAAAAAACAAACCAAAACAAAACGAACAAACTGAAGGTGAGAATAGCTTAGGGAGATTGAAAAGAGTCTGTCTGGAGCAGGATTAGGTAGTGTTTCCCCTCTTCCTCACTGCACGGTTAAAGCTGGCTCCACATCAAGTCAACAGAAAGCTGGTCAGTGGCAGGATGAGCCTAGGTTCCAGCAACCATGTTTTCCATACCCACAGATCAGAACGCATGTTCTCAAAGAATATCTGTCTCGTTTGAGTGCTGGAAGGGATCTGATAGTGCAATGTTAGAATTTCTGGAATGGTTTGCTAGTTTATAGCAACAAAAGTGCAACCATTTTGAAATGGTTCTGTCCTGACCCAGGACATGTTTCCCTGCATCCATGCAAAGAAGCAAAGAATAAAGCAGGCACAAAACAGTGTTTACAAGTAACTCTGGTCACTGATGCACAGGTTGAGTGGAAATAAATAGGCCAGAGGTTATGACTGAGAGAACTGTATTGTCAAAGAAAACATTAATCTGGTCTCATAGCAATCCCTGTAAAAGATTTATAAAATGGCTGGGCGCAGTGGCTCATGCCTGTAATCCCAGCACTTTGGGAAGCCAAGGCAGGTGGATCACGAGGTCAGGAGTTCAAGGCCAGCCTGGCCAAGATGGTGAAACCCCGTTTCTACTAAAAATACAAAAAACTGGCCGGGCACAGTGGCTTTGGCCTGTAATCCCAGCACTTTGGGAGGCTCAGGAGGGCGGATCACAAAGTCAGGAGATGGAGAACACCTTGGCCAACATGCTGAAACCCCGTCTCTACTAAAAATACAAATATTAGCCAGGCATGGTGGCATATGCCTGTAATCCCAGCTACTCGGGAGGCTGAGGCAGAGAATTGCTTGAACCCAGGAGGCAGAGGTTGCAGTGGGCTGAGATCACGCCACTGCACTCCAGCCTGGGCAACAGAGCGAGACTCCATCTTGAAAAAAACCAAAAAAAGAAAAAAAAACAAAAAATAAAGATTTATAAAATGGGAAAAAATGTAAGTGACAATGCACAACTGAGTTGTAACCACAGACTTAAAAAAAAATTTTTTTAAGGCTGGGTGCGGTGGCTCACGCCTGTAATCCCAGCACTTTGGGAGGCCAAGGCGGGCGGATCAGGAGGTCAGGAGATCGAGACCATCCTGGCTAACACAGTGAAACCCCGTCTCTACTAAAAATACAAAAAAAAAAAAATTAGCCGGGCGAGGTGGCGGGCGCCTGTAGTCCCAGCTACTCGGGAGGCTGAGGCAGGACAATGGCGTGAACCCCGGGGAGCGGAGCCTGCAGTGAGCCGAGATCGCGCCACTGCACTCGAGCCTGGGCGACAGCGAGACTCTGTCTCAAAAAAAAAAAAAAAAAAATTTTTTTTTAATGAACAGCTTCTGACTTTCCATGAGCATCAGGACGGTTAAGCCTGTCTATGAAAAGTGTTGACAGAATTAACTTAGAGGGCTACTGGGAGACTCTTTCTAAAGACACTCGGTCTTGCACACTCACCAACCGGACTTTCTTCTCCTCTTTTAGCTGCTTCCACACATCACTATACATTTCATCCAGGCCTTGCCGAGTTTGCTTGTAAGTCTCCAGCTCAACTTTGGTATCCTGTTTTGTTATCTGTATCAAACAAGGACACCAAGAGGAATTGTTTGCTTATGGAAAGCAAGCTAATTATGAAGTAATTTCAAAATATACCACAATTTAAAAAAATGTAAGGTAATGTTTATTTTTTAAGCATGGTAGAAAAAGGTTAAAATTTGGCCGGGCGCGGTGGCTCACGCCTGTAATCCCAGCACTTTGGGAGGCCGAGGCGGGCGGATCATGAGGCCAGGAGATTGAGACCATCCTGGCTAACACGGTGAAACCCCGTCTCTACTAAAAATACAAAAAATTAGCCAGGCGTGGTGGTGGGCACCTGTAGTCCCAGCTACTTGGGAGGCTGAGGCAGGAGAATGGCGTGAACCCAGGAGGCGGAGCTTGCAGTGAGCCAAGATCGCACCTCTGCACTCCAGCCTGGGTGACAGAGCGAGACTCCATCCCCAAAAAAAAGAAGAATGAGAATAAGTCAATAGATATTTGAAAAGTTAAGTTCATAGGCTGGGTGTGGTTGCTCATGCCTGTAATCCCAGCACTTTGGGAGGCTGGGGCAGGAGGATCACTTGAGGTCAGGAGTTTGACATCAGCCTGGCCAACATGGTGAAACCCTGTCTCTAATAAAAATACAAAAATCAGTCGGGTGTGGTGGCATGTGCCTATAATTCCAGCTACTCGGGAGGCTGAGGCAGGAAAATCGCTTGAATCCAGGAGGTGGAGGTTGCAGTGAGCTAAGATCACGCTACTGCATTCCGGCCTGGGTGACAGAGAGCAAGACTCTGTTTCAAAAAAAAAAAAAAAGTTACGTTCATAACGCAATTTAATTTTCTTTAAAACAGAACAAGACTTGGCCAGGTGCAGTGGCTCATGCCTGTAATCCCAGCACTTTGGGAGGCCGAGGCGGGTGGATCATGAGGTCAGGAGATCGAGACCGTCCTGGCTAACACGATGAAACCCCGTCTCTACTAAAAATATCAAAACAATTAGCCAGGCATGGCGGCATGTGCCTCTAGTCCCAGCTACTCGGGAAGCTGAGGCAGGAGAATGGTGTGAACCCGGGAGGAGGAGCTTGCAGTGAGCCGAGATCGTGCCACTGCACTCCAGCCTGGGCGACAGAGCGAGACTCCATCTCAAGAACAAACAAACAAAAACAACAACAACAACAAAAAACAGAACAAGGGTCCGTTTGTGGGAAAAACCCTCATTCAACCCATCATCCAGTACTTATGAACATGTTTTCAGTACTGAGTGAATTTAGAAGTGAATCAGATATGGTCTCTTTTTTTTCTTTTTTTTGAGACGGAGTCTCACTCTGTCCCCCAGGCTAGAGTGCAGTGGCGCGATCTCAGCTCACTGCAGGCTCCCCCTCCTGGGTTCACACCATTCTTCTGCCTCAGCCTCCCAAGTAGCTGGGACTACAGGTGCCTACCACCACGCCCGGCTAATTGTTTTGTATTTTTAGTAGAGATGGGGTTTCACCGTCTTAGCCAGGATGGTCTCGATCTCCTGGCCTCGTGATCCGCCCGCCTTGGCCTCCCAAAGTGCTGGGATTACAGGCGTGAGCCACCATGCCCGGTCCAGATATGGTTTCTATCCTCAAGTCATCATGTGACAGAGCTGCAAGCCAACAATTCTACAAAACAGCGAAGGGACTGTATCATGGAAGGACACAAAGAGCAATGGGAATACAGGAGGATGGCCCAGGCCCGCCCACGGCCCCTGGGATGACATCATGGAGGACATGGCAGGTTAGTGGATGCTGAAGAACAAGTAGGAACTTCGGCATGCAAAGGCCCACAGGCCAGGCAGGGAGTCCCCGTCCAAGTGATCCAGGTGGTCTGAGAGTGACGTGGGCAGGGATGGTGGTGAGAGGCACTTTCTGACATAAGCAAGGCACCTTTGCATTCTGAAGACTGGGTTGTTCTTAAGCCATGAGCTTGAGATTGACAATAGGTGTGTCTGAGTGAGGAACACGCTGCCCAACTGTAAGGTCAATTTCTCACCTCTACACTCTTTTCACTTCTTTCTCGAATTAATTCATTTTGTTCTCTTAACTGCTGCTGTTCTTCTTGAAGTGAGCAAATTCGGTCTGTTGCAGCTGAAAGCTGATGAAGGAAAATTTTTACAGTTCTTAACATCAAAATTAATCTTATTGTTCAAATTAAAAACACTAATTTGGCATCTTCACAGTTGACAATGTATGTTCACAGGTTTGACATTTTATTTCCTTGTTTTCAATAGGTAATAATACATGGTTCCAAATTCCAAAGACATGAAAATGTATGTAGTAAAATCTCTCCTCGCCCTTGCCCCTAGCCATCTCTGCCCTCTCCAGATTTTCTCCCTCTACAAAAATGATAGCATACTGCTTAATGTGGACAAAGATTTATAGACACAAAAAATTAGAAACAGCCTGAATGTTCACTATTAGGGAAATAGTTAAATCATAGTGGAAGCATAAAACAAATATGTAGTCAATAAAATGTTTACAAAAGCTTTTAATCACTTGAGAACATACTTAAGATATAATACTAATACGCAAAAAAGGTTATATGGTATGCTCTCACCTGTATTTAAAAAAAATCAACTAGGTTAAAAATGCTTAAGAAAAGATGGAGTGGCTGGGTACAGTGGCTCACACCTGTAATTCCAGCACTTTGGGAGGCTGAGGTGGGTGGACTGCTTGAGCCCAGGAGTTCGAGACCAGCCTGGGCAACATGGTGAAACCCCATCTCTACAAAAAAGACAAAAATCAGCCAGGTGTGATGTCTCATGCCTGTAATCCCAGCTACTTAGGAGGCTGAGGTGGGAGGATGGCTTGAGCCCAGGAGGCGGAGGTTTCAGTGAGCTGAGATCATGCCACTGCACTCCATCCTGGGTGACAAAGCCACAGTCTGTCTCGAAAAAGAAAAAGAAAAGTTGGGAACAATACAAATCAAATAATAAAATGACAAGAATAGTTGTCACTTAGTAAAGGGGTTATGGGCTTTTTTCCTGACTCTTCTTTCTTTCCAGTTTTTCTAGCTAATGATCAGTAAAAGTATATTTAAATCACTAGAGGGAGAATTAAAGAATTTGCAGGGAGGAATAAAAAACAAATCATTGAAGACATGCCCAAGAGGACCTCTTCTTCCCCTGGAAGGACTTCTCATGGCTGACGGAAAAGCATAGAGAAGCAGGACGCTGTCAGGGACCTGCCTAAGGAGAGGCTGTCGCAAGAGGCAAGGCAGATGAGTAAACGCACCAAACAAACCCTCCTCATTCCAGCCTCATCACACAGCTTGCAGAGAGGAAGGTGCAGCTGGGGAGAAAGAAGCAAGATCTCTGTCCTTGGTGCATGGCTGGCTCTCGGCATCATTCACTAGTGGAGGGACCTCGAAGCACTGAACTCCTCACTTTCTCTGTCAACAGTGTCTAAACCCCCTGAGAATTACTCTCCACTTAGACTCAGAACCCAGGCCTGGGGTTTCTACACATAACTGCTGTGCCCCAAAAAAGAAACATCAAGGCTTTAAAGGGCGTGTTAGTTGCTCAAAGGGAAGAAGCAGGCAAAAACCATAAGCTAATTCCCACTCCGCTCTCTGGAGATGCAGAGAGCACACCCTGAAGAGGGCTATGCTTTTCACTAAGCACATTTCTTTGTTTTTTTAATTGAGACAGGGTGTTACTCTGTCTCACTGCAGCCTCCAACTCCTAGGCTCAAGTGATCCTCTCACCTCAGCCTCCCAAGTAGCTGGGAGTACAGGTGTGTGTCACCACACCTAACTTTCAAATTTTTTGTGGAGACGGGGTGTTGCCATGTTGCCCAGGCTGGTCTCAAACTCCTGGGCTCAAGCAAGTCTTCCGCCTTGGCCTCCCAAAGAGCTGGGATTTACGGGCATGAGCCACCACACCTGCCTGAAGCACATTTTCTATTACAATCATTTGCCTTTAAAGAAAACATAACCTGGCTGAGCGCAGTGGCTCACGCCTGTAATCCCAGCATTTTGGGAGGCCAAGGTGGGCAGATCACAAGGTCAGGAGATTGAGACCATCCTGGCCAACACGGTGAAATGCCGTCTCTACTAAAAATACCAAAAAAAAAAAAAAATTAGCCGGGCGTGGTGGCAGGCGCCTGTAGTCCCAGCTACTCGGGAGGCTGAGGCAGGAGAATGGCGTGAACCCGGGAGGCGGAGCTTGGGAGCTTGCAGTGAGCGGAGATCACATCACTACTGCACATCAGCCTGGGAGACAGAGCAAGACTCTGTCTCAAAAAAAAAAAAAAAAGAAAGAAAGAAAAAAGAAAACATAACCGAAGTTGGGCTCAGTGTCTGTAATCCTAGCATTTTGGGAGGCCAAGGTGGGTGGGTCACTTTAGCCTAGGAGTTTGAGACCAGCCTGAACAACGAAGCGAGACCCCGTCTCTACAAAAAGTTAAAAAATTAGCCGGGTGTTGGTGGTGTGTACCTGTAGTCCCAGCTACTGGGAGGTTGAGGCAGGAGGGTCTCTTGAGCCCAGGAGTCTGAGGTTACAGTAAGCTATGATTGCCCCACTGCACTCCAGCCTGGGTGACAGAGTGAGACCCTGTCTCAAAAAGCAGAAAAACCCCATATAACTCTGCTTAGTTTCAAAAGCTAAAGTGGAGCTTCATCAAAGCACGCCATCTTGACTGAGATGCAGTGAATCTGCTTGTTCTAAAATCAAACAACTCGAGTGCTCCCACGTGGCAAGTGTTGTCCTAAGCACACTTACAAGATACTAGTCTTAATCTTTGCAACAGTAGTGTAAAGTATGTATTATTACCTAATTTGGAGGTGAGAAAAGTGACGCTCAAAGCCCTGCCTACCAAGGTGACTGTGAAGCCTCCAATCCTAAGTTCCATGAAGTTTCTCCCATGACACCCCCATCTACGACACTGTCTTGAAGTTCCTTCTGCTCACACAAATCTGAGCTCCTTTCCTGAAAGCCTTTCAGGGTTGGCGCCTCAGGAGGGAGCAGTCAGCTTTAAGGGAGCCTTACACGGGGTCCCTCATTACAGAGATGGGCTCTGAGGCTCTCCTCTCTGCTGTAACCCACCTCCATGCCGTGGAGGTGTTCCTTCTCAAGCCCCTCTCAGAGCCCTTGTCCTTCTAGGTGGGAGGCCTGGGCAGCCGGGGACTGCTACCTGTGGAAAGCCTCAGAAGGGCTGAGCACCCCCTCCTGCTAACAGGAGACAAGATGTGTCCACCAAGGAGACTGCCGGGCAGCTGGCAGCAAGCTCTCTTCCTCGGCTCAGCCCTCCTTTGTCCTGTCCTTTCATTCTCTCTTCCTAGTGAGAAAGCAGAGAAAGACCGCACTGTGGGGAGGCTGGTTGCATGCTCCTGAGGCCAAAGCAGAAGGGCTAGGCTAGGATACTTATTCCTTATGACAGAGTCTGTGCTTTCTGGGGCAGCAGGGAGGCACAAGGCATCACGGGAAGGGCAGAAAAAGAGGAAGACACGGCACTTCCACAACACAAGCTGGGCTTTTCCAAAGAACAATTTCCTTCTATGGGATGACTCTGAGGTGATAAAATCTAAGTCACTTAGAACTAGCTCGTGATCAGCTGCAGTGTCTCATTGGGAGCCTGGGACAGGGCAGAACACAGACATTCTCCTGTCCCACGTGGGGCAGCTGGAGGCTAGTAAGTCCCCTTCCTACCAGCAGGAAGCTCTGCTATCACAGACCGACTACAGCATTTCTTTTAACCTTGGGTCATTCTGTTTTGTCTAAAAATTTCAATAAAACTTACAAACCTCTTCTTGAAGCTTTGAATTAGTCTTTTCCAAGCCATCTATCTTGGTTTGAAGATCCCCAACTGTGCAGCTGTAGAAAATAAGAATATTAGGTAAACATAAACTTATAAAAGCTGACTGTTTTCTCAATCTGTAAACAGTAAGAGAGATTCCTAGATTTCCTGTATGAAATGGAAAGGCAGAGGGTCTCCAATTAACTCAGAGAAGATGAGAATTCTAAATATACATTTGCGACATACTTTTCAGTAAGTTTTATCCCTAAAATTTAATCTTTCTTATTTTGAGGCGAAGTCTTGCTCTGTCGCTCAGACTAGAGTGCAGTGGAGTGATCTTGGCTCACTGCAACCTCTGCCTCCCGGGTTCAAGCGATTCTCCAGCCTCAGCCTCCCAAATAGCCTAGACTACAGGTGCGTGCCACTGCACCCGGCTAATTTTTTTGTATTTTTAGTAGAGACGGGGTTTCACCATGTTGGCCAGGCTGGTCTCGAACTCCTGACCTCAGGTGAGGCTGCCCACCTTGGCCTCCCAAAGTGCTGGGATTACAGGCATGAGCCACTGTGCCCGGCCTATTTCTTTTTTAGTCATCTGGAAAGAGAATTTTTTTCTCCCAACACAAATGGTGATAGAAACCAAAATGTGTTGGCAGTCATATACCTAAAGTAAAATTCATTAACAAGGTATTAGTATTTTTGGGTAGAAGGATTCAAGGTGTTTTTTTTGTTTGTTTGTTTTGAGACACAGTCTTGCTCTGTTGCCTGGTCTGGAGTGCAGTGGCGCGAGCTCAACTCACTGGAACCTCCACCTCCTGGGTTCAAGTGATTCTCCTGCCTCAGCCTCCCAAATAGCTGGGACCACAGGCGCCCGTCAACACCCCCGGCTAATTTTTTGTATTTTTAGTAGAGACGGGGTTTCACTGTGTTAGCCGGGATGGTCTCGATCTCTTGACCTCGTGATCCGCCCGCCTTGGCCTCCCAAAGTGCTGGGATCACAGGCGTGAGCCACTGCGCCCGGCCCCAAGGTGTTTTTAAATCCCTTTTACACCTTCCCCATTTAAAAAATATTCTTTAATAATATATACTACTTTTTTGTTGTTTGTTTTTGAAACAGGGTCTTGCTCTGTCACCCAGGCTGGAGTGCAGCGGTGTGATCATGGCTCACTGCAGCCTCAACCTCCAAGGCTCATGATCCTCCCACCCTGGCCTCCCACCTTGCCACCAGGCCCAGCTAATTTTTGTATTGTTTGTGGAGGTGGGGTTTCACTATGTTGCCCAGGCTGATCTTGAACTCCTGGGCTCAGGTGATCCTCCGCCCGCCCCAGCCTCCCAAACTGCTGAGATTACAAGCATGAGCTTCCACACCTGGCCTCTAAGCACTTTAAATGCATCAACTCATTTAATCTTCCCCACAATTCAATGAGGTATATCCTATTGTCAGCATATTTTACAGACAAGGCAGCCATAATTTTATATAAAAGAATTCACTCAAGTTCACGTGTCTACAAAGGGGTGCTGGCATCTGAACCCAGGGAATCTGGCTCTAGAGCCTGTACTTCTGGGCAACAGGCCATGCTGCCAAAGACCAGTCCCTGTTGCCAGTGAGTGGGGGATAAAGAAACAAACTTAGCAAGGCTAATGAACCAAGGCTTAGGAACCGGGAGACAAATATAAAAATACAAAGACACAAAATGAAAAAGGGAAAAAAACCAAAAGATACAGAGGGAATGGAAAGTTTTAAGAGTATACAATTGTCAATTCTGTGCCAACTTGATAATTTAGAAAATACCCCAGATTTTATACTTTTCTTAAAAATATAGGCCTGACGCAGTAGCTTGCACCTGTAATCCCAGCACTTTGGGAGGCTGAGGCGGGCGGATCACAACATCAGGAGATCGAGACCATCCTGGCTAACATGGTGAAACCCTGTCTCTACTAAAATACAAAAAATTAGCCAGGCGTGGTGGCGGGTGCCTGCAATCCCAGCTACTTGGGAGGCTGAGGAAGGAGAATGGCGTGAACCTGGGAGGTGAAGCTTGCAGTTAGTGGAGATCATGCCACTGCACTCCAGCCTGGGCGACAGAACAGGACTCTGTCTCAAAAAAATAAATAAATAAATAAATAAAATAAAAATAAATAAAAATATAAATGACTGGCCAGGCGCGGTGGTTCACACCTGCAATCCCAGCACTTTGGGAGGCCGAGGCGGGTGGATCACGAGGTCAGGAGATCGAGACCATCCTGGCTAACACAGTGAAACCCAGTTTCTACTAAAAATACAAAAAATTAGCCAAGTATGGTGGCAGATGCCTGTAGTTCCAGCTACTCGAGAGGCTGAGGCAGGAGAATGGCGTGAACCTGGGAGGCAGAGCTTGCAGTGAGCCGAGATCGTGCTACTGCACTCCAGCCTGGGCGACAGAGCAAAACTCCGTCTAAAAAAAAATATATGACAAAAGAAAGATATATCCTCAAAAGAAAACCTAGATGAACTAACAACTAAGCAAAAACTGAAAAGCTAGCAACGTATTGCCTCATAAATGCTTTGAGCTTCATAAATTTTTTTTTTGAGACACAGTCTCACTCTGTCACCCAGGCTGGAGTGCAGCGGCGCAATCTCGGCTCACTACAACCTCTGCCTCCCAGGTTCGAGTGATTCTCTTGCCTCAGCCTCGGGTAGCTGGGACTACAGATGCCCGCCACCATGTCGGTTAATTTTTGTATTTCTAGTAGAGATGGGGTTTCACCATGTTGGCCAGGTTGATCTTGAACTCCTGATCTCAGGTAATCCATCTGCCTCGGCCTCCCAAAGTGCTGGGATTACAATCGTGAGCCACCACGCCTCGCTGCTTCATATTCGCAAGGGGCAAATAATGCCCATGATCTAGAAGCTAGCTGTTTCCAGGCATAAGGAAAAGCTTACTAATTCATTTTGCAATGCTACATAACCCTGACATGATGGCGGAGAAAGAAAACTATAACATTTCAGCAAGTCAGGTTACTTTTTTTTTTTTTTTGAGATGGAGTTTCGCTCTTGTTGCCCAGGCTGGAGTGCAATGGTGCAGTCTCAGCTCACTGCAACCTCCGTCTCCCAGGTTCAAGCGATTCTCCTGCCTCAGCCTCTCGAGTAACTGGGATTACAGGCATGCGCCACCATACCTGCCTAATTTTGTATTTTTAGTAGAGATGGGGTTTCTCCATGTTGGTCTTGAACTCCCAACCTCAGATGATCCACCCATGTCGGCCTCCCAAAGTGCTGGGATTACAGGTGTGAGCCACCACACCCAGCCAGGTTACATGTTAAAAGGATAATTGAATTATTGAAACTATGATCCTGGCTGGGCGAGGTGGCTCATGCCTATAACCCAGCAGTTGGGAGGCTAACCAGGGAGGATTGCTTGAGGCCAAGAGTTTGAGACCACCTTGGGCAACAGAGTGAGACCCTGTCTCTACAAAAAATACAAAAAATTAGCCAGCTGTAGTGGTGCATGCCTGTAGTTCCTGCTACTTGGGAGGCTGAGGTGGGCAAATCACCTGAGCCCAGGGAGGTGGAGGCTGCAGTGAGCCACGATTGTACCACTGCACTCCAGCCTGGGTGACAGAGTAAGACCTTGTCTCAAAAAATCATAATAAAAAATATTATGATCAAGTGGAGTTTATTCCTGTGATACAGGAATGGTCCAGTATGAAGAAGTCTATTAATAAAATACACCACATCAGTAGATTAAGGGATGAAAACCATGATTACTTTAATGGACACTAAAAGGTATTTGATAAAATTCAATATCTATTTCTTATAAATACTCTCAATAAACTAGGAATCAACCAAAAAACCCTTTCAAAAAATAGCCAACATCACAGTTAAGAAGAGCCTCAGGCTGGGTGTGGTGGCTCACGCCTGTAATTCTAGCACTTTGGGCGGCTAAGGTGGGAGGATTGCGTGAGCCCAGGAGTTTGAGACCAGTCTGGGCAACATGGCAGAGCGCTGTCTCTACAAAAAATACAAAAATTAGACAGGAGGGGTGACGTGTGCTTGTAGTCCCAGCTACTTAGGAGGCTGAGGTGGGAGAATCAATTGCCTGAGCCTGGGAATTCGAGGCTACAGTGAGCTGAGATCACGCCACTACACTTCAGCCTGGGCAACAGAGTGAGACCCTGTCAAAAAAAAAAAAAAAAGTAAAAACAGCCCCAGAGCGATGTGTCCCTAACTACAATGGGAGGAACATGCCAGCTTCTTCACCTGGCTTTTGGGGCCAGAGAGGCGGCCCCTGCAGAGAACTGTAATGTGCAATGTACTCTCTAGAGGGGACTCAAAGGGAATAACATGTCTCTCCACATTCCCCACGAATACCTCCAAGGATTAGTGTTTCATGAAACACATCCACAGATTTCCAGCAAAAAAAAAAAAAAAAAAAATCAAGATAAAGATGCCTGTGATCACCAGTACATTGCTCTGGAGGGCCTAGCCCAGTGGTTTTCAACTCTTTTTTTCTGGCCTAATGCACTGGGTGCTGTGTGCTGATTCCCAGCAGCAACAGTGCTTGCCAGGAAGGGATTTCCAGCCACGTGGCTGTGGGGCGAGGAATGGAGAGTCCAGGTTTAATGTAGTCACCTCTCTGTATTATGTAACTGCAAAAAGCACAGAATAAAGATTTCCCAAGAGTTTATCAAGAAGAAATCATACTTCTTCAGTTTGTACCAATAAATGTTGCCTGAATGATGACCCTTTTGTCTTGGTTCGGAAACAAGTTATTTATAAATATGTGGCAACTCAAAGAAGTTCCATGAAACAATGACAGGATACCGAGTATGTAACTGTCATATTGGAAAAAAAGGAGTCTTACCTCAAATGCCGGTTAAGTTCTTCCACGTAATTTTTTTGATCAAGGACATCAGTAATTCTTTCATGCCTTTTAAAAGGAGCATAAGAAGGGAGAACTTTTTTTATTAATGGTTAATACTTTGTAACTGTTCCCCAATCTTCCAATCACCTTGTAGAAGTCAAGAAACCAAGAGACAGAAGAGCTCAGTAACACCCACACCCCAGAGTACAGACAGAAAGCCACCCTGGGGCACAGTAGCCAGCGTCTCCAGGACCAGGCTGCCAGGAGAGTGGGCTCCCTGCAGACCAAGGTTTCAGGATGAGCAAGCAAGGTGAAGATACCAACCTGCCACCTGCAAATGGCTCGACATAACCCTTATGATACAGAAGGAAAGGAGCGCACGGGACTTTTCAAAACACAAAGCTGATCAGTCTAAAGTCTAGGCCAGTTTGGATTAAAAAAAAAAAAACAAAACTGGTCGGGTGCGGTGGCTCACGCCTGTAATCCCAGCACGTTGGGAGGCCAAGGTGGGCAGATCACGAGGTCAGGAGATCGAGACCATCCTGGCTAACACGGTGAAACCCCGTCTCTACTAAAAATACAAAAAATTAGCCAGGCGTGGTGGCGGGTGCCTCTAGTCCCAGCTACTCCGGAGGCCGAGGCAGGAGAATGGCATGAACCCGGGAGGCAGAGCTTGCAGTGAGCCGAGATCGTGCCACTGCACTCCAGCCTGAGCAACAGAGTGAGACTCCGTCTCAAAACAAAAAACAAACAACAAAAAAACCCACAACTATTTATGCTCATCATTTCTACAGAAAAAGGAAAAAGAAAAATAATAAGTGCTGTAATCCCAGCATTTTGGAAGGCCAAGGCAGGTAGATCATGTGAGCCCAGGAGTTTAAGACCAGCCTGGGCAACATAGCGAAACCCTGTCTCTACAAAAAAAATACAAAAATTAGCTGGGGATGGTGGTGTGCGTCTGTGTTCCCTCCACCTCCTAAGGAGGATTGCTTGGGCCCGGGAGGTTGAGCTACACTGAGCCGTGATCATGCCACTGCACTCTAGCCCTGGTGACAGAGTGAGACCCTGTCGCAAAAAAAAAAAAAAAAAAAAGATCTTTAACATTTTAAAGTTAGGTTCTCCTAATTTGTTTTTTATTCTTTTCTATGGAGCATTAGGCAAGTAAGGCTCTCTTAATTTCTTTACATACATATGTACATATGTAATCCACATAAAAGGGGATTATCCTACACACGTTCATGCTATAGGTACTGGATTTGTTTTCTGGTATCGTCATTTTTTTCCTTTACTTGTTCTGCTCTCCCAGATTGCCCATACTGACAGCCTGTGGAGAGTATCTTTTTTTTTTTTTTTTTTTTTTTTGAGACAGGGTCTTGCTCTGTGACCAGGCTGGAGTGCAGTGGTGCGATCTCAGCTCACTGCAACCTCCGCCTCCTGGATTCAAGCGATTCTCCTGCTTAAGCCTCCTGAGTAGCTGGGACTATAAGGTGTGCGCCACCATGCCCAGCTAATTTTTTGTATTTTTAGTAGAGATGGGGTTTCACCATGTTGGTCAGGATGGTCTCGATCTCCTGACCTCGTGATCTGCCTGCCTTGGCCTCCCAAAGTGCTGGGATTACAGGCATAAGCCACTGCACCCAGCCAGAGTACCCTGCTATGTGCATATAATCAGAATATTTAATATACATATAGTACATATAATTAAGATATAAAATAGGCTGGGCATAGTGGCTCACGCCTGTAATCTCAGCACTTTGGGAGGCCGAGGTGGGCGGATCACGAGGTCAGGAGATCAAGACCATCCTGGCTAACACGGTAAAACCCCGTCTCCACTAAAAAATACAAAAATTAGCCGGGCACGGTGGTGGACACCTGTAGTCCTAGCTACTCGGGAGGCTGAGGCAGGAGAATGGCGTGAACCGGGGAGGCAGAGCTTGCAGTGAGCCAAGACAGCGCCACTGCACTCCAGCCTGGGCAACAGAGTGAGACTCTGCCTCAAAAAACATATATATATATACATATATATATATACACAAAAACACTAAGAATTTTGTTTACAAAAACGGGATATACGTACTCCTCAGCATCATACTTTCCTCATTCAATATAGTATAGTCTCATTCAATATACCAGTAGATCTACTTTATTCTTTCTTATGTTTGCAAAATATACCATAGTGTGGAATATTACAGATGTTCCATAATTAATTCAATTTTTTCCTTACTGGTAGATACTCAGTTTATTTCCAGCTTTTTTTTTTTTTGACATTAAAAGTCAAATTTTAATATTTGAAATTAAAATTTTATTTTGTGGCTGGGTGCGGTAGTACACACCTGTAATCCCAGCACTTTGGGAGGCCGAGGTGGGCAGATCACCTGCCCTGCCCACCCCCACCGGGCCCAATCGCGCAGTCCAACCTGGATTTGCTCTTTTGGCCGAAATTCCCCATCCCCGCCCTCCCCTCCAGCCCCACCACGCCCGGCTTTGGGGCCTCCGCTAGTCTTTGGCAATTTCCGTCGGCAGACCCGGCGCTCGGCTAGGCCCAAAGACCTGCCTTTGCGAGAATTTTATTAAAAATGTGACGTGGTGGACGCAGTGGGTCACGCCTGTAATCCCAGCACTTTGGGAGGCCGAGACGGGCGGATCATGGTCAGGAGTTCGAGACCAGCCTGGCCAATATGGTGAAACCCCGTCTCTAAAAACACAAAAATTAGCTGGGCTTGGTGGCGCGCACCTGTAGTCCCAGCTATTCAGGAGGCTGAGGCAGAAGAATCGCTCAAAGCCGGGAGGTGGAGGTTGCGGTGAGCCAAGATTGTGCCACTGGACTCCGGCCTGGGCAACAAAGCCAGGCTCTGTCTCAGAAAAAAAAAAAAAAAAAAAAAAAAGTGACGTACAACGCAATACTTACTCCTTGCCACCATCAAGATCCTGCACATCCTTAAGGTAGAGGGAAAAATCTATTACTCCAACCTAAACAAAATAAAATGCACAAGTTTAAATAAAATGTCCTATTTTTCATAAACCTTACAACCTTTGAAATTCAGGGTATTTACTTTCTTATCTCTTTCCTATGAACATTTAGTTAGGTCAACCAGCTCTGTGAAGTGGAAATCAATTGAACAAACCAAAAAAACCTAATCCTATCACCTTCTAGAAGAAAAACTTACCAGATGTCAGATTTCAGAGACTATTCTGAAATTTCATGACCTAGTTTAGTTTTCTCTGTTTATTCAATAACCACATTGTTTACAAAGATCAACAAAATTATTTGTTTACAAAGTAATAATAATAATAATAAAAAGTTCTGGATCTCTAAAGTGGTGACCTTGGCCAGGCATGGTGGCTCACGCCTGTAATCCCAGCACTTTGGGAGGCCGAGGCGGGTGGATTGCCTGAGGTCAGGAGTTCGAAACCAGCCTGGCCAGCATGGTGAAACCCTGTCTCTACTAAAAATACAAAAATTAGCCAGGCATGGTGGCAGGTGCCTGTAATCCCAGCTAATCGGGAAGCTGAGGCAGGAGAATCGCTTGAACCTGGGAGGCGGAAGTTGCAGTGAGCTGAGATTGTGCCATTGCACTCCAGCCTGGGCAACAGAGTGAGACTTCATCTCAAAAAAATAAAAATAAAAAAAAATAAAGTGGTGACCTTAACTGACATTTCTGAGTCCTTCTTCCCCCAAATCTTGGTAAAATGGTCTAATTAGTATTTCAGGAAAATTCTCCATCCCTTAGGTACAAGGGAGAACCAAGACCCCTTACACATCTAAACAACAACGGCTTTGCCAAGAAATAAAGCACTTGAGAATGAATAAGTGAAGTCATTCTTATCTGAAATACAGGAAAACTGGGTGTACCCTAAATGTTCATCAATAGAGAAAATTTGAAATCAATCATGTTACAGCCATATCACAGAACCTATGCAACTATAACAAAGAATGCAGTAGATATATTTGCAGAAATATAGAAAAGCTGGGCACGGTGGCTCATGCCTGTAATCCCAGCACTTTGGGAGTCTGAGGCGGGTGGATGGCTTGGTCTCAGGAGTTCAAGACCAGCCTGGGCAACACAGTGAGACCCTGTGTCCACAAAAATACAAAAATCAGCTGGGTGCAGTGGTACGTGCCTGTAGTCCCAGCTACTTGGGAGGCCGAGGTGAGAGGATTGCTTGAGCCCAGGAGGTTAAGGCTACAGTGAGCTGAGATCATGCCACTGTACTCCAGCCTGGGTGACAGAGTGAGACACTGCCAAAACAAAAGACAAAACAAAAAAACAACAAAACTCCAGGATACAATTTCAAGTCAAAGAATCATATGTACAATCTCATTATAGTAATCCTACTTATGTTGCAACCAAGCCTATGTATAATGGTTCTAACACATGTCTGCAACCTCTCTGACATACCTACCAAAAGGAATCTATATTTCCAACCTTCAACTCTGGGAGGTCTTAGTGCCTGTCTTGATAAGTAAAATGCAGCAGAAATGATGCCGTGTGGCTTCTGCAGCTAGGTTAAAAGGGCAACACAGCTTCCACCACGTAAACATAGAGATGTCCAAGAAACCCCTGCCATTCCAGCCCCCAGCTCCTTGGTCTTCTCAGCACAGCAGACAGACGCGGGAGAGAGCAAGCCTTCAGGTGATTCCAGCTCCAGCCATCACCTGACTGTAATCACATGAGCTCTTGAACAAGAACCGACTAACTGAACCCAGTTAGCCCCCAGCTGTGAAAGATACAGTGATTGTTACTGTTTAAGTGCTGTTGCTGACTTGTTACACAGTAATAGAAGACCAGAAAATATTTAATTTAAAACAAAACCTACGTGAACATAAATGTATAGAAAAAGTAGAAAAGCTTCTAGAAAAATGTTCCCCAGAATCTTTACCATCACCTGTGGGAAAGGGAGCAGGACTGTGGCTGGGGCGGGGGTTGGGGTGAGAAGAGGAGGTTCAACTTCTCTTTTCACATATTATATACTTTGGTATTGCCTAACTTTTTTCAACAAGGAAGCATTTCCTTTATAATAAAAAACCAAATCATAAAAACATACAGCCGGAAAAAACCAACAGAAAGATGAGAAAGAATTAATGCCCAAAGCAAAAATTAATGGATTAGAAAGCAAATAAAGCCCTACTCCCAAAATAGAATTGATAAATAAGAGAGCTGGTTTGTCAAAGTTCAACCAAGCAGACAAATTTCTACTAAATGTGATCAATATTTAGCAAATACACATCACAAATGAGAACAGTGATTTTTCAAAAGCTGTAAGAGAATACTTTCATACAACTCTAGCTTAATAGATCTGAATGAAATGGTTTCTAAAAAAATTATAAATGACTTTAAAAATTGTCTTAAGACGTAGGAAATCAATAAATTGATCAAAACTATGCTAAAAGTTAAAGTGGTCAAAGAACAAAGATCAAAAAAGGCATAAGGGTGAAGTGGTCATACCAGTAAGTTCTAGCAAGCCTGCATAGAAAAAATAATTCCTGATCTAATAAACTGTGGTAGAAAACAAGAAAAGGAAGCCTATTTTCCAGTTTATTTTATTTTTATGGTTTTTTTTTTTTTGAGATGGGAGTTTCGCTCAGTTGCCCACAGTGGAGTGCAGTGGTGCCATCTGAACTCGCTGCAGCCTCTGCCTCCCAGGTTCCAGCGATTCTTCTGCCTCAGCCTCCTGGGTAACCGGGATTACAGGCACACACCACCACGCCCAGCTAATTGTTGTATTTTTGGTAGAGACGGGGTTTCACTATATTGGTCAGGGCGGTCTCGACCTCCTGACCTCATGATGATCTGCCCACTTTGGCCTGCCAAAGTGCTGGGATTATAGGTGTGAGCCGCCACACCCGGCCTTCCAGTTTATGAGGCTAATATAATTCTGACACCGAAAGGTGGCAAAGACAGTATAGAAAATTCAGAATAGTTTCACTTACAAGCAGAGACACAAAAATTCCAAACAGTAAACATATGAAATCCAGGGGTTTACAATGATCAGGTAGGGATTATTTTAGAAATTCAGAGATAGTATGCAATAAGAAACCTATGAATTAGTTCAATTATATTTATGGGTTAAAAACAGGTTGACGTGTTGATAGATCCAAAAAAAGTATCTGACAACATTCAACGTTCATCTCTTAAAAAAAACACAAAGTAGGCCGGGCACGGTGGCCCATGCCTGTAATCCCAGCACTTTGGGAGGCCAAAGTGGGCGGATCACGAGGTCAGGAGTTCAAGACCAGCCTGGCCAACATAGTGAAACCCCATCTCTACTAAAAATACAAAAAAATTAGCCGGGCATGGTGGCAGGCACCTGTAATCCCAACTACTCAGGAGGCTGAGGCAGGAGAATCACTTGAACCCAGGAGGCGGAGGTGGCAGTGAGTGGAGATTACGCCACTGCACTTCAACCTGGGCGACAGAGTAAGACTCCATCTCAAAAAAAAGAACAAAACAAAACAACAACAACAACAACAACAAAACACAGAGTAAACTGGAGTGGAATAGCACTCTCTAAACATGAGAAACAGCATCCCTCAGACATCAGCAGAAAACATGTATACTTTATGACAACACACTATAGGCACTGCCATTCAAGATAGTACTAGACCAGAATGCTCACTCATGTCTATTAATTAATTAAAATCTCAATGGAGTTTTTATTCTGGAATTTGACAAAATGATGTTCAAGTTCATCTGGCAGAATGGATGGCCCACAAATATTTGAAACAGAAGTACAGCAGAGTAGGCAGGCACTTAACTACCAGAGTCTAGAATATACCATGTGGCTCCAGTCGTTCAAAGAATGTGCCACTGGCATAGGAACACAGATTCAGATTTACAACAGAAGAGTCCAGAAATAAACCAATGCATATTATGGATATTTCACATATAAGTGGAATTTCAAATTAGTAGAAAAAATATATTGTATGATGATATGGCAAAAACTGGTTAACTATTTAGAAAAGAAATTTAGATTCCTACTTCACACTATGCCAAAACAAATGGCAAAAATGTGTAAAATTTACCCAAGTAGAAGCAGAAGGCCTTGGCCTGGCCCTCCAGGGTCCCAGACTGTGGAGATTGGAGGGGCAGGTCTGGCCTTTCCTGGGTCAGCACAGGGTACCCAGGTAGGGGCACAAGCTCACCATCCATCGGCCAGCCTAGTTGTGTTTGAAGACGTATTCCTTGTCATCCACATTGGGCTTCATTGTCACTACCAGGCTTCCAGCCAGTGGGACAAACTTCCCCATGCTCGTCTGTGTACTGGAAGGCCTGGACCAGCTGCAGAGCCTCATCCATGGAGCACCCCACAGGCAAATCATTAACAGTGATCTGGCAAAAGTCACCCTTGCCATCGATGATAAAGAGGCAGGGTAGGCAATGCCCTCATTGGTTTTCAGCACGCGGTAATCCTTAGACAAGCTTCCCATCACATCAGCGGGTGGGGGATGCTCAGGGGCCCAAGCTTCCCTACTTCTGGGGGTTGTTGATCCAAGCCAGGTGGGTGAACTAAGTCTACCCAGACACCCAGCACTTTGCAGCCCAGCTTGTGGAAATCCTCGGCATGGCTGCTGAACGTGATGTTCTCCGTGGGCCACAGAAAAATGAAGTCCAGAGGGTAGAAAAAGAGGATGATGTACTTCCCTTTGTAGCCCACAGCTTCACCTCCTGGAAGGCACCATCCACCAGGGCAGTGGCCTTGAAGTCAGGGGCTGGCTTTTTGAGCTGCGACTGACTGGAAGCCATGACTGAAAGCTGTGGGGGTAAAGGTTGGACAGACTGACAACCAGACGTATGGACCCGGGTTCCAGCGCCCCACATTTGATATTAAAAGTTAGGGTAATTTTTAGATAGGGAAGGACCTTCAAAGCACAATACCTTAGAAGGTATAAAGGAAACATCTGCTAAATCTGGTTGCCAAAAATTAAAAATAAAAAACTTACAGGGCAAACCACCCCTGAGAAACCAGAAAAAAAATTTATAACAAATAATTCTGAAAAAGGGTCAATGTGCTTAGTCTTTAATAAAGAAGTAGAGAAAGAAAACTCAAAAATGGACAAAGAATATGAAAAGATAAACACAAATGCTGAACCACCAATGGCAAATAACAGGAAAATACTTGTAAATTTGAGATAATGAGTTGTTTTGTCCACGAGGCTGAAAAAGACTGAGAATGCTCATCACATCCAGTGTCAGGAGGAAATGTGTTCTCTCCCACACTGCTGGTGGGTATATAGAATGAAGACCTTTCTGGAGGTCCGTTTTACATTATCTAGCAAAATGTAGCCTGTATACTTTGACACAACAACCCCAAATTTATCCTAAGGAAATACATGGACAAGAGTACAGAGAACTTCAAGGATGTCTATAATATTGGTGTTTTTTTTCCAGACAGAGTCTGGCTCTGCTGCCCGGGCTGGAGTGCAGTGCAGTGGCATGATTATAGCCCACTGCAGCCTTGATCTCCCAGGCTCAAGCAACCCTCCCGCCTCAGCCTCTAGAGTCGCTGGGATGACAGACAGCATGCCACCATGCCCAGCTAATTTTTTAAATTTTTGGTAGAGACAAGGTCTCACTATGTTGCCCGGCTGGTCTCCAATTCCTGGGCTCCAGTGATCCTCCTACCTTGGCCTCCCAAAGTGTTGGAATTACAGGCGTGAGCCATGTGCCCAGCAACAGTATTGTCACAATATGGCAACAATCTAAATTAATAAGGTACTGGTTACATAATGGTACGTTAAAAAATGAAATACTACATAGTCATTTTAAATGGTTTATGTCTCTCGTTATTGAGAACTGTGTGGAATACATTGTTAAAATTTTTAAAATTACAAAACGGTGTGCTTAAAATAATCATAGTTTGGTTTCATAAAAAAAGAAACCCTTCAAACATCTCACTCTAAAATACACAAACATATACACACACACATGCATGCACACACCTTTATTCATCTGCTGGAAGGGTGTATACCATAATTTAACACTGAATTATTGGTCTCAGAGTGATGAGAATATGTGTGATGTTTAGTGTTTTTTCAAAAATATTTCTCTGAATTCAAAAAAAGATATTTTTCAACATGCAAAGACAATCAAACTTTTTTTTTTTTAAAAGGAGGAGAGGTTACAAATAAACACTGACCTGCACATGGAAGGATCAGGGAATCTTTAGATTCACCCAACACAATGCAGGAAAAAGGCTGGGAATTTTGCTAGATAGTGTAAAATAATCTCTTTTTTCCGGGCAGTGGCCCAGCCACAGCTGCAGGTGCCCCAAAGAGGGGGTCGAAGTGAGGAATGGGTTAGGGTGCCTATTCCCCCTCACACATTTACAGTCCCTGCCACCAGGAGTTTAGGCCTTGGCTCTGGTCACCAGCTCCCATGCAGGAAGAAAGCCCATCCCAAGAGGGCTGTCCTTCCCACAGAGCACTCTACACCTTACTGGTTACTCTCCTTTGTGCCATTTTATCAACTGACTTCCCAAATCTCTCCTGACTCTATCTTCCTACTCCCCATCCAGCCTGGAGGGACTTCTAGACTAGTCTCCTCAAGGCTTTTGCTGTATCTATTCTTGGCCACTTCCAACTCATAACCTGAATGGCCGCTAGATTGAGCTTTCCCAAACCCAGGCGTCATCATTTCAGTGTACTTTTTAAAAAACTCCAACAGCTCCCCAAAGCTCAGGATAAAAGGGATAAAAGCTACACCCTTCAGGCAGGGCACAGTGGCTCACACCTGTAATCCCAGCACTTTTGGAGGCCGAGGCGGGTGGATCACGAGGTCAGGAGATCGAGACCATCCTGGCTAACACGGTGAAACACCATCTCTACTAAAAAAAAAATACAGGCAGGGCACAGTGGCTCATGCCTGTAATCCCAGCACTTTGGGAGGCTGAGGTGGGCAGATCACGAGGTCAGGAGATCGAGACCATCCTGGCTAACATGGTGAAACCCCGTCTCTATTAAAAATACAAAAAATTAGTTGGGTGTGGTAGCGGGCGCCTGTGGTCCCAGCTACTCAGGAGGCTGAGGCAGGAGAATGGCGTGAACCCGGGAGGCGGAGCTTGCAGGGAGCCGAGATCGCACCACTGCACTCCAGCCTGGGAGACAGAGCGAGACTCCGTCTCAAAACAAAAAAAAAAACAAAACAAAAAAGCTACACCCTTCAGCATAGCACCAATGGCCTAACAATCAGGCCCAGCCTCCACTTTCATCTCGCCCACACAGCATCCTCTGCTCCAGCCATGGAGAGCTGTCTGCCCGTTCCCAAACCTGCCAAGCTTTCCGTGTGTACCTCTGGCTATGCAACTTCTTCACCCTTCCGAGACCTTCCCCACCTGCCCCTGGCCGGTCCCTCTACCAGTGGGCTCTTTGCCATTTGCCCTTCTTTGGGTTCAGTACCTGTTTGCAGATTCTATGTAAAGTCTCTGGACTAATGAAAGTGTTCATCTAGAGCCAAAATTCCATTTTACCTGAGAATCCAAGTCTTCTCCTTTCAAGCAGAGATTGGCATCAAGAACATTGAGTCCCACCAGCAGACCAACAATCACCATCCCTTCTTCCTCCATCATTAAAGCCTCAGGCTCATAGAATTCGCTAAAAGAGATGGACAGGACAGGGCGATGCACAGAAACAGCTTCACCATCCCCACTCCTTCCCCACCCTGAACTGCCTTTTCAACTGTGCCCTGGAGCCAGAAGATACTGCTGTGGATTTCCTCCCTCCCTTTCATTTCTCTTCACTGCTTCAACGGCTGCTTTTTCTCCCCTGTCCTCTCTTCTCTTCCGGTGGCTTAGAATGGGCTCACCTCTCCCTCTGTCTAAAGTTAACTCTTCCATGCAGACCCTGGACCCCAGTTCTCCTCATTTCCTCTTGACTTCTGTCACTCTCCCCTCCTTTGTCTCCACTGGCTCCTCTTCTGTGTTGATATGAACTACTTCTCCACTTATGCTCATATAAACAGGAAATGGGATCCCACATCCAAGAATAACACTCCCCCTTCCTGCATCCCACGGAGCAACATCTGTTGCTTTACTTCCTTATTGCCCAGTTATCGCGGCCATTTGCAGGGGTGGTCCATCCCCTGCATGATACTGCTCTGGTCAGCAATGACTTGCTAATGTACCAAATCCAGTGGCATCCAGGCCACTGTGCGTGTGTGCAGAAGACTTTTCTCTTAAGAATTAGTTCATTAGTAAAGTGAGGGATATGGTAATTACCCTGATTTCATCATTACATAGTGTATACATGCACACAGTATCTCATAAATATGTATAATTTTGTATCGATTATAAATAAAAAATTAATTGAAAAAGAATTGGTTCATTAGAACAAAATCTGTAACTCAGTTACTCAGTGTAACTGTACTCAGAGTATGTGAAATATTGTAAATCAGTATTTGTCCTCTAAAGATATGTTCGATAATGAGCCATGACTTGAAACCACTGAAAAGCTTGGGTTTTAGGCTATGCTGTAAAATATATCTATTTCTCAATTACAAGAGAGCTTTAACTCTGGAAAGAGTCCTCCCTCGTAAATCATCATAGTCTAGAGAACATTCCTTTTATAATGATTATTGCTTAGTTATAAATATCAAAAATGAACCAGTCATAAATTTCTGTAAATATTATACACTTATTTTATTTATTTTATTTATTTTTTATTTTTATTTTTATTTTTATTTTTTTTGAGGCGGAGTCTCGCTTTGTCACCCAGGCTGGAGTGCAGTGGCGCAATCTCGGCTCACTGCAAGCTCCGCCTCCTGGGTTCACGCCATTCTCCTGCCTCAGCCTCTCTGAGTAGCTGGGACTACAGGCACCCGCCACCACGCCCGGCCAATTTTTTTTTTTTTTTTTGTATTTTTAGTAGAGACGGGGTTTCACTGTGGTCTCGATCTCCTGATCTCGTGATCCGCCCGCCTCGGCCTCCCAAAGTGCTGGGATTACAAGCGTGAGCCACTGCGCCCGGCCTTATTTTTTTACTTTTTATTTTGAGACAGAGTCTCGCTCTGTTGCCCAGGCTGGAGGTACAGTGGTATCAAGTGATCTTGGCTCACTGCAACCTCTGCTTCCTGGGTTCAAGCAATCTTCCTGCCTCAGCCTCCTGAGTAGCTGGGATTATAGGCATATGCCACCATGCCCAGCTAATTTAGTATTTTTAGCAGAGATGGGGTTTTACCATGTTGTCCAGGTTGTTTTTGAACTTCTGACCTCAAGTGATCAGCCTGCCTTGGCCTCCCAAAGTGCTGGGATTACAGGCATGAGCCACCACACCTGGCTGATACACTTATTTTAATTCAAAATCAACTACAGAACTGTGTTCTAATTATTATTTTTCTGAGAAGGAGTCTCACTCTGTCGCCCAGGCTGGAGTGTAATGGCACGATCTCAGCTCATTGCAACCTCCACTTTCCAGGTTCACATGATTCTCCTGCCTCAGCCTCCTGAGTAGCTGGGATGCCCAGCTAATTTTTGTATTTTTAGTAGAGATGGGGTTTCACCACATTGGCCAGGCTGGTCTTGAACTCCTGACCTCGTGATCTGCCCACCTTGGCCTCCCAAAGTGCTGGGTTTACAGGAGTGATCCACCACGCTCAGACTATTATTATTTATTTTTAGATGGAGTCTCCCTCTGTCGTCCAGGCTGGAGTGCAGTGGCGTGATCTCGGCTCACTGCAACCTCCGCCTCCCGGGTTCGAGCGATTCTCCTGCCTCAGCCATCCGAGTAGCTGGGACTACAGGCACCCGCCACCACACCTGGCTAATTTTCATATTCTTAGTAGAGATAAAAATACGGCACCATGTTGGCCACGCTGGTCTTGAACTCCGGACCTCAAGCAATCCACCTGACCTTGGCCTCCCAAAGTGCTGGGATTACAGGTGTGAGCCACTGCACCCAGCCTATGTTCTAATTATTTACCAAGCAAAAGGTAAGCAAACATGGTTGATGAAATACCTTAAGAGATGTTTATTGTCTATAAGCACTTTCAGATAATCTGCCAGTTTCTTTTGCATGAGTGCAAGATACAGCCACGCTCGGCCTCTTCCCACAGCTGTCCTAGAATTCAAACACAGAATCAACTATTGTGGCATAACAACAACAAACACAGAAAAGACACCTGATTTAGCCAGGGAGACACATAGGAAACACAGCCTTGTAAATGCAGACGATACTCTAGGAATGGCTGTTTGGGGTTGGGGAGGGATGCACACAGCCTGGGCAGGCAGAGAAAATGGCTCACCACACACCTTTGAGTACTATCACAAATACAATTAGATAATGCTTTGCTTATAGTCATAAAACACCACAGGAAAATATCAGGTTAGATTTGTGTAATGGATAAACATTCTTTCAAAAGACGAATAGAGAACTTAGTGCTTGTTGAAGTGCTGAAGCTTATAAAATCTCTAAGGGGTTAGCTCAAAGGTACTCTTTTTTTTTTTTTTTTTTGAGATAGAGTCTTGCCTGTTGCCCAGGCTGGAGTGCAGTGGCACAATCGCAGCTCACTGCAACCTCCACCTCCTGGGTTCAAGCGATTCTCGTGGCTCAGCCTCCTGAGTAGCTGGGATTACAGGCATGCGTCAACACGCCTGGCTAATTTTTGTGTTTTTAGTAGAGACAGGGTTTTGCCATGTTAGCCAAGCTGGTCTCAAATTCCTGGCCTCAAGTGATCGGGCTGCCTTGGCCTCGCAAAGTGCTGGGATTACAGGCACGAGCCACTGCACCTGGCCTTAAAGGTACAATTTTATGTTTTATTATTAATTGTGGTAAAATACACAGAACATAAAATTTACCATGTTAACCATTTTTAGTCTTACAGTTAAGTAGTGTTAAGTACATTCACAATGTTGTGGAACCAATCTTTTTTTTTTTTTCCGAGATGGAGCCTCGCTCTGTCACCCAGGTTAGAGTGCAGTGGCACAATCTTGGCTCACCATTGTGATCTTGGCTCACTGCATCCTCCACCTCCCAGGTTCAAGTGATTCTCCTGCCTCAGCCTCCCGAGTAGCTGGGATTACAGGCACCTGCCACCACGCCCAGCTAATTTTTGTATTTTTAGTAGAGATGGGGTTTCTACCATGTTGGCCAGGCTAGTCTGGAACTCTTGACCTCAAGTAATCCGCCCACCTTGGCCTCCTAAAGTGCTGGGATTACAGGACTGGCCCCAATCTTGAAGGTGTAATTTTTCTGTATTCTAGCATTATCTCCAGAGAAGCAGAAAAGAAAGAAGAGAAAAGAAAGAAAAGAAGAGAAAAGAAAAAAGGAAAAGAAAAGAAAGAACAGGCCTGCATTAAACATTAAAAGAAAAAAGGCCCCTCAAGTGCTGCTTGGTGAGAATGTAAACTTTACAACTTTCTTTTTTTTTTTTTTTTTTTGGAGACAGGGTCTTGCTCAGTCGCCCATGCTGTTGTGCAATGGCATGACCATGGCTCCCTGCAGCCTGGAACTCCCAGGCTCAAGTGATAATCCTGCGTTAAGCCTCCGGAGTAGCTGGGACAGCAGGCATGTGCTACCACACCCAACTAATATTTTTTTTTTTTGTAGAGATGGGGTTTTTCCACATTGTCCAGGCTGGTTTCAAACTCCTGGGCTCAAGCATTCTTCCCGCCTCAGCCTCTCAAAGTGTTGGGATTATAGGCATGAGCTGCTGTGCCTGGCCAACTGTGCAACTTTCTAGCGGCAATTTGATGACAACAGGTTACCAAAATTCTACATTTAGTAATATATCCTAGGGAAATAACTGAAGACGGACACGAAGAAGTGTGTTTCGGGATGGTCACCACATCATTATCATGGTTTGTGGTAACAAGAATTTGAAGACAGCCACAAGGGGGGTTAAACAAAATTAGATATACAACAGAATATGACTTGGCCATTTAAAAAATGATATTGTAGATGAATATTTGATAAGCAAAGAGATTTAAAATCTAATATTAAGTGGAATAAATGGAAAAAAGGCTACAAAACAGTATATGCACTTTAATGCTGAATTTTTTTTGAATGGGCAGTATCTTCACTTGGTTTCAAACCTAGAAAGTAGGCCAGGCTTGGTGGCTCACACCTGTAACCCCAGCAGTTTGGGAGGCCGAGCGGGGTGGATCACCTGAGGTCACGAGTTTGAGACTAGCCTGGCCAACATGGTAAAATCCCATCTCAACTAAAAATGCAAAAAATAGCTGGGTGTGGTGGCTCATGCCTATAATCCCAGCTACTCAGGAAGCTGAGGCATGAGAATCGCTTGAACCCGGGAGGCAGAGGCTGCACTGAGTCGAGATTGCGCCACTGCACTCCAGCCTGGGCGATAGAGTGAGACTCTGTCTCAAAAAAAAAAAAAAAGAAAGAAAAAAGAAAACCTAGAAAGTATTAAAAGGCATATACTTGTCTCCTTGTCCTCCACCTTCCCATCCCCCTCCCCTATACACGAATATAGTGTCCTTTGTTTAAGTTCATTTCCAAAACATGTTTCTACACATGAAAGTACCAAATATAAATTATTTTTCTCCCTTTTTACAAAATATTTAACGTATTTTACATGCAGTTCTCAACCTGCTTATTTCTCTGAATATCTGTCATCTTTTTTTTTTTTTTTTTTTGAGACGGAGTCTGGCTCTGTCGCCCAGGCTGGAGTGCAGTGACACAATCTCGGCTCACTGCAAGCTCCGCCTCCCGGGTTCACGCCATTCTCCTGCCTCAGCCTCCCCAGCAACTGGGACTACAGGCGCCCGCCACTACGCCCGGCTAATTTTTTGTATTTTTAGTAGAGACGAGGTTTCACCATGTTAGCCAGGATGGTCTCGATCTCCTGACCTCATGATCTGCCCGCCTCGGCCTCCCAAAGTGCTGGGATTGCAGGCGTGAGCCACCGCGCCTGGCCGAGTATCTGTCATCTTGAAAATCTTTCCATATCAGTACACAGAGGACTTTACTTTTTTTTATAGCTTTAGTGTGTTATTATTGGATAGCACCATAATTTATTTAGCTGGGTTAAAAAAAAACTAGGGTGGTTCTAATCTGCTGTTGCCAATAATGACTGCAATAGATCATTCTGTACATGTGTCATTTTCCTGTGTTACATGTGTAAGATAAAATGCATGTAAGTGGAATTGCTGGGTCAAAGTGCAGATTTTTTTTTTTTTTTGAGATGGAGTCTCACTTCACTCTGTCATCCAGGCAGGAGTGCAGTGGCATTATCTCTGCTCACTGCAACCTCCGCCTCCCGGGTTCAGGCAATTCTCCTGCCTCAGCCTGTAGTCCCAGCTATTTGGGAGGCTCAGGTGGGAGAGATCACTTGAGCCTGGGAGGTGGAGCTTGCAGTGAGCTGAGAGACTGCACCACCACTGTACTCCAGCCTAGGCGAGAGAGAGAGAGACTCTGTCTTAAAAAAAAAAAAAAAAAAAACAGCCAGGCACAGTGGTTCAGGGCTATAATCCCAGCACTTTGGGAGGCTGAGGCAGATGGATCACCTGAGGTCAGGAGTTGGAGACCAGCCTGGCCAACATAGTGAAACCCTGTCTCTACTAAAGATACAAAAATTACCTGGGCCCGGTGGCAGGCACCTGTAATCCCAGCTACTTGGGAGGCAGAGGCAGGAGAATCGCTAGAACCCAGGAGGTGGAGGTAGCAGTGAGCCGAGATCGCGCCACTGCACTGCAGCCTGGGCAAGAGTGAAACCCTATCTCAAAAAAAAAAAAAAAAAAAAAAAAAGGAAAACATCAGGACACTGTCTGTGTAGGTGCTTTACTCTTGAGGGAGTGAGTGAGCTGGACAGGAAGGGTATGAGAAATTGTACCATATAAAGAACAACTGAAGAAGCAGGGCAGTAGACTTGAGAGGCTCATGAAAAACATCATTAAGTCCGGGCGCCGTGGCTCACACCTGTAATCCCAGCACTTTGGGAGACGGAGGCAGGTGGATTACCTGTGGTCAGGAGTTTGAGACTAGCCTGGCCAACATGGCGAAACCCCGTCTCTACTAAAAATACAAAAATTAGCCAGGCTTGGTGGCACATGCCTGTAATCCCAGCTACTCAGGAGGCTGAGGCATAAGAATCGCTTGAATCTAGGAAGCGGAGGTTGCAGTGAGCTGAGATTGCGCCACTGCACTCCAGCCTGGGCGAGAGTGAGACTCCTTCTCAAAAAAAAAAAAAAAAGGTCATGAAATAAACATTTGAAAGGTTGGCAGGTGCAAAAGGCTTTAAATATATGCGATGTAGGTCGGGCAGGCAGAATTTGCATAGAGGGCCTAAATCCAATCTTGAGAAGAATGCACAGGGCTTGGCAGCAACGGAGTTTCATGGGATTTAGAGGGCTTCAGGGCATAACAGACCTTCGTCCTCTTCCTGATCCATCACTCACCTGCCAAGGCACCTTGGGCAAGTTACTTAACCACTCTAAGTCTCAGTTCCCACACTTGTAGATGAGGACACTAACAGCTATCCTAGAGGATAGTTGTGGAGGATTAAATGAGATAAATGAGAAGGAATGTTCTCAGCACAATGCCTGTCATAGAGCAGGCCCTGAGGGCAGTGGCTGTTATTATTATCTGAAAATGGAATAGGCAGGCTCCCTAGGAGAAGGGTCAAATAAACGCTGAACAGTCCAGTCCCATCTGGGAAACTCTGCAGAGGGTTCTTTTGCACTGGCTCAAGGATCCCTAAGATACTTTCTAGATGCCAAATTCCATGAAGATGACTTATTTGTATTCTGGCCTGTTTTTGATTTTGAGCCTAAGCATAGCGATCCCAAGGACAAATCTAGACATGACACATAATTCGTTAGTCCCACCCTAACAAATTACAAATGTCCTTTGGCCTGGAATCTACAATCTGGCCCAAAATGTATTATTCAGAAAGCTGCCCACCTGTGTCTGAGGCAGTGATTTCAGGAGTGTACCAGTAGTTCTTTTTCCTCCTGTGAGTGCCCTTTGGTTGACAACACCTTATCAACCTATTTGGCCTGTGTGGCAAGCAGGAATCACTGTCCCCATTTTAAAGAAAAGGAAACTGAGGCTCAGAGAGAGTCAAATCTTGCTAGAGATCATGTGGATAATGAGCAGCAGAGCTCTTTCCAATTAGAAAGGGCTTCATCAGCAAGGAATTGAGAAATGAGTAAATATGACAGAGTTTTTAAAATCATCAAATTGGCATAACCACTTCTCACTCACTTTAATTCTGGAAGATTTCTGACACTAGTCGCTATATCTGATGCTTCTGGACAAAGTTTCTCCACCAGCTCCAAAGGACCAAAGAATGATTTATTTTGGCCAATAAAACTCTTCTTAACTAAAAGGAAAAACAAAAGTGTTATTCATAAGAACAGGTTGCAAAATTTCTTCAGGGACCCACAGCCTCTCCCCCAAAAGCCAAGTGGAAGTGAAAGCTGCTAAACTTCACTGCTTAATCCTTTTTTTAAAATCTTTTTTGAGATGGAGTCTCACTCTATCACCCAGGCTAGAGTGCAGAGGGCAATCTCAGCTCACTACAACCTCTGCCTCTCGGGTTCAAGCAATTCTCTGCCTCAGCCTCCTGAGTAGCTGGGGTTACAGGTGCCCACAACGCCGGGCTAATTTTGTATTTTTAGTAGAGACGGGGTTTCACCATTTGGCCAGGCTGGTCTTGAACTCCTGACCTCATGATCTGCCCGCCTTGGCCTCCCAAAGTGCTGGGATTACAGGCGTGAGCCACAGCGCCCGGCCTGCTTAACCCTTCTTGATTTACTCTTGGGGACTGGGAGAGGCCATGTAATAAATTAGTCTCCCTTTCTCTGGCAACAGAGTTTCTCTGATATGCTTACTGTGCTCCTTCTGGAAGTATGTGTTGCCCATGGAATAAAACAGGCGCCTCGGCTGGCATTTCAGCACCTAGAAGGATGTCTGGCACTGATGAAAAAATGCTGAGCAAACACCTAGCCCGAACTTCCAAGCTCCCAAACGCCCCCTCAGGCTCACCTTTCAGCCCATGTTTGAGGCAGTGCTCCATCACTACAAAGAACTGCTGCAAGGGGGCATGGTCCGCATCCAGGCTGCGGCCCAGGCTCAGAGCCGACTGGAGCAACACCTTGATGCTGAGTTTCATCATGTGCATCAGGTTGGCACGCTCCTCCATCATCTGGCACTTAGGAGCTGTGGGGCAGGAGCAGGGATAGCTTCGTTAGTGGACTGAGCGTAGGGAGGTCAGACTCCGGGCAACGGTGAGAAGATGGGTCAGGCAGGAGGCCAGGCGGTCTGCTTAGGGAACGGACGTGCTGGCGGGCGGACAACCGGGATTCGCAGGTAAGTAGTCCCTGATCCCTAGAGGCCACAGCCCCCTACCTGGACGGCGGGGCCTTGGGTCAGAAGAGCCACTGGGCCTCCTGCTCCAGAGGCCTCTCCCAGACGGCTCCGCGCGTTGCTACGGCGACGGCTTTAGCAAGACTCGCCGCGTTTGGCTTCTCCCGCAACCCCGGTTCCATTTTTGACCAATGGAAAGACGCTACCTACAGGAAGCCCCGCCCCAAGCTCTTAGAGGGCGTGCTGGGAAAACGTCCCGCCCCCAAGCATTCCTATTGGACGAGTCCAGCTCAAGGCCACTCCTACGGAGCTAGTGGGCGCCATTTTGCATCCTCTGTCCCTGACCGCGGGGGATGCACACCCCGCCCAGGCTTTTCCAGCCTTCTCCCTTGCCGGATAGTGCCAGCCGGCTGCCTGCAGGGAAGCATCTTCCCCTCAGTTCCAGGCTCAAATTCTTGTTGCCGATCTTTCGTCCGCTACTAGTGGACAATTTTAGGTTTTACGCACACTTTGTTTTTTGGTAAGGAAAACCGTTGGAGTCAAATGAATTCAGAGAGTTCCATTTCAACTCCCATTATCTTGTCGCATCGCTTTGAGGGTGTAATAGACTGTCTGCAGTTATCATCAGATATCTGTACGTGCTGGCCAAATGTTCTCTCAAACCCAGTAAGCTGGTATCCTAGAAACTAAAAGTTTAGATCCCAAAGTAAGAGTCCTGGCAGGAAAGTCCCAGGTGCGAAGCGCGGCCCTCACCGGAGCGCGCGCGCGCTTACATTGTTTTGGAAATATTTGCCAGTTGGAATGGGGGGCGGGGGGTCGTATTGTTTTTGGTTTGCAGCTGTCCAATTACTACTGAGGTTAAATAACTTCTGTTTATTGTCTCCTAGTATTTCTTCTGTGAATTGCTTGCTCAATTGACTTTCGTGTTGAATTGCTTGCCTTTGTCTTACCTGTATATTTTGGATATTAATCCTTTACCTGTTTTATTTCACCAGCATTGATTAATATGGACAATTAAAGAGCATATTTATAAGTACTATATTTTTATATAGTTAATTACAGTTAAATCTGAAAGAACGATAGTATTATGGCCGTGAACTTGTAGTAAAGGTCTTAAATAAATACTGAGACATCCTGGAACTAAAAATTCAAAATTATCTCAGCAAAACCCAAGAAGGGGGAGAGCTGCTGGGCAAGAAGAAACAGCCTGTGGAGAGGGTTAAAGGTGGCTTAAGTAAAGCATTTCGTTGGGGGTGGTATAATTTTTTTTTTTTTTTTTTTTTGAGATGTTTCACTCTTGTTGCCCAAGCTGGAGTGCAATGGCGACATCTCGGCTCACTGCAACCTTCGCCTCCTGAGCTCAAGCGATTCTCTTGCTTTGGCCTCCCGAGTAGCTGGGATTACAGGCATGTGCCACCACGCCCGGCTAATTTTGTAATAATTGTAGAGACGGGGTTTCTCCATGTTGGTCAGGCTGGTCTCGAACTTCCAGCCTAAGGTGATCCGCCCGCCTCGGCGTCCCCAAGTGCTAGGATTACAGGCGTGAGCCACCGCGTCCGGCCAGTATAATTATTTTTATATTTCGAGAGAAGCCTATATATATTTATAAATTTTAAAACTTTAATGGATGATTGGCAAAGGAAATAAAAGTTGTAAAACTTCATCAAGAGAAGGGAGAAACTCTGAAGAGAGCAATAACCATAAAAGCAATTTGTAAAGATTTATCCTTAAAGAAGACACCAAGCCCAGTTCTGTCGTCTAGTGGTCTTGAAATTAGAATACATATACAGCAGTCTTGCCAAAGCTAGGTATGCCCAGATGTTTTAAGGAACTCAATTTCCAGATTTTCAAGTTTCACAGGCACTCTTTCTCCTCCCTCTAAAGAAGGGCAACTCACTCCATAACCTGTCTTCCTCTTGATGCGGTGACCTGGGGTGCCCTAGGTTCCATACACCAAATGGAGGTGGTGTCGCCCTTGATGATTAAGTAATCGAAAACGTGAAGACCAGTCTTTTACTGCTTTATGGTATTCAGTTAAGCTTGGTCTTGGGGCAGAGGGGTGGTCTCTAACCCTCTGCTTGGGTATCCTAAATTTAGAAAGTTAAATTTTTCTCCCTACAAATCTATGTAATTATGTTCAACCAGTCACTATTCACAACCCTAAGATGTGCCATTAGCTTGATGGCCATTTTCCATAAATTGAATGAGCCCAAACTGCAGCTAAGTATTTGATGAAAACTAAAAGTATTTTTGTCAAAAAGTACTGTATTGGCAAAGGTGAATGAAATAAGCAATATTCAGATGTCTCCAACCATTCTGAGTATTCTGGGTTAAACAAAGTGCCTAAGTGAAAGAATAAGAAGTGAAATTATCCCTTGATAAGTCTTTTTTTCTTTTGAGATGGAGTTTTGCTCTTGTTGCCCAGGCTGGAGTGCAATGGCATGATCTTGGCTCACTGCAATCTCTGCCTTCTGGGTTCAAGAGATTCTCCTGCCTCAGCCTCCCCAGTAGCTGGGATTACAGGTGCCGCCACCATGCCCAGGTAATTTTTTGTATTTTTCATAGAGACGGGGTTTTACTATGTTGGCCAGGCTGGTCTCGAACTCCTGACCTCAGGCGATCCACCCACCTCAGCCTCTCAAAGTGCTGGGATTACAGGCATGAGCCACCGTGCCTGGCTCACAGTTGATAAGTCTTGGTAAAACTTTTTTTTTTTGGTAACTTCCAAAAGTTGAGAAATTTCCTTAATATGATTAGGTTGCAGGTCAAGTAATTTTCAATTATTTGCTTTGAATGAAAATAAGGGAACAAAAAATAATTTTTGGCTTTAGATCAGTGTGATTTGGGGCATACAACTTGGAAAGAGTTCAAAGATGACCAACATTACTAAAACAAACAAACAAACAAACAAAAAACAGGACTAAAACTGATGCTGAGTTCTATTACACTTCAGCAGTAAATCATATATATTCATGTACAGATATATGCTAATGACAAAAACCAACACCATTCATCTCATTTAGAGATGCAATTCATTGGCTGGGTGCGGTGGCTCATGCCTGTAATCCCAGCACTTTGGGAGGCTGAGGCAGGCAGATCACCTGAGGTCAGGAGTTCGAGATCAGCCTGGCCAACATGGTAAAACCCCGTCTGTACTAAAAATACAAAACTTAGCTGGGCGTGCTGGTGCGCACCTGTAGTCTCAGCTACTGGGGAGGCTGAGGTGGGAGGATCGCTTGAACTTGGGAGGCAGAGGTTGCAGTGAGCCGAGATTGCGCCACTGCATTCCAGGCTGGGCAACAGAGTGAGACCCTTCTCAAAAAAAAAAAAAAATGAAATTCAAGAAAAATTTATGTATAATTCTTTATAAAAATTATATTTATGTTCCTGTTACCAATGTACCATTACAAATAAACTTAATGATAATTCACTTCAGAAGAAAAATTTTTATACAATTAGAGCTTTAGTCACAATAAAAATTTATTAAACTTTAACTTATTTACATACTTTTTGCTGAGACTTATAAGATGACCAATAACACTTTTAAAAACATACAAATCTATTACATTAATTCTATGGCAGAAGAGGAATGGAAATTCAAGTTTAATGAATAAAAGGGAAAATGTAAAATTTTCAAATATTAAATAACTTGCTATTTTAAAGATGGATGGTGGTAATTATCAATTCATTAAGGTATTTACATACCACTTGATACATTTCAAAAAACAATGTAACAGTTTTATTTTAAAAGTCAATATTTACACTATGCCAGAAAATGAATTCTGAGCAACTTTAAAATATGATGAAGAATCTTATAAGTTAACTTTAAAAGTTAAGTTTTCGGCTGGGAGCAGTGTCTCATGCCTGTAATCCCAGCACTTTGGGAGGCCGAGGTGGGCAGGTCACTTGAGGTCAGGAGTTTGAGACCAGCCTGGCCAACATGGTGAAACCCTGTCTCTATTAAAAATACAAAAAATTGCCTGGACGTGGTGGTGCATGCTTGTAATCCCAGCTGCTTGGGAGGCTGAGGCAGGAGAATCGCTTGAACCTGGGAGGCGGAAGTTGCTGTGAACCGAGATCGCACCATTGCACTCTGGCCTGGGTGACAAGAGCAAAACTCCGGCTCGAAAAAAAAAAGGTTGGGAGTTTTCTTAGGGGGTTACATGAGCAAAAAATGTTAAGACCAGTGTTCCAGGCAATCAGCGCTGGGTGGTGCTGTCTCTGGAAGTGTTGCTGGCAGTGTTTTGCCATCTCATGCATCCCCTGCTATGGGGTTACCTGTACCCATTAGCACTCAAGTTAGAGGCATGGAAAATTAAACCTGGAACCATCTTTTAGCAGTTCCATCTCTCAATTTTACTGGCTTTGTGACCTTGGCCAAACTATTCACATCTCTAAGCTTCATTAATAATAGTTCAACATGACACACAGAATATCGGGAAGTTCTACACCTACTGAATTGCCAAATAAATTGCCAGGCCAGTCTCAGACTCCTGGGCTCAGGCAATCCTCTCTCGTTGGCCTTTCAAAGTACTGGGATTACAGGCATGAGCCACCTGCACCCCGCCAGCATGTTAATTCTTAAAACACACATGTTTGTTACTCATCCTTTAGGAAGCATTACTCTAAAAAGCAAGATATATTCCTTGTGGGTACATCCTATTGCGTGCGTGAAAACAGTCAATGTTGAGAGAGGAAAGCATATGTGCTATGTGCCGAAACGCTCAAAGATACAATAGTACTGGGGAAAATTTCTGGGAAGGAGGATTTAGTATTTGTCCTTTCTTTTTTTTGAGACAGAATTTTGCTCGTGGCCCAGGCTGGAGTGCAGTGGCACAATCTTGGCTCACTGCAACTTCTGCCTCCTGGTTTCAAGCAATTTTCCTGCCTCAGCCTCCCAAGTAGCTGGGATTACAGGCATGTGCCACCACGCCCATCTAATTTTTGTATTTTTAGTAGAGACGGGGTTTCACCATGTTGGCCAGGCTGGTCTCGAACTCCTGACCTCAAATGATCTGCCCGCCTCGGCCTCCCAAAGTGCTGGGATTACAGGCACGAGCCACCACGCCTGTCCGAATGTTCTTTTGTATGGTTTGATTTTTAAAAATCATGTTCGCTTATTACATTAAAAAAAATCCCCCAAAACCAAACAGGACATCTATGGACAATGCAATCACATATCAGACCCCACATGGGAAAACTTTTTTTTTTTTTTTGTGACGAAGTTTCGCTCTTGTTGCCCAGGCTGAAGTACAATGTGGCAATCTTCGCTCACTGCAACCTCCACCCCCCAGGTTCAAGAGATTCTCCTGCCTCAGCCTCCCGAATAGCTGGGATTACACGCATGCGCCACCATGCCTGGCTAATTTTGTATTTTTAGTAGAGACGGGGTTTCTCCATGTTGGTCAGGCTGGTCTCAAACTCCCGACCTCAGGTGATCCACCCACCTTGGCCTCCCAAAGTGCTGGGATTACAGGCGTGAGCCACTGCGCCCGACCGGGACAACATTTTAAACCAGTATTCAAAACATTCCGCAGCATTTCCTTTAGCTTCTACCATTGAAAAAATATTATCCAGCACGAGTGCTGCTCGCATTCGACCTCTGCTCCTAAACTGCTCCCTCGGAAAGCCCTGCCTGTCCTCATTGCTTGTGTAGGCAGATCAGTGGGGAAAGAGACCATGAGTCAGCCTTGGGCCTGGCCCTGGCTGAAGTGGTGTCACTGTCTTTCTCCCATCCTGTTTTTCTTGTGTCGCTGCAGAGCAAGCCACCCTTGGCCCATTTCCTTTCCCCACCTCTGCTCCTGTCCTACCTGATGGCTTCAAATCCCGGTGACCTTCGGGACCAGCCACATGGTCCTCTACCCAGCAGTTCCCCAAATTTCATCTCTTTGTAAGCCATGGTCACCATTTTGCTAGATTGAGTGGCAGTCATTAATACTTTCCTTAAATTGAGTTATTACTATTTTTTGAGATAGTCTCGTTCTGTTGCCCAGGCTGGAGTGCAGTGGAATGGTCTCGGCTCACTGCAAACTCCGTCTCTTAGGTTCAAGCAATTCTCCTGCCTCAGCCTCCTGAGTAGCTGGGATTACAGGTGCATACCACCAAGCTCGGCTAATTTTTGTATTTTTTTTTTTTAGTAGAGATGGGGTTTCACCATGTTGGCCAGGTTGGTCTCGAACTCCTGACCTCAGGTGATCCGCCTGCCTTGGCCTCCCAAAATGCTGGGATTACAGGCGTGAGCCACCATGCCCGGCCTAGTTTTTTAAATCCATATGGGATATATATATTGACATTTTGCAGTTGGTGAAGTTACTTCTCTTTAATACTCTCTTTATAAAACAGGGATAATAATGGTACTCATCATCCTGTGCCATCTACATAATTTACAAGGCCCAGTGCAAAATTCCCGGCCTGCAGCAGAGCACAGAAGTCAGACTCCCGCTTACTACAGCCCTAATGGATTGCAACTTCCCTGCAGGGATGGGACGGGTGAGAGGCCCCTGCCCACTAGCCTGCCTAATGTGCTGTGGTACCAGCCACCCTGCCCTGAGATTCGGAGGGTGCAATCCCAACATTGCCTGGGCAAGAGTGGGATCAGGGAGGGTAGGGAGAAGCCCCAGGGAAGCTTGAGTGGGCCAGGGCAGCTGAGAACCTGTCCCACTGGACTTCACTTAAAAAACACAAATTCAAAGATAAAATTTAAGAATTTCAAGCATGGGATACTTCTGAGTGCCTGGCCCTTTCCACCAGAGTGATCAAAGCCTGCATTGACCATCCACCCATGAAGCTAGTCCTGCTATCACATAGGGTTGTTGTGAGGAATGAATGAATACTTATACAGATTTAAGACTAACGCCTGGCACCTTTGAAGGACAATATAAGTGTTGGCTACTGTTTGTATCACTTCCATAGATGGAACACAGGTATTTTTCAAATATGCATTTGTTCAGCAAACACTATTCTGTGCCAGGTACTGACACATTTCATTTTATCTTTTTAATTTTTTCCTTGATTCTGCATTAAAGGAAAGAAATTCTATCAGGGAAGAACTTTTATTATTTGCTTACTCCTGCCACAAAATATCTAAGAGGCCTCCAGGAGACGCCATGCCTTGACTTTCAGTACTGACTGTCAATGAGTATGCAATTCACCATCCACTGATGTGTGGAAAAGTCTCGGGAAAAGGTGTCAAGCTAGAGGGAAGCAGATTCCCGGGCTGCACAGGCTCTCATCATCCTCTAATGCTATTTTCCACTGCCGGGATCTCAAAACGAATCAGCCTTTCAACTTTACTCATTAATTATTCTTGACCACTGAAAATCTCACAATTCACTACCTGGGGTCAGTGCATCTACAGCAAAGGTACCAGTGGATGGGGAGGAATCAGGAAGCCTCAAGGGTGTGCTATGATGCTCCTTGGAAGGCACCACAACCTTTCCTCAGCTCTGTCCCAGCATTTTCTATGAAGTTGACAATGTTCTATTATGGCTATCTCATACAGTAGCCACCGGCCACACACAGGCTACTGAGCATTTAAAATGTGGCCGCTGTAATCGAGGAACTCAATTTTTTGTTTGTTTTTTTTTTTGAGACAGAGTCTCGCTCTGTCACCCAGGCTGGAGTGCAGTGGCACGATCTCGGCTCACTGCAACCTCTGCCTCCCAGGTTGAAGCGATTCTCCTGCCTCAGCCTCCTGAGTAGCTGGGACTACAGGTACATGCCACCACACCCAGCTAATTTTTTGTATTAGTAGAGACGGGGTTTCACCGTGTTGGCCAGGATGGTCTCGATCTCTTGACCTCGTGATCCACCCGCCTCAGCCTCCCAAAGTGCTGGGATTACAGGCGTGAGCCACCACTCCCGGCCGAGGAACTCAATTTTTAATTCAATTTAAAAGTACTCAATTTCAATTTGATTCAGTTAGAAACTGAGGAATCCGGCCGGGCGCAGTGGCTCAAGCCTATAGTCCCAGCACTTTAGGAGGCCGAGGCAGGTGTATCACGAGGTCAGGAGTTCAAGACCAGCCTGGCCAAGATGGTGAAACCCCGTTTCTACTAAAAATATGGGGGGGGGGGGGCGGGGAACTTAGCCGAGCGTGGTGATGGGCACCTGTAATCCCAGCTACTCGGGAGGCTGAGGCGGGAGGATCGCTAGAACCCGGGAAGCAGAAGTTGCAGTGAGCCGAAATCGCACCACTGCACTCCAGCCTGGGCGACAGAGCACGACTCGGTCTCAAAAAAATAAATAAATAAAACCAAAAACACACACACGAAAACATATGCGTGCTGCTGTATTGGATAGCACAGCTCTGGATGTCTGGCGTTAGAGGGCTAAGTTACTTAAATCTTACTATCACTGATATGCTGGCACTCTATTCATTACAAGGGCTGAAAAGGTCTTTAAGAGATCATCGGGTGACTTTAAAATCCCCATCTCACAGGCAGAGGTGAGCGGAGGTGCTGCTGGTCCGCTGCGCCCAGGGCGCACACCCTCCCGACACCCGCCGGCGCTCCACTCCCGCACTGAGCGGTTGAAAAGCAGAACAGTGCTGGCTCCGTTTCGTGTGTGGAGTTACTACGGAGTTCCGAAGCCCGGACGCGCACACGTCCTTCACCTAGTTAGTGGGGGAGCATAGAGGCGCGGGTGCGGGAGCGCGCTCAGGCACGCGAGGCTGCTGGGGGCGGTCTCGGCTGGGCCGCCGGAGTAAAGACCCGGGAGCAGCCAGGCGCCGCCCGCCGGCCAACAGCTCGCGTAACCTCCCGGACTGGCCAGTGCCCTCCCAGCCCGGCCCCACCGCGCCCGCGCCGGCGGCCAGCGGGGACTCGCGGGTCCGCCGCGGGATAGACCCGGCCCGAGCCTACCTGCGCGCGCCGTGCCGTCCCCGCTGTCCCCGCCGCCCAGCCCCGCGGCCGCGCGCAGCGCGCTCCCGCAGCTCGCCGACAGGTTCCCGGTGGCCTTGCGTGCCAGGATCAGGATGGGCGCCGACCAGCCCTCCGCCGCCCGCGGCCTCGTTGCGCTCCGCAGGTCGCCCGGGCCGGGCAGCTGGCTTCGGTCCACGATCTCAAAGTCTTCTCCCGGCTCAAGCGCTGACCCAGGCCCCAGCCCGGGCCCCGGCGGCGGCTCCAGCGCCAGCTCCCGCCCAGCAGCGCAGCCGCCTTCCCGGTCGGCCATCTTGGCCGTGTCATGTGACCCAGCGGGCGGGCGCGGGGTGGGCGCGGCCGGGCACTGCCTTTTCCTTCGGTAGGCGAGAGTTTTCTTCTGTTCACTGCCCGCGTCGCCTTCCCTCTGCTTCGAAAGGTTCGGGAAAGTCCAAGTCATAACATAAAAAGTGTGCGTATTCCCGGCCGCCGGCAGGACCTGTTCGCGGGGAAGTTCCTCTTGAACTTTCTCCGAGGACCGTTGTGCACCCTGCCCGGCGCTTCACGGGGTTCCCTGGCCGTCGTTGTCTTTGTGACACCATTTCCTCTTTCAAATTTTCATTTCATGTTCTATATTTTCCGCTTCGTGATTTTTCTGCAGCACTCGTCAGAACAAGCCCCGAAAGGGCGACTGAGGAAACACACAGGCGAGGCAGGAAAGCGGGAATTTTTTTTTTTTTTTCTAAGCTAATGACTATGACGGCTTGGCAAGAAAGAGTGCACCATAGTGGACTGGAAATCAGAGCTGGCTTCTATTGATTAGTTAAGTGGGATAACAAAAAGCCGACCTCATTATTAAATACGATTTGCAGCAAGGACCACATGGCAGATGTTAGCGATTGTGACTACTATCTCTAGCATCCAACTGTGTGGCCTGGGTAAGTCACTATACACTCAAGTCTGTTTCTTCACTTGGAAAAGAAAGGAATTTGACTAAATACAAAGGAAAATTTTGGCCGGGCGCGGTGGCTCACGCCTGTAATCCCAGCACTTTGGAAGGCCCAGGCGGGTGGATCACTTGACACCAGTTCAGACCCGCTTGGCCAACAGGACGAAACCCCGTCTCTACTAAAATACCAAAAAAAAAAAAAAATAGCCGTACGTCGTGGCGGGGCAGCTCTACTCCTAGCTCCTTGGGGGGCTGAGAGTGGGAGGATCGCTTGAGCCCGGGAGGTCGAGCCCACAGTGAGCGGAGATCATGGCCACTGCACTCCAGGCTGGGCGACAAAGTAGACCCTGTCTCAAAAAAACACTAAAATTTCACTGGCACTTAACACTTTGCAAAGTGAGACAACATGAGCCACACCAAACCAGCAGAGCTGTTTTGATTCCCAGAATGTTTACAAATCTTAAAAGTTGTTGCCGATATTTAGAAATCAAAAGATTTCACATAAGAATCTGGATTTTAGCTTTCTCTGGAATCACTGGAAGATTTGGTAACTCATGGTATATTCCCTGATGGCAACAAACTGTTGGGAACGAACTGTGCTGCCCCTTCGGAAGCCTAGCTGCTCCCTGGACCTGTCCTGGTCCAGCCCACTTCACTAGGTTGCATGATATGTCTCGTCCGTGAAAGGCCAGTTCTCAGTGAAGGGATACCACTTCATCTATGAGTGTTTTGGGAATTTGTAGAGTTGGTGTTTGAGTTGTATAATGATTGAGGGCATACTACCAGTCTCTTTTTTTGTTTGTTTTCAGACGGAGTCTCCCTCAGTCACCCAGGCTGGAGTGCAGTGGCGCGATCTCGGCTCACTGCAAGCTCCGCCTCCTGGGTTCACACCATTCTCCTGCCTCAGCCTCCTGAGTAGCTGGTACTACAGGCGCCCGCCACCACGCCCGGCTAAATTTTTTTTTGTATTTTTAGTAGAAACGGGGTTTCACCGTGTTAGCCAGGATGGTCTTGATCTCCTGACCTCGTGATCCGCCAGCCTCAGCCTCCCAAAGTGCTGGGATTGGAGGCGTGAGCCACCGCGCCCTGCCTAGTCTTGTTTGTTTGTTTTTGAGGCCGAGTCTTGCTCTGTCCCCAAGCTGGAGTGCAGCGGCGCAATCTCGGCTCACTGTAACCTCTGCCTCCCGGGTTGAAGCGATTTTCCTGCCTCAGCCTCCCAAGTAGCTGGGACTACAGGTGCGTGGCGCCACACCTGGCTAATTTTTGTACTTTTAGTAGAGACGGGGTTTCACCATGTTCGCCAGGAGGGTCTCGATCTCTCGACCTCGTGATCCGCCCCCCTCGGCCTCCCAAAGTGCTGGGATTACAGGCGTGAGCCACTGAGCCCGGACCTACTAGTCTTTACTGGACGTATAGACAGGGATGAAGATAGTCTAGAATAACAGAATTGTCCTGAATCCTTCATGACTTTCCAATGCTACTGGACATTTATGTAGGTGAAAAGTTTGTTTATAATGATCAGGGCGTGGAACCGAATTCCATTTTGTATAAAAACATTAACTTTTTGGGGGGAACAGTTTCAACATTTATCAGGCAAGGTTATTCTTCAGTAACAACCCCCAAATCTCAATGGCTTAACCTAAAAATTGGTTCTCATCATGCGACATGTCAATGTAGATGGCGTGAGTACTCTGCCCAACTCACTGTAGTCTCTCAGGACCCAGCCTGTTGGGAGTTTTGCATAAATATTACATGCTCCAGTCCTGAATGACAAAGGTCACTTATGCACATTTCATTGGTGAAAGCAAATCACATGGCCACGTTTAATTTCTAGGGAGTTGGGAAGTTCAGACCTATTTCTGTCTAGGAAAACCATAATTGGGAATTTTTGTGAGCAGTGTAATGACTACCATAAGTGTACCCTAAATTTTCCTGGAACGTAGCTAAGTTGATTTGTTCAGAATTACACGTGCAAATGTCTATGTTATTTCAGTGGTAGTTGTGCCTCGTTTACATATTGAAATATGTCTCATTTTATAGTGCTTTGCTTTATTGCTTTTTTAACAAATTAAAGTTTTGTGGCGGCCGGGCATGGCGGCTCACGCCTGTAATCCCAGCACTCTGGGAGGCACAGGTGGGTGGATACCCTGCGATCAGGAGTTCGTGACCAGCCTGGCCAACATGGCGAAACCCCGTCTCTACTAAAAACACAAAAATTAGCCGGGCGTGGTGGCAGGAGCCTATAATCCCGGCTACTCAGGAGGCTGAGGCAGGAGAATCGCTTGAACCTGGGAGGCAGAGGTTGCAGTGAGCTGAGATCGAACCACTGCACTCCAGCCTGGGCGACGTGCAAAGAAAACTCTGTCTCAAAAAAAGAAAAAGTTGCTGTTGACAACCCAACAGCACGTGCTTATTTTGTGCCTCTGTTTCACATTTTCATAATTCTCAAAATATCCTAAACTTTTAAAATACCCTTACATCTGTTATATGGTTTGTGATCGGTGATCTTTGGTGTTACTATTGTTGATTGTTTTGGGGCACCACAAACTGCACCCATATAAAAGGGTAAACTTAATTGATAAATGTTGTATGTGTTCTTATTGTTCTACCAACCACGTGTTTCCCTCTCCCTTACCCTCTGCTGGGGCCTCCCTGTGCCCTGAGACACAATATTGAAATTAGGCCAATTAGGCTGTGGCTCACACCTGTAGTCCCAGCACTTTGGGAGTCCAAGGTGGGCAGATCACTTGCGATCAGGAGTTCCAGGCCAACATGGTGAAACCCTGTCTCTACTAAAAATACAAAATTAGCTGGGTGCCGTGGCAGGCACCTGTAATCCCAGCTACCGGGGAGGCTGAGGCACAAGAATTGCTTGAACCTGGGAGGCGGAGGTTGCAGTGAGCTAAGATTGCATCACTGCACTCCAGCCTGGGTGATAGGGTGAAACTCCGTCTCCAAAAAGAAAAAGGAAAAGAAATTAGGCCAGTTAATAACCCTACAATGGCCTCTGAGTGTTCAAGTGAAAGGAAGAGTTGTGTGTCTCTCGCTTTATATCAAAAGCTAGAAATGATTAAGCTTAATGAGGTAGGCACGTCAAAAGCCGCGATGGGCCGAAAGCTTGGCCTCTTGCACACAGTTAGCCAAGTTGTGAATGCAGAGGAAAAGGTCTTGCTGGAAATTAAAAGTGCTACTCTGGCTGGGTGTGGTGGCTCATGCCTGTAATCCCAGCACTTTGGAATGCTGAGGCGGCTGATCACATGAGGCCAGGAGTTTGAGACCAGCCTGGCCAACATGGTGAAAACGTGTCTTTACTAAAAATATAAAAATTAGCCAGGTGCAGTGGTGCGCCTGTATTCTCAGCTACTTGGGAAGCTGAGGCATGAGAATCGCTTGAACCAAGAAGTAGAGGTTGCAGTGAGCCAAGATCAGGCCACTGCACTCTAGCCTGGGCAACAGAGCAAGACTCTCTCAAAAAAAAAAAAAACAAAAAAAAAAAACCAAAGGCCAGGCGGGGTGGCTCATGCCTGCAATCCCAGCACTTTGGGAGGCTGAGGTGGGTGGATCACTTGAGGTGAGGGGTTTGAGACCAGCCTGGCCATTATAGTGAAACCCTGTCTCTACTAAAAATACAAAAATTAGCTGGGCATGGTGGTGGTTGCCTGTAATCCTAGCTGCTCTGAATGCTGAGGCAGGAGAATCACTTGAACCCAGGAGGCGAGGTTGCAGTCAGCTGAGATCGCGCCACTGCACTCCAGCCTGGGTGACAGAGCAAGACTCTGTCTCAAAAAAAAAGAAAAAAAAAAGTGAAACAGCCTTATTTCTGATAAAGAAAAAGTTTTGGTGGTCTGGATAGAAGATTAAATCAACCACAACATTCCCCTAAGTCAAAACGTAATCCAGACCAAGGCCCTCAACATCAAGGCAACACCCTTCACTGGCAAAAAGATTATGATTCACTGAAGGCTCAGATGATCTTTAGCATTTAACATTTTTTTTTTAATTTTTAATTTTTCTTGCAACGGAGTCTCGCTCTGTCACCAGGCTGGAGTGCAGTGGTGCTGTCTCTGCTCACTGCTGTCTCTGCCTCCTGGGTTCAAGTGATTCTCCTGCCTCAACCTCCTGAGTAGCTGGGATTACAGGCATGCACCTCCACGCCCAGCTAATTTTTTGTATTTTTAGTAGAGACAGGGTTTCACCATGTTTGCCAGGATGGTCTCGATCTCCTGACCTCGTGATCCGCCCACCTCAGCCTTCCAAAGTGCTGGGATTACAGGAGTGAGCTACTGCGCCCAGCCAGCATTTTTTAGTTATATATATATTTTTTGAGACAGAGTCTTGCTGGGTTGCCCGAGCTGGAGTGCAGTGGTGCGATCTCGGCTCGCTGCAAACTCTGCCTCTTAGGCTCAAGTGATTCTTCTGCCTTAGCCTTCTGAGTACCTGGGATTACAGGCATGCACCACTATGTCCACCTAATTTTTGTGGTTTTAGTAGAGACGGGTTTTTTCCATGTTGTTCAGGCTGGTCTTGAACTCCTGGACTCAAGCGATCTGCCCGCCTCAACCTCCCAAAGTGCTAGTATTACAGGCGGGCGTAAGCCACCGCACTTCGCTGTAAACCATCTTTTTTTTTTTTTTTTTTGAGACGGAGTCTCGCTGTTGCCCAGCCTGGAGTGCAATGGTGCAATCTCAGCTCACTGCAACCTCCACCTCCTGGTTCAAGCGATTCTCCAGCCTCAGCCCCTAAACTGAGACTACAGGCACCTGCCGCCACACTCGGAATTTTTTTATTTTTAGTAGAGACAGGGTTTTGCCATGTTGGCCAGGCTGCTCTCGAACTCCTGACCTCCAGTGATCTGTCCACCTCGGCCTCCCAAAGTGCTAGGATTACAGGTGTCAGCCACCACGCCCGGCCAGTGAAATCATTTTCTGAACGATGCTATATGAAGTTTTCTTGCCAAAAATGTTTGCCTAGGCTGGGCACGGTTGTTTATGCCTATAGTGAGTGTCAGCACTTTGGGAGGTCGTGGCGGATGGATTCTTTGAGTCAGGAATAGAGACCAGCCTGGGCAACATGGTGAAACCCTATCTCTACAAAACACAAAAATTAGCCAGGCGTGGTGGCTGGCACCTGTGATCCCAGCTACTTGGGAGGCTGAGGCTGGAGATTGCTTGAGTCTGGGAACTGGAGGTTGAAGTGAGCCAAGATCGTGCCACTGCACTCCAGCCTGGGCGACAGAGCGAGACTCTGTCTCAAAAAAATTAAATAAGTAAATTAAGTCTGAGGTATGATTCATGAAAAGCAAAATGATAAAAAGAAAAAAAAAAGTTTGCTTAAAAACACATGAGGTGTCTGGAGCAGCACTGTCCAACAAAACCTTCTGAGGTAATGGGAATGTTCTCCGTCTGCACTGTCCAGTATGATATCCAGTGGCCGCAGGCAGCTACTGAGCACTTGAAATGTGGTTTGCATGACTGGGGAGCTGAATTTTACTTCGGTTCAATTAATTTAAATTTATATGTGGCTAGTGACTACTGTACTGGCCAGCACAGCTTGAGATCGAGCTTCCAGTTTGCAGAAAACGTAGCGAAAGGAGGAAGTGAAGACAGCACCTGTTGTAAACCCCAAGAGACAACCCTGTTGAGATCAGAGCAATCTGCTGGGAAAGACATTTTTAAATTGGGGAACTTTGAATATGGACTAGATATTAGGTGATATTATGGATTACTATAAATTCTGTTAGATGTGATAATGGAATGTGCTTGCGTAGGAAAATTCCCTTATTTTTAGGAGCTGCATTAGCATATTAAGTGGCAGCATGTCAGGATGTCTAGACCTCACCTTAAAATACTTCCAAAAAATAAAATAGATGATGCAAAAATGGCAAATTGTTGAAAATTTTTAAATTTAGGTAATGAGTATAAAAGAGTTATATTCTGTTTACTTCTCTGAATGTCTGAGTTTTCATAATAAAAAGTAAAATGATGGGCTGGGTACAGTGGCTCACGCCTATAATCCCAGCACTTTGGGAGGCTGAGGCAGGTGGATCACGAGGTCAGGAGTTTGAGACCAGCCTGGCCAACATGGTGAAACCCTGTCTCAACTAAAAATATGAAACTTAGCTGGGTGTGGTGGCTCACACCTGTAGTCCCAGCTTCTCAGGAGGCTGAGGCAGGAGAATTGCTTGAGCCCAGGAGGCAGAGGTTGCAGTAAGCCAAGATCTCACCACTGCACTCTCCAGCCTGGGCGACAGAGCAAGACTTTCATCTCAAAAAAAAAAAAAAAAAAAAAAAAAAAGACCAGGCGCGGTGGCTGACGCCTGTAATCCCAGCACTTTGGGAGGCCAAGGTGGCGGATCACGAGGTCAGGAGATCGAGATCATCCTGGCTAATACGGTGAAACCCCGTCTCTACTAAAAATACAAAAAATTAGCCGGGCGTGGTGGCGGGCGCCTGTAGTCCCAGCTACTCCAGAGAGGCTGAGGCAGGAGAATGGCCTGAACCCTGGAGGCAGAGCTTGCAGTGAGCCGAGATGGCGCCACCCAGCCCGGGCAAGAGTGGAAGACTCCGTCTCAAAAAAAAAAAAGTAAAAAGATGTATAAAAAAGTGAGTCCATATAAAACAAGAATCAATGTTTCATAAACAGTGAAAAGCCCCTACAGAAACCTTGATTGAGATTTTATTTTGGATAATAAAAACAAAAATTATGAAAATAAGTTTATCTTATATTTAACAAAATTTAGAATATGTTTGCAACTGTGTCCTAGTTTTTTTTTTTTTTTTTTTTGAGACGGAGTCTCGCTGTCGCCCAGGCTAGAGTGCAGTGGCGTGATCTCAGCTCACTGCAGGCTCTGCCCCCCGGGGTTCATGCCATTCTCCTGCCTCAGCCTCCTGCGTAGCTGGGACTACAGGTGCCCACCACCTCGCCCGGCTAATTTTTTGTATTTTTAGTAGAGATGGGGTTTCATCATGTTAGCCAGGATGGTCTCGATCTCCTGACCTTGTGATCCGCCTGCCTCGGCCTCCCAAAGTTCTGGGATTACAGGCATGAGCCACCGCGCCCGGCCATGTGCCACATTTTCTTAATCCAGTCTATCATTGATGGGCATTTGGGTTGGTTCCAAGTCTTTGCTATTGTCAATAGTGCTGCAATAAACATATATGTGCATGTGTCTTTATAGCAGCATGATTTATAATCCTTTGGGTATATACCCAGTAATGGGATGGCTGGGTCAAATGGTATTTCTAGTTCTAGATCCTTGAGGAATCACCACACTGTCTTTCACAATGGCTGAACTAGTTTACACTCCCACCAACAGTGTAAAAGTGTTCCTATTTCTCCACATCCTCTCCAGCACCTGTTGTTTCCTGACTTTTTAATGATCGCCATTCTAACTGGTGTGAGATGCTATCTCATTGTGGTTTTGATTTGCATTTCTCTGATAAGACCTGGTCCATTTTCTGTCCTCTCACCCTGGCACACAGATGGTACCTGGCTCCTTGGAGTTCTCCGCTCAGGCTCCCTCAATTTCACAGTTTTTGAGGATCTGGATTTGTCCCCGAAATTTGTTATTTCCAGAGATTGTTGCTCTCAGGGTCTCCTCTGCCTGCAATTCTAACTTTCCCACATAATATGTTCTTGCCTTGCATCAAGTCAGCCATAGAGCTTATATTTTTATACTTATCATTGTGGGTTTTGAAAAAAGTTTTACAATTTTTGTTTCAATTAATCTTTACTATCTTCAGCTAGACTTGATCAAACATTAAATCAATTATTATTAAAATTCATAGGACTAAAAAAGTATAAAATTGAACTAATTAAACCTTCAAAGAATATTTTTATATATTTGCAATATTTTTGCTTCTAAAATCAGTAAAAGTTAAAGTGCATGAGGAATTTTGGAATATTCGGCATACACACACACATATACACACACATACACACATACACACACATAGACATACACATACACACACATACACACACATATACACACATATACACATACACACACGTATACACACACATACACACACACACATACACACACACATACACACATACCTACACACACGTATACACACATACACACACATACACACACACATACACACATACCCTGTGGCAAATCAATTCAGTATTTTCAAATAGAAGAATCAAGCCTTTCTTTCAGTTCAGAAGCTTTCTTTTAGTGTTTCTTATAAGGTAGGATGGCTGGCAGCAAATTTTCTGTCTTTGTTTATCTGGGAATATCTTTATTTTTAAAAGGTAGATTTGCTGGACATGGCATTTTTAGCTGACAATTTTTTTCTTTCATTCTTTGATTATGACGTCCCATTGCCTTCCCATCATTGTTTCTTTTTCTTTTCTTTTTTTTTTTTGAGGCGGAATCTCCCTCTGTTTTTTGTCCAGGCTGGAATGCAATGGTGTGATCTCAGCCCACTGCAAACTCTGCCTCCCAGGTTCAAGTGATTCTCTGGCCTTAGCCTTCAAGTAGCTAGGATTACAAGTGTGCACCAACATGCCCAGGTAATTTTTTCTTTTCTTTTTTTTTTTTTTGAGATGGAGTCTCGTCGCACAGGCTGGAGTGTAGTGGCTCAATCTCGGCTCACTGCAACCTCCGCCTCCCGGGTTCACGCCATTCTCCTCCCTCAGCCTCCTGAGTAGCTGGGACTACAGGCACCCACCACCGCGCCTGGTCTAATTTTTGTATTTTTAGTAGAGATGGGGTTTCACCATGTTGGCCAAGCTGGTCTTGAACTCCTGACCTCAGGTATTCCACCCGCCTTGGCCTCTCAAAGTGCTGGGATTACAGGTGTGAGCTGCCGTGCCTGGTTTCACCATTGTTTCTGATCAGAAATCAGTGGCTAATTTTATCGTGGTGCTCTTGTACACGAGGTGAAGTTTTTGTCTTACTGTTTTCAATATTTGCTCTTTGTCTTTTCGTAGCTTGACACAAGGTGTGTAGGAGTGAATGTATTGGTATTTATTTTACTGAAAGTAAACATTTATTCTATAGATTAATGTTTTATATTAAATTTGGTAAGTTTTCAGCCATTATTTCTATAAATAATTCTTTCCCCTTTTCTTTCTCTCTGAGACTCTCATTCTACACATATGTTGTGCTTGATGTTTCATAAGTCATTTTTCTTTTCTTTTTTTTTTTTTTTGAGACAGAGTTTCGCTCTTGTTGCCCAGGCGCAATCTCGACTCACTGCAACCTCTGCCTCCCAGGTTCAAGCGATTGTCTTGCCTCAGCCTCCCCAATAGTGGGATGCGCCGCCACGCCCAGCTAATTTTGTATTTTTAGTAGAGACGGGGTTTCTCCATGTTGATCAGGCTGGTCTCGAACTCCCAACCTCAGGTGATCCGCCCGTCTCAGCCACCCAAAGTGCTGGGATTACAGGTGTGAGCCACCATGCCCGGCCCTTTTTTAGTTCTTTTAACATAAGTAACTGCTTTGAAGTCTTCGTTTGCTAAGTGTGACATCTGGGGACACAAAGACAGTTTCTATTAACTGGTTTCCCCCCACACTTGCCTGTTTCTTTTGTCTGTAACTTACCATTGAACACTGGATACTTTCCCCCCACACTTGCCTGTTTCTTTTGTCTGTAACTTACCATTGAACACTGGATACTTTCCCCCCACACTTGCTTGTTTCTTTTGTCTGTAACTTACCATTGAACACTGGATACTTTCCCCCCACACTTGCCTGTTTCTTTTGTCTGTAACTTACCATTGAACACTGGATACTTTCCCCCCACACTTGCCTGTTTCTTGTCTGTAACTTACCATTGAACACTGGATACTTTGGGTTATAGACTCTTCAACTCTGGATTCTGATTCTTTTCTGCTGAGAGTTGTTACTGTTTGTGCGTTTGTTTGTAACCAGCCTGTACTAAATTTGTAAATTCTGTGAGCAGTGTGTAGCCACAGCCGTCTCTGCTCATTTTTTGTTTGTTTCTTATGCATGGCTTCCCAGGAACCGCTCCTGTGTCTGCATGCTTGGTGTTCCGCCAACAGTTGTCTGAATTTGTACACTAACACCTTGAGTCGGTGAGGCTTCCACTGTGGCTGATGGATCTACCCGTGGACTAGGGCGTGCGCACAGAGCTCAGGCCATCTGCTTTCCACAGGCGTCTCCCCTCGCTGTGTCTCCTCCTCACATGAGTCAGGCACCGTCATCAGTCAGGGATGCTGGGTGGTTTGGGCAGGTTCTGGTCTCTGACGAGACGAGCAAAGCTGCTGGTCTTACCTGTTTGTTTGCATCAATATCCCTATTTGAAAATTCCCCAAATCATGTGAGTTCCTCTGGTAGTGACAGCAAAGCTGCTGGTTTCATGGCGTTCAACAAATGTGTTTTATATTTAGGTCTATGGGCCGGGAGTGGTGGCTCAGGCCTGTAATCCAAGCACTTTGGGAGACTGAGGTGGGCGGATCACCGGAGGTCAGGAGTTCAAGACCAGCCTGGCCAACATGGTGAAACCCCGTCTCTACTAAAAATACAAAATTTAGCCAGGCATGGTGGCGGGCACCTGTAATCCCAGCTACTCAGGGGCTGAGGCTGGAGAATCGCTTGAACCTGGGAGGCAGAGGTTGCAGTGAGCCGAGATTGCACACAATAAATAAATGATTTCATGCCCATACAAGGGAGTGCTGTGCAGCTCTTAAAAAGAATGCCACAAGGATGATCAACACATACTATTCTCCTAGATGAGGATTATTATCATCAGCTCCATTTTCCAGATGAGAAAACCAAGACTTAGGGAGGCTACATAATTTTCCGAAGGTCACTCCCTACTGAATGTAGGAGCAGGGATCTGACAGCCACCTAATCACACCCAAGAACAGTGTTCTCTCCTCCGCTCTCCTCCACGTCTCCCTCTGACTCCCAGGAGACCTCCCCAGGGCCCTGGTGTCCATAACCCAAGGAAGGGGAGGGGCCCATGAGATCTTGGACTTTCTCACTCTCTGAAAATGAGCAACTGAGATCGAGACTTGACTTTGCTTAGAAGTATAAACAACTGCGACATTTATTGCCTATCAAATATTAGAAGCAGTTTGTCTATTTAACGTGTGTTAGTATCGGTGTCCCTTGTTATTCAAACTCTCCCTATTGAGCTCAAGAATCAAAGTCAGATAACTTTGTCGATAAATCCCTTCCTCTCTACACCCTTGCTACTCACTGTCTCAAGACCCAAACTCACTGGGACAAGGCACTGCCCCTCCTGATTCAAGCCTGGTGTCTGCTTCTCACTATGCAAATCAGGAGCCAGAAAGCAGCGGAGAGGGGCGGCGGTGAGTGCACAGAGCACACACATGTGTTCGGATTGCCCCCACCCCGCCCCCGTTATCTCTACGGGTGTGAAGATGAGAAACTTTCACTTTTCCAGTGAGTTACTGTGCTGCTTTGACTTTCACAAGCGTGTCGACTTGATGGATTTTTGTAAATATAGCCGTCAGCAGATGCCTCTTGTCCCCATCTCGGGAACCATAACCCAGATTCCGAAAGGGGAGCTTGCCCGCATGGATGGAAACTGAGGCCCTCAGAGAGGCCATCGGCCTTGATCCCTTGCTCCTATTCAAAGATCTCAACATGACTGGAGCCTTCCTTGGGGCAGCCGGACATTCCCGTGTTGATGAAGCATCCACTCACGTGCCATGGGAACTTTGTAGATTTCACTGTGATGCAAACAACTCCCTGTGAGGCCCTCAGTGCCCAGGGCCCATTGTTGGGTGCTTTTGAGGGTGGGAGGTGGAGGGGTTTCCATTTTGCTTGGGGGATCAGCATCACCCTTTCTTTCTCCTTTTCCTCTGGGCTGGTGCTCAGATGGTGAGAGCGCTGTGCTGATGAGGTGGGCCCTGGGGTGGAACCCATGGCCCCCTGTGACTCCCAGGAGACCTGGCCAGCTGCAGTGGCCCCCGTGGACCAGCAGAGGGACAAGAGAGGCGCTGACGTGGAGGAGCCGAGGCCCACCGGGGGCTCCTGGAGAGTCTGTCCACCTATGCACAGCAGCTCAGGGCTTCAGCTGCTTCCGGAGAGGAAGCACCTCTTCCTAGACTGAGGCATCGTTTTGGTAAAAAAAAAAAAAAAAAAAAGTTGATTTTTTTCACCTCGGTGTAAATTTTTGTTTGTAACAATATGTTGTGACAGTTGCCACTATTTGTTTTTCTTTCTTTTTTTTTTTTTTTTTTAACATTTTTGAAATTATTTACTGAGATGGGCTCTCGCTACGTTCTCCAGGCTGGTCTCAGACTCCTGGCCTCAGTGGTCCTCCCACCTTGGCCTCCCGAAGTGCTGGGACTACAGGAGTGAGACGTGGCACCTGGCCTGTTTTTCTTTATTACTACAGGTATTATATGGAGCCTTAAAGCCTCCTGGAGTGAGAGCTAGTTCATAACCACGCTGTTTGGAGGGAAGAAAACTACCTGGAATTCTTGTTCTCCAAAGATGTGGAATTATCATCCCAGCAACAGCCATCCTTCGCTGCTCTGTCCTGAGGACCCTCAGGTGTGGGCCATCCATCCCCTTAGTGTTTCCCTCTGTTTTGGAGATCCTCAGGTGTGGGCCATCCAGCCCCTTAGTGTTTCCCTCTGTTTTGGAGATCCTCAGGTGTGGGCCATCCATCCCCTTAGTGTTTCCCTCTGTTTTGGAGATCCTCAGGTGTGGGCCATCCAGCCCCTTAGTGTTTCCCTCTGTTTTGGAGATCCTCAGGTGTGGGCCATCCAGCCCCTTAGTGTTTCCCTCTGTTTTGGAGATCCTCAGGTGTGGTCAATCCTATTCGTGTTTTCCTTTGTACTGGGGATGCTCAGCTGTGATCCATCCATCTTCTCAGTGTTTTACTTCTTTCCTGGAGACCCTCAGGTTCCATCCATCCATCCAATTGGTTTTTACCTCTGTCCTGGAGACCCTCAGGTGTGGTCAATCCATCCCATTCGTGTTTACCTCTGTCCCGGGGACCCTCAGGTGTGGTCAATCCATCCCATTCGTGTTTACCTCTGTCCTGGGGACCCTCAGGTGTGGTCAATCCATCCCATTCATGTTTACCTCGGTCCCGGGGACCCTCCGGTGTGGTCAATCCATCCCATTAGTGGTTTTCCATTGTCCTCGAGACTCTCAGGTGTGGTCTATCCATCCCATTGGTGTTTACATCGATCCTGGGAACCCTCAGGTGTGGTCCATCCATTTCTTTAGTGTTTACCTCTGCCTTGGGCCCCTCAGATGTGGTCGATCCCCAAAGTGTTTTATCTCTATTCTGGGGAACCTCAGTTGTGGTTCATCCATCCTCTTAGTGTTTCCCTCTGTCCTGGGGACCCTGAGGTGTGGCCCATCCCCTTAATGTTCACCTCTGTCCTGGGGGCCCTCAGATGTGGCCCATCCATCCCCTGAGTGTTTTGCCTCTGTCCTCGAGACCCTCAAGTGTGGTCTGTTAATCCCTTTAGTGTTTACCTCACTCTGGGGACTCACAGGTTTGGTTTATCCCAATAGTTTTTTATGTCGGCCCTGGGAACTCTCAAGTGTGGCCCATCCACCCCTCAGTGTTTCCCTCTGTCCTGAGGATGCTCAGGTGTGGCCCATCCATCTCCTTAGTGTTTTCCTCTGTCCTGGGGTCACTCAGGTGTGGCCCATCCACCCCTCAGTGTTTCCCTCGGTCCTGGGGTCACTCAGCTGTGGCCCATCCATCCCCTCAGTGTTTCCCTCTGTCCTGGGGTCACTCAGGACAAAAGAAAATGATTGATACATTGGATGATTGTAAAATTAAGAATTTTTTCATCAATAAGAGAGTAAAAAGATGGGGCCGGGTGTGGTGGCTCTTGCTGTAATCCCAGCACTTTGGGAGGCCAAGATGGGAGGATCACTTGAGGTCAGGAGTTAGAGAACAGCCTGAGCAACTTAGCAAGACGTTGTCTCTACTAAAAATGAAAAATTGGCTGGGCATGATGGTGCACACCTGTGGTCCCAGATACTTGGGAGGCTGTGGCGGGAGGAACACTTGAGCCTGGGAGGCTGAGGCTGCAGTGAGCCATGATTGTGCCACTGCACTGCAGCCTGGTGACAGGGTGAGACTCTGTCTCTTAAAAAAAAAAAAGAGGTGAGGAATGGAGGAGGGTGAAAAGATAAATCACATGTAGAGTATAAAGAGAATTCCTGTAAGTTAATAAGAAAAATGCATGCGGGGCTTAATACCTAGGTGACGGGTGGATAAGTGCAGCAAACCACCATGGCACATGTTTACCTGTGTAACAAACCTGCACGTTCTGTACATGTATCCCAGTACTTAAAATTTTTTTAAAAATTAAGAAAAAAGCTGGCAGACCAATAGGACAATGGGTGAAAGAAATGAAGAGGGACAAAAAAGGGAAGAAAGAAAGGGAGGGAGGAGGGGGGAGGGAGAGAAGGAGGGAGAGGAAAGAACAAATGAACATCTAAATGGCCAAAAAGCATAGAAAACATGCTCACCTCGTAAGCCATCAAATTTAAACCACAGTGAGAAACCAATATTACACCTACTAGAATGGCTAAAATTAAAAACACTGTTGATACCAAGTTTGGGCAAGAATGTGGAGTAACTGAAACTTCATATACTATTGGGAATGTAAAATAGCACAGCTACTTTGGAAAACCCTTGGGTAATACCTACTAAAGGAGACCACACCTGTGATCCCCACATTCCACTCCTGTGCATAGACCCAAAAGAATTGTGCACTGTGCATGTGTTCATCAAATGATGTGCACTAGATTGTTTAATCAGCACCCTTCACAATAGCCCCAACTTCCAACAGGAGAATGGATAAGTACCTCTCAGTGTATTTATGGAGTAAAATTCTTACAGCACTAAAATGGATTAACAGCCGCCATGCACAGTTGATGAATCTCAGCAATATAATGTTGGGCAGAAGCAGCCAGACACAAATGAATGCACACTGCACGATTGTGTTTCTGCGAAGCTCTGAAACAGGCAAAAGAAACATCTGGTTAGAAGTCAGGATAGCGATTCTCTTAGTGCTCTGGTAATATTCTATTTCTTGATCTGAGGGCTGGTGAACCAGACGTATTCACTCCACGATAATTTACCAAGCTGCCCTCTGGGGATTGGTGGCTTCTCTGTATGAATATTATACTTCAATTAAAAAAACATAACAACAAAAACCTAACAATCAAATTCAGAAATGAGCAAGGCCGGGCCCGGTGGCTCACGCCTGTAATCCCAGCACTTTGGGAGGCCGAGGTGGGCGGATCACGAGGCCAAATATACAAAATTTTTTTTTTTTTTTTTTTGAGACGGAGTCTTGCTCTGTGCCCCAGGCTGGAGTGCAGTGGCACGATCTCAGCTCACTGCAAGCTCCGCCTCCCGGGTTCACGCCATTCTCCTGCCTCAGCCTCCTGAGTAGCTGGGACTACAGGTGCCCGCCAACACCCGGCTAATTTTTTGTATTTTTAGTAGAGACGGGGTTTCACCGTGTTAGCCAGGATGGTCTCGATCTCCTGACCTCGTGATCCGCCCGCCTCGGCCTCCCAAAGTGCTGGGATTACAGGCTTGAGCCACCGCAAAATTTTTTGTATTTTTACTAGAGACAGGGTTTTGCCATGTTGGCGAGGCTGGTCTTGAATCCCTGACCTCAGGTAATCTGCCTGCCTCGGCCTCCCAGTGTGCTGGGATTACAGGTGTGAGCCACTGTGCCCGGCCAGGAGAAAGTAAGCTTTTTAAGGTGGGACTGTGCATTTCACTTCCTTGTTTTTACCTAGCGATTTCTTTTCTTTTCTTTTCTTTTTTTTTTTTTTTTGAGATGAAGTCTCGCTCTTGTCCCCCAGGCTGGAGTACGATGACGTAATCTCAGCTCACTGCAACCTCTGCCTCCTAGGTTCAAGCAATTCTCCTGCCTCAGCCCCCTGAGTAGCTGGGATTACAGGCACCTGCCACCATGCCCGGCTAGTTTTGGTATTTTTGGTAGGGACGGGGGTCTCACCATGTTGGCCAGGCTGGTCTCGAACGCCTGACCTCAGGTGATCCACCCACCTCGGCCTCCCAAAGTGCTGGGATTACAGGCACGAGCCACCGTGCCGGGCCACCTACAGTGATTTCTACATAACAGGCTTAGCAAAATATTTCTGAACTGAAACACTTTTCCAGACAACACTGACAGGATTATTGCCTTCACATCCCACACGGACCAGGTAAGTTTCTTAGGAAAACCTGGCAAAATCAGTGACAGTGATGGTCGCCCTCCCCAAAAAATTGCACTTAGGGGTTATTTTATAAAAAGTACTGTTGTTTGGCTGGGCGCGGTGGCTCACTCCTGTAATCCCAGCACTTTGGGAGGCTGAGGCAGGCGGATCACGAGGTCAGGAGATCGAGACTATTCTGGCTAACACAGTGAAACCTCGTCTCCACTAAAAAAACACAAAAAAATGGCCAGGCACGGTGGCTCACGTCTGTAATCCCAGCACTTTGGGAGGCCAAGGTGGGTGGATCAAGAGGTTAGGAGATCAAGACCATCCTTGCTAACATGGTGAAACCCCGTTTCTACTAAAAATACAAAAAAAAAAAAAGTAAATTAGCCGGGAGTGGTGACGGGCACCTGTAGTCCCAGCTACTCGAGAGGCTAAGGCAGGAGAATGGCGTGAACCTGGGAGGCAGAGCTTGCAGTGAGCTGAGACCGCGCCACCGCACTCCAGCCTGAGCGACAGAGCGAGACTCTGTCTCAAAAAAAAAAAAAGTACTGTTGTTTATACCCTTTAAAATGTACTTTGAAATGTTACTGATTAATATATATGTATATATAACATGTATATTTGTATGTGTATAATATATATGTCTATGTATATATGTATACATGTTTTTTTTTTGAGATGGAGTCTCACTCTGTCACCCAGGCTGGAGTGCAATGGTGAGATCTCGGCTCACTGCAACCTCCGCCTCTCAGGTTCAAGCAATTCTCTACCTCAGCCTCTTGAGTAGCTGGGATTACAGGCGCCCATCACCACACCCAGCTCATTTTTTTTTTTTTTTTTTTTTTTTTTTTTTTTTTAGTAGAGATGGGGTTTCACCGTCTTGGCCAGGCTGGTCTCGAACTCCTGACCTCACGATCCACCTGCCTCGGCCACCCAAAGTGCTGGGATTACAGGCGTGAGCCACTGTGCCGGGTCTATATATATGTATATATCTTCACTTGAGGCATGTGAGAGGGATTTATGCAGGAGAGAAATCCCTATATTTTCCTATTCAGTAGCCTTTCCTCCTATGCTGAATAAATAGCAACATTATTTAACAAAGACATTTTCATAAATATTTCTGTTCAATTTTCCAAGAAATAGAAAAACTATTTTTCTCGAAGCAGCCAGTGAAATCCACACAGTGTAAAGGGTGTCAGGGTCTCCAGAGCAGCCCAGAAACCCCATGCTCCCGAAAGGAACATGAGCCTCAAGACAGTGCTGAGAACCCGCGGGCTGAGCCCTCATCCTGCACTGAAGCACAGGGAGACCAGGAAGAGGAGCCGCCAGCCCAGGGCCACGAAGGCATTGGGAGCAGCGGCTGCAGTGCTGTCCTGGAATTCTCTGTCCAGCCAGCGAGTCTTTCTCCTGTCTGTTCACACAGGGTGGTGGCTCACCAGGGGAGCAGTCCTCCTGCACCTTCCTCTCAGGCCTTCCTCCAGCATGGCTCTTTCCATGGGATCTGGTGTCTTCAGGGCCAAGGGCAGGTGCCCACCTGGAGCCTCCTCCCACAACCCCTGGAAATGAGAACAATGGTTACCTCCTAGGGCAGAGGAGCGTACAGACCGGGAAGGCAGAGGAGGGGCTGTCTTGAAATGCACCTGGGACTTTGTTTTCCTCAGCTCTGGTCAGATGACAGCCTGGGAGACACTGCCTTTGAATGAAGAGTTGACGACTTTCCAGCATGGGGAAGCACCAGGTCAGTCCCGAGGCAGAAGGAGCAAGGGGAGGGCCCAGGCCGGGCCTTCACTGGGGTCTCTGTGGGAAGGCATGGACGAGAGTGGTGGTGAGTTTGAGCAAGCTTCGGGTGGGCCCGTTTGCCTAATGTTGTCAGGCCCGGGGCTATGGGGTGGTCCCTAATCATCCAGTACCATGCTCTGGAGTGAGATGGGGCAGGGAGAATATTCCCGGGGTGTGTGAGAGTTAGATAAAGGGTGTGCTGGGGGCAGGGGCTTCTGACTGCTGGTTTGCATAGGGAGGTGTGTGCTGTCTCCAGAACTAGCCAGCCCTGGGAGGGGCAGTCCCTTCCCCGCCAGCAAAGCCTCCTGCGATGCCAAAGCACCATAGAACACAGAAACCAGAAAGCGTGGTTAATCCAGGAGCCGCAGGAGGCCTGATGCCTTCCATATGGGTGTCCTGTATGTGCTCTGCCATATTCTACCTCCTGTTTTTAAAATGAAAATAGAGAATCCAATCTGAAGAACTAATGCAAAGGAACTCTTTTTGTTGTTGTTTTTTGTTTGAGACAGTCTCGCTTGGTCACCCAGGCTCTAGTGCAATGGTGCGATATTGGCTCACTGCAACCTCTGTCTCCGGGGTTCAAGCAATTCTTCTGATTCAGCCTCCCGAGTAGCTGGGACTACAGGCGCGTGCCACCACGCCTGGCTAATTTTTGTATTTTTAGTAGAGACAGGGTTTCGCCATTTTGGCCAGGCTGGTCTCGAACTCCTGACTTTGTGATCTGCCCCCCTCGGCCTCTCAAAGTGCTGCGATTACAGGCGTGAGCCACCACACCTGGCCACAAAGGACCTCCTTAGCGCTCATCAACCACCCCTCTGCCCCTCACTGTCTTTCTTTCTTTTTTTTTTTTTTTGAGAGGAAGGCTCACCCTGTCGCCCAGGCTAGAGTGCAGTGGCACCATCTCGGCTCTCTGCAAGCTCCGCCTCCCAGGATCACGCCATTCTCCTGCCTCAGCCTCCCTAGTAGCTGGGACTACAGGTGCCCGCCACCATGCCCGGCTAATTTTTTGTATTTTTAGTAGAGACGGGGTTTCACCGTGTTAGCCAGGATGGTCTCCATCTCCTGACCTCGTGATCCACCCGCCTCGGCCTCCCAAAGTGCTGGGATTACAGGTGTGAGTCACCGCGCCCGGCCTTGCTGTCTTTCTGGTATCAGCATCCGCCTCCTCCTCCCTCCCAGACTCCAGGCCCTGGGCTGCAGGCACGGTCCATCCCTGTGGCCTCAAGGCACTGGGCACATCCATGCCAGTTTTAGTCTCTGTAACTACACAGCCATGCAGCTGTGAGCTGAGAATTTAACAGACTGTGCCTCTGAGTTTCTATTTCTCCTTCACTTTCCTGTAGCAAACCAAAAAGGAGGGAAAATGCATCCCAGGTGCCGCCAGTTGCCACTGTTTTTCTTTGTGTGGTGTGTGTGACACTCTTACTTTGTTGCCCAGCCTGGAGTAAAGTGGCGTGATCCCGGCTTGCTGCAACCTCGGCCTCCCGGGTTCAAGCGATTCTCCTGCCTCAGCCTCCTGAGTAGCTGGGATTACAGGCACGTGCCACTACATCTGGCTAATTTTTGTATTTTGAGTAGAGACGGGGTTTCACTATGTTGGCCAGGCTGGTGTCGAACTCCTGACCTCAATCATCGACCTGCCCCAGCCTCCCAAAGTGTTGAGATGACAGGTGTGAGCCGTTGTGCCTGCCCTGCTGCCATGCTTTCAGGCCACTGTTGGGCTTTTCCACATCCCCCAGCATGCACCCACTGTCCTGGGATGGTTAGGGGGCTCCATCACCATTTTCTGGAAACTGCCCAGGAAGGGCAGTCAGAGGTGGCCTGGGGCTCCCCACGCAATCATGGAGACGTAGAGGACACAGCCTGATGCTGGACTGCACAGGACCCTCTTCCACCAGGTTCCCTGGACACCTCCATCCCCTCTTCTAGTAATCATGTCACTGCATGGTAGTGCCTGTGTCCTAAGTTTCCCATGCCACAAGGCTTGGACCCTTCACCCCTGTCTCCCGAGGCCAGGATGAGGCCTGCTTGGCCCAGGGGAGGGGGCGGTAAATGTCATGGATGGACGCATCGGGTGGGAGAGGGCTTAGTGTGGGGTCGTCAGAGTGACACTGAGAGGCTAAGGCACACTCTCTGACACAGCCCAGCCAGGCACTGCCCACAGCTGAGTTTCCAAAGGACACGTTCTTTGTCACCATATTCCAGGATTCAAATCCTTCCAGCCTGGGACAAGCTCCACGGGGTGCCATGAGGCTGCCCCAATTTGATTTTGAAATGTACAGTGAAATGCTTACCTTGGTGGTGGCCAAGGCAGGGTGGGCCCAGACACCTCTGCTGATGGACACACAGGCACGACGCCCACAGCTCAGGGAGCCTGCTCCAGCCTGCCGTGGAGCCCTGGGCCAGGTGGTGAGCCAGGAGCCTGCTGGGGACAGTCCTTCCTGATCCTGGAAGGGAGCGGCCCAATTATAAGGGCTCCCTTGAGGCTCTCAGTGGAGCCGAGCCCAGAGAGGAAGCCTGCACTGCCAGGTGGGCAAACTCATTAGGACTGTGGCATTTTTTATGCAAATGAAGGCAAATATATCCATGGGAGAAATGTAAACAGCAGACACGCACAAGAGCACGGACTTCACCGGGTTTCAAGAGGAGAGGGAGCTGGGACAGGAGGCCAGGAGAGATCCCTGCCCCAGCGCTGCCCTGCAGTGGCCTAGCCCAGGCCTTCTGGATCTGCAAATCTGGGATGCCCAAGAGGGAAACTGAGGCCCCACGAGCCCTGCACGTGGGTGGAGCCTGGCCTGACCTGTAGCTCCTTGGGAGGCTGAGGGAGAAGCATTGCTTGAGGCCAGGAGTTTGAGACCAGCCTGGACAACACAGTTAAACCCCATCTGTACAAAACACTAAAAAATTAGCCAGGCATGGTGGCGCATGCCTATGGTCCCAGCTATTCAGGCAGCTGAGATGGGAGGATCACTTGAGCCCATGATTTAGAGGTTATGGTGAGCTGTGATCGTGCCACTGCACTCTAGCCCGGGTAACAGGGTAAGATCCTGTCTTTTAAAATAAATAACATGCAATCATATAACATACATATAAAATATATATTTTTATAAATTTTATAAAATACATATAAAATAAATAACATACAATAATATAAAATATAATATATAATATATTGTTTCATTTAACAATATTATATTATATTATTTATAACAATATTATATTATATTATTTATTATAATTATATTGTTATATAATTATATTATTTAATAATAAAATAACATACAATAATAAAAAATTATAATACAAATGACTGTAGTGAGAACTCTTAAGGAGAGTTAAGAAGATATTGCAAAGAAACAATATGAGAAAACCAATCTCTTTAAAGGGTTCTTCTCATTAGAGTTTTTTTTTTTCCGATTCTGTCTTGTTTCTTCACTGGAGCCCCTATCTCCAGGAGCCCCCCTGCTCTGATGCTTAGCCCGGGTCCCTGCTGCTCAAGTTACTGTGTCCTTCCTATCAGTGCTGCTCAGTGTAGTCTTGGACCCATGGCATTCGGCATCCCCTGGGTGCCTGTTGGAAATGCAGATTCTTAGGCCCTGCCCCAGACCTCCTGACTCAAATCTCTGGGGCGGAGCCCAGGACCGCAGATGCTGCAGCTCCCCAGGGGATTCTGTTGAGACCCGGCCTCTATTCTCGGTGGCCTGGCTTTTCCTGCTCCTGTGGGGGGTGAGGCCCCTCCAGACTGAGCTGGTCAGGATCTAGGCTCTTGGCAGCCTGCATGAGGCAGGAGGCAAGTCCTTCTCTCGGGGAAGGCAATGGCAGGTGAGCAATGGCAGGTGAGCCGGCCAACAAGGCCCTTGCCACTGAGCTGTCCCACGGAGAACCCCCGTGCCTGTTTCTCAGGGCACTCTGCGGGTGTGCCTGGGGTCGGACTGAGCCCCAGCAATCTCCCTGCATGTCGGTTACTGCTCTTACTTTCACTGTGGTCCCTGTGGGCTTTTTCAAGGCTCTGTCCTGGCCCAGGGAAAGGTGGGTCACGAGACCTCACAGCCAGAAAGAAGCAGCAGCCAACTGAGTTTCCGAATGGATTTGAAGAGCTCGCAGCAGAGGAGATACAAGTTTGAAAATCAAGATGTGTTTGATTTGCTTTGGCCATCAAGAGACACATCCTGAAGGACTCTGTCTCAACATTTTTCTACATAAAAAAACAGAATGGAGAAGAATGCAGGTTGGTGGGAGCTGGGAGATAAGGTCCACAGGCCAGGAGAGGGCCTCCAGGCTGGGTCGTGTGAGGCAGTGTTCATCTGAGAAGGAAAGCCTGCTGGCCACAGGGTCCCAGCACCCAGGAGCTAGAGGAGAGGGGGTGGGAGGGAGAGCAGCTACGCGTCCCTGGGTTTCTTGAGCGAGGACTGGTAAACCTCAGGGGCACGCGTAGCTGTCACAAAAGCATGCACCTCGAGTGCTTCCCCCTCCCAGCCGGCGGGAGAGGAAGGGACCAGGATGGAGGCGAGCTTGGCAAAGTCTTTCTGGAATCAGCATCCTCCTCCTCCTCCTTCCCAGACTCCAGGCGCCAGGCTCCAGGCACGGTCCATCCCTGCGGAGGACTTCCGTGGATGCTGTTGGGCACAGATGCCAGCCCATCATGTGCTACCCTGGCAGATGCTAGGGAGCCAGGGGCCAGGCATCATTCTCCCTAATGCCAGGGCACCACTCTGAGGAAAGGGAGAGAAGGACAGCTTGGTCTAAATCCACCTGCAGGGTCTGAGTGACCATACATGGGGCTGGGGGCTGAAATTTTCTGAGAGGGACTGGATTACATTTTCAGAAACTAGAATCAGAAATTAAAACTGAGTTATGAAAAATAATGAGTGACATTTTGCACGTGTGACGTTTAAGCCGGATAATGTGTTTGCCACGTTTATACTTGAATGTGAAAGCACCTTGCACAGCACTCGGCATAAAGTCAGCGCTCAGTGATTCCTAGTGAATGAATCCTAACTGTGTACATGGCCTGAGTGCACACGAACACACGGGAAACAGGCAGGGAGCGGAGAGGGTGCCCCGTTGATGCTGCCCTATTATTTTTATTCAGAAGTCTGTTTGCCTTTTTACACATTTTTGATCCTACCATATGAACGATTTTTATAACATTCATGTTATGTTACATTCACATTTAATGCTAATTTTTATGACATTAGTACAAGATGATTGAATTCCTCCTTGGTCAGAAGACCCACGTCTGAATTCTGGATCCCCTACTTGTTAGTTGAAGCAAGCGACTGCGCCTCTGAGAGTCTGTGCAAAGGAGGCAATGCCTAGCTCAGGAGGCTGACAGGATGAAGTCGGAGAGGAATGAATGGAAGTCTCTCGGGACTCAGGCCTGCCTGATACTCTCTGGGCAGCTTAAAATATGTTTTCTGAATGTTAAGGGAAGCACAGAGCAGGCATGCACGCAGATGGGGGTGAAATATTACTTCCATTCTTCCATGTGTGAGTCCTAAACACACACCACCTCCCCCACACACAAACAGACCTACAACACATGCCACACATAACACAGGCACACACACACGCACTGCAGTAACACACACTGCACGCACATACAACACAGAGTGTAACACATACACATGTATACCACCTACCACACTACACAATGCACCACAGTCACATGATACACATGTATCACATGCACATATATGACCCACCTCACCAACAAACACATGTGCATCATATGTACACATACTGCATCACATGCACACATGACCCACATGAACACACACATATGCCACATACTGCATGCATGCACATCTACACCACATGCAATACAGGCACATACAAGCCATATGTAGACACTGTGCACACACATTTACACCATGCTACACGCACACACCATGTTCACACATACTCGCACACACACCACTGATACACATATTTCCACACATGTCCACAGCCTGCATGCACAAACCATATTATGCACACACACCCCATATACTATTAGGTTGGTGCAAAAGTAATCGCGGCTTTTGCCATTATTTTCAATAGCAAAAACTGCGATTACTTTTTTTTTGAGACGGAGTCTCACTCTGTCACCCAGGCTGGAGTGCAATGGGGTGATCTCAGCTCACCGCAACCTCTGCCTCTGGGGTTCAAGTGATTCTCCTGCCTCAGCCTCCCCAGTAGCTGGGATTACAGGTGTGTGCCACTATTCCCGGCTAATTTTTGTATTTTTAGTAGAGACGGGGTTTCACCGTGTTGGCCAGGCTGGTCTTGAACTCCTGACCTCAGGTGATCTGCCCGCCTCAGCCTCCCAAAGTGCTGGGATAACAGGCGTGAGCCACCATGCCCAGACAAAAACCGTGATTACTTTTGCACCAACCTGATACATGTGCACAGTAAGCAGGCATTGCAATAATCAAAGACAACACGAGGTGGCACCATGACACTTCTACTCAGAAATTTTATTTGCCTATTTTTATACAGTTGTGATTATACTCTATATTAGTAGTTCTCAAAGTGTAGCCAAAACTATTTTCATAATAATGGTAAGATGTGATTTGCCTTTTTTCATTCTCATTCTCCCATGAGTATACAGTGGAATTTTCCAGAGATGCCGTGATGTGTGACATTGTAACAGATTGAAGGCAAAAGCAGATCTGAGAATCAGCTCAGACATCGACCTAGAGATTTGCCAGTGGAAAACAATGCAACTCACTAATTTTGCAGAAGTTATTGTTGCTTTCCATGCAAAATTATTTATTGCTAACATACAACAATGGGTTTGTTGTTTTTTAATTTAAAAAATTGAGCAATTTGGATTCTTTTTACAGCTTATTTTTAATTGAAAATGAAATTATTTAACGTGTACAACATGATGTTTTGAAATCTGTAGACATTGTGGAATCATTACTATTTTAAAATAAGTATATATTTCAAAACCTCCTCAAATTTAATCTGTATTACAGTAAAATTGATAGATGCAATTCACGTAAAGTTCCTTAGGGTCCACAGGAGATTTTCAGAGTATAAATCCTGAGAAAGAATATTTAACAATCACTCTTCTATATGTAATCACATGTCCATAAATACATTTGAGGTTAATCATTTATTTTAAATTTATAAGGAACCAACAAGAACAAAGAAAAGGAAGACACTTGTAATCCTATTGCACGGGGACAAGAGACAATCACGACTGACGTTTGCCAGGTTTTCTCCTAGTTGCGTTTCAGAGCATCTATTTCCAGGTTAGTGTGTTCTGAGTACAGGCTCCGTGTTCTACGCTCTGAATATGATCCCCGCGTCCTAGGCTCTGGGTATAAGCCCGGGGTCCTAGACTCTGGTATAATCCCCATGCCCTAGGCTCTGGGTATAAGCCCGGGGTCCTAGACTCTGGTATAATCCCCATGCCCTAGGCTCTGGGTATAAGCTTTGTGTCCTAGGTTTTGGGTAGAAGCCTTGTGTCCTAGGCTCTGGGTATAAGCCCCATGTCCTAATCCCTGGGGATAAGCCCCGGGTTCTAGACCCTGAGTATAAGTTCTGTGTCCTAGGCTCTGGGTATAAGCCTGTGTCCTAGGCCCTGGGTATATGCCCCAGGGTTTAGGCCATGGGTATAAGCCCCAAGTCCTAGGCTCTGGATACAAGCCCTGGGTTCCTGGCCCTGGGTATAAGCCTCATATCCTAGGTCACCTACCAGACTGAGAGCCCAGTCAAAGTTCCTTCTCATGGTGTGTCTAGGACGTCAGAAAACCTAGAGATGTGGCCAGACTCTGAGCCCCCTGAAAAGGGTTCCCAGACCTTTTGTGATAGGGAGGCTTTGTCTACCCAGAGCCCACCTAGTCTTGGAGTCTTGGAGGGCTGCCCAGCACCTCAGGTAGGCCTGTTTGCACCTCAGCCTCACCCTGGTCTGGGTGTCCACTCCATACAGATATGTTTTTAAAAATTGAGGAATAGCTTTGTGCAGTGGCAGTATCGTAGCCAATGAGGTTTATCCGAGGCGCGATTATTGCTAATTGAAAAACTGAGAAATACTTTAGTAAAACACACAGATCCTAAGTATATAATTTAATGGCTTTTTACAAATATCTATCTGTAGCCAACGCCCCAATCAAGGCAGAAAACATTGCCACCATTGTAGAAAATTCCCCCCAATCCCTTTACAGTCTACTCAACTTCCCTTGTCCCCTAATCCCCAAGCAGCCACTATTCTGATTTGTATTCCAGAAAAGTAGTTTTTCTGGATTTTTTTTTTTTTTTTTTAGACGGAGTCTCGCTCTGTCTCCTAGGCTGGAGCGCAGTGGCGCAATCTCGGCTCACTGCAAGCTCCGCCTCCCGGGTTCACGCCATTCTCCTGCCTCAGCCTCTCCGAGTAGCTGGGACTACAGGCGCCCGCCACCATGCCCGGCTAATTTTTTTTTTTTTTTTTGTATTTTTAGTAGAGACGGGGTTTCACCGTGGTCTCGATCTCCTGATCTCGTGATCCACCCGCCTCGGCCTCCCAAAGTGCTGGGATTACAAGCGTGAGCCACTGCGCCCGGCCTGGATTTTTTTTTTTTTAACAGACTTTCGCTCTTGTCGCCCAGGCTCAAGTGCAGTGGCGCAATCCTGACTCACTGCAACCTCCACCTCCTGGGTTCAATCAATTCTCCTGCCTCAGCCTCCCAAGTAGCTGGGATTACAGGCGTGCACCACCACGCCTGACTAATTTTTGTATTTTTAGTAGAGACGGGGTTTCACCATGTTGACCAGGCTGGTCTTGAACTTCTGACCTCAGGTAATCCGCCCACCTCTGCCTCCCAAAGTGCTGGGATTACAGGTGTGAGCCACCGCGCCCGGCCTGGTTTTGAATTTAATAAATCTGTATTACATCCTTTGTATGGCTCCTTTAGTTCAAAACACTGTGTTTTTGTTGTTGTTGTTGTAGAGATGGAGTCTCAATCCACTGCCCAGGCTGCTTTCAAACTCCTGGGCTCAAGCAATCCTCTGCTTTTGGCCTTGCAAGTGTTGGGACTGCAGGTGTTGGGACTGCAGGTGTGACTGCAGGTGTTGGGACTGCAGGTGGGACTGCAGGTGTTGGGACTGCAGGTGTTGGGACTGCAGGTGGGACTGCAGGTGGTGGGACTGCAGGTGTTGGGACTGCAGGTGGTGGGACTGCAGGTGTTGGGACTGCAGGTGTTGGGACTGCAGGTGGGACTGCAGGTGTTGGGACTGCAGGTGGGACTGCAGGTGTTGGGACTGCAGGTGGGACTGCAGGTGTTGGGACTGCAGGTGGGACTGCAGGTGTTGGGACTGCAGGTGTTGGGACTGCAGGTGGGACTGCAGGTGTGACTGCAGGTGGTGGGACTGCAGGTGTGACTGCAGGTGTTGGGACTGCAGGTGTGACTGCAGGTGTTGGGACTGCAGGTGGGACTGCAGGTGGTGGGACTGCAGGTGTTGGGACTGCAGGTGGTGGGACTGCAGGTGTTGGGACTGCAGGTGTTGGGACTGCAGGTGGGACTGCAGGTGTGACTGCAGGTGGTGGGACTGCAGGTGGGACTGCAGGTGTGACTGCAGGTGGTGGGACTGCAGGTGGGACTGCAGGTGGGACTGCAGGTGTGACTGCAGGTGTGAGCCATCGCACCAGCCAGAGTCGAACTGCGTCTCTAGCGAGAGCAGCCACTGTAATATAAAGGCTCGGGAATTCCACCTCATGTTTGCTGCCGTGACACTTGCCCTCTGAGTATCAGTTAGCTATTGTCACCATTATGCTGTCTAACAAACCATCCCCACATCTCAGTGGCAAACAGTAATAATCATTTATTTCTTACTCATGAATTTGTGGGTTGGCTGGGCAGCCCTGCTCCACATGCCTCTCATCCTCTTCCTAGGACCAGCAGGGGCAGGTTCATCTCTGGCTGATGGCAGGGCCCTGAGAGAGGGCACATCTAACCCCACAGGCACATTTCCAGTTTTGCTGTGTCATGCCTGCTGGCATCCCTTTGGCCAAGCCCAAAGTCAAGGGGTGGGAAACGGAGGCTATGGCGAGGGTGTGAGTGTGGGTGAAAAACTGGGGCGGGTCATTCAATCTACGTTACCAGTTTCCTGACAATGTAAGTTAAGAGAAAGAGCTTTGTGGCTCACGCCTGTAATTCCATCACTTTGGGAGGCCGAGGCCGGCGGATCACAAGGTCAGGAGATGGAGACCATCCTGGCTAACATGGTGAAACCCCGTCTCTACTAAAAATACAAAAAATTAGCCAGGCGTGGTGGTGGGCACCTGTAGTCCCAGCTACTCGGGAGGCTGAGGCAGGAGAATGGCGTGAACCCGGGAGGCAGAGCTTGCAGTGAGCCGAGATTGCGCCACTGCACTCCAGCCTGGGCAACAGAGCGAGACTCCGTCTCAAAAAAAAAAAAAAAAAAAAAAAGGTAAAACTGGTTTGCTAGTCCAATTATTTAGTGAATCAGTCCAGTTTATTAGAAATCCCAGTGAGGTTGTTTTCAGAAGTGCGGCAGGTCTGACCGGATCATTTGCAGAAAGCTCTGTTCTTGCCTTGGGACAGTCATGCCCGCACTGGGAATGTGAATTTACTCACTGTTCTCTCGCCGCTGCTTCTGCCCGCCTGCGACCAATTCCCTACCACACTGAGCTCGTTTGAGACTTTAGTTTCATATTTTTAAGACCAGCTTAGTGCATCATCTCTGTCTTTATTTCTCCCTTCAGCACTTACTGTAGTCGATCTCTTTTATTTTCTTAGATTCTTTGGGGGAAGTTTATAGGTGGGATGAACCCATATATGCATGAAAATGTCTTTATTTTGCACCCCCACTTTAAGGCTAGATTAGCTGGGTCTTGGATCCTAGATTACGAATAGTTTTTTCTTTGGAATGTTAGAGAAATTGCTCTACTATCTTTTAGGATTCGGGATTGATGATAAGTCTTGATGTCAAGCTGATTTTCATTCTATTGTGACAACTTATTCTCTCTGTCAGAAAACTATGAGGATTTTCCTTTTTTCCTTGGTATTCCAAAATTTTGCTGCAATGTGCTTAGATTTCTAAAATTCCACTTTACTTTTTTTTTTTTTTTTGAGATGGAGTCATGCTTTGTCGTCCAAGTTAGAGTGCAGTGGGGTGATCTCAGATCACTGCAACCTCCGCCTCCTGGCTTCAAGTGATTCTCCTGCCTCAGCCTCCCAAGTAGCTGGGATTACAGGTGCGCCACCATGCCAGGCTAATTTTTGTATTTTTAGTAGAGAAGGGGTTTTGCCGTGTTGGCCAGGCTGGTCTCGAACTCCTAGCCTCAAGTGATGGTCTCGGCCTCCCGCTTTATTTAATTAATTTATTTTTGGACGGAGTCTTGCTCTGTCACCCAGGCTGGAGTGCAGTGGCGCGATCTCGGCTCACTGCAAGCTCTGCCTCCTGGGTTCACGCCATTCTCCTGCTTCAGCCTCCCGAGTAGCTGGGGCTACAGGCGCCCACCACCATGCCCGGCTAATTTTTTTTGTATTTTTTTAGTAGACACAGGATTTCGCTGTGTTAGCCAGGATGGTCTTGATCTCCTGACCTCATGATCCGCCTACCTCGGCCTCCCAAAGCGCTGGGATTACAGGTGTGAGCCACTGTGCCCGGCCATGAGTTCCCTGTCCTTCTCAGGGACAGGGAGTCAGTGATTCCTGGGGAGACTGTCTTTCTTCTCTGGACCAAGTATTCATACTTTCTATATCAACTGGGGGCAAATGCTGTGCGAAGCTGGTGACCTTGCTGATTTATTCCCAGAACATGATGCATTTCCTTCCCCTTTCTTTCCCTTTTGTGCTACTTCTAATTAAGGAAGATGTTTCTGTCATTTATGGGATTTTGGTTCGGAGAGAGGTCAATCAGGGGTGCTTGTTCCTCCATCTGGCCCTGATCTGCGTTTTTAGCAAAACAACTGAGTTTGGAAGTTTGAAACTAACGACATTAGGGCTGGGAAATTTCTTAATGTAAATATATTTTAGCAGAGTTAATGAAAACTTGGAGTGCTTACAAAGTTGGATATCTTACATGTGTGACAAATTATATATAAACCAGATTTCATTTCCTGTTTTTTTTTTTTTTTTTATTTTTTCTTCTTTTTAATCAGCAAAGGAAAAATGGCAAGAAAACCAAGTCTCCTATCTCATAACTACACATTTTAGGGGAGAATGCATACTGAAACATTTTCAACATTTGCTGTTAAAATGAATACAATTTTACAAAAAGAAATCCGCCCCCCACACAAAGCATAAAGTTCTAGGCAATGACGAGCCCCTCAGTCAGAAATGGTCCAGGCTTTGCCTCCAGGAGCCCGTTGGCCCTAGCCTGCTGCTGTTGGCAGCCGCAGTGCAGTTTCCCTCACACATCTCTCATCACTATGGTGATTCTTGTTAAATAAAGTGAGCAGTACTGATCATGTGCACTAGTGCCTTCTTCTGCGTTTCATCTGTGGCTGTCAGTTTCCACAACCCATGTATTCAATAAAGATTTGTTGATTATCTACTATGTGCTTGGGCCCAGTGATGCAAAGATGAATAGGACAAGATACTTGCCCTCGAGGAAGCTTTATATAGGGGAGAAGAGGCAGAACAGTTAGATTCCATGGATCCTCTGGCACTTGGAGTCCAACTTTACATGTTTTTGTGAAGTGACTGAATTTAACAATGTTTTATGCTTGTATAATTTTTCAAAAAATATGTTTAACTTTCAAATGGGAGATGCATGACATAGTTCAAACCATCAAAATGATATGAAAAGATATCCCCACCTGCTCATTCTCCTTCCCCCACCTCCCCCTCTAGGTAACCTTTTACTTTGAGACAGAGTCTTGCTCTGTTGCCCAGGTTGGAGTGCAGTGGCGCCATCTCGGCTCACTGCAAGCTCCGCCTCCCGGGTTCACGCCATTCTCCTGCCTCAGCCTCCCGAGTAGCTGGGACTACAGGCGCCCGCCACCACGCCCAGCTAATTTTTTGTATTTTTAGTAGAGACCGGGTTACCATGTTAGCCGGGATGGTCTCGATCTCATGACCTTGTGATCCGCCCATCTTGGCCTCCCAAAGTGCTGGGATTACAGGCTTGAGCCACCACACCTGGCCTTTTTTTTTTTATATATATATATATATATATATATATATATATATATATATGGAGTGTCGCTCTGTCACCCAGGCTGAAGTTCAATGGTGCGATCCCAGCTCACTGCAACCTCCGCCTCCTGGGTTCAAGTGATTCTTCTGCCTCAGCCTCCTGAGTAGCTGGGATTACAGGCATGCGCCACCACACCTGGTTAATTTTTGTATTTTTAGTAGAGACGGGGTTTCACCATGTTGGCCAGGCTGGTCTTGAACTCCTGACCTCAGGTGATCCGGCCGCCTCGGTCTCCCAAAGTGCTGGGATTACAGGCATGAACCACCGCGCCCGGCAGAGTCAGAATATTTCTAACCCTTTCTTGTTTCCCAGTACCAACTAATATTTGCACCCTTTTTTTCAAAGTACTGTATTTGTTTTTGGGTACCATTAAAGATTCTATTTGCAAAAGGAAAGCCACTCGTAAGTGGACAATGTGGTACACTTGCTGTGTGGTGTTCAGATGAGAACGCACTGAAGGAACTAAGTGTCGCTGGGGTGATGTGGAGGGCAGGCTGGCCGGGGTCCACATTCAGGCTGTTGAGCAGCCAGAGGGAAGGTCAGGGCCAGACTGTGAAGAACGTGAGCTGCCGCACTCAGAGCTCTGGGTGTTTCCTGCAAGCAATGGGCAGCCACAGAGGGTTTCACAGAGGAGGAAGGAGGTGGCCAGAACTCCGTTAAGGCAGATATGAATTCCAGTGGCTGTGAAGGATGGGGAAGAGACTGCAATGATTCTGTAACTTTTAATTGTTCCATTTACCTGCTATGGTAGCACACGAATGCTACCACTCCTTACATGACACGGAGGGGCCTGGGGACAAACCCGGGGGACGAGGAATCTCTCTACGATGCTTTCCGACTGCAAAGGTTGAGGGCCACTTTCCCACTTGGTTCCTGAAGGGCGGTCCTTCTCATCGCCATGCAGTGCATGTTGATTCAAACACTATGTGAGTCACTTCAGGCTCACAGAGCAGCTGGTGCCTCAGAACCAGGGCTCCGTATCCTTGAATCGAAGCGTGAGATTGTTTATCACTTTCAAGGGAGCAGATCATTAGTGGGGCAATACCTTGTTCCAGACATGGTGAAGAGGGGGCGGCAGGGCTGAGAAGAGAAGCCCAGCTTCCTGAAGCTCTGCTCAGCTGCCTTCTGCCCACCCAGTGGCCCTGCCAGCCGTGTTTGTCTGGCTCCTCAAGCAGCGATGCCGTGTGCGGTTTCCATGGCAGTGGGCCCCGGAGGGCAGCCGGGGACACAGCCAGGTGGCTCGCAGCTCACCTGACTGGCTGTTGGCAGGAGGCAGGCGGCCTCCTTCTGCTTCTCTGTTCCTGGAGCTTTCAGAATGTCTTCAGTTACTCCCTTTAGGAGTCTGATCTCTGTGTGAGAGAAACTTAAAGTTCTGGGCTTATAAAGGGTACACTTTATCTCCGAGCGATTGCCTGGCAGTCATGCAGAATGCCAGGGCGGAAAAGTACCGGGAAAGCGCACATCTCTGCAAGGGAGGCTGGAACTCAGGGGCCCAGCTTCCCACGGTGGGCAGCAAGAGCACGCTTTGCACAGAGGAAAGACAGGCTCCACCAGCAAGGGCCACAGGATGACCTTCACAGGGTCATTGGCACCCGGCCCTTGGGGCTCAGGGTCTGGCATCTTTGATTCATGAACTCAAGAAGACTGTGTGGGTCAGAGTTGCCTCCTGCAGCACACAACTGTTGGCTTAATCACTGTCATCGTTCCAGAGAGGACTCATCACAGGATTATTAGGAATCCAGAATCCAGTGGGGGAAACACAAACTCTCAAACAGAGAAGTCAAAATCAGGTCCAAGTTCACGGTGAGCCTTTTCAGTAAGTGCTTCCTGCTCCAAGTTGTAGGCTGTGGCTGCTGAGCTCCCAGCCTGGGGTATTAGGGAAGCCAGGCATGGGGCTCGGCCCTCAGGGTGGGTTCTGGCAGACCACAGGCTTTATGCCAGGAGCTAACACTTAAAAGAATTGCATGACAGGGATGGAGAGAAAGGCCCGGGGCCTAGGACTCAGGCTCTGTCTCCAGAAAGGAAGATGCTCCAGCAGTTCCCATCCAATAGAGACATGAATGTTGGGTCCGCTGGAACATGAGACAGAGCAAAGCTCTTCCTATCTGCTTAGGACCCTAAAGAAATGGCCCTGAGGCCACATGTTCTTCTAGACTTGTTGAAGGATCAACAGCGGAGTGAAACATATTTTAGTATCAAGCACCACTGGGAAACAAAAAATAAAACTCACTGGGCTGGGCGCGGTGGCTCACGCCTGTAATCCCAGCACTTTGGGAGGCCGAGGCGGGCAGATCATGAGGTCAGGAGATCGAGACCATCCTGACTAACACGGTGAAACCCCATCTCTACTAAAAATAGAAAAAATTAGCCGGGTGTAAAAATAGAAAAAAATTAGCCAGGTGTGGTGGCGGGCGCCTGTAGTCCCAGCTACTCGGGAGGCTGAGGCAGGAGAATGGCATGAACCTGGGAGGTGGAGCTTGCAGTGAGCGGAGATCACGCTACTGCACTCCAGGCTGGGTGACAGAGCGAGACTCCATCTCAAAAATAAATAAATAAATAAATAAACTCATTTGAAGACCACACACGAGACAAAAGCAGATTTCATTTTCTTAAGGGGCAACATCTTTTTTGCGCTAATCACCTACCATTAAATCATGAACAAAGACAATGAAATTCCTGTTGGTAACCCCCAAACTAATTAAGTAGATTTCTTGGGTTCTGTATTATGAGCAGTTAGAGGAGACGGAGAGGGAGGGGTAAGTCCATTCAATCGCACTGCAGGAAAACAGTTTTTAAGTACTTACTAGGTTTTAGGTTCCAAAGTAGGAACTGAGAGACCCAGCCCAAGCCCCCAGTGGCTGGGGTTTTCCTGGCATTCAGGAAAGCAAGCAGCCAGCCAGTAGGTAGATGGAGGCCCAAAGCTCTGGTCCTGGGGCAGCGGCTGGAGTGAGAGGGCCGGCATGGGGGTGTGGACTCCACATTGCCCACAGAAGAGGCCTTTAAACAGGACAGATGGGATTCTCAGAGACCACCGTGGCTGGTGGGTGGGGCAGGGGAGATGAGACTGTCATGGAGACAGAGAATCCAGTGAGATGTCTACAGTGGAAAGCCAGAGGGCAAACAGTGGAGGTGTGAGTGGAGGGGTGGGTGCGGATTCTCGAAACCCCTGGGCTGGCCCAATGCCCGGGTATAGGAGGAGAGAGAGGGAGGAGTCTGGCCAGACCCCGCAGCTTCCGGCCTGGGCAGCAGCAAGGAAGACCATGCCATTCACCAGGATGAGGACTGGAGGGTGCCTTGTGGGGGTGTGATGGTACAGGATAGTGGGAGAGAGAATGATGAGTTTGAATTTAGTTGATTTTATTAGGTAGTGTATTGGTCAAGGCTCTACCGGAGAAACAGAAACAGAACCAGTATGTATATTCATATATACAGAGAGAGAGATGCATCGCAAGGAACTGGCTTCCCCAGAGGTGGGGCTGTCAGGGCAAGTCAGGAATCCGTAGGCCAGGGCACTGGAAGGGCGGGTGGGAACTCTCAGGCAGGCGCCGACGCTGCAGTCCAGACAGGGTTTCTCCATCCTCAGGGAAGCCTCAGTTCTGCTCAAGGCCTTTCATCCTATTGGATGAGGCTGACCCAGGTTACCAAGGATAATCTCCTTTTCTTAAAATTGGCTGACTGCAGACGTGATTTGCATCTACAAAATGCCTTACAGAACACCTAGGCTAGTGTGGAGTTTGTTAAAGTCAATTAAAATGAAGACCAGGTCTGAAGAATTCTGAGCAGACAAAGCCGGTTAGGCCCATACGCGACCTTCACCTTGCTTGATTTGCAAACATAAGTGAAACTTAACTTGAGCTATTTCTTACAAATGTCTATGTTAAAGAGAAACAGAACTTAAGCTCAACTAGTCAGAATCAGCCAAAAAACTTCTAATTATATAACTAAGGACTTTCCAGTGGGATAGACCAAATAAGGCAACTTGTAATTATAACCAATTAAATATTTTCTCAGCATCACTTCCACATTTACCCTATAACACCTGTGCCTTTGCATCTTCAGTGCAACCCTCGAACCACCTCTGGTTTGGAGCTGCCTGATTCGTGAATCACTCTTTGCTCAAATAAACTCTTTAACATTTTATTGCCTTGGTTTACTTTTTTAACAGATTAAATAACCGAGTACTATAGTCTAGGCAAGTTGACACATAAAGCTGACCATCGTGGCCAGGTGCTGTGGCTCACATCTGTAATCCCAGCACTTTGGGAGGCTGAGGTGAGAGGATCACTTGAGCCCAGGAGTTCAAGAGTAGCCTGGGGAACATGGCCAAACCCTGTCCCTGCAAAACATGATTAGCTGCATATGGCGGTGCACACCTGTAGTCCCAGCTACTTGGGAGGCTGGAGTAGGAGGATTGCTTGAGCCCAGAGCAAGGCCCCCCCACCCCCCCTTTTTTTTTTTATGAGACGGAGTCTCACTCTGTTGCCCAGGCTGGAGTGCAGTGGCGCAATTTTGGCTCACTGCAACCTCTGCCTCTGGGGTTCACGCCAGTCTCCTGCCTCAGGCTTCTGAGCAGCTGGGACTACAGGCGCCCACCACCACGCCTGGCTGATTTTTTTTGTATTTTTAGTAGAGACAGGGTTTCACCATGCAAGCCAGGATGGCCTCGATCTGACCTCGTGATCTGCCCGCCTTGGCCTCCCAAAGTGCTGGGGTTACAGTTGTGAGCCACCGCGCCCAGACAGCCCTGTCTTAAAAAAAAAAAAAAGGACAAAAACACAAAACCAAGTAATTATAATCTGTTGCCCAGGATGGCGTGATCATAGCCCACTGCAATCTCAAACTGGGGAGAACTAGCAGGAGTTTGAGATGGGAGGAAAACACTTATAATCATCCTCTACAACGTGTATATATCACTTTATGCTCCTCACAGCTCTCCCCAAAGGAAACCACAGTGAAAGAGTTTCTGTGTCTCCATCCACAGATGGGAGGGGGATTTGCACAGGAAACAGAAACTGGGGGTCCTTAGCAACTGGGTAAGATGGGAAGCCATGGGACCCAGGGAGGGTGTGAAAGTCATGAGACACAGAGGAGACTCTGGGGACACCATGAATAGGGGACAGGGTGGAAGGGAAACCAGGAGTGGGGGCACATGGAAGCATCAGTCAATAGAATCCCAATGAGCTGGTGCATGATGAGTCCAGAGCAGGTGGCCAGGCAGCCCCACTGGCTGTGCAGCAGAGGGACAGGGAGCAGGGGTGCCAGGGTGGATGATGTTCTTCACACCCAGTTCTGCAGGAAGAAACACCCCGCCCTGCAGTCAAGGTTGGGGGCCTTGCTAAGAGCAGGTCAACAGTATGTTGAAGAAGAGGGAATCAAAGCTTCTATGTTGTGCTGCTGAGAGCAGGGGGCAAGGGTGGTTGACACTTTGTTTAAGGTTCAGCATCATGAGTTTCTGGTTGAGCAAAGGTTTTCCTGGAGCCTTATTTGGGATTGTGCATAAGAATTTGAGGATGAGGGGTTGACACCATGTAAGAAGGGAGGAGGAGACCCAGCCTATGGCAAGAGGCGGCATGAAGAGTAAAGATGATCAGTGAGATCATCTCACATAGGGTGGTGGTTCAGGGGCTTGGCAGACATGACCCACTCCTCAGTTTTACACTGTGCCCTGTTGTGTACAATGGTGGACCCAACCCTACGCCCCCTACTTCTCCAAAACCTGGAGGGACAGTCTGTACAGCATGACAAAAAAACTGTCTACCAAGTGCATGTGAAGGCCTGGCCACTGTGCTGGACCCCTGCGAGTTGTGGTGACCCTTACAGGTGCCCTAACTCCTCCCTGGAGCAGGATCTTTCTGGGCCCCACATCAAATGAAGGCCCAGGGCACTTGCAGATACGGTGGTTACTGGCTTAGCCCATCACTCTCTCAGGGGGATTCGAATGGGAAGGAGTACTTCCCTCTAACACGCAGCCCATGTCCTGGACCTGGAGTGGACTGTTTCCAGTCATCTTCTGAGGCCCAGAGGAACAAGTGCCGTGACTTATGTAGCTCTTTATGGAGACAGATCTCCTGTCTGCCATCTCTTCTTTCCCAGGCCTTCTCTCTTGATACCCTTGGCTGTTCTGATAAGCTTCGGCCTCTCACTTCCTTAGGCATACTCATCAGAAAGTCCCTCTGTTTTATGGTAAAGATTTTTTTTTCCCCTAGAGTTCATGGGATGAAGCTTCTAAAGCTCTTGGAATTCTCCAAGTGACAAGAGTTGTGTTTGTTATTCATGGTGGCCCTTGGACCACATCTGAGTTTATGCTATCAAGACACAGGATAGGCCAGGCGCGGTGGCTCACACCTGTAATCCCAGCACTTTGGGAGGCCGAGGTGGGAGGATTGCTTGAGGCCAGGAGTTTGAAACCATCCCGGACAACACAGATCTCATCTCAAGCAAAACAAAACAAAACAAAACAAAACAAAACAAAACAAATCACCACCACCACCAGGATTCTCCTGCTAACAGCTGGTCTGGGATCAAAGAACTCACCCAAATATTAGTAACATAATAGCTACAACTTCAAATTCATACAGAATACTGTAAGAAAAACCCTGAAAAAGAGAAACAGAATTTCTCTGCAGATGAAGAAAATATGTCAGAAAAATGTTGCCAAAGGCAGAGGAAAATTGCACCCCAAATTTCCAACATATATCAAGAAAAAAAACCTCAGTGAAATAGTTGCAACTATAAAGACCACAAAGCAGAAATGTAAGAACTCAGGATAGAAATAGCCAGACAAGAGGAAGAGATGACCAGATAGCAGGTGGACATTATGCACTGGTAGAATTAGAAAAAAAAAATAGAAGAAAAGGCAAACCTATTTCAGAATGAACATGGAATTAAAAGGTGTTGAAGAGAGATAGAGTTGAAAGCATGCTAAGGCACATAGATGACAGAAATGAGGAAAAAGCATGAACTAGAAGTAAAGGGATGAAGCAGGTTAGAAATATCAGGAAAAGTGGTAAAAGCCTTTGAAATGGACCAGAAGAATGATTAGGTGTCTTCAGTGGAACACTGCTTTGGATCACAGTGTAAAATGAAGCACTCTCTTCCAGGCCACCCACTTCTGGGTCTGTGCTTTTCATTGTCTTTGTGCTGTTTTGTAATTTTGTAAGCTGTAGATAAGCAACAGCAATGAAAGGATTTTTACCTGTAGATGTGCAAGTTAATTCTTTCTGGTAGAAAGAACACTTGATTCCCCATCGTGGCAGGCAGAGTAACAGACCCCCAAAGATGTCAACAGTGTGAGTATGTTACTTTACATGGCAAAACAGACTCTGCATATGTAAATTAGGTAAAGATCTTGAGGTGAGGAGATCACCCTGAATTATCTCGGAGGGCCCGGTGTAACCACAAGGCTCCTTCCAGGAGGAAGGCAGGAGGGCCGGGGTTAGGGAAGGAGATGTGGCTTTGGAAGCAGAGGGTGCAGTGAGGCCTGCCATGAGCCAAGGGATGAGGGCAGCCTCTAGAAGTGGGAAAGGCAAGAAAACAGGCTCTTTCATTTTTTTTTTTTTTTGAGGCAGAGTCTCGCTCTGTCGCCCAGGCTGGAGTGCAGTGGCGCAATCTCGGCTCACTGCAAGCTCCGCCTCCTGGCTTCCCGCCATTCTACCTCCTCAGCCTTCAGAGTAGCTGGGACTACAGGCGCCCGCCACCAAGCCTGGCTAATTTTTTGTATTTTTTTTAGTAGAGACGGGGTTTCACTGTGTTGGCCAGGATGGTCTGAATCTCCTGACCTCGTGATCTGCCTGCCTCGGCCTCCCAAAGTGCTGGGATTACAGGCGTGAGCCACCGCGCCTGGCCAGAAAACAGGCTCTCATGGGGCCTCCCGAAGGAACTCCACTCTGTCCACCCACTTTGGACCTCCCATCTCCAGAACTGCAAGACAATACATTTGCTGTTTTAAGCCACTTACATTTGTGATAATTTGTTATAGCAGCAAGAGGAAGCTAATGCAAACCCTATCAAAAAAGAGCCAATTTGATATATATTTATACATCCACTTCATGATCCATAGGTGTCTCTGTTCTTTGAATTCTCCTTTGAACTAATTGTGGTAGCTTACTGATTTTCTCATTCATTCACGAGTTGAGTCAAATATTTTAAATGTGTGTATTTTTATTTATTTGTTTCTTTATTTCGGAGACAGTCTCACTCTGTAACTCGGGCTGGAGTGCCGTGGTGTGATCATGGCTCACGGCAGCTTTGAACTCCTGCACTCAGGTGATCCTCCTGCCTCAGCCTCCTGAGGAGCTTGGACCACAGGCACATGCCACTATGCCTGGCAAATTATTTTTTAATTTTTGTAGGGACAGAGTCTCAGCGTGAATAAGAAGAGACAGCAGACACCAACACTGAGATGACACAGATGTTAGAATTATCTGATAAGAATTTTAAAGCAGCTGTCATAAAATGCTGCAATGTGCACATGATGAATGCGCTTGAAACAAGTGAAAGAGGAGAAAGTCTAGGGAAAGAAATAGATGATATTAAGAAATAAATGAGGCCGGGCGCGGTGGCTCACGCTTGTAATCCCAGCACTTTGGGAGGCCGAGGCGGGCGGATCATGAGGTCAGGAGATTGAGACCACGGTGAAGCCCCGTCTCTACTAAAAATACAAAAAATTAGCCAGGCGTGGTGGCGGGCGCCTGTAGTCCCAGCTACTCGGAGAGGCTGAGGCAGGAGAATGGCGTGAACCCGGGAGGCGGAGCTTGCAGTGAGCCGAGATTGCTCCACTGCACTCCAGCCTGGGCCACAGAGCAAGACTCTGTCTCAAAAAAAAAAAAAAAAACAGAAAAAAGAAATAAATGAGGCCAGGCACAGCGGCTTATGCCTGTAATCCCACCACTTTGGGAGGCCGAGCTCGGCGGATCACCTGAAGGAGTTTGGGACCAGCCTGGCCAACATGGTGAAACCCCATCTCTACTGAAAATACAAAAAAATTAGCCAGGCATGGTGGCATGCACCTGTAACCCCAGCTCCTTGGGAGGCTGAGGCAGGAGAATCACCTGAACCCAGGAAGCAGAGGTTGCAGTGAGCCGAGATTGCACCACTGAACTCCAGCCTGGGCGGCAAAGAGTGAGACTCCATCTCAAAAAAAAAAAAAAAAAAGTATGGATAAAATATAGAACAACAATATAAAAACTCAATGGATGGGTTTAACAGCAGAATGGAGAGGACGGAGGAAAGAAATCCATGAACTTGGAGGTACAATGACATACATTATCCAATTGGAATAGCAGGAAGAAAATAGCCCGGAAAAACCAACAACCCATTAGCAAGTCACTGCTCAACGGCAGGCCCTTCGCCTTCCTGTTCACTGAAGTATCCCAAATGCTCTGTCCAGCACCTGGCCTGTGGTGGGCACTCATGTTTGTTGAATGCTCTAATGCCCTGTGGGTGTGGATTCCCCTTTGTCAATGTTTTGGTTTGTTTGGTTTTGGTTTTGGTTTTGACCAGTTTAAGTGAAGTGTTTTTTCTGAAGGCGCTGAGACAGAATTGGATTCATGCCTCCCTCCTGGCTTCTGGTGGCTGCAGAAATCCTTGACCTTCTTTGGCTTTTGGACGCGTCACTGCCACCTGTGTCTCCGTCTCCACATCGCCTTCTCCTCTTTGCCTTTTGTCTCCAGTGTCCTTCTTCCTTTTCTTACACTGTCATTGGATTCGGGGTCCACTTTGACTCCGGGATGATCTCAACTTGAGACTCTGAATTACAGTTGCAAAGACCCCTTTCCAAATAAGGTCACACTCAGCTTCAGGGGTTAGGAGCTGGACAGACATTTTTGGAGGCCTATTCACCCCCTACAGAGATGGAAAACAGATGAGTGGCTGTCAGAGGTTAGGGATGGTGGGGACACGGCTGTGTAGGTGACTATCACGGGGTGGCTCCCAAGGGTGATTTTTGTGGCAATGGGACAGTTTTGTATTTTGATTGTAATAGTTACATGAAACTACACATATGATAAGATGACACGCACTGGGTCGGGCTTGGTGGCTCATGCCTGTAATCCCAGCATTATGGGAGGCTGAGATGGGCAGATCACCTGAGGTCAGGAGTTAGAGATCAGCCTGGCCAACAAGGTGAAACGCTTTCTCTACTAAAAATACAAAAATTAGCCGGGCGTGGTGGGGGGCGCCTGTAATCCCAGCTACTCCGGAGGCTGAGGCATGAGAATGGCTTGAACCCGGGAGGCAGAGGTTGCAGTCAGCTGAGATCATGCCACTGCACTCCAGCCTGGGCGACAGAGTGAGACTGTGTCTCAAAAAAGAAAAAAAAAAGATGACGCACATTGTACCAATGTCAATTTTCCCGGTTTTGATGTTGTACCATAGTTATGTAAGATACTGTCACTGGGAGAAACTGTGTGAAGTGTAAATGGGGACATCTCGATACTATCCTTGCAACTTCTGTGAATCTATAATTGTTTCCAAATAAAATGTTCAACAAAACCCTATGTGCACATGCACACACAGACACAAACGTAAGCAAAGTCAAAAGACAAATGACAAACAGGCAAAAGAATTCTTTTCTTTCCCAAAACAAGACCCAAATTGATTCAGCAGACATTTTAATTAGGAAATCCCGTAAATCAGGACCACGCTAATTTCGGACACTCCATTATGAAGCAGACATCTACATCTGGAGGATGAACAAGCCGTTAAATCTCTTAAAAACTGGCTTTGCTATCTTTGCATTTGGGGGTAGGACCTTCGTAAGACACCATTAAGCTTCAAAGGGCAAAGCCTGTGATTTCTCCTCGGGGAAAGCCACATTTCAAAACCAGCTTCAGTCACAAAGAACAGCTGCATGGGAGAAGGAGACAAACCGCACGGGTGAGGACGTGCAGAGGCTGAGGCCCACAGCTTCACAGAGGCCAGCGCAGAGCAGAAAAACATCCAGGGTCTCTTGTCCATTCCTACAGATACCAGCAAGGGTGGAATAAGAAAGTTTGGCTGGGAGGATAGGAGAGAGGCTCAAGAGATTGTTTAGGTGGGCACGGTGGCTCACGTCTATAATCCCGGCATTTTGAGAGGCCAAGGCAGGAAGATTGCTTGAGGGCAGGAGTTTGAGATCAGCCTGAGCAACATAACGAGATTGCATCTCTACACAAAAATACAAAAATTAGGCAGGGCGCGGTGGCTCATGCCTGTAATCCCGGCACTTTGGGTAGCCGAGCAGGGGGTGGATCACGAGGTCAGAAGTTCAAGACCAGCCTCGCCAAGATAGTGAAACCCCGTCTGTACTAAAAATACAAAAATTAGCCAGGCGCTGTGGCAGGTGCCTGTAATCCCAGCTACTTGGGAGGCTGAAGAAGGAGAATCGCTTGAACCTGGGTGGCAGAGGTTACAGTGGGCCAAGATCATGCCACTGCACTCCGGCCTGGGCAACAGGGTGAGACTCCGTCTCAAAAAAAAAAAAAAAAAAAAAAAAAAAAAAAGCCAGCATGGTGGTGGCATGCACCTGTGCTCCCAGCTACTAGGGAGACTGAGTCAGGAGGATCACTTGAGCCCAGGAGTTTAAGGCTGCAGTGAGCCAAGATGGTACCACTGCACTCCAGCCTCGGCAACAGCCCCTAAAAAGCCAGTTTTTAAAAGATTCAATGGCTTATTCATCCCCAGATGTAGATGTCCACTTCATAATGGAGTGTCTGAAATTAGAGTGGTCCTGATTTATAGGATTTCCTGATTAAAATGTCTGCTGAATCCATTTGGGTTTTATCTTGGAAAAAAAAAGAATTTTTTTTTTTTTGCCTGTTTGTCATTTGTCTTGTTGTTTGTCATTTGTGAGACCCTGTCTGAAAAAAAAAAAAAGGAAAAAGATTGTGACTGCTTCTGAGCGCTCTTGGTGTGGCTAGAGTGGCCTTGTGGGAAAAGAACAAATTCTGTAAAGAAGAAAGCAAGAAAAAGCAAGTACTTCTCCCCACACATCCCCTTGCCTGTTTGCGTCCTCTGGAGACTCCAGGAAGTAGCGGAGCACAAACAGGGCTCTTCTTGGTGTGAGAAAGAAAAGACACCGCGGTGAGTTAGCTTTCCCAGGAACTGCACGGCCTCCCACCTACAGCCAACCCTGACCTTGAACTGCGACTGGCAGGGTCGAGTCCTTTTCAAGTGCACTCTCAAATTCAACTCTCAAATTCCCCTTCAAAACTGTCCAGGTCCCTCCAGTCCCCTGAATGGAGTTGACATCTCCCACCTTCAAAAGCCATAAACTGGTGGGAGAAAGGGTCGGCCCCAACCCACCCATGGCCAAGCTGTTACATTTTCTCCCTGACCCCGTAACACCACTTTCACTAAGCTCCTCCACCGAAAAATCACAACAAAATGTATGCGTGTCCTTAGTTTTTAGTATTGTTATAACCCTCAAGATTCCCAACCCTCGGAGCCCTGTCTTTAAATAATCCAAGCTCATGATGCCCCCAAGGGCTAAGACAGGCTCAAGGTGATGCCAGCAGCTGCCCCAGTTCTCCCCGTTTATCCCAGGTCTTTGGCCCCGATGGCCACCAGTGCGTTCCTTCCCTGTGGCCCACACCACTTCTCCCATCCAGAGGTGGGATCTATTTCCTATTCCTTAAATCTGGGCTGACCTTGTGACTTTCTATGACCAAAGGAATGCAGAAGTGACATCCCATGACTTTGGAATCCAGGCCTTAAGAGGATTGGCAGCTTCTGTTTCCTCCCTCTTGAAAGCCAGCTGCTATGTAAGAAGGCTGACTTCCCTGCGACTACCATGCTGTGAGGAGGCCCAAGCCGAGGTGACGTGGCTATGCAGACGAGCACGAAGGCACTGGACAGTGAGTGAAGGCTTCGTGGACCATCCAGCTCAGCCAAGCTGCGGGCCAAATGTAGCCAAGTGAGTAACCCCAGCTGGTAGCAAGTGGAGCAAGAGACACCCAGCTGGGCCCACTCAACCCGCAGAATCCTGAGGAATAAGAAATTATGTTGCTTTAAGCCATTAGGTTTTGAGGTAGTTTGTCATGCAGTAATAGATAAAGACAGCTTTTACTTTCCTAAGAAAGAGACCAAGGACTACAAAGAAAAAATGGGCAAAAGAAAGAAATAGTTCATACAGAATGAAATGCAAATGATCCTTAAACATCAAGAGATGCTCAACCCCAGTTGTAATAAGAGAAATGCAAATTAAATTGCCCTTAGACATCATTTTGCACAATTCAATTTGGCAAAAATCCAAAATTGTAAAATACAGTGTCGGTGTGGCTGTGAGGAAACAGGTTTGGTTGTGGAGAATACAAAATTGTACAAACCTTATGGAGAGCAGTTTGGCATTGCTTATAAAAAACACAAATGTATTGGCCGGGCGCGATGGCTCATGCCTGTAATCCCAGCACTTTGGGAGGCCGAGGCGGGTGGATCACGAGGTCAGGAGATCGAGACTACCCTGGCTAACACGGTGAAACCCAGTCTTTACTAAAAATACAAAAAATTAGCCAGGCATGGTGGCGGGCGCCTGTATTCCCAGCTACTCAGGAGGCTGAGGCAGGAGAATGGCATGAACCTGGGAGGCGGAGCTTGTAGTGAGCTGAGATGGTGCCACTGCACTCCAGCCTCGGCAACAGAGCGAGACTCCATCTTAAAAAAAACAAAAAACAAACAAACAAAAAAACAAATGTATTTATCCTTTGACCCAGCAATCCTACCTCTGGGAATCTATTCTACAGATAGATATGCATGAATATAAAATAACCCATGAACGAGGTTATACACTACAGCACTGTTTGTAATGGCAAAAGCTTGGAAACAAGCCAAGGGTCTGCCCATGGGGAGCTGGTTGAATAAACATGAACCACAACTGTAAGAAAGAATAAGGAGCTACTTTAGGATATAGTAAGAAAGAAAAGAAGGTGCAGGATACTGTATCAATGATGTTACCTTTCTGTAAGAAAAGAGTGGAAGACAGGAATAAATATATTTGCATTTCCTTGTTGTAGTTGCATAAAGAAATACAGAAAAATAAACAAAAAATGAATAAAAATGGTTATGTGAGTGTGAGAGAGACAGTTGTGGGGAAGATGAAGATGGGAGTTAGAATTTTTTTTTGTATATTTTTATGCCCCATTTTAATTTTTAATTTTTTAGAGACAGAGTCTTGCACTCTTGCCCAGGCTGGAGGTGCAGTGGTGTGATCATGGCTCACTGCAGCCTCGAACTTCTGGGCTTAAGCAATCCTCCTGCCTCAGCCTCTCGAGTAGCTGGGAATATAGGCATACACCACTATGCCCGGCTAAATACAGGCACACAGCACTATGCGTGGCTAAGTTTAATATAAAAATTGTAGAGACGGGGCTTCGCTATGTTGCCTAAGCTGGTCTTGAACTCTTGGCCTCAAGTGATCCTCCTGCCTTGATCTCCCAAACTGTTGAGATTATACGTGTGAGTCACCGTGCCCAGCCTATACTTATTTTATGCCTCATCATGTCATTTTGACTTTTGAACCATGCAAACATGCAACAAATTAAAAGCCAATCTCGGCCGGGCACTGGTGGCTCACGCCTGTAAGCCCAGCACTTTGGGAGGCCGAGGCGGGCAGATCACGAGGTCAAGAGATCGAGACCATCCTGGCCAACATTGTGAAACCCGTCTCTACTAAAAATACAAAAATTAGCCGGGTGTGGTGGCACGCACCTGTAGTCCCAGCTACTCGGGAGGCTGAGGCAGGAAAATCGCTTGAACCCGGGAGGCGGAGGTTGTAGTAAGCCGAGATCGCGCCGCTGCACTCCAGCCTAGGTGACAGTGTGAGACTCTAATAAAAAAAAAAAAAAAAATCTCAGGTGGAGAATGAAACAGAAGGGGACAACGGAAATAGGGAGTGGCTGTTGATGTCGCTGGGATTTCTTTTAAGGATGCTGAAAATGTTCTAAAATTAGATGGTGATGTTGGTTGTACCACTGTGAATATTCTAAAAATCATTAAACTGTATGCTTTACATGGGTGAATTTTATGGTATGTGAAATACATCTCAATAAAGCTGTAAGAAAAGAAGTAAGGCACACATACACCCCAAAACTTTGAGGAGTGAAAAAGAAGATACATCTCAGGTACAGCAAAGATTAAAATGACAGTAAAAAGTACTACGGCTTTGACACAGAAATGCTGGGAAGGGAAGGGCATGGTCCCTGGCAAGGGCTCCACCCCCAGGCCTGCGCCCACGGACCTAGGTGAGGACAGGCATTTTTGTTTTCCTGCCCATCTATTGCATTTTCCAAGACTACCCTGGCCTGCCAAGCCCCTATCTTGTGCCTACAGAAACCCGAGACCCTAGCAGGCAGACACACAGGTGGCTGGACAGAGGAGCACATTAGCAGAGGAACATAAGGGCGGCTGGACCTTGACAGGAGCACATGGGTTGAAGAGCACACCGGCAGGCCGTTGACCGGGGGAATGACATGGAGTTTGGCTGAAGTGGTCGGAGAAGAGTCCAGCCGCTGAGTGGCTGACTCCAGGGGAAAACCATCTCCCTTCTGGCTTTGCCATCTTCCGACAGCTACTTCCACTCAATAAAACCTCGCGCTCATTCTCCAAGCCCATGTGGTGTCTGATTCTTCCGGGACACCAAGGAACCTGGTACACACCTGGGACACGGAAAGCCCTCTGCCCTTGCAACAAGGTAAAGGGTCTAATCGAGCTGGTTAACACAAGCCGCCTACAGACGGAAAACCTAAAAGAGCACATGCAGCACACGCCCACTGGGGCTTCAGGTGCTGCGAACATCCACCCCTAGACGCTGCCTGTCTGTATGTTCTCCTGGAGGCTTGAGCAGTGGGGCCCTGAAGAAGCGAGCCACACCCCCTGTCACATGCCCTGCGAGGAGGACAAGGGAACCTTTCCCGTTTCAACCTGGTGCTCGTAAACTCAAAACTGTCTAAAACACCTAGAAGATACAATTAATAAAAACCAGCTTAAGGATAAATAGAAAACCTGAATGAAGTGTCTGATAAAATTTAAAGAAATTAAATTATTGGTAAACAATCTTTCACAAAGGAAACAGACCGAGGTAAGTTTAAGACATCTTTAAAGGAGAAGATGGTTTTGGTTTTATATAGAAAGTGTTCTGGAGACAAAGAGGAAACATTCTCCAATTCTTTTTATAGTATGAAAAAGAGAAAATTGGGAGAAAAGTCAGTTACAGGCCAATCTACTTATGAACGGCTGGGTGTGGTGGCTCACGCCTGTAATCCCAGCACTTTGGGAGGCCAAGGCGGGCGGACCACTTGAGGTCAGGAGTTCGAGCCCAACCTGACTAACATGGAGAAACCCCATCTCTACTAAAAATACAAAATTAGCCAGGTGTGGTGGCGCATGCCTGTAATCCCAGCTACTCGGGAAGCTGAGGCAGGGGAATCACTTGAACCCTGGAGGCGGAGGTTGCGGTGAGCTGAGATCACGCCATTGCACTCCAGCCCAGGCAACAAGAACGAAACTCCATCTCAGAAACAAAAACAAACAATCTACTTACGAACATGGATGTGAAAACCCTGTAGGTAAAATATTGTGCAAATCAAATCCAGGCAAAACACATAGTAGTATAGGAGTTCAGGCCGGGCACGGTGGCCCAAGCCTGTAATCCCAGCACTTTGGGAGGCTGAGGCGGGTGGCTCACCTGAGGTCAGGAGTTAGAGACCAGCCTGGCCAACATGGTGAAACCCTGTCTCCACTAAAAATACAAAAATTAGCCGGGCATGATGGCACGTGCCTGTAATCCCAGCTACTCAGGAGGCTGAGGCAGGAGAATCCCTTGAACCTGGGAGGCAGAGGTTGTAGTGAGCCGAGATCGCACCACTGCACTCCAGCCTGGGTGACAGAGTGAGACTCCACCTTGAAAAAAAACAAAAAAAAGAAATATAACGGGTCACGTCAAGGTTATTATGTTCCAGAAACTCAAGGCTGATTTAACGTTAGAAAATCTACCTGTGAAGTCGCCATATTCATAGGCACAGGGAAAAGAGAGCAGATGATACTCTTTTTTTTTTTTTTTTTTTTTTGAGACGGAGTCTCGCTCTGTAGCCCAGGCTGGAGTGCAGTGGCGCCATCTCGGCTCACTGCAAGCTCTGCCTCCCGGGTTCACGCCATTCTCCTGCCTCAGCCTCTCCGAGTAGCTGGGACTACTGGCGCCCACCACCACGCCCGGCTAATTTTTTGTATTTTTAGTAGAGACGGGGTTTCACCGTGTTAGCCAAGATGGTCTTGATATCCTGACCTGGTGATCCGCCTGCCTTGGCCTCCCAAAGTGCTGGGATTACAGGCATGAGCCACCGTGCCCAGTCAAGAGCAGATGATATTCTTAATAGATGCATGAAAATAAATTGATAAAATGTAAAAAACACTCATGATTGGAAAAAAACTCAAACTCTTAGCAAATCTGAAGTCAAAGAAGATATAACTAACAATCTATGGGAAACGTCACATTTGACAGTGACATGCTAGTCGTCATCCTTAGCCAGTCAGGAATACAATCAGATGCCCAGCACGCTGTTTCCGTTGGAGATTGTCCTGGGGGCCCCAGACAGTGCAGACAGAGAAGAAAAAGAAATTCAATGTATGAGAATGAGAAGAAGGGAAAGCAAACTGTAATCGCTGTCTAATGATATGATTATATAAATAGAACCTCCCCCAAACTTCAGACAGATGACAGAATTAATAGGGTGGTTGAGCAGGTTGCTTGATCAATAAACAAAAATCAATTGCCTTTCTACATTCCAAAAAGCAATGAAAAAATCAATTTACCAAAGTACCAAAAAGTGTAGGGTGCCTAACAATAAAGCTAGCAAACGTTCTGCAAGAGACTTCTAAAGGTCCCAGTTCCGACGGCCCCGGGTCCAACCCAAATGTGGCAACAGAGGAGAGAGACGGCGGAGCGAGGACTGACATCTCAGACCCACCCTATAGCTCCTGTCAGATTTCCCCTTCACCAGCCTTCAGCATGGTGTCAGAAGGTCTCGAGTTAAAGAGAATATTAAACAGAGCGTGTAGGCAGCTCCCCAGCAGCCATTTTTTTTTTTTTTTTTTTTTTGAGACGGAGTCTCGCTCTGTCACCCAGGCTGGAGTGCAGTGGCGCGATCTCGGCTCACTGCAAGCTCCACCTCCCGGATTCACGCCATTCTCCTGCCTCAGCCTCTCCGAGTAGCTGGGACTACAGGTGCCCGCCACTGCGCCCGGCTAATTTTTTGTATTTTTAGTAGAGACGGGGTTTCACCGTGGTCTCGATCTCCTGACCTCGTGATCCGCCCGCCTTGGCCTCCCAAAGTGCTGGGATTACAAGCGTGAGCCACCGCGCCCGGCCAGCAGCCACCATCTTAAAAGCCGACCCCTCATCCTGCCTTCCCCAAGGAGCAGCTGGCGGTGTTGACCCGGCCCAAGGCCTCTGTGTCCCCCAACAGGTGTCTCCGATGACACCTGGTCCTGCTCACAGAGCAGGGGGGCACCAGCCGTGCCTGCTGGGTCGGAGGGTGATAATGGACGTAGCAGCTGGCTGGGGATGCTTCTGCCTCATGCTTCCACATGCTTTTGTTTTTGTTTTTTTTTTTGAGATGGAGTCTTGCTCTGTCGCCCAGGCTGGAGTGCAGTGGCACAATCTCGGCTCACTGAAAGCTCTGCCTCCCGGGTTCATGCCATTCTCCTGCCTCAGCCTCCCGAGTAGCTGGGATTACAGGCGCCCGCCACCATACCTGGCTAATTTTTTGTATTTTTAGTAGAGACAGGGTTTCACCGTGTTAGCCAGGATGGTCTCGATCTCCTGACCTCGTGATCCACCTGCCTCGGCCTCCCAAAGTGCTGGGATTACAGTCGTGAGCCACCACGCCCGGCCTTCCACATGTATTTTTAAGAAGAATTTTATTTTGCCAATGGGTAATCCTATGGTCTGAATGTTGGTGTCACCCCCAGCTTCATATATTGAAGCCTAGTCACCAACGTGATGGTATCAGGGGGTGGGAGGGACCTTTGGGGGGTGATGAGGTGATGAGGGCAGAGCCCTCATGAATAGGCTAGGGGCTATCTGTGAACCAGGAAGCAGCCCTCACCAGACGCTGAATGTGCCAGCACCTGATTTTGGGCTCCCAGCCTCCAGAATTGCTAGAAAGAAATTTCTGTCGTTGACAAGCACCCAGTCTATGGTATTCCGTGATGACAGCTGAACGCACTAAGAGAGGCAAAGTATCTATGTTGTTAACAAAACAAACCTTGGGGCAGGTGACAGAGGGGACCCACAGCACGGATAGAAAGTGGCCTGAGCTGCACGCGCCCCACCCACCCCAGGGCCCCACTTGTCCAGCGTCTCTCTCCTCTGGAGACGCCCCTGTCCCATGCCTGGGCTCGCCCTGCCTCCACCTTGAACAAATCTCCTAGAGGAAACAAAAGGAAGAAAGAGAGCATTTGCTTGGGCAACCTCTCCACCCTGAGAAGACCACCTACGCTCCATGGTGCCCACTCCCTATCCCACCCTTTGCTCTGAACCTGGTGTGACCCAGTGGCCAGTGGGGGGTCTTCCTGACCCCCAGAGCAGGTCTCCCCAGCCTCTCATCCCCAGCCTCGCCCCCACTTCATGATAGAAAGTGGCTTTCCCTACAACGGGCGGGGACAGGCTATGGTAGACCACAGTGCGGGGGAGCCTGTAGGGGCTGTCTGCATTAGGAACATAGGGTCCGCAGAGCTTAGGTGGCTGACCTTCCTTGGCTGGTGTGGTGCAGGTGAGGGGTGGGGCAGAGAGTGGGGGTCATTCTGGCCGCATCGAGCAGCTCCTGCCAAGGCATGAAGTGGGAGGGTGTTTGGGGCCCACACCTCAGACACCTTTCAAAGCCACCCTGGTCAGAGATGCATGGCTTGGGCCTTCAGACAGAAGAGGCCTGCTGGGTTTACGGAGCATCCTGCCCTGCCACGGGTACCCTCCCCTGGGGACCTGGGAGAGAGTGGGAGGGGCCTTGGGGAGATTCCCCTGTGTGCCTCAGAGGCTAGGCTCCCAGGATGGGGAGGTCTGGGAGCAGGGATTCCGCAATAAGCCGGGCGCCTCCCTACTCCCCCAAGGCTCTTGGATCCTGTTTAGCGACCCTGGGCAGAGATGATGGCTGGATCCACCATGGGCTGGGAGCTGAGCTGGGGTAGGGGTGGAGGCTCTGCTCACCCAGGCTCGTGACCTTGTGTGGCCCAGAACATTCCTGAACTATCTGCTGTGCAGACACCAACTGGCCAGTAACAGCACCCGAAATTGTCCAGAGCGAAAATGTAGTTTGTGGTTATTGCAGCCTGAAATTTCAGGAGTGGGCAGTGGCCTTGGGTGGGCATCTGTGTCATCCCAAGAACAGGAAGAGGCTTGTCTCCGCGGGTGCTGATGGAGTGGGGACAAACTGTAGGAATTCGGGTGCCCTTGTCCTTCAAATCAAGCCCCAACATGGAATTTAGCATTTTTACACTGATTGGAATTTGTGGCTTATCACTGCGACTCACACCATCCCAGCAAGCATGGCTTAAATGCCAAGATATATTTTTCAAGTGCATAAGACACCAAAATCACAGCTGTCTGGAAGAGTGAATTTTAATTAGCGAAGGGATCCCACAAAACCGCCCAGCCCCACTGGAGCAGCCCTGACATGCTTTGTTCGGTGCTGGGTGTTCGTTACCGACTCCGATTGTTGGCGATAGTGTCTGGAGGACCCCAGGGCTGCCTTAGTGGGAACTGGTTTTAACTTTCAAACCTTATCAGTTAAGTCACTCATGCCAAATACCTCTGGAGAAAGAAGTGGGCACACAAAGCACTTTATGAGTAGCTAATGGTGTGGGGCACCCCAGAGCCCTTCACGCACCCTGGCTCCTTAGCAGTTAATTCACACGGTCTAGAGTGAACTCGTTACCGCATAGGAAGGTTTTGTGGGCCATTGCATTCGGAAAGGCATTCCCTTACCATTTCCCAGCTCATGTTCCCTCATGCCTGCTCCCACTTTTTGCCTCCTAGGTATCAAAGAAGGGGGTGCCAGAGAAAGCCAAGGGTGCCCCCTTCTTTGACGCCAGCAGAGACTCACGTAGTTCAGTGACAGCTGGGCTAGCCCTGCCCCAGCAGCTGGGCACTGAGATGAGGGGTGAGGTCCTGACTTCTGGTGAGCTCACAGATTCCTGACGTGGAAGCATGCAGGCTGTGACAGGGTGACTAGGTGCCTGGGTTACAGCGTGACCATGGTGGGCAGCGAATGCAGAGCACAGTGGGGAAGGCACGCGTGGGCGTGTTGGGAAGCTGGTGAACTAGGTCAGTATTAGATGGATTTTAGATGATGAATACGAACTTCCTAGGCAAAGAGGGACAGTAAGGCCTGGAGGGAGGGCTGGGGCCTATCGGTCCTCAGCACTCACAGCCCACAGGCAAAAGTGACAATCAAACAATCGGGCATCAGGTAAGAGCCAGAGGCAAGAGTCAGTGACCCCAAAGAGCATGTGGGTGTTCCCAGCGGCTCCATAGGTACCTAGGGTTAAGGCAGGAAAACTTAAACAGGTCACTGATACCGAGAAGTCAGTGTTGATCAATAACTTTGAAAAGAGAGGATAGGGCAGAGCATGGTAATCCCAGCCTGTAATCCCAGCACTTTGGGAGGCCAAGGTAGGTGGATCACCTGAAGGTTGGGAGTTTGAGACCAGTCTGGCCAACATGGTGAACCCCCCATCTCTATTAAAAATACAAAAAAATTAGCCGGGCATGGTGACAGGTGCCTGTAATCCCAGCTGCTGGGGAGGCTAAGGCAGGAGAATCACTTGAACCGGGGAGGCGGAGGTTGCAATGAGCTGAGATCATGCCATCACACTCCAGCCTGGGCCACAGGAGTGGAGAGGATAGGTCCAAGTGACAGAAAGGGAGGATTGGAATTCTTTTTTTTTTTGAGACGGAGTCTCGCTCTGTCACTCAGGCTGGAGTGCGGTGGCGTAATCTCAGCTCACTGCAAGCTCTGCCTCCCAGGTTCATGCTATTCTCCTGCCTCAGCCTCCCGAGTAGCTGGGACTACAGACGCCCGCCAACATGCCCGGCTAATTTTTTGTATTTTTAGTAGAGACGGGGTTTCACCGTGTTAGCCAGGATGGTCTTGATCTCCTGACCTCGTGATCCGCCCGCCTCGGCCTCCCAAAGTGCTGGGATTACAAGAGTGTTTAGTAGAGATGGGGTTTCACCATGTTAGCCAGGATGGTCTCGATCTCCTGACCTCGTGATTCGCCTGCCTTGGCCTCCCAAAGTGCTGGGATTACAGGCATGAGCCACCGTGCCTGGCCCGGGAGGATTGGAATTCTTACTGAGTCCTTTGCATCTTGGGGAAATGATCAATTCCAGGCCTAAGGAAGATGAGTGCAAGGTGAGCTGGGAACAGCTTGTTGTACCCCAAAGCAAGGACATTACTGAGGATCACCAGGTCACATTAATAAGGCTCAGGGGGCCACTTGAAGAGCTCCTCCTGCCCCAAATGGGGTCAATTTGAGCATCAGTAATAATAACTGCAATGGACTGAAACTCATCATATGTGTTTGAATCCATGTTCATAAAAATACAAAAGCCCAAAGCAGCACACCCAATTTGTGGCAGATTAAAGACGGTCCCAGAGTTTTTGACAGTCTTCTTTCCAACGGTGGGGCCTTTGTCCCCATCCTCATTGACTGCTTTGACTGGTAGAATACAGCAAAAATGAGACATGTGTGGGCCCGGGCCTTAAGAAACTAGCAGCTTCCACTTCCTCTGTTGGAAGCCTGCAGACACCCTGAATTGCCCTGTGGGAAGGTGCCTGTCCCAAGGCCCTCATGCTTCAGTGGCCGCGGGTGGACGCTGTGTGGCAGTGCAGCTGCATCTGGCCTTCCCGCCATGCCCACCAATGTGCCAGCCAGGTGAATAAAGCCTTCTGGGGTCCGGGACCATCCATCTGCTGGTGAAAAACCATCCAGTGACCTCAGTCAGTGCGATGAGGAGCAGAACAATGCTCAGCAGGGCCTTGCCGCATTCTTGGCCCACGAAACCATAAAAACCATAATGACGGTCATTGTCTAAGTTGCTGACGTTGGGGTGATTAGTTGTACAGTAGCAGATAACTAGAATGCAGTGTGTCACACACGTAGGGAGGTGGTAGGGAGCCAGTAATTATTTTGAAAACTGATGAATAAAGGAAAAGACTCAAGCTTTAAAAAAAGAGAAGGGCGTGGTGGCTCACGCCTGTAATCCCAGCATTTTGGGAGGCCGAGGCGGGCGGATCACAAGGTCAGGAAATTGAGACCATCCTGGCTAACACGGTGAAACCCCGTCTCTATCAAAAAAATACAAAAAAATTAGCTGGGTGTGGTGGCGGGCGCCTGTAGTCCCAGCTACTCAGGAGGCTGAGGCAGGAGAATGGCGTGAACCCGGGAAGCAGAGCTTGCAGTGAGCCGAGATTTTGCCACTGCACTCCAGCTTGGGCGACAGAGCAAGACTCTGTCTCAAAAAAAAAAAAAAGGAGAGAAGGGGCATCATTTATAGAAATAAAAAGGATTATAAAAGAATATCTGGACAAGTATTTGATGAGAAATTAGATAACTTAGATAAAATGAACAATTCATAGATGGAGACAAACTACCGAAACTGACTCAAGAAGAAATAGAAAATTCTAATAGACCTATGGCACGTAAGCAGATTGACACCAACAGCACAGGCAACAGGAATCAATAAAGCTAGAAAAAAGATGAAAAACAGGCTGGGCATGGTGGCTCCTGTTGCAATTCTAGCACTTTGGGTTCGAGACCAGCCTGGGCAACGTTGTGGAACCCCATTTCTACAAAATAAAAATTGAAAAAATTCCCATTGTGCACTTGCTTCTGTGTGCACTCAGCAATGAAAGGAAATAATAGATAAATTGGACTTTGTCAAAATTAAAAACTTTTGTGTTGCTGATATGGGAACAGGGCAGGGAAGTGCTGGGTAGAGAAGGGCTGGGTCCCTGGCGAGGCTTCCACCCTCAGGCCTGTGCCCGCAGACCTACGTGAGGACAAGCATTTCTGTTTTCGTGCCCCAAAAGTTGCCTTTCAGCCCACCAGACCCCCCATCCTGTGCCCATAAAAACTCTGAGACCCTAGTGGGCACACACACAAGTGGCTGGACATTGAGAGGGGCAGAGGACCAGAAGAGCACATCGACAGACACCAGCAGATGCTGGCAGGCCATCAACAGCAGGACAACATTGAATTCAGTTAGGGGTGATCAGAGGAGAGTCCGGCTGCTGGGCAGCTCAACTCCAGGGGAAGACCACCTTCCCACTCCGTTCCCCTTCTGGCTCCCCATCCATCTCACTGACAGCTACTTCCACCACTCAGTAAAACCTTGCGGTCATTCTCCAAGCCCACTTGTGATCCAATTTTTCTGGTATACCAGGGCAAGAATCCGGGATACAGAAAGCCCTCTGTCCTTGTGTTAACGCAGAGGGTCTAATTGAGCTGATTAACACAAGCCACCTGCAGATGGCAAAGCTGAAAGAGCACACTGTCACACACACCCACTGGGGCTTCGGGAGCTGTAAACACCCTATTCTAGTCACTGTTGTGGGGTCGGAGCCCAAAAGTGCTCCCCACGACCTGCCCATTTGCACGCTCCCACTAGGGGTTTGAGTAGTGGGGCAACAAAGAAGTGAGCCACACCCCTGTGAGGGGGGCCAGGGAACTTCTCCCATTCATTGCAAAGGACACCATCAGAAAAAGTAAAAATATTTGCATATCTGATAAAGGTCTTGTATATAGAATATAAAAAGACCCCTTACAACTCAATAAGAAAAGACAACCCAATTAAGAATGGGCAAATGATCAGAATGGAAATTGCTTCAAAAAATATATGAATGGCTAATAGGCATATATAAAGATGCTCAACATCATTAACCATCTTGGAATTATAAATCAAAACCACAGAGACACCACTTCACACCCAGCTGCATGGTTACAATAAAAAAGTCAGATAATAGCAAGTGTTAGCAAGAATGTGGATACGTTGAAACCCTCTTACACTGCTGATAGCAATCTACAACTGTGCTGCTGTTTTGGAAAACGGCCCAGCAGTTCTTCAAAAGGTTAAACACAAAGCGACCATGTTATCCAGCAATATTGCTTTTCGGTGTATATCCAACAACAAAAACAAAAAATTTTTGCGCGGGCGCGGTGGCTCACGTCTGTAATCCCAGCACTTTGGGAGGCTGAGGCTGGTGGATCACGAGGTCAGGAGATCGAGACCATCCTGGCTAACACCGTGAAACCCGTCTCTACTAAAAATAGAAAAAATGAGCCAGGCATAGTGGCGGGCACCTGTAGTCCCAGCTACTCAGGAAGCTGAGGCAGTAGAATGGCGTGAACCCGGGAAGGGGAGCTTGCAGTGAGCCAAGATCACACCACTGCACTCCAGCCTGGGAGACAGAGCGAGACTCCGTCTCAAAAAAAAAAAAACTTGCAAAAAAAACCCACTTGTACATGAATGTTCATAGCAGCGTTAGTCATGATAGCCGAACAAGAAAAACAACGTTCAAATCCATCAACTGGTGAATGGAACAAGAGGTGCTACAGCCACATGACACGTACTACAACATGGATGAATCTTCAAAACATGCCAAGTGAATAAGAAGCCAGCCTGAAAAGACCAGTGATATGATTCCGTTTATATGAATCGCCCACGGGAGGCAAATTCATAGAGCCAGAAAGTAGCTTACAGGTTGCCTAGGGCCAAGGGGCGAATGGGGAGTGGCAGAGGGGTGAGGGCTAATGGAACATGGGGTTTTTAGGGGGTAATGAAAGTGTTCTAGGTCTGGTGTGGTGGCTCACGCTTGTAATCCCAGTACTTGGAGAGGCCGAGGCGGGTGGATCTCCTCAGGTCGGGAGTTCAAGACCAGCCTGGCCAACATGGCGAAACCCTGTCTGTACTAAAAAAAAAAAAAAAAAAAAATACAAAAATTAGCCAGGTATTGTGGTTCACTGCTGTCATTCCAGCTATTCAGGAGGTTGAGGCACGAGAACTGCTTGAGCCTGAGCAGCAGAGGTTGTAGTGGGATGAGATCCTGCCACTGCACTCCAGTCTGGGCAACAGGCTCTGGAGACAGGAGACTCTGTCTAAAAAAAATAAAAAAAAGTTCTAAAATTGTGGTGATGGTTATGGTGATGGTGACTATACTAAAAACCATTGAATTTACACGTTAAAATGGTGAGTTTTATGGTATATGAATTGTAGCTCAGTAAAGGTTTTTTTTTTTGTTTTGTTTTGAGACAGAGTCTGACTCTGTCACCACGCTGGAGTGCAGTGGCGCGATCTCCGCTCACTGCAGCCTCCACCTCCTGGGTTCAAGCGATTCTCCTGCCTCAGCCTCCCGAGTAGCTGAGACTACAGGCATGCACCACTGCGCCCAGCTAATTTTTGTATTTTCAGTAGAGACAGGGCTTCACCATGTTGGCCAGGATGGTCTCCATCTCTTGACCTCGTGATCCGCTCGCCTTGGCTTCCCAAAGTGCCGGGATTACAGGCATGAGCCACGGTGCCCGGCCCCTTTCACAGATTTCTTGTGGATTTTCTTTTAATTGGAAAAGATAATGGAAAAACTCAAGATGAAATTTGAAACCAAACCAACAAATAAAAAGCCCCTAAACCACCTCCCCTTTTCCATGACTGCTGTTCCCTTTCCTGCTGCCTTTGGAGCTTTGGCTTGGGGCCCACAGCCTGGGTTTGGGACCCCCTTCTTGACCATGGTCAAGCGATGGAACTGCTTAATGCCTCAGTGTCTTCCTTTGCAAAATGCACCTGCCTCAGAATTAGAGTGAATGTGACACATGACAACATTGGTGAGCCACGGAGCACCAGGCCTGGCACAGGGTAGGGCGCAGTGAACACCTGCCATCTGGACCATCCTGGCCTACACATGTGGCTCCCTTTCTATAGCCGGAAGCACCGGACGGGATCCCTCAGGGCTCTTCTTTCCCTTAACTGGGAATCATGTGTGGTTTGTTTTTCCATTTTTTTCTTTTCTTTTCTTTTTGTTTTGAGGGTACAATGGCACAATCTTGGCTCACTGCAACCTCTACCTCCTGGGTTCAAGCCATTCTCCTGCCTCAGCCTTCTGAGTAGTTGAGATTACAGGCATGTGCCACCACATCCAGGTAATTTTTTGTATTTTTAGTAGAGACAGGATTTCATCATGTTGGCCAGGCTGGTCTTGAACTCCTGACCTCAGGTGATCCACCCGGCTTGTTCTCCCAAAGTGCTGGGATTACAGGCGTGAGCCACCGTGCCCAGACTGTTTTTCCATTTTGCTATTAGTCTTTGTATTATTCTGTTGTGCTGACATGTCAACATTTCTTTAGCTAGTCTTGTGCTCTAAGCCGAGGTGGTCTCTAATCTTGCACAGGTGTTGTAAGCATCTCTGTGCACTGTCCTTGTTTAGTCAGGACTCTTGGGTTGCAAAGGACAGATACGACCTGAGCTTGCCAAGGGGAAACTGGAGAGTTACTGGTTTCTGTGCCTTCTGGGGGGAAGGCCCGTGCTCAGTTGCGCTGTGTGCCTGTGTGTGCCAATTTCCTTGTGTCCTGGCCAGAACTTTCTTATTCTTTGCTAATTTGGTGGATATAAAACAGGACTTAAACGGTGCTTTAACTTTAATAATAGCAAGGGGTGAACGTGTGTGGGTTGCCTGGTCCAGGCTCCTTCCCCGTTGGTAATCCACACTATTTATTCCCTAGTTCGCTGCCCACTGGGGCTGCTTCCTGACTCTGCTGGGGAATGGAGGAGGAGGCCCTGACCTGCACACAGATTCCCCGTTTCTCAAGAATATACAGCGTGCTCTCCCACTGTGCAGCCAAGGCCAAGGTGTTCTGTGTGGCGCCATGGGGCAGTCTCTGTTTCTGCAGGCTGCCCGAGAGGGGACGGGGAAGCGGTAAGTGAAAATCCATCACAACTTCTAGAACCAGCTTGAAGGACACACTCAGCGGCTGGGGCACCAGCAGGACTCGGCAAAACTCAGCAATGCTTCAGGAGAATGATTACATTTCAGCCGTAGTCTGCGCTGAGGAAGGGCTTTGGAGGACAGCTTACAAAAAGCCTGAGGACTGTTGGAAAGGAATTTTCATAGTGGGAGGAGAAGGGGAAGGGAACTTGGGCTTTGCCTGAAACCCAGTGGACTGCGTTTCTCCCCTCTGTGGAGTGTCCGGGTAGTGGACGCATCCCCGGGGGTTTATTTCCTTTGTTTGAACAAACCACGAGCAAACATGGCAAGTGGTCCTGGGGGTGCGGAGAGCGTAAGTCAGTGTGTTTTACGCTGGTTTATTATTGTATTAGACAAGGTCATATATGTCTTAGATGTTGGTCTATGCGAATAAAAAGCTTTTGAATTTGGGGCATTTCCATTTGATTCATTTTCCCCAAATCTTCGCAAAAGGAGGATGATTTTTGCAAAAGGGAGATGAACAGAAATGTTATTCGATTAGTCATTTTTCTCCTTATTAGAGTATCGGGTTTCGTCTCCGAGAATGAGCGGCACACGCTTTGGGACTCAGGTACGTTTGGATGACCAGAACCCCTTTGCAAGAGGCACCAAGGAGATTTGGTGGGAAAAATGAATCTCACTCTAACATGAAACTTCCAGGCCGGGCGCAGTGGCTCACGCTTGTAATCCCAGCACTTTGGGAGGCCGAGGCGGGTGGATCAGGAGGTCAGGAGATCGAGACCATGGTGAAACCCTGTCTCTACTAAGAAATACAAAAAAAAAAATTAGCCGGGCGTGGTGGTGGGCGCCTGTAGTCCCAGCTACTTGGGTGGCTGAGGCAGGAGAATGGCGTGAACCCGGGAGGCGGAGCTTGCAGTGAGCCGAGATTGTGCCACTGCACTCCAGCCTGGGCGAGACTCCATCTCAAAAAAAAAAAAGAAAGATCTATGTTTGCCCACTGATTTGACATTCCTCCCCTGTTGTGTACTAAATCCCCGTTCATGCTTAGGCTGTTTTGGAACTCCCTCTTCTGTCCCGGCCCTTCCCTCTCAGCAGCAGGGCCACTCCCTGGAAGGGAGTGCTGGTCCTGCTCTGTTACTTTTCTTTTTCAGAAATTTCCTGGACATAACTCTGTTTTCATTCTGATATGTTGACATTTAAGTCTCTTACCCTTCCAAAAAGGCAAAAACAAGAGGAAAAAAATAGAAAATACTATCTTAAACCAAACAAAAAAGCAACCAACCAACCAAACAACAACTCAAAGCACAAAATCTCAAACCCAAACAAACCTTTTTAAGATTTTGATCAGGATCGAATTAAGCTTGTAGCCAACATGGGGAAGAATTGAGATCCTTATTAGTGTGCTAAGACTGCTGTAACAAATGACCGCAAACTACGCACCTTAAGACATTAAGAATGTATTCTCTGTCAGTTCTGGAGGCTGAAGTCCAGCGTGAAGGCATTGGAAGGCCATGCTCTTTCTGAAGGTCCTAGGGGCGAATCTGGTCCATGCCTTTCTCTTGGCTTCTGGTTTTGCTGGCAATCCTTTGTGTTTCCTGACCTGTAGCCGCATCACTCCAATCTGTGTCTCTGCCTTCACACAGCATCCTCCCTGGTGTTTCTCTGTTTCTTGTCCTTGTCTTATGAGGACACCAGTTGTGTCAGATTAAGGATACATCCTACTGTACTATGACCACATCTTAAATTACATGTGCAATGACCCTGTTTCCTAATAAAGTCACATTCTGAAGTTACAGGTATACAGTTACTGGTATAATATCTTTAAAATTCGTGTTGACATTGTATTAAAAAACAAGATATGTTATTTAACCAAGTCTTTCACGTCATTTAGTATAATTTTATTATTATATTATATTATATTTGTTTATTTTGAGATGGAGTCTTGCTCTGTTACCAGGCTGGAGTCCACTGGCGCAATCTCGGCTCACTGCAACCTCCGACTCCCTGGTTCAAGTGATTATCCTGCCTCAGCCTCCCGAGTAGATTATCTTATTATTTTTAATACCTTCACAGTCCATTCTTGTGAGTTTTCCAGGTTTATAAATGTATCATCTACATTATAGTAGAGACAGCTCTTTTGAATATTTAAACTTATTTTGTCCTCGTTGTGTGGTCCTATACCTGTAGAATAATGGGATATCATGGCCGCCACCCTTCTTTGTCCTGACTTCATGGCTTCTGGCTTTGGGGGTTGGTGGAGGGTGGGGTCAGGAGAATATGTCCGGAGCTGTTGCATGTTAAGCTGCTTTGCAACCGAGGCCAGATTCTGGCTAACGGGGCTCTTTTGACCACGTTGAGCCTTTTGCATTACTTCACATTTGGGTGGTGACTGAGGTGGGAAGAAGACAGCTCAGGTTTTCTCGGGGAGACAGGTTACTCTTCGGGTCACCCCTGGTCAGTGCCAGGACCGCTAGGCCTCTTGGGAGTGGTTCCCACACCCCTGGCGGGCACCCCAGCATGGACTGCTGCTCAAGTTGACACAGCCAGGTGGGAGGGGTCCCTGGAGAACTAGCAAACCCGCTGAGGTGGAGCCTTAGGAAGTTTGTGCCCTTTGCAGCGGGGAGGAGCCCAGCCCCGCCTCTTCCTGTATGGAACCTGGGAACCGCCTCTTCCTGTGTGGAACCTGGGAACCGCCTCTTCCTGTGTGGAACCTGGGTGCCTCTTCCTGTGTGGAACCTGGGATTCGAATGGGGCGGGTAGGGAGCATACTAGCAGGGAACTCTGGCCTTGTGGAGAATCCGTTACCCACCCCCTTTTTTTCCCTTTTCACCCAATAAAACCCTGCTTCACTCACCTTTTAAAGCGTCTGTGAGCCTAAATTTTCATGGCCGTAGGATGGACAAGATCCCATCTTTAGCTAAACTGAGGAAAAGTCCTGCAACAAAGCCAGCCGCGTATCTGCACTGAGGAGGTATCAGGCCTCACTTGCCTTCCGTCCGAGTTCCTGTGGTTCAGACGGACTCCGTTTTCCGGGGCTGGGAGTCACTGTATTCCATCCCCTGGGAGGGCGACTCGGCTGGGGGCACCTGATTCAAGCTGGGCCCAGGCAACCTAATATCTGAAGTCTTCTTGAGAGGAGCTCTGCCTCAGGGATTTGAGCGGGGAGGGGGCTGGCTGAAGCTGTGGAGCCGCGCAGGAAGAATAGCCTGCCTCAGGCTCAAGGCAGCAGGAAAGAGCCCAACCCGTGGCCACAGCATCTGCTTGAATGGATTCGCCCACGCCTGCAGCTAATTCCTCTTTATTGCCTGAGCCAATAAAGGCTTGTTACATCATCTTGCATTAGGACACGTTAAACTAGAAGATTCTTGAAAAATACCCGAGCCGGGCGGGGTGGCTCACGCTTGTAATCCCAGCACTTTGGGAGGCCGAGGCGGGCGGATCACGAGGTCAGGAGATCGAGACCACGGTGAAACCCCGTCTCTACTAAAAATACAAAAAAAAAAAATTAGCCGGGCGTGGTGGCGGGCGCCTGTAGTCCCAGCTACTCGGAGAGGCTGAGGCAGGAGAATGGCGTGAACCCGGGAGGCAGAGCTTGCAGTGAGCCGAGATTGTGCCACTGCACTCCAACTTGGGCGACAGAGCGAGACTCAGTCTCAAAAAAAAAAAAAAGAAAAAAAAAAAGAAAAATACCCGTCCTGCCGGGAGCACTGGCTCCTGCCCGTAATCCCATACCTTGGGAGGATGAAGTGGGAGGAGAGTTTGAGCCCAGGAGGTGAAGGCTGCAGTGAGCTATGATTGCGCCACAGCACTCCAGCTTGGGCAATGGAGCAAGATCCTGTCCCAAACAAAAAGAAAAAATACCCATCCTACTAATCTCTCTCCTAAGAGTCAAGCTTGGAAAGTTATTTCGACCCAGGGCGGTATTTCATGGGGCATTTCATGTTTATTCATTCAGCTCATCTGTACTTATTATGTAACAGTATTGTTCAAGGCACTTGGGACACATCACTGATCAAAACAGATCAAAATGACCCCTGCCCTCATGGGGCTCACATTTTAGTAGGAGAGAACAAGCTAATAAACTATAAGCGTGGTTAGTCAATACATGACTTCATGTGCTAGGAAATGATTGGTGCTGTGGAAGAAAGATGAAGAGTGGGGTGAGGGAGGAGGTAGGCTTCAGTATGAAACAGGGTGGTCAGGTTGGGCATCACTGAGAAGGGAACTTCTGGGCAAATCTTCAAGCCGAGTGAGGGAGCTCGCCGCGTGGGGAAGAGTTCCCGGCCCAGGGGAGCTGCAGCCCAGCACCGAGAGATGGGTGTGGCCCGCTGAAGTGAGCCGAGGAGAGTGACAGGGGGTGGAGCCAGAGAGATAAAGGGGGCTGGTCCTGATGGTCTCAGGCTGCTGAAAGGACTTCTGCTTTTACATGAGAAAACAGGGAGCCATAGTGGGGGCCATGAGCAGAGGAGAGAAGGAGCAGAAGCAGGTCGGAGGCGGTCAGAGTCTTCCAGGCGAGAGGTGATGGTGGGCCAGACCTGGTGGCTGCCCTGGAGAGGGTGGGACGGGCGAGTATGGGAGTGTACTTTCTTTTTTTTTTTTTTTTTTTTTGAGACGGAGTCTTGCTCTGTCCCCCAGGCTGGAGTGCAGTGGCGCGATCTCGGCTCACTGCAAGCTCCACCTCCCGGGTTCATGCCATTCTCCGGCCTCAGCCTCCCGAGTAGCTGGGACTACAGGCGCCCGCCAACACGCCCGGCTAATTTTTTGTATTTTTAGTAGAGACGGGGTTTCACCATGTTAGCCAGGATGGTCTCGATCTCCTGACCTCGTGATCCGCCCGCCTCGGCCTCCCAAAGTGCTGGGATTACAGGCTTGAGCCACCGCGCCCGGCAAGGGAGTGTACTTTCAAGGTAGAGCCTAGAGAATCTGCTGATGGATTGGATGGGGGGCCGGGGGACGGGGGCAGGGCTGTGAAGGAAGAAGAGGAGCTAAGACAACTGGAAGAAAGATGTTGCCATCAACTGAGATGCAGAAGGTGATGCCTGGAGCAGGTGGGGCCGGGGAAGAGCAGAAATGCAGCTTTGGGCATATTTCATCGGAGTCAAGGATGAGACATCCAGGAGAGACGCCAGGAGGCAGCTGGACATTTGACCTTGGGCTTTGGGAGTGAGGGCTGGGCTGAAGGCATGCACCTGGGGGTGGGAGGTCTATAGATGGCATCTAAAGCTGTGAGCTGGGAGATCAGTGTGGAAGTGAGTGCAGTTAGAAGAGCGGAGAGGACTGCACTGTGGCAGTCGGAAGCTGGGGGGAAGAGCAGAACCAAGCCAAGATGGAGGGGAAACAACCAAGGCGGAGGGCAAATGCCAGGGTGGATGTCCTGGGAGCCAAGTGAAGACTGTGGATCCATGAGGGGGGCGTCACGGGCTAGGCCAAAGCCACTGACTGCTGGAGGAGGGCGACCCAGAGGCCATGAGCCTGCATGAGAACAGCCTTGGTGGAGCGGTGGGGGAAGCCCGGATGGAGTCACTGAAGGGAGGGTGGGGGATGCTGCTGCAAAGGGTGGGAACTGCATGGAAGCTGGGGGTGGGATCTGGAGTCATCTCAGTTGTGGCCAAGACGGGTGACAGAAGAGCTTATCGGTCTGCTTATGGGATGATACAACAGAGAGAAAAATGCAGAGAATTGCTGGGCAGTGCGTTGGAGGTGGTGAGTGGATGGGGATCCAGGCCCAAGAGGAAGAACAGAGCAATGTGTCCCTGCCTAGTGCACTCATGCTAGCAAGTGAGAGGGCAGTGCATGGAGTGATGGTGACAGGTGGGAAGGTGGTGTGGGGATGATGGTGATGGGTGGGAGGGTGGGAGGGTGGTGTGTGGGGATGATGGTGATGGGTGGGAGGGTGGGAGGGTGGTGTGTGGGGATGATGGTGATGGGTGGGAGGGTGGGAGGGTGGTGTGTGGGGATGATGGTGACAGGTGGGAGGGTGGTGTGTGGGGATGATGGTGACAGGTGGGAGGGTGGTGTGTGGGGATGATGGTGATGGGTGGGAGGGTGGGAGGGTGGTGTGTGGGGATGATGGTGACAGGTGGGAGGGTGGTGTGTGGGGATGATGGTGACAGGTGGGAGGGTGGTGTGTGGGGATGATGGTGACAGGTGGGAGGGTGGTGTGTGGGGATGTTGGTGACAGGTGGGAGGGTGGTGTGTGGGGATGATGGTGACAGGTGGGAGGGTGGGGTGGGGATGATGGTGACAGGTGGGAGGGTGGTGTGTGGGGATGATGGTGACGGGTGGGAGGGTGGGGTGGGGATGATGGTGACGGGTGGGAGGGTGGTGTGTGGGGATGATGGTGACAGGTGGGAGGGTGGTGTGTGGGGATGATGGTGACGGGTGGGAGGGTGGCGACTGGTGTGAAGACGATGTGTGGGGAGGATGGTGATAGGTGGGAGAGTGGTCTCTGGGGGTGCACGTGCTGGGGAGGGGGCTGTTGTGGGTGAGAGCTATGGAAAGCCTCTCCTATTGTTGCAGTGAGCTGGGCGGCCAGTTCCGAAGCTGAGGCTGTGTGTGTGGCTGTTAGGTCCCGGGAGCTGAGCAGAGCAGAGGGTGTTCAGTCGCCAGGTGGGACGGCAGAGTGGGAGGGACCAGGGGCAGGTCAGGCAATTGTGTGTCTTCCCTGTGCCCACCAAAGTTTCTAAGGTATGGGTCCATGACCCCAGGCCTGGCCTGAGTGTTGTCCGTTTGCCTGCAGAGGGTACTGGAAGGCAGAGGTGGGGGTACCCAGGCCTTCGGCTTTGCCAAGGGCTTCACCTAATGAGAGTGGAAAGTGTGTCGAGAGGCGCAGTGGTGGAATTCAGCAGGGACGGGCATGATGGTGGACTGCAAGTCCCGGTTTAGGGTGTTGGTGTCTGGGTTGTGATGGCGCAACCTGGACAGATGGGAGCTGGCAGAGCAGAGGGCGATGCCTGCAGAGATCAGCGATGGCAGTGCTGAGAAGGCCTTGTGCGCCCTGAGCCAGGGCAGGTCACTGGAGAGTGGGAAGGAGCCCCAGGAGGATGCTGGTACGTGAGGATTGGACAGGGTTGGGGGGCAAAGGTACTGGTCAGCAGAAGGCAGCACAGACCAGGGGCCAGGGCAGCAGCCTTGAGGGAGCTGCAGCTGCCAGGGAGGAGAGAGGGGGCTGAAGGCAGCCATGGGTGGGCAGGGTGATCAGGCCGCGAGTGCATTGGGAAGGGACAGGGAAAGAGATCTGAGGTCTGCAGAGACGTGAGGCAGGGAGGGGAAGAGATGGGAGAGGAAAGGGGCTTACTGTGGATGTGTGGGAGCAGGGGCTTGCAGGACCCTGAGGGGCAGGAAGCCGGGGAGAGGGCTCAGAGGGTGCGAGCCCAGTCCTAGGTCTGGACTGTGGGTCATAGGATGTGGCAGAACGGGGCTGGAGCAGGTGCATCTGGCTGGTAACCCAACCTGGGTGAGCCCAGAGTGCTGAGCTGTGGAGTCTCTGAGGTGGGACGAGCCCTGCCTCCTGTGGGGTGCTCCCTAAAACTGGGCCCTGGTGCTCCTGTTCTGGGTCCTTTGGCTGCAGTCTACATCTGGCCCGTGTCCCATTTGCTGGGGGCATCTCCCTCCCCTGGATCCAAGCCGGGATTGTGGACCTGGCCTTGCGCCTGTGCCGCTGCCCAGTGACTTCCTGCCTGCCCACAGGCGCCCGGGCAGCTCTCTGTTCCAGGATGCAGGTGAGGCCAGCCTCCGCCCATGTGCAGGGCCCCTGGGGCCTCAGTTTCTCTCTTGAGCATCCCAGGTAGGCAGATCCAGAAGGCCTGGGCTAGGCCACTGCAGGGCAGTGCTGGGGGCAGAGATCTCTCCTGGCCTCCCGTCTCAGCTCCCTTTCCTCTTGAAACCCAGTGAAGTCTGTGCTCCTGTGCATGTCTGTTGTTCACATTTCTCTCATGGATGTATTTGCCCTCATTTGCATAAGAAATGCCACACTCCAATACTAATGAGCTCGCCCATCTGGCAGCGCAGGCCTTCTCTCTGGGCTCGGCTCCACTGAGAGCCTTGCCGGCCGGGAGCTGTTATAATTGGGCTGGTCCCTTCCAGGATCAGGAAGGGCTGTCCCGAGCAGGCTCCTGGCTCACCACCTGGCCCTGGGCTCCACGGCAGGCTGGAGCAGGCTCCCTGAGCTGTGGGTGTTGTGCCTGTGTGTTCATCAGCAGGGGGCATTTGGGCTGGCGCTGCCGCTCCCAGACTGTCCTTGGCAGGGCCAGGGCTTGGCCACCACCAAGGTAGGCATTTCATTGTACATTTTAAAATCAAACTGGGGCAGCCTCATGGCACCCCGTGGAACTTGTCCCAGGCTGGAAGGATTTGAATCCTGGATTATGGTGACACGGAAGGTGTCCTCTGGAAGCTCAGCTGTGGGCAGGGCCTGGCTGGGCTGTGTCAGAGAGTGTGCCTTAGCCTCTCAGTGTCACTGTGACGACCCCACATTAACCACTCTCCCATCACTGCTTCTATCCATGACATTTACTGCCCCCTCCTCTGGGCCAAGCAGGCTCGGTGCTGGCCTCTGGAGACAGGAGCAAAGGGCTCCAGCCTTGTGGCATGGGAACCTTAGGACACAGGCACTACCATGCAGTGACATGATTGCAAGAAGAGGGGATGGAGGTGTCTGGGGAACCTGGCGGAAGAGGGTCCTGTGCAGTCCAGCATCAGGCTGTGTTGTCTACGTCGCCATGCCTGTGTGGGGAGCCCCAGGCCACCTCTGACTATAGGCAGTTTCTAGAAAGTGGTGATGGAGCCCCCCAGGTATCCCAGGAGGATGGGAGGAAACTGGCAGGGGTTGGCCAGCCTAATGGTGGCTTGAAAAAGTGGCAGCTGGCAGCCCCTGGGATGCATTTTTCCCCCTGTTTGTTTTGCTACAAGAAAGTGAAGGAGAAATAGTCAGAGGGACAGTCTGTTAAATTTTCAGCTTACAGCTGCACAGGCATGTCGCTGGAGAGGCTGAAGCGGGCATGGATTTGCCTGGTGCCTTGAGGCCACAGGGATGGACCGTGTCTGGACCCCAGGGCCTGGAGTCTGGGAGGGAGGAGGAGGCGGATGCTGATACCAGAAAGACAGCGAAGGGCGGAGGGGTGGCTGATAAGCCTTTAAAGAGTTCCTTTGCATTAGTTCTTCAGATTGGATTCTCTATTTGCATTTTAAAAACAGGAGGTAGAATATGGCAGAGCACATACAGGACACCGATATGGAAGGCATCAGGCCTCCTGCGGCTCCTGGATTAACCACGCTTTCTGGTTTCTGTGTTCTATGGTGCTTTGGCATCGCAGGAGGCTTTGCTGGCGGGGAAGGGACTGCTCCTCCCAGGGCTGGCTAGTTCTGGAGACAGCACACACCTCCCTATGCAAACCAGCAGTCAGAAGCCCCTGCCCCCAGCACACCCTTTATCTAACTCTCACACACCCCGGGAATATTCTCCCCGCCCCATCTCACTCCAGAGCATGGTACTGGATGATTAGGGACCACCCCATAGCCCCGGGCCTGACAACATTAGGCAAAAGGGCCCACCCGAAGCTTGCTCAAACTCACCTCCAGTCTCGTCCATTCCTTCCCACAGAGACCCCAGTGAAGGCCCGGCCTGGGCCCTCCCCTTGCTCCTTCTGCCTCGGGACTGACCTGGTGCTTCCCCATGCTGGAAAGTCATCAACTCTTCATTCAAAGGCAGTGTCTCCCAGGCTGTCATCTGACCAGAGCTGAGGAAAACAAAGTCCCAGGTGCATTTCAAGACAGCCCCTCCTCTGCCTTCCCGGTCTGTACGCTCCTCTGCCCTAGGAGGTAACCATTGTTCTCATTTCCACATAACAGTTTCGCCTACTCTTGTCCTTTATATAAAAGGAATCATTCAGTATGTTCCCTTTTGTGTCTGGCCTCTTTTACCCAGCGTGAGAGTCACCACGCTGTTGAGGTTGTCCTCTGCTGTGTGTGTGTAGTTCTCCTTCGTATGCACAGGCCGCAGTTCACTTACTCATTTACTGATAAGTGTTTGGGGTTTTGACTATTAGGAATAAAGTTATGATGAACATTCTTCAATGTGTTCATTATTGGAGAGAAGTGACACCGGCCCAATTGTCCCATAAAACTGATGTTTATGGTTTCTTTGAATAAACATAGAAATGATCCTCCCAGTCTCACAACTTGAGAAAGTTACATTTGTCTTATCTGAGTTCCTTTCTCAAGAAGCCATCCATCAGGCCTCCTGGACAGAATCAAAAAAACTCCCGAGACCACCACACCCTCCCCACCTCCCAGATAGAATCAAGGAAACTTAGGGGACCACCATACCCTCCCCACCTCCCAGACAGAATCAAGGAAACTTAGGGGACCACCACACCCTCCCCACCTCCCAGATAGAATCAAGGAAACTTAGGAGACCCCCACCCCCTCCCCCTCATGATTGCCTAACCCCCCACCTGCTTCCTGGTGACCGACTCCTCTTCCTCACCTCTCCCTGATTCCCGTATCCACATATGGTTACATTTCTTCTCTGCTAGATAAACCCCTGATTTTCATGGGTCAGGGAATGGCCTGAGACTGATCTCCCACCTCCTGGGCTGCAGCACAGGTTTCAAGCTTCTTCTCTGGCAATGCTCCTTGTCTCAGTGACTGGCTTTTTGTGTGGCCAGCAGCACCTAGACAAACCCCTGGTGTTTCTGTAACATACACACTCATTTCTCTTAAATATAGAACAAGAGAGAAACATGTGGGTCAAAGGACCAGCATATGTTAGGGAAGAGGAGGGATTTCCAAACATTTCTGTGCCGTGGTGGTACCAATTTATATGCCCACCAACCGTGCACGGGGGTCCTAACTGCCCCACATCTACACCCACACAGGGTACAGCCAGTCTTTAATTTTAGCCATGCTGCTGGAGTACTGCAGTATCTCAGTGTGGTTTTCATTTGAATTTCCCTGATGAATAGTGAGGTTGAGCCCCTTTTCATATATGTATCTGCCACTTGCTATCTTCTTTTGGGAAGGCTCCCATAAGTTATTTTTGAAACTGGGTTATCAGTTGATTTCATATTGTGAGTCTGTCACTACTGTTTGTGCATGAAGAATTGAGTAGGTAACGTGCTTGTGGCCGGCGGAGGTGAGCGCTCCTTGGGTGGCTGTGCCTGTGGGAAAGACCCCGGGGGGTTTCTGGAGCCCAAGCACCACATCCCCCAGAGGAGGCCTGTCTGGATCTCACACTCAGCTCACCTCTCCCTCCCTGTGCCGATTTCTCACAGCGTTTTACATTTTGTTGTCATTAGACCCTTTTGAAGTAAATTGCAAGCGTCTGATGAGTCATGATTGTGGTGCCTCGTGTTCCTGTGTCTTGAGCCTGGTGGCAGCAGTTCTCCCTCCATCCAGGCGGCACAGTTAGGGAGCACTCATGGGGCCCAGCGCTATTCTAGGTGTCAGGCGACCTCATGCAGGGAGCTGCATTCTAGTGGGGGTGGCGCCAGTGGGGACAGCAGATAGAACATAAAAAAGAACAGGAATCATGTAATTTCCGGAAATTATACACACAAGAAAATAAAGCAGGGTGAGGGTGTACGGTGTGTGTGTGTGTGTGTGTGTGTGTGTGTGTGTGTGTGGTTATCATGGGATAGGGAGTTAGGGAAGGGCTCTGTGAGAAGGTGGTTTTCAGTAGCTGCCTGAATGCAATGGAGGAGGAAGCTCTTCTGGGGAAAGAACCATCCGGACAGAAGGAGACAGCATATGCCAAGGCCCCGAGGCAGAAGCCTGCTTGCTGTGAGTGCAGCAAGAAACCCAGAGGGACGGAGAGGTGGAAGTGAGGGGAGAGCTGCGGGAAGCGAGGGGAGAGCTGCAGCCTGGCCGGTTACAGACGCACCTTAAGTCTCAGTTTCCTCATCTGTAAAATAGAGGGTCATCATGGTTCCTATCTTGTGAAGTTGCTAAGTGGATTACGTGAAGCCGTGGTGTGTAGATCCCCCAGCACCTGCAAGTTCTCAGGAAAGAGAAGCTGTGATTATCAGGCTCTTCTTTCTCTCTGCTCCCACGGCACCTTGTAGCCCCACATCAGCTCATGTTGTAATGATGTGTGTGTCTGGCTCTCCCTTGAGACCAGAGGCTGCACACTGGCACCCATAGCCTGAACCCAGCCTGGGGGTCTTCTGTTTAGCCTCACAGGTTTGTTTTGTTAAGATAAATGGGTGCCGGCCGGGCGTGGTGGCTTACGCCTGTAATCCCAGCACTTTGGGAGGCTGAGATGGGAGGATCACGAGGTCAGGAGACCAAGACCATCCTAGCTAACATGGTGAAACCCCGTCTCTACTAAAAATACAAAAAAATTAGCCGGGCGTGGTGGGGGCGCCTGTAGTCCCAGCTACCCAAGAGGCTGAGGCAGGAGAATGGCGTGAACCCGGGAGGCGGAGCTCACAGTGAGCCGAGATTGGGCCACTGCACTCCAGCCTGTGTGACGGAGCGAGACTCCGACTCAAAGAAAAAAAAAAAGATAATTAGTTGCCAACTTTCAACATTCCAGAAATTTTATATAAAAATCTGGGTTTCTGGCTTTCTTGGAAATTACAAGATCTGGCCTCTCTGGGTCCGAGTATCCACTTGGACACGGCTGGCTGGAGGGAGCAGGGGCTGCCCACAAATTCACACCTGTGTCCTCCTCTCTGCCCGGGCCCCACCCAGCCGCTCCTCCCATCTCTCTGCCTCTTGGTCCCTGAAGGCAACTGTAGTTTTGAACATGCGAAAGACCCTGAAGGCCTTGAAGACAAATATTTTGTTCTCTTGTTGTTTGTATCCCTGGAGGATCCTTCCCTGGAGTTCACAGGGCCTGGGGCAAGGGTGCAAACAGAAACCTGAATATCCAAAGTGAAAATCAATAGTTCTTCCCTTGTGGTCTGCAGGACCCTAGGGCTCCCAAGACTTATTCAGAGGTCTGTGAAGTAAAAGTATTTTCATATGACTATTAAGACATTATTTGCCCTTTTCATCATGTTGACATTTGGTGTAAAGGTACAAAATGACCGTGGGTAAAACTAATTCAGATCAAGGCAGTGGATCCCAAATGTGCCAGCTCTGTGTTCCTTACTGCTCTACACTCCCAGAGCCACAAAAAAAATGACTTTAATTAAGAATGTCCTGAAAAAAAAAAAAAAAAAAAAAAAGAATGTCCTGGTGTTTTTGTTTTCTTTTGTTTTTAAGATGGGATCTCACTCTGTTTTCCATGCTGGAGTGTAGTGATGGGATCCTGGCTCGTTGCAGCCTCCACCTCCTGTGCCCCAGCGATCTTCCCGCCGTAGCCTCCCAGGTAGCTGAGACCACAGGCATGTGCCGCTATGCCTGTTTATTATTTTTTTTGGAGAGACAGGGTCTCTCTATGCTGCTCAGGCTGGTCTGGAACTCCTGGGCTCAAGTTATCCTCTTACTTGAACATCCCAAAGTTCTGCCATTACAGGTGTGAGCCACTGTGTCCAGCAAGAATGTCCCTGATGGAAAAGTAAAATGTATTAGTTTTTAAAAACCTTGACCTCTGGGCACGTGTCTTTTTAGTGTTTTGTGTCATAAAGTAGGAAGTAGAAAACATTTGTGCTACTTTCTCAAGTACGTTTGTCTCAAAGAAAAGCATGTGTGCGATTGTTTGAGTTGCAAGCTGAACTAGCCCCTTTTCTCATGGAACACAATTTCTACCTGGAGGATTGGTCGGTGGTCCTACGATGGTCATTCAGACTTGGATATTTGGAAGACATTCTATTGAAAATGAGCAAAGTAAGCATATCTCTTCAAGGAAAATAACTGACAGCACGGAACAGTTATTTTTAAACAACTCCTAAAGATAAAACTTGAGCTCATTCCTCAAGATGAAATTTGGGCTTTCAAGCAAAAATTAGAATTTTGGCAAACCTGTGTCAGCCACTGTAAGATTGCTGGTTTGTTGGTACTTAAAGACTTTTCTGATGAGATTAATGATGATGTTAATAAATGTGGTTTTTGATATTGTGCAAAGACATGTGTCAACATTTGGAGGATCTACATAACTCAGTAAACCAAAATTTTCCAAATGACCAAGGCATGATATTTCCGCCAGGAAAAGACAATCATCCTCTGTGGATCTCTCACACTCCTACAGGTCTTGCTGGGTGTGCCAAGAATGCAGAGCTTGAGCACTCTTGTTATCCAAACTATTTCTTTCTTTTCTTTTTTTTTTTTTTTTTTTTGAGACAGAGTCTCACTCTGTCCCCCATGCTGGAATGCAATGGCATGATCTCGGCTCACTGCAACTTCCACCTCCTGGGTTCATGCAATTCTCCTGCTTCAACCTCCAGAGTAGCTGGGACTACAGGCACCTGCCACCACGCTCAGCTAATTTATTTATTTATTTATTTATTTGAGACAAAGTCTCACTTTGTCTCCGAGGCTGGAGTGCAGTGGCATGATCTCAGCTCACCGCAACCTCTGCCTCCCTGGTTCAAGTGATTCTCCTGTCTCAGCCTCTCAAGTAGCTGGGGTTACAGGCGCACACCAGCACGCCTGGCTAATTTTTGTATTTTTAGTAGAGATGGGGTTTCACCACGTTGGCCAGGCTGGTCTTGAACTCCTGACCTCAAGTGATCCGCCCGCCTCCCAAAGTGCTGGGATTAAAGGCGTGAGCCACCGTGCCTGGTCCATCCAAAGTATTTCTAAGATTTATGCTTGTAGTGAGCAGCCTTGAGGAATGAGCTACTGTCTCCCTCCGGGACAAAGAGCAGGCTGACTTACTGCATGCTACAAAAGAGACGAGTCCCCAAGCTCAGGGTTCCTCAGCTACAGCACAAGCCAACTGTGTGTGTAGCATCTATCTCAGCTCCTCTGCATCACCTCTGCAGGACTTGGGGGGCAGAGGGAACAAGTGCAATACAGGCTGATGTTCACTCTGTGTGCTGTGTGAGCGTGCTGTGAATAATAAAGTCCTTTGTCTCTGACACAGGAATCTCATCTCTTTTGTCAACATGCACACGACAGTAACAAGTTGATGGATTAGTTTGTAGTAGAGTCAGATGAAATCCCAGTCCTGATGGTTCCATGTCCATGCAAACATGCATGGGCAAAAGATCCATTCAAAGTCCAAGAAAGATGAATGAATTTTGATGGAGCAGAGAACAAAAGTTTATCACTCTGGATTCAGATTTCACATTGCATCTAGCAGGGTGGATATTAGGTTGAAGGGAACGAGGCGTCGGGTCGGCAGCTACACACCCCTGAGAACCAGCGCCTCCCTGAGTTTGCACCCTGGGCCTCACTCGTCTCACCCAAGTCTGGCCCCAGCAGCTAATCCTTAGGAAACTGCTACTCGTTGAGTTCTGGAGTAGCATCAAATAAGAACACCCGCAGTCTCTGAAAATGCTCTGAAAACACGGCTCCCTTCTCTCTCTTTTTTTTTTTTTTTGAGATGGAGTCTTGCTCTGTCGCCCAGGCTGGAGTGCAGTGGCGTGATCTCGGCTCACTGCAAGCTCCGCCTCCCGAGTTCACTCCGTTCTCCTGCCTCAGCCGCCCGAGTAGCTGGGACTACAGGCGCCCGCCACCACGCCCGGCTAATTTTTTGTATTTTTAGTAGAGACGGGGTTTTACCGTGTTAGCCAGGATGGTCTCAATCTCTTGACCTTGTGATCTGCCCGCCTCGGCCTCCCAAAGTGCTGGGATTACAGGCATGAGCCATCGCACCTGGGCACAGCTCCCTTTTCTAGTTTCCTCTCTGTGGGAGTCTGGAATTTCTTCATATGCTTCAACCTGAGAACACATCGCAACACAGACTGAAGGCAGAGCAGAGATGAGAACTCAGCTGTCTGCTCTTCATCCAGGCAGTAAAGAGATTTGCAAAGCTTTCCAACAGTACCACTCTTCTCACTACAGTTTTTGGTTTGTCTTGGAGAATAGAATTAGTTTTTTTTTTTTTAAAACACACACACACAAAAGTGTTACTTATATAAGCATGTATTATTGTTGTTTTTATTATTATTAGGCTTCTTATTGTTATTTTAAAAATAACTTAATGATTAAATATTTTAAAACTCCTCAATTTAAAATTACAATATGGCCGGGTGCGGTGGCTCACGCCTGTAATCCTGGCACTTTGGGAGGCTGAAGCAGGTGGATCACCTGAGATCAGGGGTTCGAGACAAGCCTGGCCAACTTGGTGAAACCCTGTCTCTACCAAAAATACAAAAATTAGCTGGCCATGGTGGTGCATGCCTGTAGTCCCAGCTACTTGGGAAACTGAGGCAGAAGAATCTCTTGAAACCAGGAGGTGGAGGTTGCAGTAAGTGGAGATCACACCACTGCACTCCAGCCTGGGCAACAGAAGGAGATTCTGCCTCAAAAGAAAAGAAAGATATATACATAAATATATAGACATATATGTTATACATATATATAAATATACATATATTACATGTATATACATATTATATATACATATATATTAATCAATAACATTTCAAAGTACATTTTAAAGGTTACAAACAACAGCAGTTTTCATAAAGTAGCTCCTAAATGCAATTTCTTTTTTGGGGGGTGGCCATTATAAAGTTACTCCCACTGATTTTACCATTTTTTCCTTAGAATCTTACATGGTCTGTGTGGGATCTGAAGGCAATAACCCTGTCAGTGTTGTCTGGAAGAGTCTGTTACAAGGAAGAAATATTTTGTGAAACCTGTTATGCAGAAATCACTGGAGATAAAAACAAGGAAGTGAAATGCACAGTCCTGCCTTTAAAAAGCTTACTTTCTCCTACAAGAAATCCATCTATTTTTTCATCCATTTAATGGTCATCCATCCACCCACCCATCTGTCCATCCATTTCTGAATCCTTTCATCTGTCCACCCATGTGGCCACCTTTCATTCACCTGTCCATCTAGCTACCCACTACTCACTCACTGCTCATCCATCCATCCATCCACCCCAACCATCCTACCACCCATCCCTTCATCCAGTCATTCACCCACACATCCACCCATCCATTTCTCAGTCCTTTCATCTGTCCACCCATGTGTCTACCTTTCATTCACTTGTCCATATACCTACCTGCTACCCACTCACTACTCAAAGATCCATCCATCCTTCCATCCATCCATTCATCCATCCATTCATCCAACTCAACCATCCTACCTCCCATTCCTTCATCCATTCGTTCACCCACACATCCATCCATCCATTTCTCCATCCTTTCATCTGCCCAACCATATGTCCATCTTTCATTCCTCTGTCCATCTAGCTACCAACTACCCACTCGCTCCTCAAACATCCATCCATCCATCCATCCCAACCATCCTACCACCCATTCGTTTACCCACACATCCATCCATCCATCCATTTGTCCATCCACCTTTATGTTTAGCAGGTATTTGGATGGTGGCCCTGATGGGGGCGCAGCCTAGTATATAGTTCATGTGGAGACAAAGGTGGTGGGATGATTAGAAATGCAGGGTGTAGGCCAGGCGCAGTGGCTCACACCTGTAATCTCAGCACTTCGGGAGGCCGAGGTGGATGTATCACGAGGTCAGCAGATCGAGACTATCCTGGCTAACATGGTGAAATATCTCGACTAAAAATATAAAAAAATTAGCTGGGCATGGTGGCAGGAGCCTGTAGTCCCAGCTGCTCCGGAGGCTGAGGCAGGAGAATAGCGTGAACCCGGGAGGCGGAGCTTGCAGTGAGCTGAGATGGCGCCACTGCACTCCAGCCTGGGCGACAGAGCGAGACTCCGTCTCAAAGAAAAAAGAAATGCAGGGTGTGAGAAAGCATCTGAAGTATCTGTGCATCTGTGCCCTGGGACATTTCACTGAGTTTTGGGAAGGAAGCATCGCCATGTGACACAGTAGGGGAGGGGCGAGTGTCTTCCCCATTAGCCAAAGGAGCAACGTTGCTATTCATTCACCAGGAAGAACATCAGAGTCACGTGACTAGGAGGCATATTAACTTCCCATATGGACCTGCTGATGGGAGAATGCAGAATGCATCTTACTCTGCAACAAGGCTTGACTTAGGTGGTGTTTTTCTTTTTTTATTTGTCACAGGGTCTCACTATCTATAGCCTAGAGCTCCTGAGCTTGTGTGATACTCCCATCTCAGCTTCCTGAATAGCTAGGGCCATAGGCACGTGCCAACACCCCAGCTAATTTAAAATTTTATTTATTTATTTATTTTTATTTTTATTTTTTGAGACGGAGTCTGCAACTCTCGCCCAGGCTGGAGTGCAGTGGCGTGATCTCCTCTCACTGCAAGCTCCGCCTCCTGGGTTCACACCATTCTCCCGCCTCAGCCTCCCAAGTAGCTGGGACTACAGGCACCCACCACCACGCCCAGCTAATTTTTTGTATTTGTAGTAGAGACGGGGTTTCACTGTGTTAGCCAGGATGGTCTCAATCTCCTGACCTCGTGATCTGCTCGCCTCGGCCTCTAAAAGTGCTGGGATTACAGGCGTGAGCCACCGTGCCAGGCCCCCAAAATTTATTTCATAGAGACAAGGTCTCACTATGTTTCCCAGGCTGGTCTCCCACTGTGGCCTCAAGCTATCCTCCCACCTCAACCTGGGGTTACAGGAATGAGCCTGAAGTGCTGGGATTAAAGGAATGAGTCACCATGCCTGGCTCAATTTAGGGTATTTTTGAAGTGAACCCCCTGTGTCCTAGAGAGGAAGGCCCTGTGACTCTCATTCTTTCCTCCGCCCACAGACACAGGACTACTCCCAACCCCAGAACCAGCAGATCATGGGATGAGGTGTCCAGTGGAGGGAAACACTTCTGTTTCCCATGGGCTGGGAATGCCCAGGGCAGAGCTTGGGTCACGTGCCACTCATGGTGGTGACAGGAGTGGGGAGGGCCTAATATCAGGGAACGGACTACAGAGATGGGCCAAGCTGGAAACATAAGCTCAGCCTGGAGGCTAGGGAGGTGGGTTCAGTCCCACCCCAGCTCAAAGTTCTGAGCAGAATCTTTATGGAATGGTGGGGCCGGGGAAGCGGGGGGCGATCCTGAAGAAAGGCAAGCGGGGCAGAGAACAGCGCAGCCACCCTCACGGCCACCCATGGGCAAGGGGCCCTGGCGCCTGTCATATGGTTTGGATATTTGTCCCCACCCACATCTCAGGCCGAAATGGAGTCTTCAGTGTTGGAGGTGGGGGGTGTTTGGATCATCGGGCGGATCCCTCGTGGCTTGGTGCTGTCCTTGCCGTGGTGACTTCTCGGTAGACCTGGTTGCTGTAAAGTGTGGCGCCCCTCCCCTTCTTTCTCACTCCTGCTTTTGCCATGTGATGTGCCTGCTCCCCCTTCGCCTCCCGCCATGACTGGAAGTTTCCTGAGGCCTCCCCAGAAGCAGATGCCAGTCCCATGCTTCCTGTACAGCCTGCAGAACCGGGAGGCAATTAAAATGCTTTTCTTATAAATTACCGAGTTCCAGGTGATTCTTTACAGCAGCACGAGAACAGCCAGCACAGCCTCTTGTCTTAGCCCTGTCCGACCCCGCAGGACCATCTGGATTGCTGCCTTCCCTGTGGTCCCCTCCCTGTCTCCAGGACTCTCTCCCCTCCCACTGCCAACAGCCTGGCGCAGCTCCTTCTACCTTTTGTGGTGGATTTTTGTACCAGCTGCCGTAGCCCTACCAAGGTCCCTTCTGGGAGGGCCGTCTCTCCCCTGCAAGACTGCCTCATGCAGCTGGAGAGAAGTGCGGCTGATCCTCCTGTCCCTGCAGGCGCGGTCATGTCGGAGGTGAGGCTGCTCTTCCCTGCAGCACCTTGACCTTGGAGGGAGACGAGATCAATAGGTGGCTGCCTGCTGGCTGCGGTTCTCCTAGACTGGGGGCTCGTGCCGCCGCCTCTTCCTGCTGAGTATTTACCAAGTAAAAGTCATTGCCCTGGAGACGTCCGATTTATTGACACTGAGAGATGAACGCTGTCTGGTCGTGGATAGGCTCAGAAAGCCTCCAGTGCTTCTGAGCAGAGTCTCAGGGAGAAGGAGTCTGCCTGGGCCCAGAGGTTGGCAAAGGAGGCCGGCCTGGCTCCCACCCTGGCCTGGAGTGGGGTGGCCTGGGCACGGGGAAGCAGGTGGGTGCAGCATCTGAGCTTTGCACCACCTGGAATCTGGGGTGTGTGGGGTGATGCTGCCTGCAGATTGAGCCTGGGTGGCTAGTCCAGGCTCCAGGGAGCTGCCACCTTGAGTGTCCCTTTCATCCCAGGCCAGCCCTTCCTCTGTCCCTTGTGTCTGGCTCAGCCCTGGCTCTTGGGAGGGAAGGGTTGGGATGCCCTCGGTCCTGTCACCTGGGGTCTTCGTAGTCAGTATTGCTTTAGACCTGGGTGGTGGGTGCCCTGTCCTGGGATCCTGGGCCCCCGAGTTTGGAATACCTTTCTCAGAAATTCCAAGTCCCCCTCCAGTGCCTGAGACCAGTCAGCACTGCCAGAGGTGCCGAGGGGTGGCTCCCCCAGCCTGAGTGCGGAACCATGTGGGGCCTGGTGGCCCCTGTTCCTCTCCACGGAGCGCTGTGGGGCCCCGCGCCCGGTGTGGAGAGTTGCCTGCAGGTCTGAGGAGCTTTGGGAGTCAGGCTGATGGTGGTTGTGAGGACTGTGTGGCTGGGGTCTGGTTCTAGAAAGGGGGTCTAGGAACAGATGGGTCCCTGCCAGCCTGTGTGGGCCTCCTTTAGTCGGAGCACGTGAGGTTGGGTGGCCGCATGGTGCTGTCTTGTGGATTTTAGGAAACCCTGATAGTTTACATAAATGAGGACTCCCTCCATGGAATATATTTGCCCAGGGTCCGCTGCCCTAGGGGCGGCCTCTTCCAGCCACCCAGGAGCTGTCTGCTTCCTACCTGGAAATGCCTCAGTGCCCAGGCCTCCCTCCTCGAGACCACATCCTCCTTCCCAGCACAGTCCCTGGGCAGATGGTTGTCTGCCCGTCCCACTTTGAGTCCTCCCTCTGCAGTTGAGGACTGGAGAGGGAGGACACGCTGCCTACCAGATTGTGACCAGCCGTCGGGTGACCGTGTGCTCCAGGGGAGGCCGGGCCCCTCTCCATGGCCAGGCTAGCAGTGAAGAGGGATCCTGGGGGTCCTGGGGGTCCCAGGCAGGCTTTGCTCCTCCTCAGGCCCAGCAGGGAGGCCCCTGCCCTGGCTACTCCCTGCCCCTCCCTTCTCCATGCTCCTCAGCCCCTCTGTGTGCCGGGCACCAAGGGACGGGAGGAGTGAACACAGCCTGGTCACCCAGGTCCTGTGGTGCCTGCATCTGCCTCCTCCCGGCCTGGGCTGCGTCCCAGAGTAGCTGCCGGCTCTGGCTGTTGCCTGACCCCGGGGCCAGCCCCAACAGCGGTGTCTGGGAGGACTGGTTCCAGCATGCAGGGGCCGCCGAGTGGAGCCCTGGGAGACTGGGAGGCTTTACGCTGGTGACAGATGCTTCCTTCCAGACAGCAGATAAAGAAGGCTGCTCCCAAATTCCAGAACAAAAACATCCACTTATCTGGAAAATGTCAAGAACAGCTGCCCCGTGCGGAGTTGAGACCGCAGGGTGCGGCAGGAGCCAAGCAGGGGCTCAGGCCTAGGCACACGCGTCCTGGAGGGGCAGACAACAGCCGCCCCCCACCCCCAGGTTCATGCGAGACCACCGGCTGGGATGGGTCCCTGTGTCAGGGACGTGGCAGCCTGCGGCAGGAGAGGCAGGCAGTGCAGATGCCAGATCTGGCGGCAAGACGCATTCTGCTTGACACCACCCACGGTGCAGCTCCACACCCCAGCCTCCATGCTCTGGGTCTCTCTGAAGACGCCCGCCCTGGGGCCGACATCCTTGTGTGCTAGAAGGCCCTGCTTAACTGGCTTCACCCACCCCCTGCTGCCCTACGGGCCCCCTTGGGCATCTGACCCTTTCCGTGAAAGGAGCTCCAGGCAGTGCCCTGAGACCACGGCTCGGGCAGAGCGGTGGGACATGGGAGCTCACGGGCACAGTGGCAGCCTTCATCCTGCCTTGAGGAGTCACAGCGCTCCTGGCACCGAGCTGCAGAGAAAGCAGGGAGTGGCCGTAGAGAGTGGATGTCTGTCTTGGTGGGTGGTCGCTGTCCTGCTAGCCAGCAGCCAAAACAGGGGACTATGACGACAGTCCAGATGTCGGAGCTCGGGTTGGTGGGGAGGACTTGGGAGGCAGAGTGGCGAAGGTAGAACCTTGCTCCTGGCCCTGGGGGCAGTGTGCAGGGGCCATAGAGGCTGTCTGAGCAGGTGGGGCGGGAAGCGACCACCAGCCACCTTCTCCAAAGTCACCCTGCTGCTGCTGATGCCTTATTTCTCCATTGCTTGCTGAAACCATAAAACTGTCTGGACATTTTATGGAGAAAAAAGCAAGCTCCATTCTCCTGAACTTTAAATGCCCACGTAGCTGTTTCACGAGAAAGATATGTGTCTGCCATTGCATAAATGCACACACATATGGACTTTTCAGGCAGGAGAATTAGCCATGTAGAGCGGACAGGAAAGGCTCATCTTTACTCTGCCCAAGCATTTTTATGAAGGATGGAAGGATGCAGGCACCCACCCTCTATTCCCTGCCTCACCTGTACTGGCATGAAACGCCTTTTGTATGTGATTGTGCTGAGTGTGCAAAACAGCTTCCTGAGGCACATTGTAGTTTTGTTCCCATTTTATAGACTAGGAAGTTGAGGCCGGGCATGGTTGGGCACCTTCCCAGGGTCACATGGCTGGACAGTGCTGGGGCCTAGCCTCAGCAGCTGGGACCAACGAGGCCCTAGCTGGGGAGATGGGAGTCACCGCAGCAGCTCCGACCTGCCACTTCCTTCACCTCGGAGTGTCCTTAGAAACATCTGAGTGCAAATCCTGAAGCTGAATTCTCATTTCCAGCTCCGGACAGCTTCACTCATCCGCTCCGGTCTTCATGTCAAAGTTCAAGCAGGCAGACAGACTTGATTAGATTTGATTTTATCCCTTGTTTGAATTATTCATGCCTCTCCTCTAATTTCCCCAGGAATAATTTAATAACGCACGGCAGCAGGAGGGCGCCTGGGTGAGTGGCGTCAGCGACGTGCTGGCCAAGAACTGCTGCCATGGCCGCCGGGCAGGGGCTGCCCCACACTCTCTCCTTTAAAGCAGAGCCCGTCCTGAGTGCACAGCACCCAGGACCCCGCTTGGGACAGTTTCCGGGCGGGTAGAGCTCCAGCACCTGCACAGTCCGGCATCCTGGTCCCTGAGACTTTGGCCTCCAGCGTCCTCCCTAGTCCTGCGCCTGGACCCCTGGACTCTGCTCCTGCCGTCCCCGACCCAGGCCATGTTCCCACAGCCCCAGACTGTGGGGGACAAAACCCCAGCCACAGTGCTCTCCTGTCCAGATCCTTCCGGAGGTACCTACGTATTTCTCTTGGGCAAGGTCCCAGCTTGTTGGCCTGGGGCTGTGGTTTGAACGTTTGTCCCCTCCACAGCTCAGGTTGAAATCCAATTGCCATTGTCAAAGTATTGAGCGGTGGGGTCTTTACAAGATGATTAGGCCGCAAGGGCCCCACCCTCAAGTGTTTAGTTCCTTTCCTCTAGTTCCCCACCCCTCCCAGGTATGGGCCACAGCAGCCAAGTTCAGGCCACGTGGTCCTGTCACCTCGGCCACATTCATCCGGCCGGGGTGGATAACCGACCCTAGCGTGGCCAAGCAGATGCCTTCTTCTAGGAATTTGTAATGGAAGCGAAGATTCTAATTGAGTCTGGGCTGTGGGGTGAACCCAGGTGAAGGGACCTCAGGCCCCAGGGCAACAGCCCCGCATCACACCCTCAGAGAGGCGGCAGAAGGAAGGGACGGAAGGTGACGTGCTGGGAGCTGCAGATGGGACCTGGGGCCTGGGCCTCACATGCATTGGTACAAACTTACTTGTTCATAATCATCTCTTACCTTTTTTTTTGTTTTTCGCAAAATTGTTTTTGAGACAAAATTCATATGACACAAAATTCACTATTAAGCATACAATTCAGTGGATCACGTATATTCACAATACTGGGCAACCACCACTACAGTCCAATTCCCGAACATTGTCATCCCCCCCACCAAAGAATCTCTGTACCTATCAGCAGTCACCCCCCGCCCCGCCCCATCCCTGAGCAAACACTGATGTATTTCCTGTCTCTAGATTTGCCTGCTCTGGACCTTTCATATAAAAGAAGTCATGCCACACACAACACGGGACCTTCAGGGAGCAACTGCAGCAGCTCAGCACCGTGTGTTTGAGATCCATCCTGCTGGAGTGTGCGGCAGCACTTCAGCTACTTTCAAGAGTGAATGATACTCCATTGTAGAGATGGACCACATGTGGGTTCTATGTTCATCAGTGGGTGGGCATTTGAGTTGTTTCTCCTTTGTGGTGTGTACGAACAATATTGCTGTGAACATTTGTGTAGGTTTCTGTGTGGATGTGCGATTTCAATGCTGGGTTATCTGGTAACTTTCCGTTTGATGTTTTGTCCTCTTATCTTTTGAATGCCTGTGAGGCCTATAGTGATCGCTCCCAAACATTTCTGACGGCATCTTCTTGCCCCTTCTCTACCATTTTTCTGCTCAAGTGTTCAGCAGGGCTCCCTCATTTTCTTTTGCTTTTTAAAGAACCATCTTTTGGCTTTGTTGATCCTCTTTATTGGATGCTTTAAAAATTTGATCAACTTGGCAGGGTGCGGCGGCTCATGCCTCCTTTCCTCTAGGAGCACTTTGGGAGGCCGAGGCAGGCGGATCACGAGGTCAGGAGATCGAGACCATCCTGGCTAACACAGTGAAACCCCATCTCTACTAAAAATACAAAATTAGCCAGGCGTGGTGGTGGGCACCTGTAGTCCCAGCTACCCAGGAGGCTGAGGCAGGAGAATGGCGTGAACCCGGGAGGCGGAGCTTGCAGTGAGCTGAGATTGCGCCACTGCAGTCCCCCTCAGTGACAGAGCGAGACTGTGTCTCGAAAAAAAAAAAAAGAAAAGAAAAAAGAATAAAATCAAATTTCCTCAACTTAATAAAGGGTGTCTGCTGGAAATCTCAAACAAATGTTATATTTAATGGTGAAATAATTAGACTCATTCCTGATAGTCACTCAAGATAAGTTCTTTGTCATCACTTCTAGCTAAAAAGTGGAGTTGGCCATGAAAAAATTAAAATTGCAAAGGAAGAGAAGAAAAGCTATCATTGATTCAATCACCTGTGAAATTACTATTGTTTCAGAGTTGAGCAAAATGGTAAAATATAAGATCAACATAAAAAGTCAGTAGCATTCCTAACCACAGCATTAACTAATCAAAAGCACAACAGAAACGAGATGCCAGTCACAATAGCCACAGAATCCAGGCAGTGCCTCGGAATGAATCTAACACAAAATGGGAGGATCCCCTATGGAAAATCATAAAAACCTTACTAGAGAATATAAAAGAAAATCTGAAGTGATGGTAAGAAATAGCACATGCAGCCGGGCGCGGTGGCTCACGCCTGTAATCCCAGCACTTTGGGAGGCCAAGGCGGGTGGATCACGAGGTCAGGAGATCAAGACCAGCCTGGTCAAGATGGTGAAACCCCGTCTCTACTAAAAACACAAAAATATTAGCCGGGCATGGTGGTGGGCGCCTGTAGTCCCAGCTACTCGGGAGGCTGAGGCAGGAGAATGGCGTGAACCTGGGAGGCAGAGCTTGCAGTGAGCGGAGATCACACCACTGCACTCTAGCCTGGGTGACAGGGTGAGACTCTGTCTCAAAAAAAAAAAAAAAATCTTCCTAGGAAGGATGTTTCATGAAGCTTATCAGACTGATCCCAGAATTCACATAGAAGAAAACATGGGCAAGAAGAGTGGCACATGCTTTACAGGAACAGCAGCAGCTACTCACCTCACCGTTATGTGGGGAGTAGCAGCCAATGGGTACTAGCAGGTGCCTCTGAGATGCTGGAATCCTTAGGCTTGGACTAGCCGTGCTGTTGGTACAAGACACAGAGTGGACAGTGAGCCAGGAGAGAGGCCGGGACACATCTCTGCATTTATGGGAAATGACTGCAAGATGGAAGTGGCATCTCCAGTTGGTGGGGAGAGCTTTTTTTTTTCTTTTTCTTTTTCTTAAAAAAAAAAAATAAATAAACAGGGTATGGTTATTGCTATTTGTGTTAGTCAGGGCACACACAGGAAAGGAATACTGAAAATAGGAGGAATTGAACACAGGGAATTGGTTACACAGGAGATGGGAGAGTTGAGATGCCAACAGGGTCCAGAGACACAGCAGTCCCAGCAGAGGCTGGAGGGATAAGGAGGGGGGCGGCTACTGGCAGAGGGTGGGAGTGCAGGGGTCTTCCCCCTGGGGAGCTATGGCAACCTGGGCAGGGCAGGAGGAGTGGAAACACCTGGCTCCCCCAGCCCTTGCCCTCCAGTCTCTTGCTGGTGCCTTCCACGGACTGAGGCCAGCTGGACACAGCCTGGAGGTTGGGAACTCGGCCTGCAGGGGGCTGCTCCCCACAGGCCATGGCTGAGCAAGGGAAGGGCCGGGTGCAAACAGGCCAAGGCCCGTGTACCATGTCCTCTGGATAATAGAAACCGAGGTACCTCCTCATGGCTTTCAGAAGATAAATTCTTCATTGATCAAAGATTGAGACATAAGAAACAAAAGAATCAGGGTACTGACAGAATATAGAATATGGTTATAGCGTTTGAGTACACAATGCTTTAAAGAACATTCAACCTAAAAATAAACCAGAAAAGAGAGTCCACACAATTTTTAATATGGACCAGAAAATTCTCCTTATGACAAAAGATGCCATAAGCAACAAGAAAATGATAGAGTGAAAATATTTGCAACCTATAAAAAAGACAAAGGATGAAAACTAGAATACGTAAGCATCTTGCAAACCAACCACCGAAAGACAAACCAATCCAAAAGAAAATGTAGGAATTCCAAAAAGAAGAAATTCAGGAAATTCCAAGATGGGAAATCACAAAGAGACAGGAACGATGAAACGATGGCCAGTGCCACTAATGACTGAGGAAATGTCCATCAAAACCACAGTGAGGCCGGGCGCGGTGGCTCACGCTTATAATCCCAGCACTTTGGGAGGCCAAGGCGGGCAGATCACAAGGTCAGGAGATGGAGACCATCCTGGCTAACATGGAGAAACCCCGTCTCTATTAAAAAATACAAAAAAATTAGCCGGGTGTGGTGGCGGGCGCCTGCAGTCCCAGCTACTCTGGAGGCTGAGGCAGGAGAATGGCGTGAAACTGGGAGAAGGAGCTTGCAGTGAGCCGAGATTGCGCCACTGCACTCCAGCCTGGGCAACAGAGCGAGACTCCATCTCAAAAAAAAAAAGAAGAAAAAAAACAAACAGCGAGACAGCATCTTGGGTTAACATGAATGAGGCGGTAGTCAATGTCAGCAAGGGCTGTGATGGAGACTCAAACACACTCCTATCACCCACGTCTCTCTTTCGCTATAAGTGCACCCACATTTTTAGCAGGGCACAGGCCCTTCCAGAATAAAGGCTGCATTTCACAGTGTCCTTTGCAGCTAGGTGTGGCCACGTGACTAGGTCCAATGACATGAAATACAAGTATGGAAGGGGGATTTCTGGAACTTCCTTAACAGATGGCTGGTGCATGCTCTTTGCCCCTTCTTCTCTGCCCCTTCCTCTTTCCTAACGCTGGGAATGCAGCTGTGATGGCTGGAACCGCAGCATCAGCCAGGTGAACTGGGGAATGGAGGCCAGGCATGGTGGAGCCACTAGGCCAGGGTCCTGGGGATGTTGGGGAGCAGAAGCGCTGAGCTACATCAGCCTGCCCAGCTCTGGTCTGTGATGTAGGAGAGGCATCCACCTCTGTCTTGTTTATTTTCCATTCCTGCTACTCATTACCAAATGGATTCCTAATTGGTGCAGGGCATAGATGAGCACAGGCACTGCTACGGGCTGAATTGTGACCCCCAAGTTCATAGGTTGAAGTCCAAACCCCTGGTGCCTCAGAGCGTGGGTGTATTTGGAGATAGGGCCTGTAAAGACACAGTGAAGGTAAAATAGGCCCTATGGGTGGGCCCTAATCCAATAGGACTGTTGTCCTTACAGGGGAGATGAGGACACAGACACACACATGGGCGGCCACCGGAGGACACAGAGAGAGGCAGCGTCTGCAAGCCAAGGAGATAGGCCTCAGGAGAACCAGCCCTGCCCACGCCTTGATCTCGGAGCTCCAGCCCCCAGGACTGTGAGGGAACACATTTCTGTTGTTCAGGCCCCATCGGTGGTGGTTTATCATGGTAGCCCTAGTTTAGCCAAAGACACTTTGGGGGCAACAGTTTACTAAAATCAAAACTGCCCCTGCTCTTTGATGCGGTGTGTGGAGGAGGCTCAGATGCCCGGCACCCAGCAGGTGCTCAGCAGACTGTTGTCTTCCCCGTGAACACGTGTATGAGGCTTCTTGCAGCAGTGGTCTCCGTGCAGGTAAACTTGTGGACGAGTGTCTGTAGGAGCTGGCAACGCGGTCACCTCTGCGGAGAGCTGTGCTGGGCTTGGGCTGTGAGGTGCCATGGCCGGAGCTCCACGGGGCAGCCTTGTGCCCGCCTATCTGCCCCATTGCCCGTGGCTCCGACCCCCTCACCTACCCTCTTGCCCATCTCAGCCCATGGAACCTGCTCTTTCTGTCTTCTGCCAGCCCTTTCCTCCAGCCTTGGATGAGCTCCTGCCTGGAGACCCCTGCCCTAGCAGCCTCCCTGGCCCGGCCGACCTCATTCCTGCAGGCGAGAGGGTGCGTGTTTCTGAGAGTTCCCAGCTGGGTTAGGGCCCAGAGAGCAGCCGGGATATCACAGCAGCTCCTGAGTGGCTGAGGAGCCCACTGACCCCCATGCAGAGGCTTTCAAAGACTGACCAAGCAGAGGTCTTCATTCACTCACAGCACAAACCTTCAGGAGTAAATCCTCACTGAGAGGCCCACCCTGAGGTGGGAATGAAGCAGAGAGACAGCGTCCCAGGCCCGGTCCCAAAACCTTTCAGAATGGCTGTGTCCATTGAGTCCCTGCCAGGCAGAGGGCAAACAACCAGGGCCTCAGAGGTGCTCCCAGTGTGGACAGCCCGTGTAGATGGGGTGTTGGATGATGCTCCCAGTGTGGACAGCCCGTGTAGATGGGGTGTTGGATGGTGCTCCCAGTGTGGACAGCCCGTGTAGATGGGGTGTTGGATGATTCTCCCAGTGTGGACAGCCCGTGTAGATGGGGTGTTGGATGGTTCTCCCAGTGTGGACAGCCTGTGTAGATGGGGTGTTGGATGGTGCTCCCAGTGTGGACAGCCTGTGTAGATGGGGTGTTGGATGATGCTCCCAGTGTGGACAGCCTGTGTAGATGGGGTGTTGGATGGTGCTCCCAGTGTGGACAGCCTGTGTAGATGGGGTGTTGGATGGTGCTCCCAGTGTGGACAGCCTGTGTAGATGGGGTGTTGGATGGTTCTCCCAGTGTGGACAGCCCGTGTAGATGGGGTGTTGGATGATGCTCCCAGTGTGGACAGCCTGTGTAGATGGGGTGTTGGATGGTGCTCCCAGTGTGGACAGCCTGTGTAGATGGGGTGTTGGATGATGCTCCCAGTGTGGACAGCCTGTGTAGATGGGGTGTTGGATGGTGCTCCCAGTGTGGACAGCCTGTGTAGATGGGGTGTTGGATGGTTCTCCCAGTGTGGACAGCCTGTGTAGATGGGGTGTTGGATGGTGCTCCCAGTGTGGACAGCCTATGTAGATGGGGTGTTGGATGGTGCATCCAGTGTGGACAGCCTGTGTAGATGGGGTGTTGGATGATGCTTCCAGTGTGGACAGCCTGTGTAGATGGGGCGTTGGATGATGCTCCCAGTGTGGACAGCCTGTGTAGATGGGGTGTTGGATGGTGCTCCCAGTGTGGACAGCCCGTGTAGATGGGGTGTTGGATGATGCTCCCAGTGTGGACAGCCTGTATAGATGGGGTGTTGGATGATGCTCCCATGGTGGACAGCCTGTATAGATGAGGCAGGGGACAGCACTTCCAGTGTGGACAGCCTGTGTATATGAAGTGTTGGATGGCGCTCTCAGTGTGGACAGCCTCATGGTTGGGAAGTGAGCCGTGCTCCCCTGTGGACAGCCTGTGTGGCTGGCCCCTGTCCCAGGTAGCATGCTTTCACCATCTCTGCTATGCTCACTTCCAGTGAGCACTTAAATTACTCTTAGCGATTCGTTTACATAAAGAAAATGGACATGATCTCAAATCCCCTGCCCGTCACCAGGAAGAAGAATTAAGCAGAAAACAACAAACAAACCCATTCTTTCCTTTCTTCTGAAAGCCTGGGGCCCCTGAGCACAGGCGCGGAAGTGAGCTGCTGGCCCCCTTTGATCAGGAGCTGCCTTTCTCTGGGAGGCTTGTCCCAGCTCCCTATCTAAGCCTTGAAGCTCTGGGAAAGGCGGAGAACAGTCGCTGCATGAATGAGGCAGTAGCCCCCTGTCTCTTCCCTTGCAGGCCCGTGGTATCCCAGGCCCTGGCCCAGCTGCCAGTGCAGCTGCCTGGCGTGTGAGCTGCACCGTCCGTCCCTTGCGTTTCCAGAGCCTCATGGTTTGCCCTGTGCCCCAGCTTGCTTGGCAGGGCCCGGACACGGTCGCCAGTAGGTCCTGCTCTAATGGACGATACCCAGGGCTCCTCCCAGTCCTGATGGTCTCCACCCATCCTACAGCCTCCTAGGACGCAGCCCAAGCCTCCATCTTATCTGGGACGCTGGGCAGGGTCCCCTCTCCTTGTTAGCCTGAGTGGCTCCTTCCATGGGCCCTGCCTGGGCTGCCCTCTCTCATCCCCACCGGCTGAAAGGGGCTGGCCCTGGGGACACGTAGGTGGGCTGTCAGGGAGAGCATGGGGCCGGCCAGTGGCAACGAAGCCCCTGGACTTGGCAGCTTGGGCAGCAAGGGCAGGAGCCTCCTCAATCTGAGGTGTGCCCAGAAGCCACAGTGGCAGCTTTGGAGGGAAGACAGGAAGAGTAGCGGCCCTTTCCTGTCCTGCTGGGTGGGGCCGGGCTACCCTCAGCTGCTAGGAAGAGCTCCTCATGTGGCATGTGGGTGTGGGACAGGGCCCTGGTGGGTTCCAGGATCATCAGAATCCAAGAACTGGTTCCTGCTGTGGGGGGGCTCATCCCAGGAAGGCTCTTTGGGATCCAGGGAGGCCAGGCGCACTGAGCTGCAGGCCCTGAGGGGTGCGTGGATATGAGCCTGAAGCTCCGTCCAGACCACCTGCTGTAGCCAGGGAGGCAGGCCTGGGCACCCTGAGCCTCTAGTCTTCCATCTGCCAATTGCGATGGCGATTTTCTTTTTTCTTTTCTTTCTTTCTTTTTTTTATTTTGAGACGGAGTCTTGCTTTTTCGCCCAGGCCGGAGTGCAGTGGCGCAATCTCGGCTCACTGCAAGCTCCGCCTCCCGGGTTCACGCCATTCTCCTGCCTCAGCCTCCCGAGTAGCTGGGACTACAGGCGCCCGCCACCACGCCTGGCTAATTTTTTTTGTATTTTTAGTAGAGACGGGGTTTCACCGTGTTAGCCAGGATGGTCTCGATCTCCTGACCTGGTGATCTGCCCGCCTCGGCCTCCCAAAGTGCTGGGATTACAGGCGTGAGCCACCGCGCCCGGCCTGCGATGGCGATAATGACCTGGGAGCTGGTGCAGCACCTCTGTGAGCTGAAGGCTGTCAAGTGCGCAGCCTTGGCCTGGGGTCGAGACTACACAGGGCGCTGTGCTCTGCAGGTCCCAGGAGGAGCTGGGAGGTGCAGGCAGGAAACTGCGGATGCTGCTCAGGCTGGCCCTTGCCTGGGGTCCCTCTTGGCGCCTCGCCCTCTCCATGGCGAGCTTTTGTTGTGTGTGCCGGGCACTGTGTGAGGGTCTCCCCTGCCGTTATCTGGCAACCCCCAGAAGCTGGAGCTGGGGGCCCTCGGGTTTGTGGATGAGGTCCCTGAGGTCAGGGAGGCCCTCCCTGTGGCCACACCATGGGGACACACAGAGGCGGTTTTGAAGGCGGCCCCAGAGCCAGCGCTCAGCTCAGGACAGCCCCGCTGAGTTAAATGTGGGAATCCCAAGAGCAGCCTTCGCAGCCTTCACTCTGAGGGACTGGGGAACGGGGTCCCGGGAGCCAGGTTCAACACGGGGTGGCGGGACCGGAGGAGGAAAGGAGACCGGGACTGGCGTGTGGCACTTGCTGGAGAGGCCCTGGGAGGGGCCCAGAGGCAACCATGGGGTTTTCTGAAGCTTCTTCCTTCTCGGGGCCCCAAAGAGGCTCAGAGACTCACTGATTTGTATTTTCCCTGAAACTAATTTCTGTTAGAAGACTCCGTGAATTTGAGCTTAGGGAGATGCTCGAGTGCCTGGGAGGGATCTTCAGGTGCCCAGCGAGCTTCCCTGCTCTGCTCCTGTTTGGAGCTGCTGAGTCCTTTCTGACTCCCTGGTGAGAGTCGCTGATCGCAGGGCCGAGGGCACGGGCTGCTGACAGAGGAGAGAACCAGGGCCTCTGCCTGCTCAGGCTGCTGCGACAAAACGCTGAAAACTGGATGACTTATGAACAAAACAGAAACTTCACTCTCACAGTTCTGGAGGCTGCGACCGTCATGATCAAGATGTGAGCAGACTCGGAGCCTAGTGAGGGTTTGTTTCCTGGTTCAAAGAGGACATCTTTTTGCTGCTCCTGGAAGTAGTGGACGGGACGAGTTGACTCTCTGGGGTCTCTTTGATAAAGGCACTAATCCCATGTATGAGGGCTCTGCCCACGTGACCCAATCACCTCCCAAAGGCCCCATGCCTAACACCATCCCACTGGGGATTAGGTTGCAACCTGTGAAGTTTGGGGGTCACACACATTCAAGCTGTAGCACCCAGCCTCGCTCCAGGTTAGGTGCCCGGGAAGGACTGGCGCTCACGGAGGCCCAAGTCCATTAAGTTGTTTCCTGAGTTCCATGAAGCTGAGCAGGGGAAAGGAGGGGGCTTGCAGATAAAACACAGAGAGAAAAGTCCTGCATGCCCTCTTCACCTGCCCCATCCCCCACTGAGTCCCTGATGACTGACAATCACCTTATCACCCTCTTGTGGGTCCTTCCTGCACTTTTTTATGCAAATACAAGCAGATGCAGCTACCTGCTCTCCTTCTCCCTCCACCTTGCTCCCATAAAAGGTAACTACTATATACTCGTACTGAAGAATGTACCTGGAAATCTTTCCAGATTGATGCCTGGAGTGTGTGCTCATCCTTTTTTTTTTTTTTTTTTTTTTTTTTTTTGAGATGGAGTCTCGCTCTGTTGCCCAGGCTGGAGTGCAGTGGCGCAATCTCGGCTCACTGCAAGCCCCACCTCCCGGGTTCACGCCATTCTCCTGCCTCAGCCTCCTGGGTAGCTGGGACTACAGGCGTCCACCACCACACCCGGCTAATTTTTTGTATTTTTAGTAGAGACGGGGTTTCACCGTGGTCTCGATCTCCTGACCTCGTGATCCACCCGCCTCGGCCTCCCTAAGTGCTGGGATTACAGGCGTGAGCCACCGCGCCCGGCTGTGCTCATCCTTTTATAAATAGCTGTGGCATCAGCCAGGGGCCCACTAGGAAACAGATGGCTCACCCAAACTGGGCAATTTGAGGAGCATTTTCTAGAAGACTCTTTATAGGGTGTGAGTAGGACAAGACTCTTGTCCTCATCACCCTAGGCCTGGCAGGAATTGTGACCTTCGGTCTAGGATGCAGCCAGCCTGAAGTGCTCCTGCAGGGAGGGAATGAACTCTACTGCCTCTCTCCCCACCGGCTGAGCCCAGCTGGAAGTCAGAGGGCAAGGGGACCATTGTCACAGTCCTACCACAGCCTCCAGAGGTACTGAACAGGGTGGACGATCTGGAATCTGGATAGGCAATGGGAAGATGGCTAATGTGTTTCCAGATCTTTCCATGCATGCTGTTCCATATACATTTGTTGTGAAATCAGTCTCCTGTGGCTTCACTTAGTTTCCAAACTATTGCTCTTACTCATGGAGGTATATCCAAAGGATTCATTTCCAGAAGGGAATTGCTGGGTCAAAGGGTAAATGCACACACAGCTTTTTGATAGTCATTACCAAAGTGCCTGCCATTTGGATGCTCCTCTCCCCACAAAGTTTCACCTCCCAGGGGTGCTGTCAGGTTTGCATTTCTGCCAAGCTCACAGTTAAGAGCCACTGCAGGGCTAATCAGCATCACTCTTTTGAGTGAATTGGATATCTTTGCTTATGTCTGAGGCCATTTGTATTTCACTATGTGTTCATTTATTCCTATTGAGTCATTGATGTTTTTCTTATTAGATTCTAAGAGCTTTTTACATATTGGAGATTTATCCCTCTGACAGTGATCTGAGTTGCAAATATTTTTTTTTCTCAGTTGTCATTTGACTTTGCTTACCGTGGCTTTTGCCCTGCAGAAGTTTCCAATTTTTGTGTAGTCTACCAATCTTTTATGGTGGCTACATTTTGAATTATATCACAAAAAGTCTTCCTTCCTTCACCTTGTAAAGGAATCCACCCATATTTTTTCCCCCATACATTCATGGTTTCATTTATACATTTAAATTTTTGCTCCATTTAGAAATTATCCAGATGTATGGTGTGAAGTATGGATCTTACTTGATCTTTTCCCAGAAAGCTGCCAATTTATCGTGACATCATTTATTAACACATTCATCTTTACTTCACTGGTTGAGATGCTGCATTTATCATTGACTAACTTCCTGCATGTATGCGGATCTCTGTCATCCCTGTTGGTCTGTGGATTGTGTCTGTGTGGTGACACGCTGTCTTGATATTAAGGTTGTATAACGTTTTAATATCTGTTAGGATGGATTCCTTCCATTGCTTCTCCCAAGTGTTTTGGGTACTTTGAAAATCAGCACTTGCAAACTACAGATTGTTTACGTGTAAGATTACCCCCTTCCTCATTTCCCTGGACTGTCCTTGCCTGACCTCGGCCTCCAGGTGAACATTCAATGATGGAGATTGCCTTTAATTGGCAGGTGTGCAATATTTCTAAGCTACTGTGTGTTCAGTGTTGGATAAGGAAGGAAAATAACACTTTTGGACACAGGTGTTCCTGATGTAAGATGCGAGCTGGCCCCGCCCTCTCCAGCTGTGCTCTCTTCCTCTCCATCCCACCCCAGCTCTCCTTGGGTGCGCAGATGCACTGGCAGCCTCTCTGAGAGACCTCTGTGCCTTCTTAAAAGACAAACTTACACAAATTAAATTTAGCAGAGTTTAACTGAGCAAAGTACGATTTTCGAATTGGGCAGCCCCCAATCAGGGTAGATTCAGAGTGGCTCCAGCTCGACCACTTAACTGGAGATTTACGAACAGAAGTAGGAACGTGATATTCAGAAAAGAGAAGTGAGGTACAGAAGCAGCTGGATTCCTTACAGCTTGGCGTTTGCCTTATTTGAACAGGGTCTGAACAGTTGGCTGCCTTAGGCTGCAGCTCAGCGATTGGTACAAGAGTAGGTTACAGACTGTCACACATCCAGTTCGGGGACAGTTCACTATGTATGGAGGAACTTTGTGTTTTTTTTGAGACAGGGTTTTGCTCCTGTCGTCCAGGCTGGAGTGCAATGGCACAATCTCAGCTCACTGCAACCTCCACCTCCTGGGTTCAAGCGATTCTCCTGCCTCAGCCTCCTGAATAGCTGGGATTACAGGCACCTGCCACCAGGCCTGGCTAATTTTTTGTATTTTTAGTAGAGACAGGGTTTCACTGTGTTAGCCAGGATGGTCTTGATCTCCTGACCTTGTGATCTGCCCACCTCAGCCTCCAAAGTGCTGGGATTACAGGTGTGAGCCACCACGTCCAGTCATGCCTGGCAAATTTTTGTATTTTTTAGTAGAGACAGGGTTTTACTGTGTTGACCAGGCTGGTTTCAAACTCCTGACCTCAGGTGATCCACCCACCTCGGCCTTCCAAAGCGTTGGGATTACAGGCATGAGCCACCACTCCTGGCTGTATGGAGGAACTTTTAGGCCAAAGTTAAAATAAACAAGGAGACAGCTTTCAGTCAAACTTAATTCACACTCTGCTGCTCCTCTGTTCCGGAGACTCTCTCCCCTACAGCCCCAGCAGGCCTCAAACTAGGAGCTGTTTTTCTAGAGGTCACTGTCCTTTATCCATGTGAGTATTAGGCAATTGTCTGCCTCCCCACTGTGGGCAGGTCTGTGTCTCTGCCCAGGTGTAGCTAAGTTCCAGGCCTGAGATGCATTTTCTTCTCCAATGACCTCAGCTTGCCTGTTGAACGTCTCTGCATTCTGCAGGCACCTAAGACTCAGTGTGCACATACATACGCAATGCACCCCTTTCATCTCTCCCAGAGGTGCCTCTGTCCAAGGTGCTCACAGTGGGGTGCCCACCGACACCTGCCCGCTCCTGGCCCACCAGTCAGCTGCTCATTCCACTGCTCAGTCCCCTCTATTCCATCTCTCAAATGCATGTTGTATGTGAATCTGCACAGCACTTCCCCTACCTGGCCACTCTGAATTGCTGTAATGCTCCTTCCTGCTGAGGAGACTCCTGCAGGCTGCCGGCATGATCCTTCCAGAATGCAGAGCTGTTGGTGTCACTTCCCTGACCAGTGCTCCCTCACGGTCTCCTGTAGCTGTCATGATGACATTCAGACCCAGTGGCCTGGCATCCTGGGTCCTTTGTGGCCCGGCCTCAGGTGACCTCATCAGCACCCCCATCAATGCCTTCACCCCGCCCATCCTCAAGGAGGCTTCCTCCCCGCCCATTGCCTGACCATCAGCCCCTCAGCCTTCAGTTCTCAGCATCTGTGTGGTGTCCTCGGGGAAGACCCTCTGGACTCACAGGTTTGGCCTGAGGGCCCACGGATATTCCAGGTGTGCGGCACCACCACGGCCCATGAGGGCAGATCTGTGGCGGTCACACGGCTCCCAGTGCCTGGCATGGGGGAGCTTATTCTTGCTCAAATTAAGAAATTAATGCCCAGAAACCAGGACAGCGCCATTGATAGAAAAATATGTTTTTCAGGAACATCCCTGAGCTTTCCCCTTGGCAATGAAATGCTCTCAGTCTCTCAAGGGCTTAAAGAAGAGTTGGCACAGAGCCAGCCTGTAGAGAAAGGAGATGAACCTAGGCAAAAGCGTCCATAATGCCTGTGCCTCACTGCTAGCCCCCAGGGACCCATGAAAGGATGGATCATGTTTTCAGCAGTAAAAACGGAAATTTGTCATCTCCTCTAGTGCTGGGAGCCAAGGTCACTCTGACTGTGGAGTCACCTTTGTGATGACACCAGGGGCATCCTTGGGTGTTGGGAGAGGCTGGGGCTGGGCTTGGGGTCTCAGAGGCCACTGGGACCAGGTGCTGCCCAGTGTCTTGGGATCTCTAGCCTGGGAAGGTGCTGCCAGGGAAGGTGCTGCCACAAGCTCGAGGGCGCCAAATTGTGCCCAGCAGGGCTGAGCAGGGGTGCAGGAAAGCCCCAAGCTCATTCCGCCTCCTCCCATGGGGGCCTGTCATGCACACGTGCCCCTCGCTTGTGGCAGCAGTGGCATCTCTGGAGAACCATGGTTTCCCCCACCTCAGCTCTCAGGGCTGCTGGGGTCTCCATCCCCTCTTTGGGGACCATGCTCTCATGGACACATGGTTGAGAGTTGCCAGAACACAAGTTGCCAGAGAGTATGGCCTGAGATAGCCAAGCTGGCCAGTCACCGAACACGGTCAGACACTACTGGAATCCAACATTCCCACCCACTCAAATCCCCTGTGAATCTGCCTTCCCCCTTGTCGGACTTCTCCAGGGCTTCACTCTCCTCCCCACGCAGGCTCCGCTTCTTACAGGAAGAATCTCTAGTGGGAGTTCTAGCTTCTCTTGCAGCCCAGGGGAAGACGCTGCTTGGTCCTGGAGGCTGAGTTTCCCCGGGAGAGCTGACAGCAGCAGGAGGCATGAGCCCAGGTCTCTGGTCAGACAGTCCTGGGCTCAGGACAGCTGGCTCATGGGAGGTGGCTGTCCTTGGTGCTACAGCTCCAAGGGGCATGTGGGCAGGGGTACAGTCCAATTCGTCCCTGATGCCCTGGAGCCCTCACTGGATAGTAGGTGCCCAGGGAACGTTGTTGACATGGGGTCTTTAGATGGGGGCAGCGGCCAAGCCTTGGTCCTGAGGAGTACAGCGAACAGCTGGTACAGACGGCGGGGGCACAGCCATGCAGACCTGAGTGTTGAACCAGGACCAAAGCGGCAAGTGTCTCAAGCCAAGAGCTGTGGGAAGTCCGGAATGACTGCCTGGAGGGAAGGTCAGAGCGGGCCATTTGACCTTGAAGGCTGGTAAGTTTTGACAGCTGTGGGTATATAAAGAGCGATCTTCAGGCCTGAGCCAAGAGCGAGTGCAGGAGGCTGCTGGGTGTATGCAGGTATACAAACAGGAGATTCGGGTTACATGAGTAACTGGGGAAACAAACACGTGAAAAAGCCTCAAGCCAATTAGTCATCAAAGGATGCAAATTCAAGCAATAGCAAGCCACTCCCCCAGGCCCCTCCAAATCGTTGTTAAGTAGGTAAAGATAAAATTACATTGCTATCTAGGTTTGGAAGGGAGTCGGAAGGCTGACCCTCTGGCCAGTGTAAACTGGGTCAAATGTTTTTTAAGGCCATGTGGTGACCTGCATACCAGGCTATAAAGTACCTGTGCTTTACCCAGAGGGCTACTTCCAGGATATTATTCTAAGGATAGAATTAAAGCTGGCCACCAAAATTTAGCTCTACTGATTTTCATCAAAGCATTGTTCATGACAATGAAAAATCTCAACGTATAACAGTGAATCAGGTGAGCGAACTTTGGTCATTAAAAACCATGCAGTCAAGGAGCAAAAGCTATGGACACGTGAAAATGTTCCCGATAAGTTAGTAAGTGGGAAAAGCAGGCTATAAAACAGCGTGAACAGAATGAGCCAAGTTTCGCTCATCTGAATGTCAGTGAAAGTAGGTATGTGTGTGGTGGGGCTTCCCCCTCCCACCCACAGGACACAGTGCTGCAGGTCCTGTCTCTGGATGTGGCGGCCTCCTTCCTGGGTGGCTCTGGATGGGTGAACCTCCTGGCTACAGGTTTGCAGGAGGCCAGGCCTGCCTCTTGGACTGTCATGCTACCGAGCTCCCTCGTGCCTCATGTCCTCGAAACTCTGGAGGGCTAATACCTCCTCCCTTGGGCTGGTGCCTCCTCCCTCTGGCTGTCTGCAGGACGATGGCACCAGGGAGGGGGTTAAGCCTCAGCTTCCACCTCGAGTCCCAGCCCTGTTCTGTCTAGGAGGAGCTGGGCACACACCCAGCTAATAATAAAAGGGGATCTTCTATGTGCCTTTGACATTGTCCCCCTCCCTTCCCACAGCCTCCCTGAAAGCCTCATGGGCAGCCAGGTGGCAGGGCTGAGGCAAGTTTCGGTGATTCCCCAGTCTCACTATATATGTATATATGTTTTTTTTTTTTTGAAATGGAATCTTGCTCTGTCACCCAGGCTGGAGTGCAGTAGCACAATCTCAGCTCACTGCAACCTCTGCCTCTTGGGTTCAAGCAATTCTCCTGCTTCAGCTTCCAGAATAGCTGGGATTACAGGTACCTGCCACCACGCCTGGCTAATTTTTTGTATTTTAGTAGAGGTAGGGTTTCACCATGTTGCCCAGGCTGGTCTCGAACTCTTGAGCTTAGGCAATCCACCCACCTCAGCCTCCCAACATGCTAGGATTACAGGCGTGAGCCACCGCACCCAGCCCCACTATGATTTTTTGTGAATATTTTTGAATATGTGCTTTCTGTTTTAAAGTTCAAAAAACACAAAAGGGTATTATACAGCAATAACTACGATTTCTAACTGTGTCTTCCAGCCCCTCAGAGCCAGTTATTTATTTCTGGTGTGGTCTCCCATGGTTGTTTCCTTTGAGAAGTTGTATGATTATCCAGACAAACACGTGCATGTAATGCCTCCCTGCAGCTGCTCCTGCGGACACTGCTCTGCGTCCTGCTTTTCGCTCGATATATCTTGGCTCTGACTGCACATGGGTCTGAGAGCCTCATTTTCCTGGCTCTGCAATACCCCACTGTAGGAAGTACCGTTATTTACCTAACAAAGGATGCTTAGGCTGTTTCCCATCCTTTTCGATGAAGAAGGTTTTGCACAAGTTAATTTGGCACTTATGCGTGTGGTATTTGTTCACACTTTTGTGTGTGATGATATTTGTAGATAAAGTCCTAGAAGCGTGTGAAGCTTTGTATCGGGAAATTTGGGTTGAAATCACCAAAGCACGCTCCGCCGCGGACACACCGACCGCAGTCCAGTAGGAGCACGTGGACAGCCCGTTTCTCCATGCCTTTACCGTCACAGTGAGCTCTGACGTTTTTGATCTTGGAAAAAGAGTTGAAATTTTGTATCTTGTTATGGATGGCATTGAACACATTTTAATATTCTTTAAAAAACTTGTGACTTAGCACATGTGATGGGCAGGGCGTATGAGGCAGTTGCACAGTGCGATGAATGTGCTCAGTGAGACTGAGATAGACCAGCAGGCAGGGCAGGGACAGAAGCATGCCCAACACCTGGACCCACTCCAGTGCGCCAGCCCTCTGCATCGTGATTTCCTCCTCCCCACAGGCAGACACCGTCCTGAATTCTGTAAATCCCACTGAGGAGTCATCCTAGAAATCACACACTCGTCCTTAACTCAGCAAAGTTGGTGTCGACCAACACCCTCATCTTCCTCCCAGGTGACACAGAGACCGTGGAACACCCTCATCCCCACTTACGTGTTACTGCTGTTGTATATTTAAATTATGTCTTTTTCCTGTGACTTCTAGGGTCTATTTCTAGTGTCTTTGTCAATGATATCGGATCTAAATATTTTCCCCAGTCTGTCTTTTTCTAATTCTTATTTTGGCCATAGAGGTTTTGCCACGCAGTTTTCCAAAATATATGTTTGTTTTTGTTTGTTTGTTTGTTTGTTTTGAGACAGAGTCTTACTCTGTTGCCCCAGGCTGGAGTGCAGTGGCGCGATCTTGGCTCACTGCAAGCTCCGCCTCCCGAGTTCAAGTGATTCTCCTGCCTCAGCCTCCCAAGGAGCTGGGATTACGGGCACCTGCCACCACACCTGGCTAATTATTATTATTATTATTATTGAGACAGAGTCTCTCTCTGTCGCCCAGGCTGGAGGGCAGTGGCACGATCTCGGCTCACTGCAAGCTCCAACTCCTGGGTTCACGCCATTCTCCTGCCTCAGCCTCCCGAGTAGCTGGGACTACAGGCGCCCGCCACCACGCCCGGCTAATTTTTTGTATTTTTAGTAGAGACGGGGTTTCACTGTGTTACCCAGGATGGTCTCCATCTCCTGACCTCGTGATCCACCCACCTCAGCCTCCCAAAGTGTTGGGATTACAGGTGTAAGCCACTGTGCCAAGCTATGTATTAATGAAGAAAGACTAGCAGGTCATACACCAAACTGAGAGCCACCCCAAACACAATACCTGGTGGAATTGTGGCTGATTTTTGTGTTTTCCCTTTGCATTTTTAAAGTTGTTGTTGTTGTCGATACTGAGAGCACATTACATTTGCAACTAGAGAAAGATGTAACAGGTGCTATACAAGTAGAATTGTTCATCTATGGCAGGACTGCCCAGGGCCTTGTGAGCCTCGGGTACCAATGAAGTCACTTGTCATTAAGGCTCATGTGGCCTTGGGTCCTGCCTCCCCTCCCTGAGCCCATGGCAGCCCGAGGGTCTGACCTGTCCTGTGGTCACCCGGCTGCTTCTGGGAGACCTACAAAAGGCTCCCAGAACTTTGCCTGTTACCCATGCCACCTGTGCGGCTGGCCTCTGCCCCGACCCTCTCCACCACTGTGCCCCTGGGGCATGCCATTGGCCCTGTCCTCAGGGGACCCTCCTGAGGTTCGAACCATTAGACCTGGGCACACTCTTGACCCTGTGCCACTTCCCAAAAGACTGAAGTGGCTGCAGGCAGCTTTAGTTGAAACTTTTCTCTCCTTTCCTCTATAACCTTCACATCCCCAGGCTGCATCCTGCAGGTGCTTAGTAAATACTTGTGCACTAAAGATATGAAAGGGGAATGAGTTGGGGCCCAAAGCAGGAGCGGAAGGGATTTCCTGGGTCCCGGGATGCCCTGAAGGGGGCCAGCGAGTGCTCTGCCCCAGCCATCAGGAGTGACGGAGGACAGAGGGCTGGTGCCATGGCAGGACTGGGCAGGTGCAGGAGAGGCTGGTGGGGCCCAGGTGCTGCCTGGGCTGGGCCCTTTGAGCCCACAGAGAGCCCAGCATCACAGCCCAGCACCTGCCCAGGAGGGCTCAGCAGTTGTGGGGTTTCCTCACTGCCCCACTGCAGGCAGCAGGGTGGCCAGAACCATCTCACTCCCTGCCTCTTGCCCAGCATCCCAGCCCACAGCCCCGGAAGGAAGCCCGTCAGCCCCCTCCTTCATAACCGTCCTTGCTGTCTGCTCCCTTGGGAGACATTCCTGTTGCCTCTGGGGTGTCTCCCGGGTAATTGCGTGTGCGTTTTAATGTTACCGGCCCCGCTGCTTCCAGCCCCGGGTTTGCCCTTTCAGGCCAGTTGCTAGAGAGCCATGGGGCACACTGTGGCCGCCCAGGCGAGCCCACAGCCCACGTGGCCTTTGTTTCCACGACAGCCTCCTCCCCTGCTCGATGTTCTGTCCCCGTCCCCGTTTTCCTGTCTTTTTTGGCTCCCACATTTAATGTATGCAATCCTGTTATATATGTGTGTTCTCGTAAGCACCTTAAATCCTTTCCAGAAACGTTGGGTAGAAATCATAAATACCATTTCTATCTTCATCTGGAGTCTGGAGGTGGGTAAACATCTCATCTCAGTGACAGCTAATCTTATTAACCCTTACCTGGGCAGACAGGGGCATGGCTCCCGGGCTGAGCAGGGCCCTCCGAGCCCTTGGGGAGGCTCTGGGAGGGGGCAGTGGAGAGGGGACTCCTCAGGCTGAGTGAAGCAGGAGGGTCTGCCAGGCCCCTTGCGGGGTGTGGCGAGGGTATATGGGATGTGATGGCGGGGCTGGGAGCCAGTGTCAATGCTGCCGGGGACACCATTGCCACTGAGGATCCTGGATTTTCATGGGGGAGCCATGTCAGTCCCCTGGTGATTTGAGAAAAGGCCCATTTTCACCCCTCGGGAGCAAGGCTTTGCTGGGCTTGCCTGGCAGGATTGCAGACGTCCTGGCGGGAGAGCAGGTGGGCAGCTTGACCTCTGGTTCCAGGCTGAGTAGGGAAGGAAGAGAGGTGGGGGCAGGTGTGGACAAGATCTAGGTGTGGGGAGAGGCGTGGGCTGGGAGAGCCCTGGCTGGCTGGGGTGTGAGGTTTGACACTGTCTCTGAGGTGGTGCTGTCCTGGTGACGAGTGGTTTTCAGGGTGGCTGTGGGAGACGCTGGTTGCAGTGGTGTGGAAGACCCTGTGGACGCTCCTTAGGGTGGGCACTGAGGAAGGAGGCAGGGCAGCAGTGTGGGGTGGGGCTGCCCTCCTGGGGCTGGAGAGAGGGCACTGTTGGGGCCGGGGCTACGGGCTTTTCCTGTTGGTCAGCCATTCCCTCTTCTCCTAGGAACCATGCCCAAGAGCCCTTGGGATGCAGCCTCCATCCCACCTCTCTTCACAGACCCTGTGGTCTCTGTGGGGCTCCAGCCCTCTCCATTGGCTGGCTCATGGTAGGCCTGAACATCAAGCTGATTCAATTCTACTGAGTCCTGGGGCTCGTGTGGGAACTTCCGGGAAGAACTGCTTCTTTGTTTATGAACGTGAACCTGGGAAGAAGAAGGCCTGGAACAATGTGGTGGCAGCCACATTGCCACCATGAGGAGGCTGAAAGCAAAACCCTCTGGAATAGATTGGAGAAATAGAGAGAACCTAGGGACTGGAGGTGTTGCTTTGAGCCCATAAATCCAGCTGTACTTGAAGATAATTTATAGAGTCATCTAATTAAAGTTTCATACCGGGTATGTGGACTTCAGGAGAGGCTCGATCAAGCAGCTCGATGGTATCATGAAAAACACGATCCCTTCTGGCTCCCTGCTTTTCACCTCCAATGATGCCAGCCTCATCCTAAGGCTGGCTCTACTCTTGGTAGCAGAGTGGCTGCCAGCAGCGACTGCAATCACGCCCTTCCTCACTCAGTGAACACTGCCGTCCACCTCGTCCCCAGAAGCTCCCGGGGAATAGGGAGGCATTTCTCGCACAATCCCTGCAGACACCTTGTCATTCTCATTGGCCTGACTTGGGTCACATGCCTGCCTCTGGATCAATCCCTCTGGTCAGAGGGCTGAGCTGTTCTGGCTGAGCAGCACCAAGGGGGCCCAACTTGAAATTCTAGGGTCCTGTTAAGAATAATAAATATGACTCCTACCTTCATCTGGAGCATAGAGGGGGGTAAGATGGGGGGCTGTATCCTGGGGTGGCCACCTTGCAGTGCTGGCAGAGCAGACCCAGCTTCCTGTGAGGCCCGAGTGAGCCCGCACTGGGTCTTCCCTTGGGTGGGGTCTCGTGGCGGCAGAGCCAGGAAGGTCTGGGCTCGGCTCTTCTCCAGCTCTCACCTCTGGTCAGTGTCTTTGGTCTGACTCCAGTTACAGGGGAACGGGGGGCAGTGCTGCACTGGTGGCAGCTGGAGGGGCACCCCACTCGGGATGAGGCTTAGAGAAGTCATCATGGGGTGGGGGGATGGCAGGGAAGGGGAGCTGTCACGGCTCTAGCTCATCTGCCTTCCTCAGAGGGTTCTGTGGACAGACAGGGGCTGCATCCGTGGCATGGAAGAGGCCCAGTGCCTGGAGCCAAGGGGCCTGCCTTAGTTCCTCCTCCACAAATGAATCTCAACCCTGTGTGCCACGTGTCACAGCTCTGTTGAAACATGAATGGTCCACATCACTGAGGTTGACATTTCTTGTTCTGATGTGATGAAATTAGTAACTGTGCTTAATGGATACGAATCAAAGTGTAACTCATCTGTCAAAGATCCCTCGGCCTAATTAACTCTGAAGTCACTGTGGGTCACTGATTGTGGCTGGGGTGGGTGGAGCTGAGCCCAGCTGAGGGGGCCCCATCTGCTTCCAGAGCTGGCCACCCCTGCCGAGGCCAGTGCCAAGCAGTTCCCTGGGAAAGGGGCTCTGAAATCCCATGCACATCTGAAGTTGAGTTATATCCGGGAGGGTCTCCTGCCTGTGGCCCGACAGCAGGGGCGAGGACAGAGACCCTGGGCTGTGCCTGAGGGTGGTCCTGCACTTGGGACCACACCATGGTGGTCTGTGTGCTCTAGAGGCAGGGCTGCCATGTGCAGAGTGAGGTGGTGGCAGGGGCTGCCTGTGACCTTCCTCTGGTGTGATGTGCCTGCGTCTCTACCATCCCTTTACCCCATTTCAGAAAGGGTTTTGCAAGCGAACATGGTTGTAGATGTCTTGGGGCTGCCTCCCACAGCAGCTCGCATTCCCGCGTCCTGCGTCCCGCCCTGTCTTGCTCTGGCCCCCGCAGCCAGGACAACACTGCTTGGATGGGCTTCTGCTCCCTTTGAAGGGACTTCCCTTCATAGCCTCCTGCCTTCTTTCCCTGGATGCTGCTGCTTCCCCGAGAGCCCCAGGCCTGGCCTTCTCTGTGCCAGGCACAGGGTGGGGTGGCCCACAGCACGGACGCAGCCCTGCTCCCTGGAGCTGACCTTCCCAGGGGGACACCGACAAGATGACTGTCCGAGGGAGGCTGGCAGGCAGGTGGGGAGGCTGCTCTGGGGAGGGGCCCTGAGAAACACTGTGTCCCTGGAACTGCCAAAGACTAACCTGGGAGCTGGGCAAGGTGTGGGGAGCGGGCAGGGGACCTTGCTGCCGGGGGGTGCTGCTCAGAGGAGAGCGCATAAGAAGCGTGGACAGCCTGTGGCCGGCTCCCGGGTGCTGTGCCCTGCTGGGAGTGCGTCTGTGACACTCTTGGATGGGCGGGATCCTGCCCTCGGGGAGCTGCTGTCCAGCGGGGAGAGCAGGCACTGTCTGGCCCACCAGATGGTCAACACTGAAAGCCACAGAGTGAGGATGTGGGGACGGGCACCTGGTGGCTCTGCTGAGGGACGGAGATGGGCACAGCCCTTCTGAGAGCAAAAGGGCCCTGCCAGTCAGACAGAGCCCAGCTAGTATCCCTGCAGAGCCCAGCCATGCCACTCCCGGTGTGGTTTGTCCCCAGCTTGTTTGGGCACCCTTTGTGGGGGTGGTGTTGGGGACACCCCGAGCTCCGCTGCCACGAGAAGCAGCAAATCCCAGAAATTCACAGTGACATGGCTGGGCCCTCACTCAGCAAGGGCTGAGTTTCAGAGTCACACCTCAGGCCGAGGCCACAGAGCGGTGCCAGGCAATAGCTGTGGGGGCTGCAGCAGCTTCTGACAACACTAGTGAATGGGGAGAGACCCTCCTCATGCTTCCACCTGTGCTCACACAGCTGGGGGCATGAATCCACACTTTACAGATGAGAGAACTGAGTCTGGGGACAGCAATCACTTGGGAAGTTCATGGAGACCCTGGGGGCAGCTGTCAGACTGGAAGCCAGGCTCCTGCTGGCTCTCTTGCCCGTGGCCTGTCTGTCCCAGCCTCCAGGCGCAGGGCCGGGGGGAAGCTGTCAGGCTGCCAGCATGCCAGGAGGGGTGACGAAGCTGCGATGGGATCTGCATCCCGTCCTGGGCCTGTAATTGCTGGGAGCTGGCGGGCCCAGCACAGGATGGCTATTGCAGGCTTGGCGGAGTGTCTTGCTCCCCTCTGTGTTATTTTTTCCATTGTCATGGAAACAAGTTCAGTCCTCCTTTGGGGCTGGGGCCAGCCTCCCCAGGCCTCCAACGTCTGAGCTGGCCCCGGAAACTCTGACCCAGCCTGGGCCACCGGTCAGCGTGCTGCCGTCACATCTTTAGCACTTGGCGCTGTCTCTAGGGGTGACCTCAGGGCAGGCCCCGGCCGAGCACTGGGCCCTGGGCAGAGGTCTGAGTCTGGCTCCCTGGTCCTGAATCTCTTGCCAGGGCCTGTGGTGGTCATCACCTTCATCTTCAGCTACACAGTGGACAATGCCTGGCCTCGAGTATCCACCCAGCCTGGGCTCCCATCTCAGGCTTTGTCCAGGTCTTCTTGGAGATACTCAACCAGTTTGTTGAATCCCTGTGAAGTCCTGTAAAGGCAACCTGGAACAAAGAGCATCAGCCAGGGCCTCGCTGCGACTGTGTCCCCATCCTCTGGTCCTCCCTGGCTCCAATCAGCTCACAGGGAAGGCACCCTCACCTGGGACGGAGCCGAGAGAAAGGCAGCCCCGGCTCAGCCTGGCCCTCCTACCCTGAGCCGGCGGGGCCAGGCCCCTCCTCTGGGCGTGGGAACAGGGAAGTGGGGGGATGGGCCCCATGCCCGCCTGACCCAGGTCTGTGAGCCTTTCTTTGCACCAACACGGGCCTGGCCTCCCGCTTGCTCTCTAGTGCCCACGCTATATGTTCTAGCTCTTGGGCTGTTGGAGAAGGAAGGCCTGATGCCCAGAACTCAGCTCACGGCAGGGCCCAGGAAGCTGGGAAGAGGACTGGAAGGGGACCCCCACCCAGGCCTGGCCAGCCAGAACCCAGGGAGAATCAGCAAGGTAGGAAACCGTACCTTGGAACCCTGCCTCCACCATCTCTGTGACTTTCCAGGACCTCAGACCCTCCTGTCCTCCACGGAGGGCCCATGTGGAGGAGTCAGCCTCCCACCGGGACACACAGGGCCACTCAGATGGTGCAGGTGGAGGGCGCTGAGTGAGGCGTGACTCACAGCACTGCGGGCAGGAGGAGGGAACCCGCAGGCAGGGGACTGGGGAGTTACCATCAGGGGCTGGAGACAGAGCCGTGGCCACCTTGGGCAGCAGGGCCAAGAAAGGAAGCAGTGTTGACCAAGCAAGCATCTTTTTTTTTTTTTTTTTTTTTTTTTTAGATGGCATCTCTCTCTGTCGCCCAGGCTGGAGTGTAGTGGCGCGATCTCAGCTCTCTGCAAGCTCTGCCTCCCGGGTTCACACCATTCTCCTGCCTCACCCTCCCCAGTAGCTTGGACTACAGGCGCCTGCCACCATGCCCGGCTAATTTTTTGCATTTTTAGTAGAGACGGGGTTTCACCGTGTTAGCCAGGATGGTCTCGATCTCCTGATCTCGTGATCCGCCCGGCTCGGCCTCCCAAAGTGCTGGGATTACAGGCGTGAGCCACCGCGCCCGGCCGGCCAAGCATCTTTTAATGAAATACACTAAACACACTTCCACCAGGTTTGCATAGATGGTCTCTGAGGTGTACAGCAGAGGAGCAGCCAGCGTGTGTGTGTGTGTGTGTGCGTGTGTGTGTGTGTCTGGGCAGTGTGGGTGATGTGAATGAGTGGGTGAGAGTGTGCCCACCTGGAATACCTTCCCCCACCGCCACTTCTTCCACTTGGCCTTGAAACCTCCCTTTCCCCGTCCCCCTCCTGCAGCTGAGTGGCCTCCTCCTGCAGTCCCCTTTGTGTGGGATTTCGGGGCAGGCGCCCAATCCCAATTCCTCAGTGCCTTCCATGAACGCTGCACACGGCAGCTCATCTGTAAGTATCTGTGGAGTAGATGATTTAATCAATCCGTGAATTAATAATTGCAGCAAAGTGGACAAGGTGTCAGTTGGGAGCTGACACCTCTCACCTGTAAGGGAGAAAAGGAAAGGAAAAAGACAAAAGCAGATGACAGAAATACGAAGGCATTGGAGGGTGGGGCGGGTGGGGCGGGAGCAAGGTGTTCCATAGCACTCAGAAGACGCCACGAGGGGCCCCTCACTCCGACGCAGGGGCGGGTGGTTGCAGCTCCCTGCGCTGACAGCTCGGCTCTTGAGTGCGCTGCTCCCTCTGCATGGAATATCCGATATCTTGCCCCGGTTGACCTTCTGATTTCTCCCTCAAGATCAAGTCGAATGCCTTTCCTTTGTAAAACACTATCCCCGCATGCATCCCTCCCCTCCCACCCGACCTCAGCCACAACAGAATTACCTTTCCCCCTGGCCAAGTGGGAGGAATGTGGCGATTCATACATCCTTTCAGTAAAGCCTTTACCCTAACCCATCCCAATTGTCTAATGTTCCATCCCATGTCTTCCTCAAGGACAAGGGCATTATCCAATTTTTCTTGTAGATACTCAGCAAGTTTGTTGAATCCATTTGAAGTTTGGCTGTTTAAAGTCTCAGGTATTCCAGAAATGTGTCCAGAGAGTCATGCCCCAGGAGTGTAATATATTTGACGTTTACTTTCAAAGGTTTAAGACATAAGACCTATAAAGGCAGGGAACTGGCTTAGCATAGCTCAGGGGACCCTGTCCAGCATTAGACCAGGGCGCTTCACAGGAAAGAATTATTGTTCAATAGTGGCAACTTCTTGAACTGTTAAATTGGGCCTGCTGAAAGCCTAAGGCTACTTATGTCAGCTTTACTTTCTTCTCCTCTCATTCCTCTGCTTTGAAAAGAGTCATCCATCGTGGTTTAATTCAAGACAGTCTCCAACCTTCAATCAGTGTAGTTCCACCCGTGTTTACTGAGCCTATGCCCTCATCAGGCCTCTGCGGGGTGCTGGGCTCAGAGATGGGGGAAGCAGGGAACTGTGAGATGAGGGCATGTTGGGTGTGCTCAGTGGTGGATTCAGCCCCACAAAGGCCAGGGGGCTTGGGCCAAGCCTGGGAGGCTGGGGATGGATGCTGGCCGAAGGCAGCAGCTCCGGGTATGTGGCGTGCAGTGGAGTTCCGAGTTCTCTGAACTCCGGGCTCCTGCTGGCTGGTTGAGATGGCTGTTCTCTCTCTGCCTTGATGTAAAGTGGGGCTAATAACAGAACCGCCCCATGGGGTTATGGTGAGGCCTTGGCGAGACAGTGAATGTGGTGGAGTGCTTAGCCCAGGCCTGGCCCCGGGCGGGACTCAGGACACAGGGCTGTGGTTATTATGAAGCGGTCTGGGATGACATCACCGAGGGGGGCGAGCCATGGGTAGCCCATGGGGCAGGACCAGGGCCGAGGCACAGGCTCAGCCTGACTCTCTGACCCTAGAGCTCTGCTCGGTACCGTCACCTCCCACTGTCATGCTGCCCTCCCACCCGCAAGCGCAGCCCTGCTGCCTGGGTGAGCCTGGGGTCCAGGCTGCAGCCCCGAGGTGAAGGGCAGTCTGTGGCACGCCCATCCTCTGGGTTCTCTGGTGTTCAGGCTTCAGCAGAGGCTGTGAGGGAATCCAGAAGCCTTCAGGGAGGGTGAGAGAGAGGCCGGGAGCTGGAGGAATTTCCCCAGCCAGGCACAGTGTCTGCCAGTGGTGTGGTGAGGGGCACAGCCAGGACTTGCCCCAGTGTGGGAGCCATCTGGAGCCCAGGGCTCTGCCTCACTGTCGGCTACATCCGCTTGCAGACACTGCCCATCTCTCCTTTTCCAGGAGTCCATGCAGAGCTCGGACCCAGCCCGGGGCCCCGCCGCCATCTGGTGCTTCAAGGTCCCCAGATCCCTGAGTGTGGAGCTGTGGCCAGGTGGCCTGGCCGAGACCAAAGCTAGCCTTTGACAGTGCTGCTGCAGTCTGCGCTGGGGCTTTAGGGACCCTGGCCTTCCCATGATGGGCCTCTGACAGAAGCTCTTAGTGATGGAGCAACTTTTACAGATGGAAGCACTAATTAAGACATTTGAATGTCTTCCATATTCCTAATTCTTTGTTCTTCTCCTTTATGTAATAGAGATGATCCTGCCTAGCTCATTACCAGCTGGTTTAGTAAACACCTAGAGACTGTAAGGATATTTTATTTTAATTGCCTGAGCCTCAGGATTATGGAAACAAGATGGTAGGGGGAAGGGCTGAGGAGTGAGACTGGGAAGAAAATGCTTGACCCGAAGTGCTCATCTGGAAGAGTGAGGCCTGGCTGCTTTGGCTGTTGGAACAGGTTTAGCGCTTTTGACCCAGGCCCAGGAAAGAGTGAGAGGCACCTGGAGGAGCCTGTGCCTCTGCCGGCTGATGAGAGGGCAGGTCCTGGGCCAGTCAGTGAAACTCATTTCTCCTTCATAAACGTGGCAAACTGCATAAAAATATGTCTTATTTTCTAAGTTGCATGAATCAAAAGCTGGCAAGGGGCCCGAGAGGCAAGAGCTGTTTGCTCTGCAGCAGACGTGTGCATGGTGTCCCGAGGCTCCAGGTTCCTCACACAGGAAGGCTGCTTCCCAGACCAGGGCTCCAGGCTAGCCTGGGAGAGCGGGGGACAGGTGGAGGGCTGGCCTGAAGGCCGGTGGGAGAAGAGCAGGGTGCAGGAGCTAAGTGGGGGGTTACCAACAGGGAGGAGCTACATGCAAGGGGCCACTGGCAGGCCAGGCACCAGATCAGCTGCAGTGGCCCTGCAGTGAGGCCTGTGAGTATCCCCTGGCCAGCAGAGGAACTGATTAGCGGTGTCCTCCGGGGCCCAGGGCTCGCTGCACAAATGGACCTGGGGGCCCCAGCTTTACCAGGAACAGCTGAGGGTAGCATACAGGGGCCCAGTAAGAAGCTGGAGACCGAAGCTCTCCTGGGGCCTCCTGGTTGGCTGCTCCCAGGCCTGTTGCTGGGGCCGGAGGAGCAGCGCCTGCCAACAGCCTGCTCTGCTAACACCTACAGCGGCGTGCTGAGCGGCCTGTCCAGCTTCCCCAGGTCCAGCAGCAGCAGCAGGTCCACGTCCTGTGGTCTGGCTCTTGGAAGGTTTTGACACCTCTGCAAATAAGCCTGGTGTGTTGTTCTAAAAGTGGGTACCCCAGGGCTGTCACTGCCCCGCAGGGGAGGGGGAACAGCACCTCCTGAAATCGCCATCCTGCCTGCGGTCATCACTCCCTGGTGATACCCTCGGACCTCGTAGCCTCTGCATCCCATCTTGCAGCTGTAGCTGGCAGGGCTGGTGAGGGCTGGTCTGATAGCCTGGGGGTGGGGGCAAGGCTGGGAGCCAGGGCTGAGGAAGTGGGTCAGAGAGGATGCTGCCCACGTGGGAGAGGCCAGATGTACCTCCTCATGGTCACGTCACTGTCCTGAGCCACGCAAATCATGCCCCGTCCCTGACCTGCCACAGGTGGCATTCTCTGGGCTTACCTGAAAGAGTGCCCACCTGACCTTATTAAAACCGGGATCCGCCATAAATGCCAGTTCCCCATTCTTGACCCACAGCATGTGCATTTATGGCCGAGAAAAACTCATCAGGGCCAGAGCACTTCCCAGCTAAGGAAGTGCTGGCTTGTTAGGGAGGCCAAGCTGGTCCTGGTGGTTCTAACGAGCTGTGAAAACCACTCAGGAACAGGAGAATTAGCAGAGAAGGTGTCTTCGAATTCCCAGAGGAGCTTCTTCTAATTTTGGAGTCTGCAGGCCCAGGTGTTTCATGGGAAGGGGCTAACAAACTGGATCTTATGTTCTGAGAATCTAAACAGAGTGTGGGGGACAAATCCCCCACAGAGGAGCTGTCACTGACGTGGGTCTCCCCAGCTTTTGGTTGGGGAAGGTGAGATAGGCTGGGTGGGGCCAGGCTGGAGTCTGCTAGGTCCTCAGAACATGTGGAATGTGGGCGTGGGCGTGGGCGTGGGTGTGGAGCGTGGGTGTGGAACGTGGGTGTGGGTGTGGGTGTGGGCGTGGGCGTGGGTGTGGGTGTGGGTGTGGGCGTGGGCGTGGGTGTGGGTGTGGGTGTGGGCGTGGGCGTGGACGTGGGTGTGGGTGTGGGCATGGGTGTGGGTGTGGGCGTGGGTGTGGAACGTGGGTGTGGGTGTGGGCATGGGTGTGGGTGTGGAGCGTGGGTGTGGAACGTGGGTGTGGGTGTGGGTGTGGGCGTGGGCGTGGGTGTGGGTGTGGGCGTGGGCGTGGACGTGGGTGTGGGTGTGGGCATGGGCGTGGGTGTGGGCGTGGGCGTGGACGTGGGTGTGGGCGTGGGTGTGGGCGTGGGCGTGGGTGTGGAACGTGGGTGTGGGTGTGGGTGTGGGCGTGGGTGTGGACAGTGGCTGCCAGGAGTCCAGACAGAGCATGTCCAGGACTCTGGCCTGTTCCCAGGTCAAGGAGGCGGGTTCACCAGGGAGAGAGGCCCGGATGGAGGGATGGGAGGCCCCTGTCAGTTTATTCTCAGGCACCCACCCCAGTGGCTTAAGTGGGGGAGATGAGTCAGTGGCAGGAGGGCCTAGTGCAGCCAGGCCAGGGGCTCCCACAGCGTCAGCAGGGTCCTGTCCTTCGGTCCTTCTCATCTGGCTCCCCACACGAGACCTCAGGAGCTCCAAGCTCCTGCTTCCGGCTCATTCACCCCCGTTGGTTGGGGGAGAGAGTCTTCTGCCCAAAACTTCCAGGCAGTGTCCCAGCCCTGATGATTCTCAGAAGGAAGTCAAGGGGCTACAGACACCAGTAGACCTACAGAAAGGGACTCTTGAGAAGAAACACATAACACTCCAGGGCACCTGGTGTCCTCACCAAAGACTCACCTCTGGGGGCACCAAGGCAGGCAAGGAGAGAGCCCCAATTCCTGCAGGAAGGCAGCCGGTTTCCTCTGCTGGCCCTCCGGGGCAGTGGTCTGTGCCCTTGACCCAGGTCAGCAGGACCAGGTGTCCTCGGAACAAGTGGCCTGAAGGCCCTGTGCTCTCCGCTGTGTGTGACGTGACCAGCAGAGGCCAGCAGGGCTCCAGCTCAGTGGATATGTCTGTGCTGTCATCTCTCAGCTCACAGATGCCAGAGCTTCTCTTTCTGGATCTGTCATTCTCTCTGCGCCCCTGCCCCAGCACTCTGTTGCTTTTCTTTCTACCCGGTTGACTGCCCCTTCTCTGTCTCTCCCTCCTTTATACAATCTTTAAACTCAGCCCCTGTCCTCAGCTCTTGTTCCTGCTCACTTTAAACCATCTCCAGGCAAAGGTGTGTGGGCTGATGACTCCCCACTCAGGGACTCCATCCTTGAGCTTGGACAGGCCACTTACCATTCCAGCTGCTCCAAAGCTTGAACTTACTCTCCCCCATCCCATCTGCTCCTCCTCCAGTCTTCCCCATGGGAGCGTATCCTCCCCTCGCTCCATCTCAGGACTGGGAACAAGACCTGCACCAGCCACCCCTGGAGCTGGTGGAGGGATTTGCACAGCCATGGCCCACAGCAGACCCACCGTGGGATGGAGCTTTCCAGGGGCCACCCCTTTCTAGCTCCCATTATCAGTCCCACAATCTCCAACAGGCCCAGGGGAGGGAGATTCTGAGGGCCTGCCACTGGAACAGGAAACTTGTGCAAAGAGTTTGGGACTTCTTGATACCCAAGCAATGAAATGTTGATTTGGAGGCACTGGCTCTTGTCACAGAAGCTGAGAGGGTAGACCAGGAAGTCACCCTAGGTACCTCTCCTTCACTGTCCACATCTAAACAATCCCCAAGTCCTATTTATTTGACCTCCAGAGGAGTCTCAAATCCATGCTTTCTCTTCCTCCCCACTACAACCTCCTGGCCAAGTCATCATTCTCTCCCACCTGGACTCTGAGTTCCCCGACTGTCTCCCCAAGTCTTCTTCAGCCTGTTCTCCACTCAACACCAAGCACAGTCCCTGGCACCTAGTAGGGGCTCAGCTCACACTCATGCCATGGACAGACGTGGCTGCTTTTACCTTCCAGCAGGCCTCGGTGCAGGAGCTTTGCTTCTCAGGGTGTATGTCATATCCCTGGATGGAAGGGATTGTTGCTGCTGTTTTTGGCTTGCTGGGAAGAAAATTAACAACTAGTCCTCATTATTAAAACTGGAGGAGAAATACTACTTCACCAGAGCAGGTAGGAATCACAGTGAGAGCACCTGGTGTTTTGGCCACAGGTCCACTTAGTAGATGGTCTCTGGTTGGAATCATCATTGCTCATGTCTTATCCTGTGGGAAAAATAAAAACATTTAATTTTGAAATAATTGTACACTTGCAGGAAGTTGCAAAAATTTTACAGAGTCCCTTGTAAGCTTCCCTCAGCTACTCTCAATGCTGACAGCTTATATAACCACAGCACAAGATCAAAACCAGGGAACTGACATTGGTATAACAATGCTACTAGACTCTAGACCTTATTTAGTTTTCGTTATTGTTGAGATGGCAATCATTCCTCTCTCTCTCTCCGTTTCTATGCAATTTCATCCCGTGTATAAATTTCGATCACCACCACCACAGTCAAGACACAGAACTGTTCATCATCACAAATGCACGCCCTTGCACTACCTCTTCATATTTGGTATTTGTAACCTCCCCCTCCCTGTCCCTGTCTTCTAGCAACTACTAATCCGTTCTCCATCTCTATCGTTTTGTCATTATGAGAATGTTGTACAAATGGAATGATACACTACATCATCTTTCGAGGTTGACTTTTCACTCAGTGTTTGTTCTCTTGAGATCCATGTAACAATAGTTTGTTCCTTTATACTGCCGAGTAGTGTTCCATTATATGCATGTACCAGAGTTTCTGCAAATATGGTGAATAAAAATTCTATCGATATGCACGTATAGGTTTTTGCACAAATGTCAGTTTTCATTTCTTTGAGTAAATGCCCAAGAGTGTGAGGGCTGGGTATTATGATGCGTGTCTAGCTTTGTGAGTCACTGACAATTTTACATTCTCACCAGCAATGGATAAGAGAACCACTTTCTGTGGATTCTTGTTAGCATTTTTTTAAAAACCATAGTTGTTTTCATAGGTGTGTAGTGTTATTTCCCTCTGCTTTTCATTTGCATTTCCCTAATGGCCAATGAAAAGGAACATGTTTCTGCATGCTTTTTTTTTTTTTGAGACCGAGTCTCACTCTGTCGCCCAGGCTGGAGTGCAGTGGCACAATCTGCAAGCTCCGCCTCCTGGGTTCACACCATTCTCCTGCCTCAGCCTCCTGAGTAGCTGGGACTACAGGCGCCCGCCACCATGCCCGGCTAATTGTTTGTATTTTTAGTAGAGACGGGGTTTCACTGTGTTAGCCAGGATGGTCTGGATCTCCTGACCTCGTGATCCGCCTGCCTCGGCCTCCCAAAGTGCTGGGATAACAGGCGTGAGCCACTGCGCCTGGCCTCTGCTTGCTTTTTGGCTATCTCCGTCTTCTCCTTGGTGAAATATCTGTTCATGTCTTTGCCCATTTTGTAACTGAGTTGTTTGTTTTTTTACTGTTGAGTTTTTTATGATGGTAGTGAAAAACATAAGAGCCAATAAACTTTGCTTTTTTCTTTTGGTGTTTTTCACAGTAATAGAGGTGGATACACACCCAAAAGTCTGTGTGACATGCCCGTGTCAGGGATTAGCTAGGGTAACAACCTCCAATTCTCGGAGTTTAGACGCAATAAATATTTATTTCTTGCTCACAGAAAGCCAGAAGTAGGTTGGATGTCTCGCCTCCTCACAGCTTTTGCCAAGCAGTGACTGTGGAATCTGGGCCTGTTCCATGCTGAGGCTCCACCACCTGGATATCCAGCCACCTGGCCTCCAAAGTGGTGGTGGAAGAGGAAGAGAGCAGGGAAGTGCATGGGACTTTGTTTTTACGGCCTGTTCTAGAGGTGGTGTTCATTCCTTTCACAACATCTTATTGGCCAGGATTTAGTCACATGGTCCCCACACAACTTTAAGGAGGCTGGGAATGTTGCCCTCCTGGGTATCCAGGAAGAGGGGTTAGATGGGGTAAACATTACCTGTATTAGTCTGTTCTCATGCTGCTATAAAGAACAGGCTGAGACTGATTAATTTATAAAAGAAAGAGGTTTAATTGACTCACAGTTCCGCATGGCTGGGGAGCCCTCAGGAATCTTACATTCATGTTGGAAGGAGAAGCAAACATGTCCTTCTTCACATGGTGGCAGGAGAGAGAAGTGCCAGCAGAAGAAATGCCAGATACTTATAAAACCATCAGATTTCGTGAGAACTCATTCACTATCATGAGAACAGCATGGGGAAAGCTGCCCCCATGATTCAGTTGCCCCCTCCATGTCATTCCCACAACATGTGGGTATTATGGGAACTACAATTCAAGACGAAATTTGAGTAGGGATGCAGCCAAACATATCACTGCCCATGGACCCTCCCAAATCTCATGTCCTCACATTTTAAAATACAACCATGCCTTCCCAACAGTCCCCCAAAGTCTTAACTTATTCCAGCATTAACCCAAAAGTCCAAGTCCAAAGTTTCATCTGAGACAAGGCAGATGTCTTGAGCCTGTAAAATCAAAAGCAACTTAATTTCTTCCTAGACACAATGCTGGTACAGGCATTGGGTAAATACACTCATCCCAAATGGGAGAAACTGGGCAAAACAAAGGGCCCTATGCACGTCCAAAATCCAACAGGCAGTAATTAAATCTTAAAGCTCCAAAATAATTTCCTTTGACTCCATGTCTCACATCCAGGTCACAATGTTGCAAGAGGTTAAGTTCCCATGGCCTTGGGCAGCTCCACCCCTGTGGTTTTGCAGGGTATAGGCCCCCTCCTGGCTGCTTTCCCAAGCCAGTGTAGAGTGTCTGTGGCTTTTCCAGGTGCACAGTGCAAGCTGTTGGTGGATCTACCATTCTGGGATCTGGAGGATAATGATTCTCTTCTCACAGCTCAACTAGGCAGTGCCCCAGTGGGGACTCTGTGTGGGGGCTCTGATCCCACGTTTCCCTTCCACACTACCTTAGCAGAGGTTCTTCACAAGGGCTCCACCCCTGCAACAAACTTCTGCCTAGACATCCAGGCATTTCCATACATCCTCTGAAATCTAGGTGGAGGTTCCCAAACCTAAATTCTTGACTTCTGTGCACCCAAAAGCCCAACCCTACAAGTAAGCCACCAAAGTTTGGGGCTTTCACCCTCTGAAGCAATGGCCTGAGCTTCACATGTTGGCCCCATTAACCACAGCTGGGACACAGGGTACCAAGTCCTGAGACTGCACAAAGCAGTAAGCCCTTGGGCACAGCCCACAAAACCATTTTTTCCTCTTAGGCCACCTGGCCTGTGATGGAAAAGTCTGCCGTGACATGCCCTGGAGACATTTTCCCCATTGTCCTGGCGATTAACATTTGACTCCTCATTACTTATGCAAATTTCTGCCACTGGCTTGAATTTCTCCTCAGAAAATGGGTTTTTCTTTTTATTGCATTGTGAGGCTGCAAATTTTCCAAACTTTTATGCTCTGCTTCCCTTTTAAATATAAGTTCCAATTCCAAACCATCTCTTTGTGAATGTGTAAAACTGAACACTTTTAAGAGAACCCAGATCACCTCTTGAATGCTTTGCTGCTTAGAAATTTCTTCCGCCAGATACCCGAAATCATCTCTCTCAAGTTCAAAGTTCCACAGATCTCTAGGGCAGGTGCAAAATGCCACGAGTCTCTTTGCTAAAAGCATAGTAAGAGTTACCTTTATTCCAGTTCCCAACAAATTTCTAATCTCCATCTGAGACCACTTCAGCCTGGACTTCATTTTCTATACCACTATCAGCATTTTGGTCAAAGCCACTCAACAAGTCTCTAGGAAGTTCCACACTTTCCCATATCTTTCTGTCGTCTTCTGAGCCCTCCAAACTGTTCCAACCTCTGCCTGTTACCCAGTTCCATAGTCATTGCCACATTTTTGGGTATCTTTTCAGCTGCACCCCACTCCCAGTACCAATTTACTGTATTAGTTTGTTCTCACGCTGCTATAAAGAACTGCCCAAGACTGGGTAATTTATAAAGGAAAGAGGTTTAATTGACTCATAGTTCTGCATGGCTGGGGAGGCCTCTGGAAACTTACAATCATGGTATAAGGGCAAGCAAACAGGTCCTTCTTTACAAGGTGGCAGGACAGAGAAGTGCTAGCAGGGGAAATATTAGATGCTTATAAAACCATCAGATATCATGAGAACTCACTCACTATCATGAGAACAGCACAGGGAAAACCACCCCCATGATTCAATTACCTGTGACCATGTCCCTCTCACAACACGTGGGGATTATGGGAACTATAATTCAAGATGAGATTTGGGTGGGGACACAGCCAAACCATATCAGGCCCCATTTCTCTCACTACAGCAGCATAAGATGGAGCTGCATGGAGCTGGCCTTGTTCAGATGATGCTTGACTCACAAGCCTGGGAGCCCGAGGTACCAAGCCTCAGGCTGAAGGGGGTCACCCCATTGCATCTGTGGCAGGCCACACCGGTCACCTTCATTTGGACCAAATGAGGAGTTGGAGCAGATGGTAATTGGTGTCTCCCTCCCTTCCCTTCCCTGCTTCCTTCCTTCTGTCACTCCCTCTCTCTGTCTTTCTCTTTCTTTTTTTCTTTGTCCCTGCACCCCAGTAAAGAACCTTAAAAATGAAAGTGTCTGTCCTAAGAGCACATAATGCAACTGGCCCACATGTACATGGTCAGAAGGATTGGGGGACTGACCTTTACCCCATTTGATTCTCTAGCTCAGTTTGCAAACTGGTAGCCTGTGAGTCACATTCAGTCAACAAACATGCTTTATTTGGCTTATATGATTTTTTTTTTTTTTTTTTTGAGATGGAGTCTCGCTCTGTCGCCCAGGCTGGAGTGCGGTGGTGTGATCTTGGCTCACTGCAAACTCTGCCTCCTGGGTTCATGCCATTCTCCTGCCTCAGCCTCCCGAGTAGCTGGGACTACAGGTGCCTGCCAGCACACCTGGCAAATTTTTTTTTTTTGTATTTTTAGTAGAGACGGGGTTTCACCATGTTAGCCAGGATGGTATCTATCTCCTGACCTTGTGATCCACCCACCTCGTCCACCCAAAGTGCTGGGATCACAGGCATGAGCCACTGCACCCAGCCTATGATGTTTTTAAAAATCAAGTATATTAGGATATAGTTTACATATAATAAAATGCATTGATTTTTAAGTGTACAGTTCAGTGAGTTATTATATATGTATATATATACACACATATATATGTATGTATTAGTCTGTTTTCATGCTGCTGATAAACACATACCTGAGACTGGGAAGTAAAAGTTGTTTAATTGGACTTGTAGTTCTACATGGCTGGGGGGGCCTCAGAATCATGGGGGGAGGTGAAAGGCACTTCTTACATCGTGATGGCAAGAGAAAATGAGGAAGAAGCAAAAAGCAGAAACCCCTGATAAACCCATCAGATCTCATGAGGCTTATTCACTATCACAAGAATAGCACAGGAAAGACCAGCCCCCATGATTCCCATGCCTCCCCTGGGTCCCTCCCACAACACGTGGGAATTCTGGGAGATACAATTCAAGTTGAAATTTGGGTGGGGACATAGCCAAACCACATATATATATACACACACACACTATATACATACACACTTATGTAACCATCACCTCAATCAAGATAAAGAAACCTCCCTCATCCAGGAAGCTACCTGTGCCACTTCCCAGTCTATTCTCCTCCCTGGCTGCAGAACTGATTCCTGGGACATCGACCACTCCAGCTCAATGCCCCCTGGCTCAGAACATCATGGAAATGGACCCTAGAGTACTCTTTGTGCCTGGCTTCTGTCACTCAACATAATGTCTGTCATCTGGGTTGCATGCCACATTTTTTTATTGCTAATAATTATTCCTCTGTATAAAAATGCCACAATTTATCTGCTTAACTGATGATAGGCATTTGTATTATTTCCAGTTTTTGGCTATTATGAATAAAGCTCATATGAAAATTCTTGTGCATGTATCTTTATGAACACATGCTTTCATTTTCCTTGGTTAAATACCTAGGGGTAGATTGCTGGCTCATAGGGAGGGTGTGTGTTCAATTTCTTAAGAAATTGTCAAACTGTTTCTTGAAGTGTTTGCACCATTTTCCATTCTCATCAGCACTGTATGACAGTACCAATTGCTGTATATCCCCTCCAATATTTGGTATTTTCAGTCTTTTAAATTTTAGCCATCCTGATCGGTATGTGGTTATAATTCTTCATTGTCTTCACTTGAATTTCACTGATGAACATGTTGAACATCTTTTCATGTCCTTATTGGCCATTCATGTATCTTTTTTCATGGAATGTCGGTTCAAGTATTTTGCCCATTAAAAAAATTGAGTTGTTTATCTTCTTACTGTTGAGTTGTGAAAGTTTTGTGTGTATTCTGGATGCAAGACGTTTCTCAGATATATGTATCGCAACTATCTTTCATATTATTTTATTAATGATGACTTTTGAAAATCTCAAGTTTTTAATTTTTAGAAATCAATATCAGTTTAAAAAATTTTATGGTGGCAGAGTACTTTTTTGTATCTTAAGAAATCTTTACTTATCCCAAAGTCATGAAGATTTCCACCTAAGTTTTCTTCTAGAAGTTTTGTAGTTTCACTTTTTTAGTTGACTGAATTCAAACAATAATTCAGTAAATTTTTTTCTAATGAGAAAAATGGAATTTTGGGGGAGGGATAACATTTCCACTTAACTGGGATTCAAAGTTATGTTTCCTATCATTAAAATCTGTTGCAAGTGCTGCCAATAATGATATTTCATGCATTTCATCTTTGAAAATGTCTTTCCACAGAGACAGGTACTGCTAAATCCTAATACAATCTGTAAGTACAATAATTTTTCCCATTAATTTTTTTTACTGAGATATAATTTACATAACATAAAACTGACCATTTTAAAGTATACAAGTCAGTAGGTTTTCCTATATTCATTATGTTGTACAACCATCACCATTATCTAATTATGGAACACTTCCATCACCCTGAAAAGAAACCCTATGCTTATTGGCAGTCAGTCCTGATGTCCCTCTCCCCTACTCCTGGCAACCACTCATCTACTTTCTGTCCCTTTGGAGCTGCCTATTCTGTAAATTTCATATAAATGGAATCATTCTATATGTGACCTTTTATGTCTGGCTTCTTAACACATTTTCACAGTTTATCATGTTGCAGCATATAAAAGTTCTTCATTTTTATGACGAAATAATATTCCATTGTGTGGATGTACCATGTATCGTCATCAGTTGATGGCCATTTGGATTGTTTCTATTTTTTGACTATTACGAATAATGCTTCTCTGAAATTTGTGTACAAGTTTTTGTTTGACATGTTTTCAATTCTCTTTGGCATATTCCTAGGAATGAAATTGTTGGGTCATATGGCAACTCTGTGTTTAACTGACAAGCCACCATATTGTTTTCCACAGTGGCTGCACCATTTTACATTCCCACCAGCAAGGTCATGAGTGTACCAATTTCTTCACGTCCTCACCAACTCTTTCTGTCTTTCCTTCCTTCCTTCACTCCTTCCTTCCTCCTTCCCTTTGTTTCTCTTGCTCTCTCTCTCTTAATTGTAGCCATTTTAGTGGCTGGGAAGTGGTATCTTGTGATTTTGATTTGCATTTTGCTAATAACTAACGATGTTGAACATCTTTTAATGTTCTTATTGGTCACTTGTATATCTTTTTATAGCTTTAGTTTTGATGTTTATATTATACAGTGTTTACATTTACATCTATTATTATTATTATTATTATTTTTGAAGTGGAGTCTTGCTCTGTCGCCCAGGCTGGAGTGCAATGGTGCTATCTCAGCTTGCTGCAAGCTCCACCTCCTGGGTTCACGCCATTCTTCTGCCTCAGGTTCCCCAGTAGCTGGGACTACAGGCGCCCACCACCACGCCCAGGTAATTTTTTGTATTTTTTTTTTTAGTAGAGACAGGGTTTTGCCATGTTAGCCAGGATGATCTCGATTTCCTGACCTTGTGATCTGCCCACCTTGGCCTCCCAAAGTGCTGGGATTACAGGCATGAGCCACCACGCCTGGCCTACATCTATTATTAATTTAATTAATTTTTGTGTGAGGTAAGAATTGAGTTTTACTTTTTCTCTCTACGGATGATCTAACATCATTTGTTTAAAAGATTACTCTTTTTCTGTGGTAGGAAAAATTCTAAGATGTCTCCTAGGGTAGGCAGAGTAACGGCTCCACAAAGATGTCTACTTCTTAGTCCCTGGAACCTTGAATATCATGGTACATGTTAGAAACAAGTCAAGGTAGCAGATAGAACTAAGGTTGCTGCTCAGCTTGATACAGGGCAGATGAACCCCCAAATTGGGGCTTATCCTGGGAAGGTTCTTGGCTTCATCCACGAAATGATTCAAGGGTGAGCTGGTGCTGTTATACAGCAACTTTTATTGAAGTGGTAGTGTACAGCAGCAGAGGCACTGTTCCTTCAGAGCAAGGTTAACCCACAAGCAGTTTGCCCAGAGTAACAGCTCAGGGGCAATTCTGCAGTTTTATTTATACCCAGTTTTAATTGTACACAAATTAAGAGTTGGGTTATTCAGAAATTTCTTTAAAAAAAAAAAAAGGTGGTAACTTCTGGGAGTTGCCATGGTGCTGGTAAACTGTCATGGTGCTGGTGGGAATGTCTTATGGAGAGGTGCTTTTGGGGCCTCTTCCCTGTTTCAGCCAGTCTTCTATCTGGTCTGGAGTCAGGTCCTGACTCCTACCTCAAGCTGACTTTAAGATAGAGATATTATCCTAGACTATCTGGGTGGGTTCAATGTAATCACAGGGATCCTTAAATGCGGAAGAGAGAGACAGAAGAGAAGGTCAGATGATGTAATGTGCTAGGAATTTGGCCTACTGTTGCTGATTTTGAAAATGGAGAAAGGGGCCATAAGTCAAGGAAATCAGGCAGGCTCTAGAAGCTGGAATGGGAATTAAGGTCTTTTATCAGTTGACTTTGGGTTAATCAGAAGTAAGATTATCCTTTCTTGGCCTGACCTTAAAAGAAGTCAAAGAAATTCAAAGCGTGAGAGCTTGTCGTGGAGAAGGCCACATGGCAGGGAACAGGGAGCGGTCTCCAGGAATTGAGGGCTTCAACTCTATGACCAAAAGGAGCTTGCTTGGAAGAGGAATCCAAGTTCCATATGAGAGTACATGCAGGCTGACAGCTTGGTTTTAGCCTTTTGAGATCCTAAGCCGAGAACTCACTTACACAATGCAAAGACTTCTGACGTATAGAAAAATGTGAAATATATAATTATATGTGAAATAATAAATCAGCATTGTTTTATTCTGATAAATTTGTGCTAATGTTTTATGCAGCAATAGAGAAAGAATGCATTTTCCCCAATAAATTGCCTTAGCACTTTTGTTGGAAATCAATTAAGGGTCTATGTTTGGGTCTATTTCTGGACTCTATTTTTTCCTGTTGATCTATGTGTCTATCTTTTTGCTACAATGATTCTAATTTGGATTACTATAGCTTTATAGTGAGTCTTGAAAATTAGATACTGGGAGTCTTCCAACTTTGTTATTCCTTTTCAAGTTTGTTTTGCTCTTTTAGGTCCTGTGCATTTGCATATCAATTTTAGAATTTTAGCTTTCTCTCTTGAAGCCAGCCACGATGTAGAAAGTCTGATGACTCTGAGACCACCATGCTATGAGGAAGCTCCCATGGGGAGAGCATGTGGAGGAGCACTGAGGTACCAGACATGTGACTAATGCCTTCTTGGACTTTCCAGTTTGGCTCAGCTGCCAGTCAAAAGCAACAGAGTGAGTCATCCCAGACAACACCATTGAAAGAAGTACCACCCAGCTGAGGTCAGTTAACTTAGCAACAACAAAATAATTGTTAAGTTACTAAGCTTTGGGACTGGTTATGAAGCAATAGGATACTGAAAAGTAGGGCTATTCATTTTTTCTATTTTTTCTTGAGTCACTTTTGGTAAGTTGTGTTTTTCAGGGAATTTGTCCATTTCATCTAAATTGTTGAGTTTATTGCCATAAAGTTGTTTATAGTATTTAGTAGTTTTTCTTTTGGTATCTGTAGGATCTGTAGTGACAGCTTATCTTCCATTTCAGATACTTTGAGTATACATATATCAAAACATTATGTGGTACAACATAAATACATAGAGTTTTTGTTTGTCATACAGAAAGTTATTTTGTAATTTGTGTTCTTTTTCTTGATCAGTCTTACTGGGATTTTTCAATTTAATTAATTTTTCAAAGAGGTATCTTTTGGCTTTGTTATTTTTATCTCTTATTGGTTTGTTTTATATTTCATTTATTTGGGCTCTTTATTATTTCTTTCCTTCTATTTACTGTGGGTTTAATATGTTCTTTCTTTTTAGATTGCTAACATGTACACTTAAACCATTAATTGTTAATTTTTACTTTTTCCCTATTATGAACATTTAGAGTTAAATGTTTCTTTCCAGAAACTGCTTTAACTGTATTCCATTTTCATTTTTTTTGGTTTTCATTATCATTCAGTTAAAATTTTTTCTAATTTCTCTGCTGATTTCTTGCCATATAAGTTATTTAGAAGTATATTGTTTATTTTCCAAAACTTTGGAGGAATTTTCTAGATACATTATTGTTATTGATTTGTAACTTTTGTTGTGACCAAGAGACACTTTGTAAGATTTTGATGTTTTGAAATTTATTGAGACATTTTATGGTGCAGAATACGGTTAATTTTGGTGAACATTCCATCTGCACTTGAAAAAAATGTATATTTTGAAGTTGTATAGTGAGATATTCTGAAAATGTCAATTAGATCAAGTTTGTTGATAGTGTTGTTCCAATGTTTTATATCCTTACTGACTTTTTGTCTCTTTGTTCTATAATTACTGAGATAGAGGTGTTAAAATCTCCAGTTATGATTGGGGAATTGTCTATTTTTCTCTTTTAATCAATTTTTGCTTTATGAATTTTGAAACAATTATTAGGTGCAAAGTTAGGATTTTTATAACTTTCTGTTGAATTAACCATTTTGTCATTGTGAAGTGTCCGTCTTTATTTGAAGAAATACGTTTTGTCTTGGTGCCTACTTTGCCTTCTTATAATATAACCACACCATGTTTCTTATTTTAACCATTTTCATGCTATATCTTTTTCCATCTGTTTACTTTCAACCTATCTGTGTCTTTATATTTTATACTCATATAGTCAGGCATTGCTTTAAAAAATCTATTCTGACAATCACTGACTTTTTATTAGTATTTAGCTCATTTATACTAAATTATTGGTGTAGCTGTTTTTAAGTCTAATATCTGCTACTTGTTTTATATTTGCCCTATGTGCTTTGTACTCCTCTTCCTCTTTTATAACATTTTTTTGGGAATAACTGAATATCTTGTTGTATTCTTTTGGAAAATCTCTGTCATTGGCATTTTGGCTACTATTTTTAATTTTTGTATTGTAGTAGTTTAGAGATTACAATATGTGTCATTATCACAGTCTACTTATAATTAATACTGTTTCATTTCACACATTACTAGTCACACTTCATAAATCTAAGAAACTAATAAGAGTACAACTTCATTTTCTTCCCCATCCTTTGTACTATTGTCATAATTTTAATTATATATATATAAAATAAACCCCACCTTATAATGCTATTACATTTGCTTTAAACAGACATTTGTCTTTTAAGGAAATTAAGGAAAAAGCTAGTGTTTTAAATTTACATGTTTACTTTTTTTTTTTTAGCACTTGCCATTTCTTCCTGTAAATCTGTTTCCTCTGGTGTCATTTCTCTTCAGCTTAAGAACTCTATTTAGAGTTTCTGGTGGTGAAAGTCTGCTGGCTTTTAATTCTTTCAATGTTTAATAATCTAAAATCTCTTCATTTCATCCTCACTTTTGAAGAACATTTTTGATGGACATAAGAGTCTTGGATTATAGTTCTTTTCTTTCTTCATCCATGTCATTCTGTGGTTGGTTGATTGTTTCTAATGAAAAGACAGCTGTCATTTGTGTCATTGTTCCCCTGCATTTATTTTGCCATTTTGCTCTGCCTGCTTTCAAAGTTTTCTCTTTATTTTTGGTTTTCAGCAGTTTGACTATAATGTACTTATTTGTGGTTTTCATTGTATTTATCCTGCTTGGGGGTTCATTTAGTTTCTTGGATTGGCAAGTTGATGTTTTTTGTTGTTGTCATTTGTTTTTACCACATTTGGAAAATTTTAAATCATTATTTCTTCAAAATATTTTTCCTTTCCATTCTCTCTCTTTACTTTCTTGTGAGACTTGAATTACATTCATGTTAGACTGCTTAACATTGTCACACAGGTCATTGAGATTCTGTTCATGATTTAACAATTATTGTTTAGTCTCTTTTCTTCAGAGTGGAAATTTTTATAAATCTGTCTGGTTTATTGACTTTCTTCTGCCATCTTAAATTTGCTTTCAAGCCAACCAAGTAAAATTTTGATTTCTGATATTTTGTTTTCAGTTATAGAATTTTCACTTGTTTCCTTAACAGAACGTCTATTTCTCTGCTGAAATTTCCATCTGTTCACTCATAAAGATCATGTTTTTCTTTAAGTTCTTAAACATATTTTTAACATAGCTTTTAAAATCCTTGTCTGCTGATTCCAACATCTTGGTCATCTGAGGATCTTTTCTATCAAGTGCTTTTTTTTATTTAAAAAAAATTGTGCCATATTACTTGCTTATTTGTGTGTCTGGTAATTTTTTACTATATGCTGGTCATTGTACATCATACAGTTGAAGGAATCTGGATTATGTTTTCTTCCTGTAAGGAGTTTTGAGTTTTGTTCTGGCAGACAGTTAATTTACTGGTGGCTCTCCCTGATCATATCAAGGCTTAGTTTTAGGCTTTGCTAGGGCCGAGCTGTGTTAGTTATCTGTTGCTGTGTAACAAATTACCCCACAAAATAACACCTTAAAACAAAAGCATTTGTTGTCACATCATTTCCAAAGATCAGGAATCTGAGCGTGACTTCGCTCAATGGTTCTTGCTCAGAGTCTCCAAGGAGGTTGCCATCCAGCTGTTGTTTGGAGGATGCAGTCATCTAAGGCTCAATTATGGCTGCAGAATGTGCTTGCAGACCTACTCATGTGCTTGTTGGCAGGCCTCTGCTCATTGCTGACTGCTGGCCAGAAGCCTCTGCTCCTCCCACTTGGACCTCTCCATGGTAGGGAGGGCTATACAAGGGTATGAACAAAAGGAGGTGAGCATTATTAGCGGTCATCTGGAAGGCTGGCTACCAGCTCCCACAGGGGCTTGGGGTGGCACTTATTCTAGGATGAGACTTTTTAACCTCAACACTATTGACATTTGGGGCTGGAAAATTCTTTGTGGTGGGGGGGCTGTCTTGTGCAATGCGGGATGGTTAGCTGCATGTCTGGTCCCTACCCACTAGACGGCAGGCAGTAGCACCTCCCCTGATGACAGTCAAGAATGTCTCTAGACATGGTCACAAGGGGAAAAAGCAGCCCATCCCCAAATCGAGAATCGCTTCTCTAGGATGTGGGCCTTATTCATAAAATGTGGGTTATATAGTGGCTTGGCCGAATGTCTTAAAGATGGCTCTTCATTCCAGTTGGGCCAGAAACCTCATGTCTCCTAGCAGGGCGTGAACTTTGGCATCTCAGTTCTGTCTCCAGCTGTGCATCAACTGCTCTCTGCTGGGTCTGTCAGTCTTCCCCTGTGCATAAGCCATCCAGCTCTCAGCCAGAAACCTGCGATCTCGCTCTACATAATTCCCTCCTCTGTGTCATCCACCTCTTTAAGTTTCAGGTGCTTCATCAGCCCAAAACTAACCTCTGCCTCAACTCAGTACCTGCATTCTCTCTGCTGGGCCTGCTGGGCTCGGCCTTCTTGCTGTGGTCAGGTGAGACTGTCCTAGGCCAGGAGTTTGGATGTGCGTGAGCTACCCCAATGTGCTTCCTTCTCTCAGGGGCTGGCTCTTGTCCAATGCCTGACAACGTTAGCTTTACATATTTTGCCCATTTTTAAAGCCATTGAAGGCAGAAGGACAAGGGTGGTGCCAATCACACCATCATGGCTGGAGAGAGAAATCCCCAACATCGTGTGTGTGTGCGTGTGTGTGTGCGCGCGTGTTTTAAAAGAACCAACTTTTTTTTTTTTGAGATGGAGTCTCTCTCTGTCACCCAGGCTGGAGTGCAGTGGCTCGATCTTGGCTCACTGCAAGCTCTGCCTCCCGGGTTCACGCCATTCTTCTGCCTCAGCCTCCCGAGTAGCTGGGACTACAGGTGCCCGCCACCACGTCCGGCTAATTTATTTTTGTATTTTTAGTAGAGACAGGGTTTCACCGTGTTAGCCAGGATGGTCTCTATCTCCTGACCTCATGATCCGCCTGCCTCGGCCTCCCAAAGTGCTGGGATTACAGGCGTGAGCCACTGCGCCCGGCCAAACCAACTTTTTTTAAAAAGGAAGACTTCATTTAAAAGTTTGCCTCTCTGCCGCTCTTGAAAAATCCTGGCTGTCCCAGGGGATTGCCCACCCCATGGCAGCATGCGTCTGGCCTGACGGCTCCATTCACCTTCACACTTATGCTGCTATTCTCGTTTCTACCTGTCCAAGTCTCTCTACCCATGTCTGTTACAATAATGCAAAGATATGTTGAGTGGGCAATGTTATTTTCCTCACACATGTCTCATCTCTAACCTCACTTGTTTCTGTCACCCACATTTGAGTTGGTGACCCCTTCTCCCCAGGCCTTGGGAGCACATGAAATCCTGGGAAGGATAACATCCTGGTGTCATCTGTCTTGTCCATAAATAAATTTTGGAGACTATTTGCTTGAAGCCAGTGCATTTCCCACAGATTCACCAGGCTGGGGTTAACCACACGGCCATCACCAGGCAATTAAATAAACAGACTCGCCGAGGGGTTTGCTCTGATGTGGTTGTCTGAGCTCAGTCAGAAGCTATTCATTTTCCTGAGGGCTCTGACAGGAGACCCTTTGGTAGCAAGCGACTGGAAGAAAACTCAAAGTGGCACGAGACGGTGCTTCACACGTGTCAGGGTCATCATCTGGTTCCATTCCCACCCCACCCTGTATGGTGTTTTGAAGAAGAAGGAGCAGCTCTACCCTAAATGGAGATCACGTGGCTTGTCCCAGGGCAGACGCTGTGCACAAAATCACACAGTAACCATTATTAGATCAGTCAAGGCAGGAGGAACCTGAAACTGGGCCTCCCCAGAGAGGCCGGGGATGAACCACCAATGAACCAGGTTAGATGCTGAACAAAAGGCAGTGGGGGGGGTCTGTGGCTGCTGGGCACTGGAAGGTACAGACATCTGGCTTCACAGTCTTGTAAGAGAATCAGTACTTACCACACTGTTGCCTTCGCAGGTTTGGAAGTAACAGGAGGATTTCCCTGGACTACACATTTTCACAGCTCTCTTCAAACAATCCACAAACAGCTGCTCTAAACCCTCCACTGGTCTTATCGACGATGAGACACTGGCAGCCAAATAAATTATCTTTACTGAAAAATGGAGTGAAGAAACATATACCGCAAATGTGCTACAAAAATGTTAATATTTCAAAAATGCTGTGAAGTGCTTCATAGGAACAAGTTATTAATGAAAAGTGACCAACACATTGAAAAAAAGGTCACCATTTGCAATGCCCGAAAACCTAAAATGCATCTTGGAGTCCACATAACAGAATGCACGTAGCTTTTCTATAAAAAATGGAACATTCCAGTAGAGAACATAGCTGGAGTTGTAGGCCGGGCGCGGTGGCTCACGCTTGTAGTTCCAACACTTCGGGAGGCCAAGGCGGGCGGATCACGAGGTCAGGAGATCGAGACCATTCTGGCTAACACGGTGAAACCCTGTCTCTACTAAAAATACAAAAAATTAGCTGGGCGTGGTGGCAGGTGCCTGTAGTCCCAGCTACTCGGGAGGCTGAGGCAGGAGAATGGCGTGAACCCGAGAGGCGGAGCTTGGAGTGAGCCGAGATCGTGCCACTGCACTCCAGAATGAGACTCCATCTCAAAAAAAAAAAAAAAAAAGAACATAGCTGGAGTCATTATTAAATGAAGACATACTTTAATGTTACAGGTTCCCAACAGTACCAGATTCACCTATGCATTAAATGTAATCCTGATCAAAATTCCAGCTGGAATTGTCGAGGAAATGAATAAACTCACTGTGAATTTATGTGGAAGGATCAAGGTGTAAGACAAATGTTATAATCTGAATGTTTGTGTCCCCCTAGAATTCACATGCTACTACCTAGTCCCCACCGTGATAGGATTAGGAAGTGGAGCTTGTAGAAACTAACCCAGTAGAAAAATGGGAAAGGAGAGGTATTGGGAGGTGATGAGGTCATGAGGGTGCTGCCCTCCTGAATGGGATGAGTGCCTTTATACAAAAGGCCCAGAGAGCTGCCTTGCCTCCTCCACCACGTGGGGACACAGTGAGGAGGGCCATGAGGACGTGGCCTCACCAGACACTGAAACTGCCGGCACCTTGGCCAGGCGCAGTGACTCACTCCTGTAATCCCAGCACTTTGGGAGGCTGAGGTGAGCAGATCACCTGAGATCTGGAGTTCGAGACCAGCCTGGCCAACATGGTAAAACCCCGTCTCTACTAAAAATACAAAAATTAGCCAGGTGTGATGGCACATGCTTGTAATCCCAGCTACTTAGGAGGCTGAGGCAGGAGAATTGCATGAACCTGGGAGGCGGAGCTTGCAGTGAGCCGAAATCGCGCCACTGCACTCCAGCCTGGTGACAAAGCAAGACTCCGTTTGAAAAAAAAAAAAAAAGTAAAATAAAATAAAATAAAAAGAAACTGCCAGCACCTTGATCTCAGACTTGCGAGCCTCCAGAACTGTGAGCAACAATTTTTTGCTGTGGCCTAGGCACAGTTCTTACACCTGTAATCCCAGAACTTCGGAAGGCCAAGGCAGGCGGATCACTTGAGCCCAGGAGCTGGAGACTAGTCTGGGCAACATGGCGACACCGTGTCTCTACAAAAAAAAAAAAAATTAAAAAATTAAAAAATTAGTCAGGCGTGATGGGACGTGCTTGTAGTCCCAGCTACTTAAGAGGTTGAGGTGGGAGAATCGCCTGAGCCCAGGAGGCCAAGATTGCAGTAAGCAAAGATCGTGCCACTGCACTCCAGCCTGGGCCACAGAGTGAGACTGTCTCAAAAAAAAAAAAAAGAAAGAAAAAAAGAAAAATTTCTGTTGTTTATTAGCTACCCTGTTTATGGTACTTTTTAAATAGCAGCTCAAATGGCCTAACACAAAAAACTAAGTCAATTTTGAACCACAGGAGCAGAGAAGGGGCAGGGCAACTCCTGAGCAGGCACCATTGTGTGTTGCAGAGGCCGTGGTCCTGGGAACAGCATAGGCCAGGGCGTCAGGACCATGGAACAGAGAGATCAAAACAGACCTGGGGTAGACAGGAACTCGATAAAGGTGGCAGCACAAAGGGAAAGGGCAAGGATGGTTGTTTAGTGAATGAGGTTGGGAAAACCGGCTCCCTTTGAAGCTGGACTTCCACTTCACCCCAATATCCCAGGTGGCCCCCAGCTGGATTAAAGGCCTACGGATGGAAGGGAAAGCTTCAGAGCTGATCAGTGAATACTCAGGATAACATCTTTGTGACCTACAGCAGGGGAAAGTTTTCTTAAGCAAAACTCCCCACATGCAAACCAGGGCTGAAAAAAGAATGGATTTGGCTAAATCAAAATCAAGGCTATCCGTTTAGTAAAGAACACCACAGCCCGGCCGGGCTCACTGGCTCACGCCTGTAATTCCAGCACTTTGGGAGGCTGAGGTGGGCGGATCACGAGGTCAGGAGATCGGGACCATCCTGGCTAACATGGAGAAACCCCATCTCTACTAAAAATACAAAAAATTATCCGGGCATGGTGGTGGGTGCCTGTAGTCCCAGCTACTCGGGAGGCTGAGGCAGGAGAATGGCATGAACCTGGGAGGCGGAGCTTGCAGTGAGCTGAGATCACACCGCTGCACTCCAGCCTGGGCGACAGAGTGAGACTCTGTCTCAAAAAAAAAAAAAAAAAAAAAAAAAAAGAACACCACAGCCCCACGCCAACAGAAGGCAGACTGGGAGGAGATACTTGTGATGCCCACAAATGCTAAGGGATTACTATTAGAATATAGAAAGATCTCCTGCTGATCAATACAAAGAGACGAGTAACTCAGTAGAAAAATGAGAAAGGAGAGGACAGAGTGGTTTTCAGAAATGGATGCCCAAATGGCTAGCAAGTGTTTGAAGAGACTCAAACACATCCGTGGGCAAAGAAATGCAAATTAAAGCAACAGTGAGATGCCACTGTCCATCCAGCAGGGTGGTGACGTTGAGAAGGTGGGTGGTTCCAAATAGTAATGTGGATGTGTGCTAGAACATCAGGCACAACCGACGGGGACGTTCCTCTGGGCAGTTGGGCAGCATTTAGTAAGACTGAGTGTGCATGCGCCCTCTGACCCAGCAATGCTAGAGAGGTGATCACAGGATGCCTGAGGGAGTGTGCATAGCTATGCTTTTTATGTGTGGCATTGATTCTGAGAGCAGGGCTGGAGATGGACTTTGGGTTCATTGCCAGGTTCAAGGTGGATGCAAGCTGCAGTGTACTATGAAATACATAGGGGAGGAAACACTGAATCTGCTGTTCTATAGTTCTATGGACAGAGCTCAAAAACAATGATACAACAGAAAAGCGAAATGGAAGGGAGTCAGAGCACGACATTGTGCAAGTCAACACCACATACACAGTGATGCTCCAAGTACTTCACAGGGAAGCATGTGTCTTTAAGGAGACCAGACTCAGAGTAAGCACCTATAGAGGTCATGGGAGGGATGATATGAGAAGACGGGAAAAATTAGAGGTGTCTGTGAGCACGCATCTGTGTTAACAAAAGCTGTGATCTGAGGAGTATGCTTTTAGCACAGATCTCTGCAGCAGAGGTCCAAAGAAATCCATGAATCATCAAGCAAGTTCCAGATTTGCAACTGAATTTACAAGGTCATTTCTTTCTATGTGGGGAAGCCATTAAAGAAATGTAGATGGGAAAACTGGATTTTAATCTAGAGAAAAAGAAATTTTAATCCATATCATATCCCAGACATCACAATGAATTCCTGATGATTTAAAAGGTAATTTAAAAAATTACAAGGAAGGCTGGGCGCGGTGGCTCACGCTTGTAATCCCAGCACTTTGGGAGGCCTAGGCGGGCGGATCACGAGGTCAGGAGATCGAGACCACGGTGAAACCCCGTCTCTACTAAAATACAAAAAATTAGCCGGGCGTGGTGGCGGGCGCCTGTAGTCCCAGCTACTTGGAGAGGCTGAGGCAAGAGAATGGCGTGAACCTGGGAGGCGGAGCTTGCAGTGAGCCGAGATTGCGCCACGGCACTCCAGCCTGGGCGACAGCGAGACTCCGTCTCAAAAAAAAAAAAAAAAAAATTACAAGGAAAAGTAGTTGCATGTCATCTCAACTCTGGAAGAAAGAGAACTATAGGCCACAGTTGTGAGGCTGAGACACAGCTGTTGAAAATGCTCGGCAGTGTCAGAAGCTACGCGTGGAGCAGTGAGCCGCGTGGAGCACTCAGCCGCCTGGAACACTCAGCCGCGTGGAGCACTGAGCTGTGTGGAGCACTCAGCCACGTGGAGCATTCAGCCATGTGGAGCACTGAGCCTTGTGAAAGCTGTTCTTGCTAATGCTCGTGGCCATCGCCTACTATTTCCACTTAACAGATGAGGCTCTTGGCCCTTGGTGAGGGAGGTAAGGACCTGGCCTGAAGTCCTGGAGCAGCATGTGAACTGGTTTTGAGCCCAGGCCAGCAGTCTCAGAGCCCGTGCCTTGGCCCAGCCATGTGGCAGGGGACCGGGTAAGGGCCACATAAAGCAATGGGACATAATCAAGAGAAAAGCAGCCACAGATGGGAAATAACAAGCTACATAAAGATGATGGGGAGAACTAATATCAGTGTGAGGGCTTGTTAGAACTCTAATTCTCCCGAATAAAGTGTTCAAAGCAAGTGAAAACAGAGGTTGTTTAAAAGGAAACAAACCAAGCCAGGTGCAGTGGCTCACTCCTGTAATCCCAGCACTTTGGGAAGCCAAGGCGGGTGGATCACTTCACGTCAGGAGTTCGAGACCAGCCTGGCCAACGTGGAGAAACCCTGTCTCTACTAAAATTACAAAAAGTTAGCTTGGCGTGGTGGGTGGTGTGCACCTGTAATCCCAGCTACTTGGGAGGCTGAGGCAGGAGAATCGCTTGAGCCCAGAAGGCGGAGGTCGCAGTGAGCGGAGATTGTGTCACTGCACTCCAGCCTGGGTAACAGACTGGGAGTCCATCTCAAAAATAAATAAATAAATAAAAAATAAAAAAAGGAAACACACCAAAAACCAGTGTCTAAAGAAGTGTTTCAGTTTGTAAGTCCTTAAAGACATGGCAACCAATAAGGCATTATCACCTTGCACAGTTATTAAGTTACAAAAAAAAAAAGATGCCTGTTGTAAAACGCCACATTGGCAGAAGCCTGAGGGACAGGCACATTCACATACAGCTGGTGGGAGCCAAATTCAGCTGTTCATCCGGATCGGTGAGCAAACGCCCCCCTCAACGAACCGAAACACAACAGCCTTTCTCCCACTGGCCCCTTATAATGCATTTGGCTGGAGAAGGTGTCGCCCTCCGCATATGAAAACTGGCCTGGTCTCAGCACCTTTCAGCTCATGCTCAGGCGAGAGGTTCTCATAGATGCCATTCAGAAATAAGGATGTCCAGCTCAGGAGAATGGCCTAGACTCCAAATGTGCCCGCACGTCCCCTCATGGTGGGGCCGCCTTTCTGTTTCTTCATCTGGAGCCCCCCCCTTGCCACCAGGTGGGCCGGCTTCCCATCGGCCTGGCGGGTGTGGGAAGCTGCCTCTCTCGAGGGGCCGCTCCATGGTTCCTCAAAGGTTTCCTGCTGGAGTTTTTCACCTGCAGATCCCGTGATGGGGCTGACGTGTCTCCTCTTCTTCAGGCCCCTCTGGTGTTCTGGGCCTCAGCTTCCTTCTGCAAGTTCATTGCATGCAGCCCCCTTGTGGAGTCCTCATATCTGCTTAGGCTGAGGGCCCCAGGAGCATCCTACATCCTCAGCCCCACGGGGCTCCGGGAGGCAGGCTGCGCACAGTGCCGCAGTCGGTTCAGAGTCTGCTTCCACGAGGATGACTCGGCTGACACTGGCTCCCATGTGAGAAGCAGACCCCAGCCCTCAATGTGCAGGCCCTCTGAGTGACACCATGGAAGCGCTCTTAGAAGGCTAGAGGTGAGGGAAGTGGCACCCCACGCTTCCTCCTTGGAAGCGGAGCGTGCACAGCATAGCAAAGGCTCTCTCCAAATGCATGCACCCTAAACTCTCTTTTTCAGAATCCTCTTGTACATCTTGATATTCTCCTGGATGCTGAGGGGCTCAGAAGGAATTCGCATGCAGGCTGAACTTTGACGTGCTCACCTACTTTTGAATTTCACGTTGCTTGCATCCTGGAGTGACTATTCATTCAGCTTATGTGTTTGAGCATTGGTGTATGTTGGGCATACCACACCAAGGTTCTGAGTATGCAAGGGTGCCTGAAAATAGTCTCTTTCTTGAGAATTCAAGGATGCAGATGGGACAGGGGTGGGCAAAGAAGACATCTGCCTTATGATCGCAAGGCGAGTTTCCTGGAATAGGTGCGACTGACTGCATGTGTGCCATGCTCAAGCCGAGGTGACGCAGCAGGGTCCTATGCGTCTGCATTGTAAGTAACAGAAATCCACTTAAATTGGCTTCAACTCCAAAGGGAATTGATGGGCTCTTGTTCCTGACAAGTCCAGAGGTCATCTTGCTGGCTGCAGGCGAGGCTTGATCCAGCCATTCAAATGATGTCACCAAGAACCAGCTCCAGTCCTCCTCTGGGATTCTCTTGGTTCTGCTACGGATTCATCCTTAGCCTGGTGCCCACCACAGAGGCAAATAACTGCGGCCATTGCCAGCCACCCACCTGCACACAGCTGCCTCCTGGAGAAGAGTGTTTTGTGTTCCTAAGGCACCCACGGGAGAGAGGGACTTTCCGTCCCAGGAACTCTGAGGCTCACTCTGATTAGACCCACTAAAGTTGCTTGAGAAATCCCTGGGACCAGTGACATGCAATGTGATAACTGTCTTAAGTCCTAGTCTATGTCAGGAATCTAGGACAAGGATTGAATGTCCTGAATTTGACCACAAGTCTTCCTTGTTCCAGGAAAGAATGCACCAGACCCTGCATGATTGTTTGGGAAAATATTCACATCCACTTAGCAGGCAGTGGCAGCGTACAGAGGAGGTGGCAGAACCAGAACCAGGATGCAGGACAAGGACAGGGGGGCATGAGATGGACACAGGACGCCTCCCAGTCAAGGCTGCTTGGTGGGTTTCAGAAATGGGAACACCCATCCCTTCAAGCATCCATAGTGTGTGAACTGTAGGACTGTAGGGTGAAGGTCATCCTGGAGCTCAGCATCGAAACCAGCCGGGACATTGCTCAGTTGGGGGAACTAGAGGAAAGGGAACAGTGATGTGAAGGGCAGAGGCAGTGGTGGGAAGCCTGTGTGTGGCCGACGCATGCTTTTATGCTGTCATCGCGGCCCCTTGCTTTCTATAGCAGGGATCTGAGAAGCAGGCAGGCAGCTGCTCTGCTTGAGACTGTCAGGAGTTGGTGGATATGAATCCGTGTCTGAAGCCCAAGCTCTCGCTACTCTGCTGTCTCCCTGATGGGTGCATGAAGGCCCCAGCCCAGTCAGTGACACGGAGGTCGGGAAGACCAGGGCATGAGGCTTCTGCGCTTGGAGAGCAGGGGGGCTTGTGGAACTGTGGTTGAGGGCGTGTCCAGGAAGCCTGGCCAGGGTGAGTAACAGGCCTTGTATGTCAGGCTAAGAAAGTTGCCCTTGACAGTGAGGGACATGGGGAGCCATGGGCAGGTTTTCAGCAAGGACATAAAGAGATCGATTCCAGGCTTTGGAGAGAGCACCCAGGGCGCTGGGTGCAGGGATAGGAGTTGGGGTGGGTACTGAGGGTGCCAGCCATGAGGACGACGGTGGCACCTGGAAGCGTGCATCCCCAGGCTGTGGTGAGCAGCCCCGGGCGCCAGGCACCGGGCTGGGCACTGAACCTCCCTTACCACACTGACCTGCACCACGGAGCTGTGGAGCCAGGGGTTGTCACATCATCCAACAAACAGGGAAATGCAGGCTCCAGGTTCTGAGAGCAGGTGGAGTAAAGCACATCCGCTGGGGGTGGCCCTGTGTGCCTGGCTCTGCGTCAGACACTCAGGCCGTAGAGCCTCACCCAGTCTGAGGACACCGTGGCCTGTCTGCTGCTGCCCCTGGTGCTTCCTGGCATCACTGGCTGGAAAGGAGGCTTTGAGGCCTCTGCACATTTTCACCCGCCCCATCCTCTAATACCTCTTTCCTCCTCCGTGGCTGGGCCTGGAGGATCTTTGTTTCCAGATGCGTTCTGGCAACAGCCTCACCACGATAGCACGGCGGTGGGCCCAGCCTCTACCCACCGCACCGCAGCTCCTGGCTCCAGGTCATCTCTGCCCACAGCCAGCGTCTCTGGTGAGCCTGGGCAGGCGGGAGGCTGAACCTGTGCCCCACTGGTTTCGATGCTGAGCTCTGAGGTGACCTGTAACCTATAGTCCTACAGTTCACACACTATGGATGCCTGAAGGGATGGGTGTCCCGTTTCTGAAACCCACAGAGCAGCCTTGATTGGGAGGCATCCTGTGCCCATCTCGTGCCCCCCGTCCTTGTCCTGCATCCTGGTTCTGGTTCTGCCACCTCCTCTGCACACTGCTCACCAGCCTGCTAAGTGGATGTGAATAAACAATCATGCAGGGTTTGGTGCATTCTTTCCTGGAACAAGGAAGACTTGTGGTCAAATTTAGGACATTCAATCCTTGTCTTGAATTCCTGACAAAAATCCTCCCAGGGTGACAGCAAAACCCTTAGGCTGGCTGAGTTCCGTGCCCCCATTTTTCCAGCCACATTCGCAGCCCCTACACAGCCACACACCCCAGGCATCCAACACTGGCCCTCGCCCACCAGGTCACGTGCTTTCACACCTGCCCGCCTTGGCACATGTGCCCCACCAGAGCGGTGCCCTGCAGGGACTGAATGTGTGTCTGTGCTCCTCTGACTCTGCAGGCTGTTTCCAGCGCACCAGCCTCCTCTAGGCACATCTGCCTTGCTCCGTGAGGGGCTTCTCTCTCAGTTATGTAAATGGAAGGAGACATTTTCCCGCTCCTGAGACAGGAGTGAGAAGATGGCTTTAAAACCTGCCTCACTGCTGTGGATCTAGACGGTGCCTGGAGAGGAGTGGGTGGCTCTGGGTTAAACAAGTTTAAAGACAGGGATGTTCTTCCTTCCAACGAGCCTGCTCTAGAAGATCCCTCTGTGGCCTCCCAGGAAGCAGCCCTGCCAGCGTCTCTGGATCTGGCCTGGTGGGTGTTGCCTCTGTGAGCAGCTTCTCCCCTGCATCCACCTGAGGGTCACCGCAGCTCCCTTAACAGGGGTGAGATGTGCTCCGGATTGCTTTGTGGACGGAGAGTGGGGCACAGGTCCATCACCACCCACACTTTTTTTTTGTTTTTTTTTTGAGACAGAGTCTTGCTCTGTGGCCCAGGCTGAAGTGCAATGGCACGATCTCAGCTCACGGCAGCCTCCGCCTCCCAGGTTCAAGTGATTCTCCTTCCTCAGCCTCCCAAGTAGCCGGGATTACAGGCATCCACCACCACGCCTGGCTAATTTTTTTTTTTTTTTTGAGACGGAGTTTCGCTCTGTCACCCAGGCTGGAGTGCAGTGGCGCGATCTCGGCTCACTGCAAGCTCCGCCTCCTGGGTTCACGCCATTCTCCTGCCTCAGCCTCCCGAGTAGCTGGGACTACAGGTGCCCACCACCACGCCCGGCTGTTTTTTTTGGTATTTTTAGTAGAGACGGGGTTTCACCGTGTTAGCCAGGACGGTATCCATCTCCTGACCTCGTGATCTGCCTGCCTCGGCCTCCCAAAGTGCTGGGATTACAGGCATGGGCCACTGCACCTGGCCATGCCTGGCTAATTTTTTATATTTTTAGTAGAGATGGGGTTTCACCATGTTGGCCAGGCTGGTCTTGAACTCCTGACCTCAGGTGATCCACCCACCTCAGCCCCCACAAAGGGCTGGGATTACAGGTGTGAGCCACTGCACCCGGCCTGTCCACAATTCTGGTGGGACCTGGTGGTGTAGACATGGCTGGTCTGGCTGGTAGCCACTCTCATGCAGTACAGCCCAGGAGGGGGCATTGGGCTGAGCTCCTCCCCCTTTCCCCTCCTCCAGCCAGACTCCTCCCCTTTTCCCCTCCTCTGGCTGGACTCCTCCCCATTCCCCCTCCCCCACTGAGCTCCTTCCCCTTCCCCACCACCCTTGGCTGGGCTCCTCCTCCCAGGGGGCTGGATTCCTCCCTCTTCCCCGTCCCCCAGTTGGGCTCCTCCACCCTTCCCCCCTCCTCCAGTTGGACTCCTCCCCCTACCCCTCCCCTGAATGGACTCCTCCCCATTCCCTCCTCCCCCACTGAGCTCCTCCCCCTTTTCTCCTCCCCCAGCTGGACTCCTCCCTTTTCTCCCATCCCCTGGCTGGGCTCCTCTTCCTCTGGACCCTCATAGCTTGATGAGAAGACAGTGCCCTCTTGGCCAGACTGGGACATTATTTGAGAGTAGAGAAACTGGAGTGTAGACGAACACCATGGATGCTGTGTGGAAGAGCTGTTCCCAGCCGAAGATGTCCCTCCTCAGTGAAGCCCTCCCTGAGCGCCTCCTGTCCTTCTCAGCAGCCAGAGGCTTCTCAGCACTTCTGCGTTCCCATCTGGGTGGGAACTGCATGGCCTGTTTAAGCACAAGGAGGGGGAGTGTGGGGAAGGGGGAGCAGAGTGGGGAGGGAGGTCAGAAAGGCAGGCGCTGGTTCATGTAGAGTGGTTGATACGGTTTGGATGTTTGTCCTCTCCAAATATCATATTGAAATGTGACCCCCAATGCTGGAGGTGGGACCTGGTGGGAGGTGCTTGGGTCACCTGGGCCGATCCCTCATGAATGGCCTGGTGCCCTCCCTGTGGTAATGAGTTCCCACGAGATCTCATTGTTAGAAAGAGCCTGGCAGCTCTCCTCTCTTGCTCCATCTCTCACAGTGGGACATCTCTGCTACCCTTCCCCTCCCACCAGGCGTGGAAGCTTCCTGAGGCCCTGACCCCAAGCAGATGCTGCTGCCAGGCCTCCAGTACCACCTGCAGAACTGTGGACCAAATAAACCTCTCTTCTTTATAAATTGCCCAGTCTCTGGCTTTCTTTTATGGTAATGCAAAATGTATAAGCACAATCCTGTGGAGAAACTTCCCTACCACAGCGGCCTTGGCAGTCAGTCCTGCTCCTGATGAGGTGATAGAGAACAGCACCTGAGATGATTAGAGGAGAGGGCCCCGACGTCCTCCGAGCCCTCTGCCCCGACGTCCTCCGAGCCCTCTGCCCCGACGTCCTCCGAGCCCTCTGCCCCGATGTCCTCTGAGCCCTCTGCCCCGACGTCCTCCGAGCCCACTGCCCCGACGTCCTCCGAGCCCTCTGCCCCGACGTCCTCTGAGTCCTCTGCCCCAATGTCCTCCGAGCCCACTGCCCCAACGTCCTCCAAGCCCTCTGCCCCAACATCCTCCGTGCCCACTGCCCCGACATCCTCCGTGCCCACTGCCCCAATGTCCTCCAAGCCCTCTGCCCCGACGTCCTCCAAGCCCTCTGCCCCGACATCCTCCGTGCCCACTGCCCCAACGTCCTCCGTGCCCTCTGCCCCGACGTCCTCCAAGCCCTCTGCCCCGACATCCTCCGTGCCCACTGCCCCGACGTCCTCCGTGCCCACTGCCCCAACGTCCTCCGTGCCCTCTGCCCCGACGTCCTCCGTGCCCTCTGCCCCGACGTCCTCCGTGCCCTCTGCCCCGACGTCCTCCGTGCCCTCTGCCCTGATGTTGGGGCTGCCTGGCTGGACCATGACTGTCCACCTATACCTGGCTGATGAACACCATGAGGGCACTTCTGAGGGGGCAGACGGTCACTTGATGGGCCTGCCGCAGCCCTGGGCCTGGTGTGTCTCCCTTTGTCCCTGCTGGCCTCATCCACCTGACTGCATGCCTTCTGTACCCTGTGTCCTGGCTCCCTGCCTCAGCCCCTCTCTTGCAGTGAGGCAGGGCACACGCCCTGGACCCAACGCTGATTGGCTGGGTGCAGACCTCGTACCCCAACACCCACAGCCCTGCCCTGTTCCCAGCTCCCAGAACACACCCTGGTCTCCTTCCTAGGGATTGAGACTCAGAATATGCAGCGTCCTCATGAGCCACCTAGATGCCCTACTCGCCCAGGCCTGTGGGGCCCTGCTGTCAGGCACCACCTGCCAGGGTGTCCTCCTGTGTGAAGGAGCCTGCCTGCTTGGGGTGTGGAGCTACCCCAGGCTCCAGCTCGTGAGCTGGTCCATGAAAATCTGGTGCCTTCCTGGAGAGAGAAGCCGGCTGGCTTGGTAAGTGGGCTCAATCATGTGTTCCCTGGGGAGCCCTCCAGAGTCTGTCTGAATTGGGGAGGGAGCTGAGGTTATGGGAGCCCATCTTGGCAGCCTGGCAGAGTCGTGGGCGTTTGAGTTAAGATTCTTGGCTGCAAGTGTCAGAAGCTGGCTCAGACCAGCTGACGGGCTCTTAGAACCAAACTCTTGTTGCATCCAACGGGCCCTGGCAGTAGGCTCAGCATGTCCAGACCCTCTCTCGTCCACTTCTGGGGCCTGGCCCAGGCCAGCTTCTTCCCCTCTACCCTCCTGACAGTGGCAGACCCTTGCTTCAGAGCGGCTCCTCCAAGACGAAATGTGCCTCCAGCCTTAGGTCCAGTCCGAAAGCACCGGGGAAGGATGCTGATTGGTCCAGCTTGGGCCGAATGTCCAATCCTGCCGCAGGAGGTGAGGCACTGCATTTGATTGACAGCTCCCCTCCCCTACCACTGCCAGACCGCGCAGTGTCCCAAAGAGGGCGAGGGGTGGTGTGGCTCGGGCAAAGCTGGGACAGCTCTGTGCCTTATCGAGGGGGAACACTGAGGTTCCTGGCATGTGGCCGAGACCCTCCTCACAGCTGCTCAGGTGTGGGATGGGAAAACAAAGAAAACCACTGGTCTCACAATTTGGGACACATCAGAAGCCCAGACTCCTAGTGTCAGCATTGACATCTGCTAGCAATGACGATGCCCCCATAATGGACAGGCCCTGCCCCAGGCGCTTCAAATGAACAACACTGAATAGGCCTGAACCTTCCCACAGGTATGACTCTTCCTATTTTTAATAGGAGGAAACTGAGGCTCAGAGACTGAAAGTGACTGCAAGAGGCCAAAAAATTACCAGCCTAGCAGAGCTATAGCTAGGTCAGGGTCTGCCCAGCTCCAAAACCTGGGCCCTTCCTCCAAAACGCTACCACCCACAGACAAGGCCAAATAGAAAAAGAAGATTCTTCAAAATACAATGTGATGGAAACAAAACAATACACTGTAAATGTAAGACAGGAAAAATATGCCAGATGCAATAAGCCAACAGCTTCCTCAATCAACGGGCGAGATAAAACAAGAAAAGAGCTACAAAGATTTCTGAAAAGTTAAAGGTCGGGGAGTAAAAAGCATTAGCAACGGAGCAAACAAGGCCAAGGAAACAGTGAAGTAGGGGACCTGAACATAGCGAGTCCAGAGCCTCAGGAAGGGCTGGAGCTGTTCGGTCTCCAGGAGTCTGGAGCTGGGCTCAGCCTCCTGCTCCCCTTCCCCGGGACCCAGGGCTGGCAGCCCCCCACTGGCAAGGGGCCCAAGGAAGTTCTCGCAGCCAGCCAGGCTCCCTGGCTGTGGAATTGGGCACCCTGACCACACCAGCTGATGACACAGGGAGCGGATGCACTGGGCTCTTGCCCAGGTCTGGGTTCAGTGCCCACTTCTGTAGCTGATCTAGGTGAATGAGGATGACGCTTTCCTGGTTCAACTACTTTGCATCTCCATGAAGGATCCTGCACATGCATCTACTTACAGACTCCTGTCAAATCGTAGCTGCTCACACGGCAGACAGGCTCCCTGCAGTTTGCCCTGATCTAGGAGGATTAACTAGGAGGGCAGCAGACCTGGGGGCCTGTGGTGGTGGGTGGGGTCTTTAACCTGGATCCCGTTCTCAGCCTCCCCCACAGGGGTCTGTCTCTGGCCCAGGAGGTCTGCCCAGCCCATACCAGCCTGGGTAGAGGCTGCAGGTTCAGTGGCTCCTGCGCCAAGCTGGGACTCGCTGGGCTCTGGTGTCTGGGAGCAGTATCTTCTCAGGAGCTTGCAGACAAGGGGCTGTGCGTGTTGTTGCTGGGATACCGTAGCGCTCTGCGAAGCTTGGCCCAGCTGCTCACTGGCAATGGCATTGATTTTCACCAAAGGGCTGTGCCGTCTGTGTGGCCCTGCGGCTCCTGTGTCTGGGCAGGCCTGGGGCCTGGGGAGCAGGGGCTGGTTGCCAGGGGGCCAGAGAGCTCAGCTCCAAGCTGAGCATTGAAAGGGAGGCCTCTGTGGGGCTGCAGTCCTTGGAGGGCAGCTCGTCTCTGGCCGTCACGCCCACTCTCAGCACTCTCTGTGTGCCAGGCATTGGGAATGGTGTAATCAGCTGCTATCCTCATGGGGTGCAGCTTCTAGCTGGGGACACCAATGAGGCACACACAAGTCAGTGTAGGTGCTGGCGACCTTGGACAATTGTTTTCATGCCTCTGAGCCTTAGTTTTCTCATCCGTAACATGAGGATGGTTAAAAAAGTTCCCACCTCTGAGGGATGTTGAGAGAAATGAGTGAGTTAAAGCATTTAGAATACTGCCTCACACATGGCCAGTGCTGGACAAGTGTAGTGGGTCAAATTGTGTTCTCCTACAATTCAGCAGTTAAAGTCCTACCACCAGTACCTCTGAGTGTGCATAGATTAGGAGATAGGAACTTACTAAGTCATTAAATTCAAATGAGGTCACTAATCCAATATGACTGACGTCTTTATAAGAGAAGGAGTTTAGGACACAGACACACAGAGGGATGACCGTGGTGGATGCTAGGGGAAGCTGGCCACCTGCAAGCCAAGGAGAGAGGGTTTGCAAGAAACCAACTCTGCCAACACTTGGAACTTGCAGCCTCCAGGACTGCTAGACAATGGATTTCTGCTGTTCTAGTCCCACAGTCCGTGCGGCTCTGTGATGGGAGCCCGGCTGATGAACACACACAGTCCGTGCGGCTCTGTGATGGGAGCCCGGCTGATGAACACAAGTGTTAGGCATTCTTGTGAGGTCCTGGGTGCTCAGCCCAGGGCAGCACAGCAGGCACTAGGGAGTCCGGGGGCTGAATCCTCAAGAGGAGATGACCAGACAGGGTGGCTGCAGAGAGAGCGAATGCCCTGGGGAGCAGAGGGCCCTCTGTGTTGAGGGAGTGGCGTGGAGCTGCTCCCTGGGGAAGAGGGGGACTCTGCCGTTGCTGTGTGTGGATGGGGTCACCTGGAGGTGGCTCTGCACCTTGCACTCCTTCCTGGCGTGGGAGTAGAGCCCGTGTGCGGGTGGCGTGTGGGATCTCCTCTCAGTGGGGGCCCAGCCTGCTCAGTGGTGCTGCTGTCTGTGCCATTTCCATCATTCCCGATGTTTTGCTGCTACACACGACGCTGCAGGCGCATTCTTGTACAGGCCCCCTTGGGTACATGGGCAAGGTAGAAAAATGGGCATGCGGATTGTGAATTTTAACAGGTTTTTCTTTTAGACTCATCTTTTTAATGACATCTTAAAGCTCAGAGTAGCAGGGCCCGTGGGGCCTCTGGGCTCAGCAGCTGTGATGGAGGAGGCCCCCAAAGTCCCCAAAGGCAGGTGACTGCAGGAAGGCGCTATGAGGGGGCCCTGAGCTCCTTCTCCATTTCCTCCTATAATATCAGTGGGGCTGGGATGGGGGTAGTGCTGAGGGTAAGGGAGACAGGAGACCATCTCTTCCAGCATATGGATAGAAGAAGTGAGAAGGGGGCTGGGGGCTAAGAACTGGGAAAAGAGAAACTGCTAAGCTAGGGCCTGTCCCCCACACCTCTAAAATCTGCAGCCAGTCCCTGGGAAGCCCCAGGTTCAAGCCCCCAGCTCTTCTCCCGTCCAGCTGGTGCCAAGCTGATAATTGCCACAGTGGATGGGTGAATCCATGCTGCTTTTTTTCAATGATCTTCCTGCATCAGACCTGGAGCTCCAAGGCAGTGAAATTGGGGATCTCCAGCTTGACCCTCATAGGACGCTAGCCCCCATCTCCTTCTCCACACTGGGGAGGCTAAACAGAGCAGGCACACATCAGGTGCTCCTTGCCCCTGGGGAAGGCCGTGTGACTCCAGATGACTCCAAAGAAATGTAACCGGCCAATTGTCCCTGATCTCCATTCCCTCAGTAGCGTTGGAGAGGACGCTTTTCCTGAGGCCGGGCACTGCTGTCCCAATTGAGGAGGGACAAATGCCAGGGGTTCATGTGCACATCCCTGGAGAGGGGTTGGGGCCCCACATCTCTGCCAGGGTTTACAGCCTCTCCTTCTCTTGAATGGATAGGATTGGGCTAGAAATCAGAGGGGACCTGGGGGTGCCACAGGATTGGGCTCTGGGCCTAGGCCTGGGAGAATGAGATGGGGCCTGCAGATGGGGGTAAATGCCCCTCCCCCAGCCCAGGAGAGGCAGAGGAGAAGTTGGAGAAGAAGAGCGATAATTGAGTGCCTGTATGTATGGATGCTGTGCCAGGCACTGGCAGCCGGGATCTGGGTGAGACCCCTCATGCCCCATCTGGGGGGCACACAGGGGCTTCCTCAAGGTCTGCACAGAAGGTGATGGGTGCTGAGATAGCTGTGAGCCTAGTCCTTTGTGTGTGGGGACAGAGCGAAGGCAGCTTCCGGAGGGGCTGGCCCCTGCACTGGTCTTGTGGGAGTGAGAGGCAGGAGGCCACCTCCCCTTTGGCTTTGGCTTGCTGCGTCGAGGGCTTCCTCTCCAGCCTCAGCCTTAGAGTCACCTGGTGCTGTGAGCCCAGGACGCCAGGAGTGCAGGGCTGGATTCCATGTTCTCCAGGTTCCCAAGGGCTCCTCTCACCCAGATGCCGCGAGTGGATGTCGGGAAGTGGAGGGTGCGTGCTGGAACCGCTGAGGATCACCCTGTCCTTCTGTCCTTGCTGCATATTCTCCCCCTGGCTGCGGGGTGGCACTGAATCTCTGGCCAGGCCAGGTACAGGGCTGGGCCTAGCATAGCAGGGGCACAGGAAGGAGCCCCTGACTCCAGCCAGGGGAGGCACGAGGCTGTGCCTGGGGAGAGGTGCACGGGGCACAACAGAGGTCCACTGGGACCAGTGGCTCCACGCAGAACCTGGCACATCCGCCCCTTAGCTCACCCATCTGTTCTGCAGACGAGTGTGTGGCCAGGGTGAGGAGGCGGGAGACAAGGCCCGGTTTGGGACTCCCAGCAGTGTCCCTGAGAGCTGGGCCTGAAGCACCTCAGGCCTGTCTTCCCCAAGGCAAGCCACGATCCCAGAGCACAGAAGAGGAGCAGATCACCTCCTGCAGAGCAGCAAGGATGGCTTGGAGATAGCTGCTGTAGGCAGGCCTGGGAACGGCAGTGGAGAAGAGCAAGGCCCAGGTCCTGGCTGGAGGTGGTGGCGAGGCATAGCCTGGGACATTCCGTGAGTCCAAGTCCCACCCCCAACCTTGAGGGTGAAGCTGGCGGTGCTGCTCCTGGCCACTCTTCCATCCCCTGCACACAGCCGGGGCCGCCTCACCCTCTCTCTCCTGCGGGCTGGGGCCTCCTCTCCCGTGTCCGTGCTCTGCTGGGTGCGGAGACCCTGCCTGGGGACGTGGACAGAGGAGGGCAGGTCCCTAAAATACCCAGGCTTTTCGCCCAGTGGGATCCATTAACCTTTTCACGAATGATCTGCCGAGGAGGCTGTTGCCGTGAGAGCCTGGGTCAGCAAAGGAGAGCGCTCCGAGGTCTCGTTCGAGGAGAAACGCCAACAGGTGCTGGACTGGCAGGACACAGGGCAGGGGTTTGAGGGTGGGGCTGAAAGCCCTCCTCCCTGGGAGGACCTGGCTTCCAGGGCCAGCCTGGAGGCCCCTGGAGAATGCTTGGCCCCGTAGCTAACCTGTCCAGTCTGCTGACCTCATCCATGTCCTCACCCGACCTGGCCCTTCAGTAATAAACAGTCTCACGGCCACTTTACATCTCCCGTGACACCGCTTTTCAACCCCTTTAGATGTCTAGTCCACAATGTTCGTCACCATCTCAACCTTGCTCCGTGGCTTGCTGGGCGCTCACAGGCTGGGGCTGCCGTGGAGAGGCGGTCTGCAGCCCACGGGTCCCTGGAGCCACTGCCCAGAGCTTCCTGGGCTCTGCACTCCTTGCTGTGCGGGGAGGGGTGGGTTGGGGTAGTCTTCAGGTGGCTGGCTGCTGCCAGCTCCCCTCTGCATGGCAGGCACCTTCTGCGGCAGGACCCTATGTGAAAAAACCCCGGGCAGGGTGCCCCACGTCAGCCTCCCACCTGGCCCTCAGGACCCCCGTGCCTTGGACCTGCTGCTGGAAGGAGGTCACCACCCCTGCACACTCCGCCGCCTCCTGATCTCCCAGGCAGGACGCAGCTGCCATCACCGCGACACCTTCTCCTGGTCTTTCAACAGAGGAGTGAGCAGGACCTTTTCCTTTGGTTGAATGGGGCGGAGGGAAGGGGAAGAGATGAGGACACCTTTTAGAATACTGGCCTGGGCACTGGGGAGCGTGGGGGTGGGCATTCCTGCCCACAGGAGCAGAGGCCTGGAGGAAGGGGTGGCAAGCAGCCCCCTGACCCCAGCCTCATGGCCCAAGTCACGCTGAGGCCAAGCTCTCACCAGCCCTCTCTTTAAGGTTCCGCACATTCACCACCCGAAGTGGGCCCCAGGGTCAGGGAACCGAGCGCTTGGGAACCTCTCTGATCCTGCACAGGATTCCCCCTGGGACCCCCACAGCCTTTAACATCATTCGTGAATTAATGTTTCTAGAAGGGGCTGCTAGTGCAGGCTTTTGCTGACCACTCAGAAGATGCTAGAACTGAAAGGACTGAGATCAACTGGGCCAGCTCCCTGAAGCTAAAAATAGGGAAACTGAGGCCCAGAGGGGCAGCGGCGCTCCTGGGACGATGGTCAGAGGATGATCGAGCTGGGTTACAATGGAAACCCTAGACAGTGCCTTAGTATAAGCCCGGCTGTCCCATTTAAAGGCATCTACAGGGAGGTCTTAGGCCACACCCTTGTCCTGTGCATAACCCCTGGCCACTGCCCATCCTCACCCCCAGTCTCTGGGCACGCTCTGGACTCCCCTCAAACCCAGCTTGAGCCCTCTCAGAGCCCCTCAGCTTCCACCTGGCTGTTCTGCACTGCCCTCCTCCCCTTCTCCAGCCTAAGCCATCTCATCCATACTCAGAGTGCCTGGCCTCAGGAAAGCTTTCTGCAACCCAGGCTCCATCAGGTGCCTCAGGGGCCTGTCAAACAAAAGCAACAGTGCCCAGCCTCACAACTTAGGGTCAGGAGGTGCAAATGAAAACAGTGAGGCACTCTGTGCAGGAGTGAGCTTAGCAAATACCAGAGAGAGCAGCGGCGGACTGAGCCAGCAGGCAGGCAGAGATGCGTCCCCATGGGATCTCACTAACAGGGGAGCGGCTCAGTCCCATCGAAGACTGGCCAGCAATATCTGTTCAGCTTAAAAGACACATTAGCTTGAACCCACAATCCCACTCTAGGGATTTTATCCTACAGAAATGAGAGCACCAGTGTACAAAGAAGCAAGGATGCTTACTGCAAGATTGCTGGTAGACACACACACACACACACACACACACACACACCCTGCAAACAATCTACAAATGTCAATAAAAAATATGGGAGTGGCTGAACACATCACAACTATGGGCTTTTAAGCACCTGCTGGAGAAGGCAGTGGATCTCCGGCTACCATCCTCAACAGACGGCCGCGACGTGTCAGGAAGTGAGAACTGTTAGCTGCTGATACCTATGCAATGATTCCATTTTTGACCAAAAGACCCCTCCAAAGATGCTCACATGTCCATGAATGTGGTTTGTGTCTGAGTCTGGGGTTACCAGGAGGTAAAGGCGGGGCAGTGTCTTAGTGTTGCTCTGAAGGAATTCCAGAGGCTGGGTAGTTTATAAAGAAAAGAAGTTTATCTGGCTCAGAGGTTGACTTGATGTCTGGAAAGTTCAGATTTGGGCATCTGGGGAGGGCCTCTGGCTGCTTCCACTAGTGGAGGAAGGTGGAGGGGAGCAGGTGTGTGCAGACCGCATGGTGAGAGAGAAGCAGGGGAGACAGGGGAGGTGCCAGGCTCTCACAGGAACTAAAAGAGCAAGAGCCCACTCACCCTCTCTCACACAGGGAGGGAATTCATGGGGATGGGTGCGGGGGATGGGGTGTCCCTCATGAGTAGAAAACCCTAATAGAAAGATTTCTTTTTTTTTTTTTTTTTTAATAGAGACAGGGTTTCTCCATGTTGGTTAGGCTGGTCTCAAACTCCCGACCTCAGGTGATCCACCCGCCTCGGCCTCCCAAAGTCCAGGGATTACAGGCGTGAGCCACCGTGTCCGGCCAGAAAGATTTCTATTCATGAGGGACACCTGCCCCATGACCCAAACACCTCCCTTAGGCCCGTCCTCCAACACTGACACCAAATCTTAACATGAGATTTGGAGGTGATAAAAGGCCAGCCTACAGTAGGTATAGAGAAAGGCACATGGGGTAGTGGCTCTCAGGGAGACGAAGGAGCCCCCAGGTTGGAGTTCTGAGACTGGACTCTGAAAAGAAGGGTGTGCAGCCACTGGGGCTGGGGTTGGAGGCCAGGGTGGGCCTGGCACCTGGCTGACCTGAGCCAGCTTGCCCTATAGGCCCTGGCCTCTCCACCAGGCCTGGGGTGGTCCTGGAGCAGGGTGGGCTGGCTGGGGTGGTGTGTGGGAGGGAGGATGCATAGGCCGGAAGCAGGCAAAGCATTTGCACCTTCACCTCCAGCCCCGATTTCCCCTGGGCTGTTGAATTGGTGTTTCTTGGGATAACAAAGCCATGCTGACATAGGACCCGGTGGAAATGTGCAGTTACCTTGTTAGTTTGACCATCGTATGGACTAAACTGCCTCATCCACCCAGATGATGAAACCTTAGCCCCAATGTGACTGTGTTTGGAGACAGTCTTTAAGGAGGTGATTAAGGTTAAGTGGGGTCATAAGGGTATGGCCCTAATCTAATAGAACTCTTGTCCTTATAAAAGAGAGGGCAACACGATGGCTCACACCTGGAATCCCAGAACTTTGGGAGGTCAAGGTGGGAGGTAAGATCGCTTGAGCCCGGGAGTTCGAGACCAGCCTGGGCAACACAGTGAGACTCTGACTGTACAAAAAAAAAAAAAAAAAAAAAATTAGCCAAGCATGGCAGTGTGCAACTATAGTCCTGGCTACTTGGGAGGCTGAGGTAGGAGGATCGCTTGAGCCCAGGAGGTTGAGGCTGCAGTGAGCCGGGTTTGTGCCACTGCACTTCAGTGTGGGTGACAGAGTGAGACCCTGTCTCAGAAATAAATAAATAAACAAATAAAAGGGGAAAAGACACCAGAGTGCATGCTTGAGCTAAGGCTCTTTCCCTCTCTCTCCCCCTCCATCTCTCCCTCTCTCTCTCCTTTCTTGCACAGAGAAGAGGTTGTGTGAAGACATGCTGAGATGTGTCTACAAGCCAGAGAGGCCTCACCAGGAGCTGATCATGCTAGCGCACTGGTCCCAGATTTTCAGCCTCCAGAACTGTGAGAAAATAAATTTCTGTTTTTCAAGGCGCACAGTGTGTGGTGTTTTTTAACGGCGACTCTTGATGAATAGAGCCATTAAACTGGACGATCCAAAGTATAAGGATTAACTGCTTTTCTGACTTACTAGAGACATTTGAGGCAGACCATTAAAGTGGCATAGGAGACACTTACTATTTAGTAGCCATTCATGCTCTTCCGTGGGGCATGTAACTAGGGTGAAGCTAACCCAGCCCTTAGCTTTGGGGGTGGATCATTTGGCCAAGTCCTGGCCCCTCGGTGAATTCTTGGCCATTAGGTTGGTGCAAGGATGGGCCCCTGGCCCCATCTGGGCCCACTAGATACCTGGGACTCAGTATGAGTTGTTGGGGAAGAAGCCTGTTTCCCCTCAGGGCTTGAGGTTCTGAGAATGTGAAGCTGGAGCCGTGGCAGCCCTGTTGGTATCATGAGGACATTGCTTGTTTTGAGATGGGATCAACCCATAGGAAGAGGGACAGAGAGCTGGAGGGAAAGAAACTGGGTCCTGAGGACAACATTTCCGCTCTCCAAGGTCAAACTATCCGTGGATTTTTAATTTTGTGAAACAATAACTTCCCTTTTTGCCCAAGTCTGCCCAAGTCAGTTTCTGTCACTTGCTATATAAACATATTTAAGCCACCAGTTCTTATCCACGTCTGAGCCCTCGCTTGGAACGGCCCTTTCACGGTCCTGAGACAGGCTGATACAGACAGAACCCCTCACTGATCTCGTGAATAGTTCTTGGCTGTCACCGGTGGCTTCCTGCCTTCCAGCCCCAGAGCTGAAACATGGGCGGCAGGCAAGATTGTATCCAACCTCAAAGAGCTTTGCAAGAGGAGGACCTGTTGCGGGGAGGCGCATCGGAGCATTTTCCTCCAGGAAGGCAAGCTGAGTGCTGAGTCTCTGTGGCCTGACTTTAATTTAACTGACAACTTAAAAAATCAAGAGCAGTGTCGGGGGGCATTTAGAATGTCTGTCTTCCCAGTTTAATTTCACGGGGATCCTGATATGGCTTTTAATACAATGTTTCATTTTAAAGAACTGGTTTCATCAAAGCAGGGCTTTCCTGTAACAGGGTCAGTTCCACGAAGAAAGGCACGTTCATTAGGGAAAAGCAGCCCCTGGCTTGGGCTTAATTGTAGGTTCAGAGAACAGAATGGAAAGCTCATGCCCTCTGGTGATCTCTTACGGTTCCGAAGGAGGCGCTATGCGGAAATGCGACTCATTTCTGAGGAACATCACTCGTGCTCTCCCTCTCCAGTGCCTCAGGTTGTTACCTGTCCCCTGATGCCCTTCCTCATTCTCGGCAGGCAGATCCCACCCTCCATAACCTGGCTCCCCTATTCTGGGCGTGGCTGTGGAATGATGGTCTGCAAAGGTCTAAAGGTTGCCTCACTTGGAAAAAGTGTCGTTGAAGATGTGATTTGATGGATGATTTTGAGAGGAGAAGATTATCCTGGATTATCTGGGTGGGTGCTAAATTGGATAAATGTCCTTATAAGGAGGAGGCAGAGGGAGGTTTGACACAGACACACACCCAGAAGAGGAGGCGGCGACGTGACCAGGGAGGCAGAGATGGGGGGGAGGTGCCTATGAGCCAAGGAGCCCCAGGAGCCAGGAGAGGCAGGGAACAGATTCTCCCCAAAGCCTCTGGAGGGAGTGCAGCCCTGCAGACACCTGCTTTCTGCTCTGAGACTCACTTCGGACTTCTGCCCCCCAGAACGGGGAGAGAATAAGTTTCTTTCGGTTTAAGCCCTGCTTAAACCAAGTTGGTGTTGATTTGTTACAGCAGCCACAGGAAGCTAATACAGAAGAGAAACCCATCTGAACTGTCATGCTCAAATTGGGTCCTTTGGTGTTGAGAATGAGGGTGGTGCAGATTCCACGACATCCAGAGTGGGAAGGGCGTTGAGCCTCTGGTGGGGCTGGGACTGGGGCAGGGGAGGCGCCAGCCCTTTCCCTGCTTCAGTCTTGCTTCCTCCTCTCTCTCCCTGGCTTCCTCGTCCACCATGGCTCCATTCTTCTCTATCTGCAAAGAAGGCGATGTGGGAGATACACAGGGAACAGATACTTGCTTTGGTTCACATGATTTGGAATCATTTCACTTGTTACAAGAACTCGCACTTTCATAATGAAAAACTGGCAAGTAATGAAACTTCAATGCAGGCTGTGTTGGGCTGCACTGCTGTTCCCCCGGCCTTCCCATCCCCGTGTCCATGCCCTCTGACACATGACTTTGCAGCTTCTCCCTCTGGGACGGGCTGGGCAGTGAGTTTTGCCTGGCCAGTGGAACGTGGGCGAAGTGACATTTTCTGGCAGCTTCTGACCTCACCCATGGGATGAGCTTCCCGTGGGAGCTGCTGCCCCCTCAGCCCGGGCCCCAGAACGCACACACAAAAACCGAGCTGTGAGCCTGAGAATACGTTCTTGCTGTTTTAGGTTGCCAAGTTTTAGGGTGGTTTATTATGCAGCGATATTATGGCAGTGGTGAACCGCTATGGAAACCGGTACCTAGAACAGAATTGGCTTTGAAACCAGAAACTGTTATAGGAGGCTGCAAAAATGATGGCCTGTGTTATGGAGTGGTGAGACATTTGCTAAAAACTGTCACTCGCAGTAAGTTGAAGGTTAGCAAAGGTACTTGGTACGCTCACAGCTTTGGGCTGGGTGTGTCCAGGTAGGATGTCGAAGGCATGAGCTGGCCTCTGCTGCCCACAGTTGATACGGAACCACAAACAGAAGACATCTCCGGAAAACACTGGCTGCTTGTCAAGAAGAATTGAGAGGGAAAACAGAGCCTGGGAATTCTGGAACTTTCTGGGTTGGAAAATAAACCTATTTCTCTTTTTTGTTTTTTGAGACAAGGTTTTGCTTTGTCTTCCAGGCTAGGGTGCAGTGGCATGACCACAGCTCACTGCAGCTTTGACCTCCCAGGCTCCAGTGATCGACCCACCCCAGCCTCCCAAGTAGCTGGGACTACAAGCATGTGTCACCATGACTGGCTAATTTTTATTATTTTTAATTTTTTGTACAGACAGGGCCTTGCTATATTGCCAGGGTTGGTCTTGAACTCCTGAACCCAAGGTATTCTCCCATCTTGGCCTCCCAAAGTTCTGGGATTACTGGTGTAAGCCACTGTGCCCAGCCAAGAAAACTATTTCTAATCTTCAATCTCTCCATCCAATAAGAGATTTCCCACTTAAGATACAGCCTGGAAGAAAATTCAAGTCAATGAAGATATAGCTTGGGGGCAAAAATCAAATCAGAGGTGCAGCTATCACACCGTGTGTGAAGACCTCTGAAGGAATTAAATGATGCCTAGTAGTTACTAGAAAGATCAGTGGTGGGTCCTGAAGCAGCTTAGGGGGCTCACAGTACCTGCAATTAAGTGTGGAGAAAGGCATGTCTTGTAATACATTGTGAATATGGCTTTTGGCACACAGCATCCAGTACATAGGAGATACATCTTCTTTTTTTTTTTTGAGATGGAGTCTCTCTCTGTCGCCCAGGCTGGAGTGCAGTGGCGCGATCTCAGCTCACTGCAAGCTCCGCCTCCCGGGTTCACGCCATTCTCCCACCTCAGCCTCCTGAGTAGCTGGGACTACAGGCGCCCACCACCACGCCCAGCTAATTTTTTTGTGTGTTTTTAGTAGAGACGGGCTTTCACCGTGTTAGCCAGGATGGTCTCCATCTCTTGACCTTGTGATCCGCCCACCTCGGCCTCCCAAAGTGCTGGGATTACAGGTGTGAGCCACCGCGCCCGGCTTACATCATTTTTGAGAGAGCTGTTTTGGCAAAAGCCCACCAGTCTGGACTAAAAGAGATTAACAGCATTTAATGTGGAAAAAAAAATTTGGGGGCCACGGACATTTTATGAACAAGACCCTTCAGCTGCCAGGACGGGCATATTTTCCAGGGTCCTTCTCAGAGGTGACCAAGGAGAAGGATGGGAAAGGAAGGATCTCCTAGAGAGTAAACAGCCACAGAAAACAATGGATTGAGGGTCAAGTCCCAGAGGGTGAACCTGGAGCCTCATCCCAGAACATTGCCGACCCCCAGGGGAGCAGCACCTGGCAACGTTTTTCCAACAGGATTTAAGCATTGCTACGAACCAGTGACTGCTATGGGCTTCCTGTCCCCTCCTTTGAATGGGAGTGTTGCTGGGGTGTGTGTGAGGCGTGGAAGGTAGGAGGGGTGAATATAACTTCTCCTTGTGTTCCACAGCTCTCTGGAGCAAGAGAAGCCACATCTGGATGTGATGTAGGATGGGGTATTCTGGACTTCAAGCTTGAGTCATGAGTGGTTAAGGCTTTCAGGGTCTTAGGATGGAGTGAGTATATTTTGTGAGCAGGCGTGTCTTCGTCCGTTTTGTGCTGCTGTAACTGAATACCAAGATCGCATCATTTACAAAGAACAGAAATTAATTCTGTCACTGTTCTGAAGGCAAGATCAAGGCACCAGCATTTGATGGGGGCTTTTTTGCTGCGTCCTCACGTGGAAGAAGAGCAGAAGAGAGAGAACCGATTTTCGCAAGCCCCTTTTATCACAGCTCACCCCTCAACACTGTTGCATTGGGGATTAAGTTTCCAACACATGAATTTTGTAGGGGACACATTCAAACCACAGCAGGAAGCCTCTTGAGTAACTGGGTCCAAGAGGACAGTCTGTGGTATATTGTCCTATTGTTTGCAATTCCTCACCCATCCTATATTAGAGCTGCCATAACGGATGATCACAAACTCAAATGACTTAAAACAACAGAAATCTACTCTCACAGTTCTGGAGGCCAGAAGTCTGAAATCAAGGTGCTGGCTCATTCTGGAGGCTTTGAGGGAGGGTCTGTTCCATGTGTCTCTTCTGGCTTCTGATGACTGCTGGCTGTACTAGTCAGCCTGGGCTGCCAGTGAAATGTCATGGAGGGGCTTACACAACAGAAATCTATTCTCACAGTTCTGGAGACGGGAAGTTCAAAATCAACATACCATTCAATTAAGTTCCTGGTGAGGGCTCTCTTTCCAGCTTGTAGCTGGCCGCCTTCTTGCTGTGTCCTCAGGTGTTGGAGAGAGCCAGAGTGAGAGCAAGAGAGAGGGAGAGGGAGGGAAGGAATGAGGGAGGGAGATATCCCTTCCTCTTCTTATAAGGCCACCAATCTTATTGGATTAGGGCCCCATCCCTATGACCTCATTTAACCTTAATCTCCTCCCAAAAGCCCTGTCTCCAGATACAGTCCCATTAGGGGTTAGGGCTTCAGTATGTGAATTTGAAGGGGGCACAATTGAGGTCATAGCTCTGGCAACACTTGCTGTTCCTTGGCTGGTGGTGGCATCACTCTGATCTCTGCCTCTGTCACCATATGGCCTTCTGTCTGTGTATCTGTGTCTCTACATCTCCACTTCTTAGAAAGACACCAATCATATTGGATTGGGGCCACTCTGATCCAGTGTGACCTCCTCTTAACTAATTACATCTGCAAAGAGCCCGTTTTCAAATGAGATCCCTTTCTAAGATTCCAGAAGGGCATGCACTTTTGGAGGACCCTGCTCAATCCAGTACACATCCCTCTTCCACATCCACTGTTGTGTGACTTTGCAGCTTCTCCCTCTAGGATGAAGTGTCCCTCCTCACCCTACTCCCACTGGGCTGGGCGTGCATCTCTCCTGGCCAGTGGAACACAGGTGGAAGTGACGGTGTGCTGGATTTGAGCCCAGATCTTAAGCATTAGGTCTTTATGCTCATCTTTCTCGAAGCTTCTGACCTCCTCCATGAGATGGGCTTCCCCAGGAGCTGCTGTCCCAGCACTTTGGGCTCCACATGAGCTGACATGGAGCTGAGCTGCCCCAGCTGCAGCCTGGACCTGTGGAGCTGTGACCGGAGGATGGCTCTTGTTCCCTGGGGTAGGTGGCGAGGTAGTACTCCTGTGCCTATAGCTAATTGATACAGGTGAGAAGGGATCTGAGATGGACAGGCAGCCCCTTCTGAGCCCCTGGTCCCACTGCCCTGCTGGAATGCAAGCCCTGAGTTGTCAGGACATTTTGTTTTATCAGTTTTATTTTCTCAGCCAAGAATCTAGATTTCTAATCTGAAAGCACCTAGTTTTTAACATATGCATCTAATTCAAATTTTAAAAATGACTGTGCTATCCCAGCCAAACATGCCCATGGGCAGGATTCTGCCTGCAAACCTCCAGCTTGTGGCCTAGGGGGTGACCTGTCTGGCCCTGCAGGTCCCTCTGCTCAGCAGTTTCCCTGTCACAGGCCCAGCCATCCTGGGCAGATCCTGCTTCCAGGAAGAGAGTGGCCTCCCTTGTGCAGGTGACTTTGGCAGGACCAGCAGAAACCCAGGTTTCCTGTCAGGAGGAAGTGCTCAGTTTATCTCTGTGAAGGGTCATGATAAGGCACGAGGATGCAGGGGTTTGCCAGGATGTTGCCTTTCTGTGCCATATGGGGCATCTCAGCTTATGTTGTTAAGAAATATTTGGCAAGAAGATGAACACAGAATTTCTGTAACAAATAGGATGGAGTTTTAAGGGTTACTACGAAAAAAAGAAAACTACTGGAGAAGAGGGAAGCCAAACACCACCAAGTTTGAAATCGATTTTATTGGACGAATGTCTCACTTTAAATTTAAATGGAGTCCAACTTCCTTTTCTCACCCAGACGTCGAGAAGGTGGCATTCAAAATGTTTACGCTTGTTTCATCTGCCTTTTTGCTAATTCCTGGTCCCCTACCTCCTTTCCCTCACTTCACATTTGTCGTCTCATCGCACACATATGCTCATCTTTATATTTACATATATATAATTTTTATATATGGCTTATGAAATATGCCAGACGAGGGATGAAATAGTCCTGAAAACAGCTGGAAAATTATGCAACAGTGGGGAGATTGGGCACATGTACATTCTGTACTGCAAAGTTGCACAACAGACCAAGTTTGTTATAAGTGAGGCTGGGAGGTTTTTATTTTTTCTCTAGGACAACAGCTTGCCTGGTGGAGTAGGCCTCCTGCAGAAGGCATTTTCTTAGGAGCCTCAACTTCCCCAAGAAGAGGAGAGGGCGAGACTGGAGTCGTGCTGGCAGCACAGAGACGAGGGGGCACGGCAGGACTGCAGCCTGCAGAGGGGCTGGAGAAGCGGAGGCTGGCACCCAGTGGCCAGCGAGGCCCAGGTCCAAGTCCAGTGAGGTCGAGGTCTAGAGTACAGCAAGGCCAAGGTCCAAGGTCAGTGAGTCTAAGGTCCATGGTCAGTGAGGCTGAGGTCCAGGGTCAGTGAGTCTAAGGTCCATGGTCAGTGAGGCTGAGGTCCAGGGTCAGTGAGTCTAAGGTCCATGGTCAGTGAGGCTGAGGTCCAGGGTCAGTGAGTCTAAGGTCCATGGTCAGTGAGGCTGAGGTCCAGGGTCAGTGAGTCTAAGGTCCATGGTCAGTGAGGCTGAGGTCCAGGGTCAGTGAGTCTAAGGTCCATGGTCAGTGAGGCTGAGGTCCAGGGTCCAGTGAGGCTGAAGTCGAGAGACCAGTGAGGCTGAGACCCAGGGTCCAGTGAGGCCAAGGTCCAGGGTCCAGTAAGGCCGAGATCCAGGGTCCAGTGAGGTCAAGGTCCAGGATCCTGTGAGGCTGAGGCCCAGGGTCCAACGAGTCTGAGGTCCAAGGTCCAGGGAGGCTGAGGCCAAGGGTCCAGTGAGGCCAAATCCAGGGTCCAGCAAGGTCATTGTCCAAGGTCCAGTGAGACTGAGGTTTATGGTCCAGCAAGCCAAGGTCCAAGGTCAGTGAGGCCAAGGTCCAGGGTCCAATAAGGCCAGGGTCTATAGGGTCCAGGGAGGCTGAGGTCCAGGGTCCAGGGAGGCTGAGGTCCAAGGTCCAGTGAGGCTGAGGCCTAGAGTCCAGTGAGGCCAAGATCCAGGGTCCAGCAAGGCCAAGGTCGAAGGTCCAGTGAGACTGAGGTCTAGGGTCCAGGAAGGCCAAGGTCCAAGGTCAGTGAGGCCAAGGTCCAGGGTCCAATAAGGTCATGGTCTAGGGTCTAGCAAGGCCAAGATCCAGTGAGACTATGGTCCGGGGTCCAGTGAGGTTGAGGCCCAGGGTTCTGCATGGCTGAGGTCCATGATCCAGCAAAGCTGACACTTGGGCCTAGTGTGGCCACTGCTCAGTGAGATGGAGGGCCAGGGTCCAGCCTGGGCAGAGGCTGAGACCTGGGACCGAGCAAAGCCAAATCCCAGTTTCCAGTGAGAGTGAGGTCTTTCGGAGACATTTGTTTCCCTGCTGCCATGTGTCAGGTGGATGGAATTATCTGCCAACCTCTGATGAATCTTGAAGCAAGTTGCCTCTCGCTCCCTGTTGTTCCCAGGGCTTAGGGTCTTCCTCTGCAGGGATGGCTTGTCCCGGACCACCTGGCTCTGCAGTTCTCGGGTCCAGCCACTGTCTCTCTTGTGCCCGGGAGGATGCAGGAGAGTAGGGGCTTGGTCATTCAGACCAGGGTTGGGTCATTCCTGGAGCCACCTGGCCCGGGGACTCTGCTCTTTCTCAGCTATGCACCTCATCATCGCACAGATTCAAACCAATAAAGGGAAACCAGTGATAGCTCCAATCAGTTCAAAACCTCCATTGTCAATGTCCAGTTTCGGCGTGGGAGACGTGCTTTACTATGTTTATGAGGAAGATCTGAGGGTCTCAGTTGACCTCCAGGATAACAGTGCGGCTGATCATGCAATTTGTCTGCTCTATCATTGAAGACAATATTATGGCCAACAGCATCCTTCTGTCTAGGCTGTGTCTGAAATGCCGTGGAGAGTAAGGGGTCTGGGGGAACTTCCAATCAGAGGGTCTGTGGAGTGGCTGAGGATGGGAAGAGCCTCAGGAGGAGAACACACTGCAGCACAGACCCATAGGAAGGGATCTTCTGGGCAGCAGCTTCTCATCCTATAGGCACAGGGTCCTAGGATGCACCAAGCATGGGGCAGGGGCCCCGGGCTCTGTAATGATGGGAAATGCTGTGGTCCTGGGCTTTGGGGTGTCTTGAGAACAGAGAGACACTGGAGTCTCAGCTGCCGCAGGAGGCAGGTCAGTGGCCCTCACCACCACTGCAAGCCCTAGGTGAGCTGGCAGCTCCCGTCCATAGCAGGCAGCTGGCCGAGGCCAGAGATAGCTTGCAGTGTGGTCCATGCCGAGGGTTGCTAAGGAGTCTCAGGGCTCAGACGGAACTCCAGACAGCCTAGATGCTGCAGCCTTTCTGAACGGAGATGGGAAATCGCCATGGGGTAACGGCAGCCGCCTCAAAGTCATTCGATTTCCTCTATCTCATTTTCAGAAATGCAATTAGGGAGGCCGGGGCACTGCGTGGGCTCTGGAGCATGCGTCTGCGTGTCTGGGTCTGTGGACGTTTGCGGGCTGCAGGTTGGCGTGTGTCTGCATGCCTGCTAGTGCATGTGCATTACCACATGTGTGTGCCGTGGTGCGAGTGTGTGCATACAGGCATGTGCAAGTGAACACTCTCGCCTCTGGGCTCCTGGAGAAGTCACCCATCCAGCACCCTGAATGGGCTTCTGTTCCCTTTCACATCAATTTGCTGGGAAGTCCCCCAACCTTGAGATGACAGTATTCCCGTGGCACTCCCCTCCACCCTGCACCCCTACCTCCCCATCCTCCCTCCCAGCAGCCTGTGCTTTTGGACTTAGGTTTGGAAGGCCTTGGGGATGGTCTCTTCCTCAGGTCATTGTCCCTATCTGCAGCCGAAGAGCAGGACCTCTTAATAGGTAGCAGGGGGCCACTGGTGCCACATGGGGACAGGAAATGGAGCATTTTGGAAAGTTCTAGCAGCTGAAGCCATCGTAGAGGTCCCCGTGTGAGACAGCAGAGAAGCCTGGGGTGGGGTATGCAAAGCCTTGGGCTGCAGAGGTTCCCCTGGGCTGCCCCAGCCATGCAGGGACCCCTGACCCAGCTTCTCCAACCAGCAAGGCAGAGGTGGGCTCTGCAGGACACGGGCTGGAGGCCACAGGCCCAGGGGCAAGGTGGCTGTGTGCAGAACGTGAGGGTCTGGAGGCCCTCGGCTCCAGCTTGTGGATGCCCCATGGCACAGTGGGCCCAGAGGAGCCAGTTGGGTTTTTTTTTTTTTTCCATGGAAGCCAGAGCTGTGTGTTTTCATGGGCAGTCTTTTGCTTTTTTAAATCTTAGCAAATAATTTGAGTTAAAAAATAAAACCCTGTTGGCCACCAGTGGGCAGCCCCTTACGCAACACTTAGCATAGGGTACTTGAGTTTGTGAGTGACAGTGAATGACTCCATGACCCTCCAGGCCGAGTGGGGCTTCACGGGAAGATGTTGGACCCCAGAAGGCCTGGGGTTTCAGAAGCCTCTGGACACCCCCATATGGGGTGAACGTTGGAGTCTAGGGGTTCGATCTGCCTTTGAACCCTCAGGGTCTGCCATCCCTGAGTGTCAGCCTCTTCGCCCGCAAGTGGGACACTGCAGTTCCACCTTGCAGGCAGTCCTGAGGCTCAGGGGAGGCAGTTTATGAATACCTTGGCTGATTCACCTGCAGAGCTGCCCAATGACGGCATCTTTCTGCTCCGGTGGGAGAGGAAACTGCAGGGTCCAGCTGACCCAGTCACCTTTGATCTGGGCAGATGAGGGTGGTCGTGGGGTAGAAACGTGCATGATCCTTCTCCTGAGAAGAGGGCTGGGGACCCCTCAACCAGTGTCCCAGTGAGAGATCCTAGTTCCCAGGGCATTTTGCAGTGAGCATGATCTTGCTTCCTTCCTGTACTTTCTTTTTCTTTTTTTTTTTGAGACGGAGTCTCACTCTGTCATCCAGGCTGGAGTGCAGTGGCGCAATCTCGGCTCACTGCAAGCTCCGCCTCCTGGCTTCATGCCATTCTCCCACCTCAGCCTCTCGAGTTGCTGGGACTACAGGTGCCCGCCACCACGCCTGGCTATTTTTTTTTTTTTTTTTTTTTGTATTTTTACTAGAGACGGGGTTTCACTGTGTTAGCCAGGCTGGTCTCGATCTCCTGACCTCGTGATCTGCCCGCCTCGGCCTCCCAAAGTGCTGGGATTACAGGCGTGAGCCACTGCACCCGGCCCCCTTCCTCTACTTTAAACTCTCCGCTTAGAACAAAATGCAAACCCCTGGCTGAGACCCACAAGGCCCTGCCTCCTCGATAGTTTCCTTTCTCACTCCGTCTCCTCCTGCTCTCTCCTGTTCTCACCACCCTTTTGCTGTGCTGCTCTTGCTCTTCCTGGAGCACAGAAAGCTCTTTCTTGTCTCAGGGCCTCTGCACGTGCTGTCTCTCTGCTTGAGGTGCTCACTGTGTAAGCCACTCTTCCCGGGAAATTCTCTCTGATTAGCTTTTAGCCTAAACCTCCCCCTTCCACCCTCCACCACCTTTGTCACACGTGTTTGATCACCTGCCTCTTTTATCTCCTTCATGGCATCTATCTTTGGAAATCATCTTATTTGTTTGATTGGTCCTACAAATATTTACTGCACACCTACTATGTGCCAGGCTGTGTTTTGTCAATTGCCATATTTTCTACAAGACTTTGGCAAGGTCACCCGTCCAAAGTCAACCCTGGCATCCTACCATTAATGTCCTATGGTACCGTCAGGGTTTGGTTCTAAAGTCAGTGGTGGCATGTAAAAGGCCATGGTCAAAATACTCTGCAAATTTCCAGTGTCCACAGTGTTGTGTTTCTGGCCCAATACTGCGCTATGGGCACAGCCATGTACAGGAAGTCATGGAGAGCAGTACCAGCAAAGGTACCAGTGCTGACTCTGTGAGGGTCAGTTGTGAGCCCCACACATGTGGTCAATCATTTGATTCTCAACCAGGTGTGGTAGCTCACACCTGTAATCCCAGCACTTTACGAGGCCATGGTAGGTGGGTCACTCAAGCCCAAGAGTTCAAGACCAGCCTGGGCAGCATAGCAAGACCCTGTCTCTACAAAATATAAAATGTTAGCCAGGCACAGGGCTACACCCCTGCGGCCCCAGCTACATGATTGGCTGAGGTGGGAGGATCACTTGAGCCTAGAATGTTGAGGCTGCAGTGTGCTGTGATCATGCCACTGCACTCAGCCTGGGCAGCAGAGTGAGACCCGGTCTCAAAAAAACACATCATTTGATTCTGAAAGCTGCCCTGTGACAAGGTATTATCATGCCCAATACAGACTTTAAGAAACTGAGGCACGAGAGGTTAACTTTCCCAAGGGCACACGGCTGGAAAGGCGAGTTGAAATAATCTAAGCCAATGAGCCCTGGTGGAATTCCCCCCTCAGCAACCCCAGGAAACCAGGCCCCCTGCTACCCAGGACAGCTACGCCCACGGGGTGGGGAAGGAGCGCTCCAGTTAGGAGATGGGCCTCATTATTTCAAAGAACATTGGCACTTTCAGCCACCAACCTGTTTTAGGGGCTGCTCACATCTACCCTGTTGAAAACAAATATAAGCCATGCTCAAGCTTTGCTCAAGACTGGGAGGGAGGTGTGCCAGCCCCCTCCAATGAGGAGACAGAGGCAAGCATGAGAAGATGCGTGCTGTGTGCAGGTCATTGTGTGTGGGGTGCCGTCCTGGAGCCGCCCCCTTTTGACTAGCAGGAGAGGCAGTCACTTGAGCCCACGGGCTCAATTTCAGGCATCTAGTGCCCAACGGGGGTGGTCCTGTGGGTGCTCCATCATGTCGGGGAGGAGTATCGAGGCTGGGGTAGAGGGGGTGGTGGGGAGGGGGTGCAGACTGGAGAGTGCTTTCATGTGGGGGTAAAGGAATGGAGGGGACCGAGATGCCCCTGGGTCCCTGGCTGGGTGCCTGCAGGGAGAATGGAGATGCCGGATGCTGAGCCCAAGGGGATTGGGCCGAGGCTGGGACCAGGCTGGAGATGGGGCGGTTCTGGGTGGGTGAGTTGGTGAGGCTCTGGTACACCTTGATGCAGGTGGCTGACGGAGCTGCATTTATGGTAGAGTGAACCCGGCGGGTGGGCAGGCATCAGCACTCAGGCTCTCGAGCCTGTGGGAAAGGATGAGATTGCCCAGGAAGCGGAGGGCTCAGGGACCAGTCCTAAGGATTGGCCTTGGGTCAGTATGAAGAGAAAAGGCTTCTCCTCCTGAGGGGTGGCCCAGAGCCAGACCTGCAGAGACCTGCAGAAACACTGGGCACAGGGATGATTTAGTTCATTTTTAAAAACCCAACAAACTTTACAAAAATTACCAAAAGGATACAAGCATATCTTTTCTTTGTTTCTTTTTTTTCTTGGAACCCTCAGAGGAAGGGGACACCATTTTGCGGGGAGCAAAGGTACCAGTTCCTCCAGGAGCCCCACTTTCAGTGTCCTGGGATTTGTGTCCAGTCTCAGTGTTTCTGCAGAGGAAGAAGGACCCCTGGGAGCTGTTGGCAGGAGCAGCTAAGAAGGTCGCTGCCACCAGCGAGAGGAGAATAGGGGTCCCCAGGGCTGCAGAGATGGTCGGAGCCCCCAGCCCTGCACCCAGAGTTTTCCTCCCACAAGGGTCTTCGTCTTAGGGCTGCATCATGGGCACCATAGCCCTGAAGTCCCAGCCAGAAGCTTCGGTGTCTTTAAGGCCCACACCCTTGATCCTGTGAAGTGGGAAGGGTCAGGCTGGACTGGATGGAAGGACATTGACACAGAGGGTGACCTAAAGGGAATGAAGCCCCAGAGGCCAGGGATCCTGGAGATCTAGCAAGGCCTGGGCTGTGGTCACCAATGGCGTTCCTCGAAATCTAGGATGTAAGGAAGCGTCCAGATAGGCTTAGAAAAGGCTTTGAACACAGATCCCCATAATGTAATAGAACTGGGCCCTTCACTAGTTACCTGCAGGATTTACATAAAAAGAAAGGAATTCTGCACGCTCTACAGATGGCGTAGTATAGGAGTGGGACACAAATATAGCGTCACACGGGAAAAACTTCTTTCGCCAGGCAGGAGGATGCCTGGTACTATGCAATACTCTGATTTGGAAATAAAGACAGAAGGCAATGCTGGGGGCACTGGGGTGGACGCGATGGTTATTCCAGGTTTGTCCCAGTCATCCCTTCACCCACCGCCTGTCAGCAACTGGTTCGGCAAATGACCCAGCCTTGGCCTACAGACCACAGGGGAGACAGCGGTCCTTCTGGGAGAGGGCAGTGCACCTGTGTTTTGGCCATCCTTCTACCTGGCTGGGGCAAAGATGCTAGGCAGGCAACAGGGCCCCTGGTGTTGTGGTTAAGTTCTGTGGTCACCACACCTGTAGACTTGCGGGCGCACGAGCTGATGCATTTCCTCATGGTTTAAGCTGGCTGTCTTACTTGCAGCCAGGAGCATCTTGAGGGGCCCAAAGGCCTTTCCCAGATGAGGGGGCTGGACAAAATGGCCCCCAGACCCCTGACAAGGGCCAGACACAGGTGAACCCAGAGATTAGACCCCAGCTCAAGTGGTGTCACTGCCTGACACACCCAGATAACCCCTTTAAAATTTTTCTCTGTTCTCTCTGCTAGGCTCAGCATATGTGTAAGTGGACAATCACAAATAGGCATTAAGCTACATCCTTCCCTGGGCCATTAATGCTTAGATTGAGTCTGAGTCTCCATCTTGCATCTCCATGTAGAAATGTTAACTGAGCCCTGATCCCCAAGCCTCCAAACCTCAAGCACTTTGTCTTTCACTTCCAGGCAGGATCGATCTCAATGGCGATGGGACACCTCCATGGTGCAATGGCAGTAAAAACAATTGCTACTGAAACACCACCCACGTTTCCTCTTTTGCCGGACACAGCACCCTATTAAAGTGTGTACATGGCGTGGGGAAGGGGCATGCTCAAGAAACAGCAAGAACCACACTTCCTAGAGGCCACCCGGCCCCCACATTCTGTTCAGTCAGCGTTCCCTTGACATATTGCTCACTAGGGCCACTCCCGCCCAGAACTCCGCCAGAGCATCCGATGGGACCACTGCACCCGCTGTTTGCCAACAGCAAAGTTGGACAGAGCTGCTGTCTTCAAGGCCCCTCGACAAGGTAACTAGCCCCTCATGCTTGGCCCGCTCTGCACACAAGGTAACATGCTTGGCCCGCTCTGCACACAGGCACCAGTGAGACTTTTTAAAAGAGTCCAGCTCCTTTCCCACAGCCCCAAGAGCTTGTTTGTCATTAGGGAGGGTAGTGAAACCTCACTGCCTCCATCTGTTTGGCAGGTCGTGCCAAGAAAGGTGACTTTGTCAACGGGCAGGAGACCTTCTTAGGGGCTGGTTTCTGTGCGGACATCAGGGGACAGCAGTGACTCTCAAATGGGCTCCTGTCTTTAAAGAAGTCTGTGCTGACAAATGTGACCTGGAAGCCTGAGCCAGACCAGGGAGCCCCACCCTCCTCTCAGGGCAATGCAGGGCACCCATCCACTGAGAGCTGTGGTGGGCAACGGAAAACATTCCTCCTCCTTAATGTTTCTTCTGCCAGGGATGTGGGGTGACTTGTGGCACCCAAGATGACCCCGAAAGGTCCTCACCTCTTTCTGCACTGGACATCTTTGGGAAGGTTTTAAGGGGGTTGGGTGTGTAAGGTCTGAGCTGACCCTGAATTGTCATCACTCCTCCCCACAAACACTGGGCTTCTCGGTGAGGGTGACAACTCCAGGTTTTCAGGGACCATGGTGCTGACAATCACAAGCAATAGGCGGGTGTAGGGCAACAGGGGGTGGTGAGGACCGCGGTAAGCTGGAGAGCACAGCCAGACCTGAAGACATTCAGGCTCCAGTAGAAACTAATGCACGTGGCATGCCCTCCACAACACACCCAGTGGCGTCGGCCCAGTGGCCTTTAGTTTTTGTCTTTGGGACCTAGACTGAACAAGCAGAGGAGCAGAGAGCCGCTGGGGACTTCTATGTCCCGTATTTTACCTGGAAGAGGAAAAGGGGGACCAGAGAAAGAGGCAAACACCAGTAAAAGGGGAGAGGCAAGATTTGAATCATGGAGGTTTGAAGAAGTAGCAAGATTTTTGTTGTTGTTCTTTGGTTGTTTTTTGCTTTTCTGTTTGTTTCTGAGTGGAGGACCAGGGATCACGAGGCTGGGATGTGTCTGCCAGTCCCCTCCACCTCCCTGAGGGTTTAACTGTGAAGTTAGATGCATGTGAGCCTTGTTCATCCACCACCCTGGTGGGTGACAGTGGGGGCACTAAAGGATGGGCCGGGCAAGGGTGCTGCTCCATCCCCAACTCATCCCTGGTGGCAGGGGCACGGGTGATGTGGGAAGAAACAGCTGCCAGGGGTTACTCGGTGTCCAGGAGACAAATTTTTTCCAAAAAATATCCTAAAGCAAGTATCCCAAAGTATACAAAATAATTTAGCTCCATGAACCTGTTAGAAGATGCCATCAACTCACAAAGTCAGAGTTACTCCTTTTCAGGTCTCCTTTCATCCTTCCGATCACATCAAAACAACAATCTCTGTGCTAGTCCATCTCAAGGCTTTTGTAACACTTGCTAATCAGCTTCAGCCTTCGGTATCTTTAGCAGGTCGAAGTATCTGGAATTTGATAACATTTCTCTTCTTGTTGTATTTATTTTTAGCAATTATCTTTGATTTATGGAAACATGGTGAGATGCTGGCTTTTCCATTTATAGTAGTGATTTAAAGTATCCTTTAAAAAATTGAATAAAGTTTTAGGCTCTGTGTAAAGAAATACCCAAACATAAACACAGCAGGAAGGTGTAGAACATGCCCCTTGAAGTAGGGGCGGCTGCTGGTTGGGTTTCACTTGTGTTTTGAAGAGGATGGAAGCACTGACAACCACCGGAGGAATGCGTCCTGGGTTCCAGGACAGCAACTGGCTAGACCCAACTCTGGGCTGCCTGGCTCCCCCAGCCTTCATGATTCAACTCATGCCACCTCTTACAGGAAGTCCTCCTGGATGCCTAGCTCTGGAGTCAACTCTGTGGTATACTAAGATTCCAGTTCCAACTTTCTCTGGAACCAGCTGGGTCATCAGAGGTCACGAGAGCAGATGCCTACAGAGAGTGAGGAGAGGTGGGACCTGCCACAAACTGCAAGGGAAGTGCCCATTTAATGGTTGCTAAGCAGGACTGTGGGGCTAGCGTGGCCACATCTTCCAATATCTCAAGAAAAGTTACCAATCTAAATTTTCATGTGACATCTCACCATGCCTGGGAGCTGGATCCAGCCTCGGGCACCCTTAGGTGATACAGAAAGAGTAGAGCTTGCAGGTGAAGATGGCTGTCCAGCTGCGATGCCCTCACACCCAGGCCCCAGAATCGAAAGAACCAAGGACGTGAGATCACAGTTAGAGCCTGCTGTGTAAGTCATGTTTCCCCCAACGACTGGGACCTCCTGGCCAGCAGGGAGAGGCCTGAGTCATCTCTGGGTGCTCTGCCCCTGGCCAAGGCAAAGACCAAAGCCCTGGCCACACAGGCCTGGGGCAGGGCAAATGAGAAAATCAAAGGGGTGGGCGTCCACCCTCTGGGGAAGTGAGGCAGAAATTGGGGGTCCCAGGGCAGAGATGTCCAACAGCCTGAGAGGGGGCTCTCAGGCAGGCCCTGGAGAGAGGCCGCTGAGCTTAGACAGCACGGGAGGATCAGGGCCCCGCTGGAGAGGAGGGAGTGGGGAGGGGTTCCGGTTGGCAATGGGTTCTAACAGCAAACTGGCCCCAGAATGGACCCAGGTGTCCTTGGATGCTTGGGTGGAAAAGGTAGGCAGAGCTTGGAGAGGCCATTTCAGGTTGGGGGCCCGGAGTGCAATGGCGGGAGGACAGAATGCATACGTGGGGTTGAGGACAGGTGAGGGCAGGAGCCTGACTGTGCTCATGGGCAGAGAGCCCAGGTCTGGCAGGAAGAGGCTGTGCTGAGGCTGCAGCGGAGGGATGGGAAGGCAGATGGGGGACAGGGGACAGGGACTTCAGAGGAAGAGGAACTGGGGACTGAAGGAGCCTTGCCTCTCTCAGTAAGGGCAAAAGTTGATCTTTGGGGTCGCGCCCTGGGTGCACCCTCCTAACAGCATCTTCTGGCCTTTGCAGCCTCTATTTGGGCATTAGGCCTGGCTCAGACCTTGGACCCAGTAGTCAGTCCCCCCTCCCCTTTCATTCCCTCACCCCGTCCTGCCCCAGAGCACAGAGAGGGGGGGATGCACCCCTTGATTTCCAGGGCTGATGGGTGGGACCCGGCACCCCAAGGGCTCTCTAGGTGGGGACGTTAGGCCGGCGCCGCTCCTCGGAGGTTGTGCGCCTGGGGGTGCTGGCTGCGGGGCTCCCCCGGCCCGGCCCGCGGCGCTTCTCTGCCGCCGCCTCGGGGTGTCTCTGCTTCGCTGCGAGCCCGGCACCGCGGCGACGGCGGCGCGAAGAGGGAAGCGGGCGGCGGCGGCGGCCGCGCCAAGATGCGCCGGGTCACCGCAGGCTGAGGCGCCCGCCGTCCCCGCCCTCCCCCTCGCTCGCCTCCCTCCCTCCCGCCTCCCTCGCTCGCTCGCTCCTTCCCTCTCCCCGCCTTCCCTCCGCGCTTCCCCGCCCGCCCCTCCGCGCCTCGCCTCCTCCGCCCCGCGCCCTGCGGTGCTGCAGCTGCGGGCGGCTCCAGCTGCCCCCAGATGTGGGCTGGGCGGCTCGCGGGGAACTTTCGCGCCGGCTGCGAGTGCGGGGCCCCGGCTGCAGTCCGGCTGCCATGGATCCGCCGGCGGGAGCCGCTCGCCGCCTGCTCTGCCCCGCGCTGCTGCTGCTGCTGCTGCTGCTGCCGCCGCTCCTGCCGCCGCCGCCGCCCGCGAACGCCAGGCTCGCCGCTGCCGCCGACCCCCCAGGTAGGTGCGGCCCGGCCCCTACTCCCCGGGACCCCCGCCGGCCTGGCCCTGTCCCGCGTGCCCCGCCGCCCCCTCCCCAGGCGTCGTCCAGCCTGACTTGGGCAAACTCCGCGCGCCCCGCCCGGGGCCAAGTTGGCCAACTTCGGGGCCGTGTTGGTCGCGCAGGGGGCGCCCCGCACCGCACCCGAGCGCCTTGGGCCGGGGGAGCCTCGGAGCACTGGCGGCTCCTGAGTCTCGGAGGGTGGGGACGGAGGGCCGGGAAAAGCCCCGCGGCCGAGAGCGCAGAGTCAGCCCCAGCGGGTCCGTGGGGGAGCCAGGGCGAGGCGGCGCCCGGGCTCGCGTCCGGGGACGCTCCGGAGGAGCCGGCTGCCGAGCGCGTAGCCTTGGGCCCTAAGGATTGGTTGGGGCGCCCCGGAGGGAATCCCCGGAGATCGGAGGGACCCTGTTCCACCCCTCCCAGTCCTCGGGCGCTCGGGGAGACGGGGCCGGCAGCGGGCTGAGCGGGAGCTGGACAGGCAGGACAGGCCGCTCGTGCTCGGGGAAGCCGAGGCTCCGCCGCTCGGGAGGCTAGCGGTGAGGGCACTCGGGCGGCAGGGGCCGGCCGAGGGGTCCTGGCACACGGGTAAGGGGACCAACCCGGAATGGCTTCCGAGCAGCTCCACGTCCTGCCAAGGACGGTAGGTGCAAGGGTCGGGGGACTCTCTGACGGGGTCGTGCCTTCGGGCACAGGGAGGTTCCCACTGAGCCCCAACCCTGAACGGGGCAGGGGGCAGAGCTCTTGGCAGGCAAGGTCCCCGGAGGAGGGAAGGGCTGGGGAGTGGCGGAGCCCCGGAGTGGTGGCCCTGTTAACGCCCCTTCCCGGCTGCAGGAAAGCCGGGGAGGTTCAGGCTGGCTTCTGGGGTCGCCTGGCGGAATGCCCCTTCCCTTCGCAGTGGGGCGGGGTCTGGGGGGCGTGGCTTGCCGGCGGGTCTCTGAGGCTCTGGGGCCCCCGTGGTCTCCGCCGATCTAACGCCCCTTCCCGTTGCAGGCGGGCCCCTGGGGCACGGAGCGGAGCGCATCCTGGCGGTGCCCGTGCGCACTGACGCCCAGGGCCGCTTGGTGTCCCACGTGGTGTCGGCAGCTACGGCCAGAGCAGGGGTACGAGCCCGCAGGACCGCCCCGGTCCGGACCCCGAGCTTCCCCGGAGGCAACGAGGAGGACCCTGGCAGCCACCTCTTCTACAATGTCACGGTCTTTGGCCGAGACCTGCACCTGCGGCTGCGGCCCAACGCCCGCCTCGTGGCGCCCGGGGCCACTATGGAGTGGCAGGGCGAGACGGGCACCACCCGCGTGGAGCCCCTGCTCGGGAGCTGTCTGTACGTCGGAGACGTGGCCGGCCTAGCCGAAGCCTCCTCTGTGGCGCTCAGCAACTGCGATGGGCTGGTGAGTACGCACATCTCCAGCTCCTTTCTCTCCGCAGCCCTCACCTGGGCTTTGGAAAAGGGTTACCTGGGAGTCCCTTGGGAGGGCAAGGCCTGCGCTGAGGACTTTCCGTGCCCTTCCCGTGCTTTAGTGAGCCTCGTGCTCCAACTGAAGGGCTTGGCTGGAAAGCAGGTTGTTTTGATTGGTCTGAGCAGGGGGCCATTTATGCAACGGGAGCGCCCGGGTCTCCAAAAGGCTCAGCAGGCAGGAGCGTGCGCCTCTCTCTTTTGCCTGCCTGAACAGGTCTCTGGCGTGCATCCAGGGGTGGGTCCGTGTATGTGTGTGTACCTTTGTGAGTGTGTGCACATGTGTTCTGGAACGTTGGTGTGTACCTGCATCTGGGTGCCTGTGCACCTGTGTGAACATGTGCGTGTGCCAGTGTCTCTTGTGCACGTATGTGTCTGGGTTTCTGCACGTTAGTGTGTTGAGCATCTATTGAGTTTGTGTCCGTCCTTGTGCATACTGGCATGGGTGATATGTGTGTGGTGGACTTATGGGCTGGCAGTCAGTCTTCCTGCTCCCTTGCGTGCGGGTAATACCAGCTCAGGGAGCAGGCAGTGGTGCTGAAATGCCCAGTTAGCCCTCTGCCCCCTGGCTGACCGAGAATCACTGGTTTTTCTGCTGTGGCTTCCTGTTGAACTCCAGCTGGTTCTTTGAAAAGTTGGTTTTCTCTATTTTGAGCTGAGGGGTGCATTTGGAAATGAAAGCTCTAGTGCCCATGAACTGCTCGATCTTTTGGGGACAGCCCCTGAAGGACAAGAGAGAGGCTAGGGGGTCCCTTTTGAGACTGCCTGGGCCTCTGTAGTCCTGTGACTGGAGCTCTAGGAAGCTCTGCTTCCTGGAGAGGGCAGGAGGGACCATGGCTCAGCACAAGGGGGCCTCAGAGGAAGCCTGGATCGATGCTGAGGGAGGAGGCTGACATTGGCGGTGCTCTGTCCGGCTGCCCGGGGCCTGGCACACAGCAGAGGCCACTGCAGTTTTCTATTTTGGATTGGGTGTGTGGTGGTCAGGCTGACTGTGCTGGCCAGACATCTGAAGCCGCCCACCATGGGCTCCGCTCTAATTGCTACTCAGGGCACTCCTGCTCCCAGTGAGTGGCCTCTCTCCCAGCCCCCATGGCCCCTGAGCACGCCCGTACTCGGGCAGCTCAGGCTCATCCTACAGTCTGCAGAGCCGGCAATTACACCAGGGCTCTGCAACCACTGTCATTCTTTTTATGGAGACACAGAAAATATCACTTGTTGCTTTGGAAAATCACTGCCTTTGGCTGGATTTAGTTAGAACTTGGCCATATTGCAAACAACTGTAAATATCCCTGGAGGAGTTGGGTTAAACTGGCGAGCCCTTGACATTGCCCATTGTCTCTGAGGACATCCTGGGCCTCAGAGGCGTGTCCCATTTTACGCTGGAGGTGAATTTCCTAAATGAAAGGAGATGCTTGCTGCGGACTTAGGGTGAGGTGAGGTGGTGGGAGTGGACATGGGGTCGCAGTCTGTTGGTGGGCCAACACCTGTGTACTATGCATTCCTGATGGAGAGCATTTTGGGGAGGACTTGTCACTGTTTCATTCAGCAGTTCATTTGGGGATTCATTTTTCAGCCAGCACCTTCTCATGTGTTTATCCCCTGTACTGCTCAGCGATTAGGCAGCTCTGGTACCCACCCAGGGCTCCTGTCGTCAGGGTGGCTGATGGATACTCTGGCCAGGACTTGGAGAGTGTGCTCCTGGGGGGGCTGTTTGAATGGGGGCTGGAAGAATGAGTGGCCAGCTGGAAAAGACGCAGGTTGGCAACCCGGGCAGAGGGAGGAGCGTGTGCAGAGGTACCAGGCGTGGACTGGTCTGGGCAGGACAGGCCTGCTGAGGTGTCCCATATATCAGACAGAGCTGGGAAGAATATTGGGGTTGGAAGAGGAGCTGGGACCTGCCTGAGTGGCATTGAATGCTGTCACCGAACAATGGCCTTGGATAGTACCATTGGTTCTTTTTCTCTTTTATTTTTATTTTTAGTTTTTTTTGAGATGGAGTCTTGCTCAATTGCCCAGGCTGGAGTGCAGTGGTGCGATCTCGGCTCACTGCAAGCGCTCTGCCTTCTGGGTTCACATCATTCTTCTGCCTCAGCCTCCTGAGTAGCTGGGACTACAGGCGCCCGCCACCACGCCCAGCTAATTTTTTTTTTTTTTTAATATATATTTTTAGTAGAGACGGGGTTTCACCATGTTAGCCAAGATGGTCTCGATCTCCTGACCTTGTGATCTGCCCACCTCGGCCTCCTAAAGTGCTGGGATTACAGGCATGAGCCACTGCGCCTGGCCTCTTTTCTTGTCGCTTCTCTTCTCTTCTCTTTTTCCTTCCTTCCCTCCTTCCTTCCCTCCTTCTCCTTTCCTTTCCTTTCCTTCCTTCCTTCTTTCTTTCCTTTTGATCAGTCTGGTCTCAAACTCCCGACCTCAGGCGATCTGCCCACCTTGGCCTCCTAAAGTGCTGGGATGACAGGCCTGAGCCACCGTGCCCGGCCTCTTCTTTCCTTTTCTGACTTTGTTGCTGCGTATGTGTCTGTTCAGCTGTTAAATCCCCCTCTGCTGCTACCACGATAGGCTTCTTTGCTAAGGACCTGGGCTTTATACAGGGTGCCTCTTGTCCTCACAGAGCCCCGGTCAGGGAGGCATCTCATCCCCGGTTACAGGTGGAACACTCAGGCTCTGGGAGGTTGAGTGACTAGATAGAAGTTATCCATAATATCCACAGAGAGGGTTAATATCCACAGCGAGGGGTTATTCATAATATCCACAGCAAAATGTACCTTTGCATAAGGCATGAGCAAAACACGCTGCACAGAGGGTTCTTGTGCGTCACATTGCTACGGAAGAGTTTTCTAGTATCTCCTGGGCAGCGTGGTAAGTGTGCTAATTTCACATGATTTTTACATGCCCATTAAAAACCCAATGAGAAGCCTTTTGGTGTAAAAGGTAATGATGGTAAGTGACAATTGACTGTGTTCCTATTAATGTTGTGTGCCAGGCTCTCAGCTGAGCCCCCTATGCCACCTTGCCTTGTTTAATCCTCACAGCACCCTATGGAACGTAATCCCGACATCATCCCCGTTCTACAGATGAATAAACCGAGGCTCCGAAAGTCGAGATAGCTTGCTTCAAGCTTCGAAGCCAGTATTTGAACACAAATCTGTCTGATTCCAAGGCCATGCTCGCTACGTTTTGTTGCCTTTTCCTCATGCCTGCAAAAAGAATTTTAAAAATGCATTTCTTTAAAACATTTCCCACCTTTCCTATTTGACTCCTGGAGACGTTCTCATTGTGGGTTTGACCATCGTCAGTGTGAGTGGAGCCGGGAGCAGGCCTGGGAGCTGAGTGGCCTCGACTGGCTGGTGACCTGCGCTGGGCTGCAGCTCCTATGGGTGGCCTAAGTCCTCACTGGTGGGAGACTGCAGCTGGGACTTCCGTGGGATGGAAGCAACCCTTCCCGCCTCTGCCTCCCCACTCAGGGCAGCACGGGGATCCTCTCCTGTCAGGCTGGGCAGCGGTGGATGAAGCCTCCATGGGCTGGGCGGTGGAGACGGTCTGCCCTCCAAGGCCTGGTCCAATCCTGGGGCCCAAAGGAGGAAGTGTATGCCCTTCCCTGGGTGCTTGATGCGAACCCCACAACCCTGTGAGATAGAGCTGCCCCACTGCATGGCTGAGGCTCAGAGAGACCCAAGGTCACACGGCAAGAAGAAAGCCAGGGCTGCTGCCTTTCAGGCTGGGGCTCTCCTGCGGGGCTGCTCTCTGGGTGAGGCACCCACTCTGTCTTGCTGGACATTAAGAGTCATAACGGCCACAGAGAGAAGTCGGAAGCTGGCCTAACGGATCGAGTTGAGTTTCATTTTTCCCAGCAAAGCTGCTGCCTTCGAGGCCACACACTGGGCTCCAGCAGGCTCAGGTGCTAGAGCAGATCAGGCAGGTGTGGGCGGGCCCTGGGACTGTGCAGTGGGGTGAGGGGCGCCTGGGATTTGCAGCTGCCGCTGGTAGGGTCTTCCTTCCTCCCACCCTGCCTTGGCACTGCCTGGATCGCAATGAGAGGTTGTCAGGAAGACCAAAGAGGGGCTGCAGGAACCTCTGTGTTCCCTAGGGTGTCGGGGCTCCCCAGGTAGGAGCAGAGGCTCCTGTGGGCCCCAGCTGCAAGCAGCCTACACAGCTGCTAAGGCCAGTCTCAGCCTCCGCCATACTTGTCACCTTAAGACTTGCTCAGTTTAAGTGACGGAAACCCCTGCTCATATTGGATGAAACAAACAAGGGACACCATGGCCCCACTTATCTGGGGGTCTTGAGGAGTGTCGGCTTCAGGACTGGCTGAATCCAGGGGCTCATCCATTTCTCAGCCCTGCCTCTCAGTGTTCATTTCAGAATTGCTCTCCACCCCTCAACCCCCAGCCCACCACATCCGGCCACCAGCGGCTCCAGGCCTAACTTGTTTTCCAAGGAGGCAGCCTTTGAGATGGAAAGCCCTCCTCTCTGGGTGACCCCTGTGAGAGCTGGGGGAGGGATTGGAGGCCCATCTTCAAACCCATGGCTGTGGTGCGGGCCTAGCCCAGGTCTCCTGCCCACCTTTGGGACTGAGGGGGAGGGACAGACTCCCAAACTCTGGAATGAAGAGGGGCCTATCATACAAGAAGGGAGGAGGACAATTGTGCAGGGTGGTGAAAATGGTTGTGGCCACCCTTCTCCTGGACTCCAGACCCCATGTTGGGCTTAGAAGTCCTCCTGGGCTCCAGGCTTGCCTGCTCGGCTGCCTCTGGAACCCCCTTCCCTGGAGGACCCCATACTCTTCAAGTCACATGGCTCTCCCCACTCTCCTCCAGACCCCACCCTTCCAGGCTTGCCCTCCCCTAGCCAGCGCCAATTCTAGAGCTCTCTCAAGGCCCGGCTTCCCTGCACAACTGGCACCAACCCCTACCTTCTGCTCCTGTGCCCCCCACTGCTCCATGGTCTCTCCCCGACAACGCTTCTCCACTCTGCAGCCAGAGGGATTTTTAGAAACCATGCAGCAACTCATGTCACGCCTTCACTTAAGACCTCGCTGGTTCTTACTGCTCTTAAGAAAATCCAAACCCACTGGCCTGGCATTCAAGGCTCACGTGACCTGGCCAGGGCCCTCCAGCCCCGGCCTGAGTCACGTGCTCTGCTGGTCTGGAATGAGACTCCGGGAGCAACGGCTGCAGGAGGCAGAACTCCAGTGTTCTCCTCAGGTGCCCGTGGGAGGATGGGGCAGTGACTCCCTCCCCTACTGCCCTGCGTGAGCTGAGGCCCCTACAGAGATGCATGAGGAATCCAGCAGCGCCTCTGGAGGCGGCGGCCAGCCTCAGGAGGGGTCTGGGGAGCAGCATCCACACCATCCACCTCTGCTTGGGGCTTTGAACCCAGTCCCTGCGGTCTTCCTGTTAGCCAGCCACCGTGGCCCCATTTCACAGGTAGGAAACCGAGGCTCTAGGAGTTACAGATGCAAGTTCTCTCTGTGTGGGCCGGCGTCTCTCCTGGAATCCTTAAGGGAGGGACAGAGTGGAGCTGGCTCCCAGCCCCTCAGGAAGGCCGGCATAGTCAGCGCTGGTCTCAGCTGGAGCCCAGCGAGGCCAGCTCTCCCTGGGACCCCTGCATCGTGTTGCCCAGCCCCGGCCTGCACTCCATTGTGTGGCTGGGTGTGTTTCTGGCACTGGTCAATGCGCGCAGCCATGTGTTCATTCAGGTGCGGCAGGCTTCTCCTGCCCGATGGCTCGCTGTGGCTTCCCTGTCGCCCGTGTCCCCAGCACTTCGCGAGTCATGCCTGAGTGAATGCAGGCCCTCCTGCAGAGTCAGCTGGGAGGTGAAGGCCAGGTCCCCACCCAGGCCTGCTGTGAGGCTCACAGTGGCCACACCTGGGTGAGTGAGTGAATTCAGGCCCTCGTGCAGAGTCAGCTGGGAGGTGAAGGCCAGGTCCTCATCCAGGCCTGCTGTGATGCTCACAGGGGCCACACCTGGGTGAGTGAGTGAATTCAGGCCCTCGTGCAGTCAGCTGGGAGGTGAAGGCCAGGTCCTCATCCAGGCCTGCTGTGAGGCTCACAGGGGCCACACCTGGGTGAGTGAGTGAATTCAGGCCCTCGTGCAGTCAGCTGGGAGGTGAAGGCCAGGTCCTCATCCACGCCTGCTGTGAGGCTCACAGGGGCCACACCTGGGTGAGTAAGGGAATCAGCCAGGGACATCCACTCTGCAGCGAGGCTGGCTTTGCTTCGTGGCTGCCTGAGCTATGGTCTGGGCCTGCCCACTCTGGTATCTGAAGACCCAAAGAGGCAAGTGTGCGTGGCGGCCCTCCTGGGACCCTGGGTCTGTGCTGGCAGACAGACGTGTCCTTCTTTACCCCACCTGCCTCTCTGGCTTGGGCAGCCCTGGGGGTCCCTGTGTTGCTGCCGGGACAGCAGGCTGCTGGCTGCACGTGGACGTGTGTGTGTCCTGGGCCTGTGAATGGCGGGAGTGTGTGGAAGTGTGTGCATGTACGTGTTGCCTCTGCATGTCTTGCATGTAGGGGTACGTGCATACAGTGTGCGTGTGGGGGTGCATGTGTGTGTGCGTGTCTGAATGAGTGTGTACATGTGAGTGTGTGCACACGAGTGTGTCTGCATGGGAGGGTGTGCATGTGAGTGTGCGTGGGCCAGCATGTGTTCATGTATTTCTCGGGAGGGGTTTCCTGCACTCTGTAGAGGAGGGGCCTTAAGTGGGGTTGAGGTTCTCAGGGGAGAGGAGGACCCCAGCCCCCTCGATCTTGGCGCCACTTTAGACACCCCCATCCCCTACTGGTGGTTACCCCGGAATGGGAGGATCCAGGTAGGAGCTGCACATTCTGCTGCGTATGTTTCATATTAAATGTCAGCTGTCCACCGGGTCTGCGGTGCTGCCATTAATATGGAGAAGTTATTACCGAGCCTGGAGCTGGCTCCTCGGGCTTGTCCATGAATTTCAATTACACTGCACGACGACTCCAGGGCTGCAGAGTGGGGTGCACAGCTTCCGCTCAGAGGCAAAGGGAACCCTAGTGTCCAGGACCAACGCCTGGGTGCTGCTGCAGCCAGGCAGGCTCTACGCCATCCCCACCCTGCCCTGTGCATTTCACGGGTTAACCCAGGGAAGCAGGGGCCTAGTGTGGGCTGGAGGCTGTTGCGGGTCATGTGGTCCGCTGTGCCCCTCGTGACTGCACAGGATGGACAAGCACCACGATGCTGTGAACCTTAGTTCCTCCAATAGCAAAAGATGGGTTCTGTCCGCACGCACTTCACTGGCAGTGAAAGGATGGGTGTGCAGCAAGCGCCTACCCCAGGCCCGGGGGTGAGAAAGCAGTGGCTGTGTCTGCATCTCATTAGCTCTAAGGTGCCATCAGTTACAGGACACACCATTACGTTATACGCCACCAAGAAAGAGGAGACACTCCCATTTAAACTGCAACTCTGTGCCCTAACTGTGGTTCCCTGGAGGCGTGGGCCCCACTGGCGCAGTGCTTGGTTTCTCTGATGCTGTCTGCAGGTTTCTCTGATGCTGTCTGCAGCCTAATGGGTGGGCTATTTCTCCTGCCTGGCCGTCGCTTGTCACGGCTCCCGGGAACTGAGTTCGGGCAGTTTCGTCCACCTCCCGGGGTCCTCCTCTTGTGAATTACGAAGTAGCGATCCTTCCTCCAGGGATAGGTATTTGCCTCACCAATGCAAAGCTACATTCGCCGTTCTGCGTGCACCCTAACTTTTCGACCTCACAGCGTGACTCTTCAAAGCCATTTTGAGTGTCCAATGTGCTGACACGGCACGCGTCTGCAGTGAGGGACTGCATTGGAAGTGTCGTGGCCCAGGAGGCGGGGACCAGGGCCAGGGTGTGAGACCCGCCGATTGCATCCTCAGTTCAGGGGATGGGAAATGGAAAGATGCGTGTTGGAGGGACCAGTCCTCACCAGCTCTCTGAGCAGAATGTCTAGGATTCATCTTTAAACCTGGGTATTTTTCCTTTGAAAGCTCTAATCTGAAATTTCAATGTATTAAAAGTATTTCAAAGTATTAAAGCCTGTCATCTTTACACCCGGGTATTTTTCCTTTGTAAACCCCTAAACGACAAGGTTTGGAGAGCTTTGGGTTGGTGAAGACGTGGAGGTGCTGGGAGGGTGAGTGCCCAGAGAGGGCGTGGAGGCTCTGCAGCCCTTCCCATTACCTTGCGCTGCCATCCCTCCCATGCAGCTGTTTGAAAGCAGGGATTGGGAGCACATGGACGGTAGGGTGTCTTTATGTTTCAGGCAAGGCTTGCCTAAGGCTTGCTAGTGGCCATTCTGATTGGGACAGAGCTTCTGGACATAAGATGAAAAGGGGCTTGAGAGCTGTGAGCATACTGGTGTATATTTATATCTGTCTATGTTATGGATTATAGTATCTACCATCGCCAGTCAGTTGCAAATGAAACCTCAGGTTAAGCAGTACCACAGATACATTCTACTTTTCCATCTTTCTGTTCTTGTACCAATACTAATCTGTGTTTATTATTAGAACTTTAAGGCTCTAATATTCAAAGTATTAAGTACTTTGAAGCTTCGCTGTCCAATACAGTAGCTATAAGCCACACAAGGCTATTGAAGACTTAAAATGTGCCTGGTCTGAATTGAGAGGTGCCCTGAGTGTAAAATATACATTGGATTTCAGAGACTTAGTACCCCCCAAAAAGAATGTGGAATGTTTCATAGATCGTTTTAAAGTATTGATTACAGGTTGAAATGGTAATATTTTGGGCATACTGGCTTAAATATATTACTGAAATTAATTTCACCTGTGTCTTTTTTTTTTTAAACATGGCTACATATAAAGCTCGAGTTCTATTTCTATTTCTGTTGGACTGTGTGGCTTTGGAACATCTGGCTGGATACTTCCCCCTTTGCTGGTATTCTCTTACAAAATTTTCTTGGCTGGTCACATATGTTTATTCTTTCAAATGAATTTTAGAATTGTTTTGTCGGGTAGAAAAATCCCTCATGAATTTGATTGATAGTAAATTAAACTTAGAAACTAATTAAAGGAGGAATTGACATAATTTACAGTATTTATCAGGAACATAGTATATTTTTCAGCTTATTTCATTCTGCTTTGATGTTGCACCGTAAAGTATTAGATATATATTTTTATACAGGTCATCCATTTTTAAAAATCAGGATTATTTCAAGGATTTTTTTTTCTTTTTGCCATTGCGAATTGAATACTTTCCATCTATTGTTGGTACACAGAAAGGCTATTGATTTTTATAGCACTATCTTTTATCAAGTAGCTTGATTGAACTCATTAATTCTAATATATCTTTGTGGAGTCCCTCGGGTTTTCTAGGTATACAGTTGCACTCTCTGTAAACACTGATAATTTTGGATCCTCATCTCCAATCTGCACCGTCTGGAACCTTCAGAGCGATGCTAAGTCACAGCCGTGGCTACATGCAGCCTCATCAGTGCCTGGCTTTAACGGCAACGCCCCCGGTATTTCTCTGCTTAATACAACGCTTGCTGTGGATTAAGAAGGATTTCATGTGAAGGCAATATCCTCTGAATTCTCGTTTTCTAAGATCCCATTTTTATCAGTAAAGGAGCTGAAATCAGGATAAAATGTGTCTTAACTCTTAACGCTCCCTTCTCTCACCTCCAAAAGTCAGAGGCGTTGCAATTCCGGGGTGTTTGTGTTCTCAGCCTCAGGGCCTCAGCTGTCCACTTTGCTGGGCGGGGAATGAAACCCAGTCCTCATTTATGCACACGGGAAGCCCTCGTAGGGAGGGGCAGCTTCCTGCAGAAGATGGGGGAGCCAGCACCTCCCGGCCACGCGGGCGGCTTCTGGGAGAACAGGACTCTGTACTTGGAAAGCCCTTTGGGCCATGTGTGGGGGAATTTCCACTTTCATTAGTGGGTTCTCTTTCTTCCCTCCCAGTGGTGTCTCCCTCCCTCTGTCCAGTTTCTCTGGAGCAACCCCTCCATTCTCCTCCTGTGTCTTACAGCGGACTTTGCCTGCTACTCTGAGGTGGTGGCGCTCCCTGCACAGTCCCCTGCTCTTCCAGTCCCACTGTTATCTGTTATCCCATGTGCTTCTAGAAGGTGTTTTTCCAAGCAAAGACATTTCCCTCCTCAGAAGAAATCTGTAGGCGGGGCACGGTGGCTCACGTCTGTGTAACTTGAGGAGGCTGAGGTGGGCGGATCACTTGAGGTCAGGTGTTTGAGACCAGCCTGGCCAATATGGTGAAACCCCGTCTCCATTAAAAATACAAAAATTAGCTGGGTGTGGTGGCATGCGCCTGTAGTCCCAGCTACTTGGGAGGCTGAGGCAGGAGAATCTCTTGAACCCAGGAGGTGGAGCTTGCAGTGAGCTGAAATTGCGCCACTGCACTCCAGCCAAGCGGCAGACGGGGACTCTGTCAAAAAAACAAACAAACAAACAAACAAAAAAACCAGAAAAAAAACAAGAAATCTGTGGCTTGTCTTGCAGAAGTTTTTCCATTGTGTGATCTATCTGCCTGCCCACTGATGGGCATGGGATTTGAGGAGCTTTGAATAGCGTCTGTACATAGGTCCCATCCTGACAGATTCTGGTTTAGACCTGTGTGAGCCCTGGGGTCTGGAGTTTTCAAAAGCGACACAGGAGAGTCTTTTGCACAGCATGACGGGTGCTCACGAGAGAAGGCTGTGGGGAGTGAGGGCTCACAGACCAGACTTGGGGCCTGGCTCTTCCCTTGCTGGCCTGTGACCCTCCGTTTTCCCAGTTGAGACACCACCTGCCTCACAAGGTGTGTGTCAGTGAGGGAGCAGAGGGGGATGAGGATGGCTGGCCTCAGTCAAAGGGAATTCTGTGGGGGGCTTGAGGTGGAAGGAAGTGATGGCCAGTGGGGATGGCCCGGCCTGGGATGTGGGAAGCTGCCATGGCGGTGTCGGCTCCCGGCCCTCTGCTCTCGGGTCTCTCACCTGGAAATTCAGAGCCCTGGCAGAAGGAAGGCAGCAGCCGTCGCATGGCTATCCCCAGGGCCACAAGGTAGGGAGGGGTCCTCACAGGCAAGTGGGCAGGATAAGGGGGTGAGGGCTCCCAGGGCAGCAGCTGGCCTTCGCTGCAGGGCTGTCCACACCTGGCGGGCACCTGGAGCTCCGCGGGCGTTGAGCACTGATCCTGCAGACCTGATCAGGGCAAGGTGGGGGCAGCAGTAGGCATCCTCTTCGGTGTTCCTCAGTGCCCTCCCAGGCAGGTGCCCAGGCCCTGGGAGGCTCCTGGTAACCTCTCCTCCCCTTCCTTCCCCTCCCTTCCTCTCTCCACTCCTCCCTCCCTTCCTCGCCCATCCCCTCCCTCCCTCCCTCCCCTCTGCCCTCCCCTCTCTCCCTCCCCTCTGCCCTCCCCTCTCTCCCTCCCCTCTGCCCTCCCCTCTCTGCACGATGGCTGGCCACTGGCCACTGATCCCAGCGCACTGGCCCTGAGCTGAGGTCTGGGCCTCTGGGGCAATGCAGGTCGGGTCACAGACTGAGGTGCTGTCTGAGATCCTGTGATAGTGGGAAGTTATAAATGTATATTTGTTCTTCATCTCTGGTTCCTGCCTCAGAGCTCCTGAAACCTTTGTAATTTCCTGAGTGTTAAGGGTGGTAGAAACACCTTTTATTATCAGATTTGGTCTGAGTCCCCTGGTTCCTGATATAAGAGTTTCTGGATTATTGGGTTGAGAATTCAGCCTCACTCCCCCAACCTCTGGGGATGGGAGTCATGGAACTTCCATGAAAACCCCTAAACGACAAGGTTTGGAGAGCTTTGGGTTTGTGAACACGTGGAGGTGCTGGGAGCGTGAGTGCCCAGAGAGGGCGTGGATGCTCTGCAGCCCTTCCCGTTACCTTGCCCTGCCATCTCTCCCATGCAGCTGTTTCTGGGTTGTGTCTTTAATAATCAACTGGAAATAGTAGGTAAAGTGCCTCCCTGAGTTCTGTGATCTGTTCTATTAATGAACACATGTCTGTCTGATTCCAAGGTCACAATTACTTTTGCACCAACCTAATAGCAAATTACAGAACCTGAGGAGGGAGTTGTGGGACCCTCCCAATTTATAGCCGCCTGGTCAGAGGTACAGGTGGAAAGCTGGGACTTGCAACCACAAGTGGGGCCGCCTTGTGGGACTGAGCCCTTAACCTGAGGGCTAAGCTGACTCCAGGTAGTTGGCGTGAGCATTGCACTGAACTGTGGGGCACCCAGCTAGCGTCTGGAAGTTGGAGAACTGGTTGGTGTGAGGGAAAGAACGTGTTTGGTGTCAGAAGCATTGTGAGTGAAAACAGATCCCAGTGGACTTCACCCAGCCTGGGGGCTCTGATAGAACAAGGGGAGGTTCCAGGCCAGGGCTCAGCCCTGCCGACAGGGAGAAGGCCTGAGTTTCCGCAACAGCTCCAAATACAGCTGCAGAGACAACCGTCATAGGGCAGTTGTGCTGGGTCCTGGTGCTAGGAGCCCCTCCCTTCCTCCCCCTCCTCTCTCTCCAGCTTCTCCTCCCCTTCCCTCCTCTCTCTTCCCCCTTCTTCTTTTCTCGTTCCTCTTCTTCCCACTTCCCTCCCTTCTCTTCTCCCTCATCCCCCCTTTTTCCCTTTTGTCTCCATTCTCCCTTTATGTCCTCTCCCCTCCCTGCCCCTTCTGCCCTCTCCCTGTCCCCACCTTTCTTTCCCAGAGTCTTTCATCAGCCAGGACTCCTGGGGACCCTTCCTGGCTGGGGGCCCTTCATCGTCGGCTGCATTCTGCACCTGTACCTTCCTAGTTACATGTCACCTCCTGTGACACCACCGAAAAGCCCCCATTGCCAACAGGTACATTCTGGGAACCAATAACAAGCCATCCCAATGTCCTGGGAGGAAATCAGGGCACAGCGATGGGGATGACCCACCCCAGGTCCCACAGAGCCCAGAGCCCAGCTCCTTTCACTGCAGCTGGAGCACCAGATGAAATCTGTACCTCCTCAGAGGTACAGATAACTCCCCACCCACACAAGCAGGGTGAATTGCTGAAAAGGGGAATTAATATCTCCTCTCCTTGGCCTGCTACTGAGTTCTTGGTGCATTTTCTAGCAAACAAGGTCAAGGCTGAGTCCCTGCCTTGCCAGAGCATCCTCCACCTCAGATAGGGCGGCTTGGCCTTTGGGCTGTCTTTCCTGTTGAGGTGCCCAGGCTGTCACGGGCTGTGTCCTCACTGGGGAGGGTGGTCCAACGAGCAGGGCTGCTGGGAAGGTTGTGCAGGTGGTGTCCTGGGCAAGGTGGCCAATGAGGCCAGCCTTTGCTCCATCTGGGAGTGAATGGAGTGGAGGTTGGAGGGTGCCCAGCGCTGGGTGGAGATCACGGGCACTGGGGGAGGGGAAATGTGTGTCAGGCGTCCGCCTCCAGTCAGGTTGCCAGAGTTGCTGCGTTCTTCTCTTTGCGGAGCTTCTGCATCCTCGGGACTAGGGACATTAAGAACCAAAGCCAGGGCAGTTGCAGGGAGGCTGCTGGACATTGCAGGTGGCCCTGATTGGGGCAGTCTCGGCTGTGGTGACTACGCTGTGGCATCTGGGGCCGGGGATGGCTGGTCCAGGACTGGGCATGGCATGGGGTGGGTAGATGTAGGCCATCTCTGTCCTGGTGTCAGCCTGTCCTGATAGACTCTGGGGGCCCAGAGTCCTCACAGCCTTCCCCCAACCTGCCCGCAGGTGCCCACCTGGCTCTCCAAGGCCTGCAGGAGTCCGCTGGGGCTGGGCTGGCCTGGGACCCTTGGTGGGAGTCAGGCAATCGTGTTATTGTTGAAACTTGTTTCTTTAATGGCTGGTGGTTACTGCCCCCAGCTTTCCTCCTCTGAAGCTGATTGGTTCTCCCTGGGGCCAGTCATTAACCCTCTGCTAGCTTGGGTGGGTTTATATTTGCAGAGCTTCCTTTTTTATTCTACCCGGCTGGCGTTTCATTTCTTCAGTCAGCTCTGTCAGCCTCTCTAGTTGCTTTCTTCTGGTTACTCAGGCTGTAGAAAAGTATCAGCCTTTCAAAGAAATACTCCATTATATGTTTTGCTTTCTTCTTGACTTGATTTTTAAATATGTAACTCCTTTAATTCAAGTGAAATGTGTTTCTTTTACTGTATAAGGTGTTGCTTTTAAGTGTTTATTTTTTTCTAAATTGCCATGCTGTTGTCTCAACATCATTCGTTTGCTAATTCACTCTTTCTTCTTGACTTTGGGATGTATATTCCATCATCTATGAAGTTCATGGAGGGTATGGGGTTTATTTCTGGCCTTTCTGGTTTTTTTTTTTTTTTTTTTTTTCTTCGAGATGGAGTCTCACTCTGTCACCCAGGCTGGAGTGCAGTGGTGCTATCTCAGCTCACTGCAAGGTCCGCCTCTTGGGTTCAAGTGATTCTCCTGCCTCAGCCTCCAGAGTAGCTGGGACTACAGGTGCCCACCACCACGCCCGGCTAATTTTTGGTATTTTTAGTAGAGACGGGGTTTCACCGTGTTAGCCAGGATGGTCTTGATCTCTTGACCTCGTGATCCGCCCGCCTCGGCCTCCCAGAATGCTGGGATTACAGGCGTGAGCCACCGCGCCCGGCCTCTTCTGTTTTTCTTTTGCACCAGTCCAGGGGTCTTTCATTGCTGTTGGTTGACAATATGTTCTGACATCTGATAGGGCAAGTATCACCATCGTGAGGTTTTAAAAAAATGCCTAAAGTAGTGTCCCCTTTGCAGCAGGCCCTCAGCAAATCTTTACTGAACAAATGAACGACATCTTCATGATGTTTAATTTTCACATGGAAATAAGAACATTGATTCAGATGTTTAAAAATGTAGCCCAGTAGGTTTATTACTAAGAGACTTAGAATGTTATTGCCATCATCAATAGGGTCTTTTCCATTATGTTTTACAGCAGATTGTTATAGATATCTGGGAACACTTTTATAATACAGTAGATGATTATTTACTCAGAATACCCGGGACCTGCTTCTTTCAGACTAATGATATTATCAGAATTTAGACAGACATCTTTATTCCCAGGGAGAAAACAGAGTTAAAAATGACACATTAGTGCAAATCATACATGCATGTGCAGAGCTGCCATGAACCACTTGACACCCATGGTTGACCTGGCAAGCCCAAGCCCCAGCATTGCTGTCCTCAAGGTGTGCCCTCCCTGGCAACAGCCCCTGCTTCAGATCCTTTGCTCCCAATGACCTGCGTCTTCCCATGTCTTAGCAAAGCAGCCTCTCTGTTACTAGAGTGGCACAATTATGAACTACAGATAATCACAAAAAGCCCTTCTAAAATAAATCTCTTGCCGGGCGCGGTGGCTCACGCCTGCAATCCCAGCACTTTGGGAGGCCAAGGCGGGCGGATCACGAGGTCAGGGGATCGAGACCATCCTGGCTAACATGGTGAAACCCTGTCTCTACTAAAAATACAAAAAATTAGCCGGGCGTGGTGGCGGGTACCTGTAGTCCCAGCTACTCAGGAGGCTGAGGCAGGAGAATGGTGTGAACCCGGGAGGCAGAGCTTGCAGTGAGCTCAGATCGCTTGCGCCACTGCACTCCAGCCTGGGCGACAGAGCGAGACTCTGTCTCAAAAAATCAAAACAAAACAAAAAAAACACCTAAATCTCTTGCTTGGATGTTCCCATGTTTGCATTCCCAGATATATGAGTTTCTCTATTTTGCATCTAGACTTTTCATGAACTTCCTTGTTATTATTTGGTTTCCTCTTTGTGGATGTTTTTGGCGGTGAGGATTCTCTAAGTGTGCAGTTATTTTCTGCAGTTCATAATATTGTCTCTTCTTTTTCAATATGTATTCTTTTTATGTCTTTAGTAATTTTGTGTGGGAGCTACAACCATGCCTTCAGAGCATCTAGCCCCCTTCTAAGGGAATTGAGAACCAGGTGCTGCTGCTGCTGTTTCTGTGAATGCTGGTGGTGGCAGACCCAAAGTGGACAAACCTTGGCCTAAATGGATCTCCCATGCCCATTTCCCCACGGTGGCACGGCTTTCCTTTCCCTGCTAGAGGCTCTTGCATCAAGTAGAGCTTCGAATGCAGGATGTGCCCATGTTGTGGTTTTATGGGGACGAGTGGCAGCGACTGACCTTCCCTTTCAGTCAAGGAGGCTCTCTCAGTCCTTCGTGGTCTCTTAGGTGTCCCCTGTGGCCGGGGAGCAGTGCACCAGGCATGCACAGGGTTGTTTGCAGGCTGACAGGAAAACTGCAGTCTTTGAAAGATGCCCTGAGTTTCTACGGGGGATGTGGTTCAGTGAGACACTTTCAGGAGAAGGCTGGCAAGTAGATTCAGTGGTACAACCTGGAAACTCTACGAATGTGGACTGAGGAGCCCTGTTTTGAGTCCCTGCCTTACCCTTCACAATGAGATAATTTTCTGAACTTCAGTGTTCCCATTGTGCAGGGCGGAGTTTGCAAACTGGCGGGCCGTGTGCCATGTCCACCCACAGATGAGTTTTGTTTGGCTTTTCCAGTGTTTGAAAATTTCTCACAAAGCTCAAGATTTCCAGTTTCTCTTGAGAACCAGGAAATCTGCCGGGCCTATGTGCTGGAGGGCTAGAGCTGAGCAAGGATGGAACCCTCTAGAAGGGTCCCACAGTTCCAGGTGCCTTGGGGGTCTCCGCTGCTCCCTATCATTACCCTGGCGGGCTTCACTCGCATTCATTCCCTGTGTAGGCACCTGAGAGTTTCTCTTATTTTGAGATGAGTGCCGCATGGGCTTTGGAACGGTCATTTCTTCCTCCCCCCTCTCTCCCTCTCCTTCCCATGACTTCAGTTTTTGGCCGTCAGCCCCTGCAAGGCCCCGTGCACTGGAGTCAGACGCGATCTCGCTCCATCACGTGGGCTTGGTTTTCTGCTTCCTCCCTCCCTGGGCGAGTGAGCCTCCTGTTTCTCATCTGTGAAAGGTAAAAGCTGATGACAGTAACTACTCTGGTGGGTTATGATGAGGGTTAAACGAAGCGAGGCCCAGGGCCAGCACTGAGCAGCGAAGAGCCTTTGTTACTACAAGATAATATTTTCCTGATGGCGCTGCTAGGCAGAACCACAGTGTGAAAGCGCTTGGGAACACGTGGAGCCAGGTGCAGATTCTGTCCCTTTTGAGAGCTCCGTGGGCCGGGCTTGGGCGGGCATGGGAGTGGGGAGGCGGGGCCGGGGGCGGGGCACAGGCTGGGGTAGGATGCTCTCCCTGCCCCAGGCATCACCTGCCTGGGATGTGTTGCCAGTGGAGGCCATTACTGTTCTGAAATGGAATTCCTGGGTCAGAATAAGGAGAACAGATGTTTACTGGAAGAGGCCAGGAACTGCTGACATCACCGAGAGCCCCTCAGGACATGGCTGAGGCCAGGGGTCCTCTAGCTCTTCCTGCCAATACAGCATTCCTGGGGCAGCTGCCCAGCTGGGGGTGGACACACACACACACATGCCATTTCGCCACCAAATCCTTCCCACCTGAACACAATTAGTCAAGATGTGGAAAAGATTTCCAGTCTGGAATGGGAGAAGAGTCTCGTGGCGGCCAGGCCCCAAGAAGGGAAATGGAGGCCAGTGTGGTGAGGGGATGTGCAGGATGGAGAGGCAGCCTTTGTTGGGGGAGCGCTGTGGTCCCTTCCTCCGTACCCCTCAGCTGGGAGGGCCTGGCCGCCTGGCCTTTCTCCTTTGGGAGTGAATCGGAGGATGTGGCCCAGAGGTGGCTGGCGTCGCTTCTGTCCTCCCGTCCACACCTGTGCAGCCGGCGCCTGTGCCCCCGTCCGTCCCACAGGCCGTCCGCAGGTCCACACTCCTGTGACTGCAAGGACAGAGAACCGGGGCTGAAGTGGCTGGGGCCAAAGGGAGAATGCGGGGCTCAGGGTGGCGGCCCAGGCTTCCCACATGGTTTCAGCTCAGCCGCCCTCCCCGTCGGTCCTGCCTGGGCAGTCAGTGCACCCGGTGCCCGGCAGAGAGAGGTCCAGGTTCCCCGAGGGTTTCTGGGAGAGCCCAGTGGCCAGTCCTCACTGGCTCAGGTTGGGTCACATGCTTCAGGAAAATCACTATGGCCAGGGCAGCGGAGCAGGACTTTGGCTGGCCAGGCCTGGTCACAGGACTGCTGTGGCTCCAGGGCTGGCATCTGTCCTCTGGCCCTCTGGGAGTGGGCTGGGGAGGGGATGGGCCCCAGGGGAAAGCCAGGCTGCTGTTGTCAGGAGGAGCTGTGGGTCCCCATTGCATTCTGCCTCCAGGACATCTGCCCTGTCTTCTCCCTGCCTCCTGTTTCTCCCACTCCCTTCCAGCCGCCCATGTCAAGCACACAGCCTCCCTTCCGTGCCCCACCCGAAATGCTCCCCATGGCTCCTCCACTTTGAGGGTAAAGCACAGGCCCCCAGAATCAGCATTCAAGGCCCCTCTTGACCATCATCATTTCCTGCTTGCTTTACCCACCGTATCCACCTTCCCGTTCATCCTGTGGGCCTGGGACAGAAGCTCTGAAAGATCACACACACCCATCAACTGTCAACTCTGCCCATGTTGGAAACAGCACTTGTGGCAGGTGCAGGAGGGGACCATTTGTCTTGGCTGAAGTTAAATCTGAAAATGACGTAAGGACTTGAAGGAACCAGGGCCTAGTGTGTGTTAGGGTGTGATTGGGTGGCTGAGGAAGCTGAGACTCCTTCAGCCTCATGGGCTTTGCATTAGTAGAGCAGACAGTGGGGGGTCCCTGAGAACCTCTGGGCTTTTGCCTGAAGTGCTGGGAACCCCATAGGCCTGGCCAACTCCTCCTCACCCCTCTTCCAGGAAACCTTCCTGTCCTCTGTCCTGGTAGTTAGCACAGCTGTTCCATGTCATGAACCCTCCTGCCAGCCTGGTGAGGCCCATGGACCCCTGATCAAAATAATGTGTTTAGTGTACACTACAAAATACAAAGGAAATAAATCCGATTGAAATAAAGCTAATGGCCGGGCATGGTGTCTCACGCCTGTAATCCCAGCATTTTGGGAGGCCAAGGCAGGAGGATGGCCTGAGCTCAGCAGTTTGAGACCAGCCTGGGCAATATGGTGAAACCCTGCCTCTACTAAAATACAAAGAACTAGCCGGGCGTGGTGGCGGGCATCTGTAGTCCCAGCTGTTCGGGAGGCTGAGGCACGAGAATCGTTTGAATCCCGGAGGTGGAGGTTGCAGTGAGCTGAGATCGCACCACTGCACTCCAGTTGGGGCTACAGAGTGAGACTCTGTCTCAAAAAAAAAAAAAAAAAAAAAAAGAGAAATAAAGCTATCAACATACACATGCTTTTAAATTTTTTAATCATTATTATACCTTAAACATTTTTGGTAATAATGTTACTGACACATAATTCACATACTATATGTTTTACCAACTTAGAGTGTAAAATTCAATGAATGGCTTTAGTATGTTCACAGAATGGTGCAACCATCACCACAATTTTCGATGTTCGAGACTCTGAAAAGAAACCCCAGACCCTTTAGTAACCCCCAATTACCCCGTCCTCCCAGGCCTAGGCAACCACTGACCTACCTTCTGCCTGTATAGATTTGCCTGTTCTGGGCATTTCATATGGAATGGAATAAATGGAATCACCCAATATTTGCCCTTCGTGTCTGGCTTCTTTCACTCAGCATAATGTTTTCAAGGTTCATCTAGGTTGCAGCACGCATCAGAGCTTCATTACTTTGTATGGAAAGATATGATTCCATTGTATGGATGTACCGCAGTTTTTTAAATCCACTCATGGGTTAATGGATTGGGTTGTTTCCACCCTTTAGCTCTTGTGAATAATGCTGCCAGGAACATTCATGTAAAACTTTTTTGTGTGCTTTTAATTAATGCATTAAATAATAAAACCTAGGAGTGCATCTTACAGCCTCTATAATTTAAGCTGTGCTGAGTGTAAACACCATTTGGTCTGATCTGCAGCAGTGGTGCTGACAGGTGCTGAAGCCTGCGATTTCTGCCCTGATGGGCACAGGTGCTGCTAAGTCTGGGGGTTGCTGCCTCTCTCCAAAGTTGAAGGGAATGGCAGCTTTCAGTTCGCAGTTAGTAAAGATGAAGTTGAAGTGTTTTCTTTTCCCAGTTTATGGAGCCCAGGTTAAGAACCCTCCAGGGAGCTCCCACAGGGCAGTGACAGGTCCCAACGGCCCCTGGCAAGTGCTGTGGCCTGTGGCAGGACCAGGTGTCCAGATCAAGCTGGTGGCTGTTCTGCCTGCCCTCAGCCGTGCTGACACCTGCCACGAAGCCTGGTGTCTGCTTCCTTCTCCTCCCCGAAGTATTCTCTCTGTCCTTAGCTTGGGAGTCCTACAGCTGGAGGGTGGGGGGCCCAGGCCCTCCTGGACTGCTGCCCCTGGGGCCCCATTGTCTTTCCTTCTGCCAGGCCATTTCCCTTCGCAGCTACTTAGGAGGGAAGGCAGCCAAAGGCCTGTCAGAAGGGGGACCACGGATGGATTTTCCATCAGATGTGCAGACCTGCTCCCTGACACTGGCTGGCTCGGTGCTTGCCTCTGGAGGGCACCAGGCCTCTGTCACTTCCTGTGCAGCCCCTGCCAGCCATGGGACAGGTGAGGGCTCCTTGGTTTTGTGGAGACTGTCAGTCTTGGCTCTGGAGTGGCCTCAGTCCCAGGCAGCTCAAGTTCTGCCTCCCGCCGGTCCTGTCTGCAGGCAGGATCCAGTCCTCACGCACCCATGCTGGGCCCGGCCCGGCCGCCGCACCGTGCTCAGAGGAGAGCGTCCACTCCCAGGAGAGGCCTTGCCGGGCACCTCTCCTTAGGGACACCTGCAGTTAGGGGTCTGGCGCCAGCTTGTGTGTAAGAGATCAACTCCCCCTGGTACCGTCAGGCCCCGAGTGAGGGAGCCTTAGCCCAGAGAGGCCTCTTTCTGTCCAGTTTGCATCGCCACATTTGGGTTTCTGTCCCGCCTGGCCTGGGCCCCACCTGCCTGCGGGGCTGCCGAGGCCCTCGTCCAGTGCCCTCCCAGAGGGGCCTCCAATCCTGGTTCTTATATTACAGAGGCAGCCAGAGGCTTCCCTGACTCTGGCTGGCGTGGCCTTGACAAGTCATCTGGAATTGGCTCACAGCCTCCTCGGGTCTCCCGGTGTCTGACGTGGCAATGAAGCTCTATTTCAGGGCCTGCAGGAGGACCCAGCCTGGCTCAGGGTTTGCCCTCAAGGGAGGGCGTGGATCAGAGCCCGTAGTGCGGACCTGGGTGGGGGAGGGGAACTGGACCCTGCACTCCCTCCTGTGTGACCGTGGGCAGGTTATTTCATTTCTCTGCACTTTCAGAGTCTCCACCTTGAGATGGCCCCTTGAGGAATAATTCAAAGAAGGCACAGGCCGCTGGCACATCCTCAGCTCCTCTCCCCACCTGCGCTGGGTCCCATCAGATTTTGGCATTCCCAGCACCGGCAGTCCTGGGGTGACTTACAATGGCTGGCAACTTTTTTTCCTGTCTTGAAGTTAAAAAGTGTCGTATGTGCCTTCATATAAAACAGAATGCAGAAATAAGCCAAAATGAGAAAATGGAAATCCTTGCAGTGCCATTAGCTTTCAACATTTTTGTGTGTCTCCCACGTCGATGCACATATGTGTAAACATACGTAACGACAAAAGGGTCGTATTGTACCTTCCCTTTGTGATCTGCCTCTGCTCATGCCACATATAATGGAAATATTTCTGGATCATCCAGTGTTCTGCCAGAACATCTTTCAACAGAGGCAGCATCATCTACCCAGGAAACATGGAGAGGCCAGGATCTCCAGGCACTTGGGTCTGTGGGCCTAGGGGCTGAGGGAGAGGCCGAGGAAGAGCACTCCCCAGCTGTTGACTGCGCAGATGGGTGGTAGAGAAGAAGGGTAGCTTGGAGAGAGGGTGTGTCACTGGGGCTGTCTCTTGGAAGGAGTCTGGCAGCTGGAAATGCAGGTCCTAGGTGCAGGGGCAAGGTCTGGGTAGAATTCGGGTTGGGAGCACTCTGTATGGAGGGCTGTGGATTCCACGTCCTAGGGTGGGTGGGTACCAAAGGAAGAGGGAGGCAGAAGGAGAAAGAAGTGCTCCTTGGCCCCCCACCATGTGCAGACAAGTGGAGGAGGCACTGGGGTCTTAGGAGCGGGGCTACCCATGTACTAAAGGATGAGAGAGGTTCAAGAGGAGGGGGTTCAGGGAATTGGGATGGCAGGGGGCACCAGGCCCAGCAGCCAAGAGGGGGCTTTGCAGGGTCACTGGGGAGTTGGTGGAAGCTAGACTGACCAGGTGAGGGGCCAGTGAGAGGCAAGGGAGTGGAGGGAAGCTGGTGCACATGGCACACATGCTGTGGTGGGGCAGACATCAGCTGCAGAGGATGTGCAGTCTTAGATGTGAGTATCCACATATGCATGCAGTGTTTATGTGTGCACTTGTGTAGATGTGTGTGTGGCCCTGCCTCTCGCACAGAGGATTTTAGGTGGCTTGAGTTTGCTCATGGACCCAGGACGAGGATCCAGGAGACAGGGAGAGTTTGAAGCTATAGAAGAGAGAGTGTATTAGTCAGGTATTATTCCTCAAGTGTTGGAAATCCAAGTAAAAGTGGCTTCAGAAAAAAGAAAAAAAACTTATTGGTTAATCTGCAAAAAGAAAAATATCTAGAACTATCTAGCTTCAGGTGTGGCTGGATCCAGGTGCCCAAGTAAATTTTCAGTTGTTTTTTTCCCACATCCCCAACCCGTGGCTTTGCTCTCCTCTACGTCGATTTCACTCTCAGGCCTGTTCTTCTCTGAGGCAGAAAAATGGATGCAGGCAGCTGCTGCATTACCTCCTCACAGGGCAACAACCCGAGGGAAACAGCTTTTTCTTTCCAACAATTCCAGCAATAGTTCCTGGATTTAACTTCACGGACTACCTTGTGGCAAGTCCTCATCCCTGAGCTATGTTCATGCAGTCAGATGACAACGTATTCTACCTGGCCTAGGCTGGGTCACGTGCCCTCCTTCCCCACTGGTGACCCAGGGATGAGAGCTGGTTCCTGAGTGACACAGGGGCTGTGCTATCAGAAGGAGGAGTGTGGGCCAGGCGCGGTGGCTCACGCCTGTCATCTCAGCACTTTGGGAGACCGAGGTGGACGGATCACGAGGTCAGGAGATCGAGACCATCCTGGCTAACATGTTGAAACCTCATCTCTACTAAAAATACAAAAAATAAAATTAGCCGGGCGTGGTGGTGGACACCTGTAGTCCCAGCTACTCAGGAGGCTGAGGCAGGAGAATGGCATGAACCCGGGAGGCGGAGCTTGGAGCTTGCAGTGAGCCAAGATTGCGCCACTGCACTCCAGCCTGGGCGACAGAGCGAGACTCTGTCTCAAAAAAAAAAAAAAAAAAAGGAGGAGGAGGGTGGACTCCAGGCAGGCTTAGGGTTCCCGAGGAAGTGGCTGGGGCCAGGATTGGGAGACCTGGAAGGCTGGAGGAGGGAGCTGCTGCCCAGGAGCACAGCAGGAGAGAGAAGGACATGAGGCAGACATGGAGCGGGAGGGAATTTCCTCCGTGGCCTCCCTTCCCTCACCAGGCAAGGCAGGGACAGTGAGGCTGCTGACCAGCCTGTGCAGCTCTCCTGGGAGTCGGCTGGCTCTGCAAGGCAAACAGGAGGCTGGGGAGGTTGACTGATCACCGGCTGCTGCAGGAGCCCTCAGGCTGGGCGGCAGGAGTGGCCTGAATGCAGAGAAGCAAGCCTTGAGATCTGGCAGGGCAGTCTTCCTACATTAGGAGTCTGGGACCAGGTATTCTGTGGGCCAGGCCGGAGATGTGGCAGGCTGGCTATGAACGTGCTGACCAGCGGGGACCTGGGTGTGGGCGCTGGGGAGCCAGGCGTAATGACTGCTGGGCCTGGGAGAGGCTGGTGAAGGCCGAGTCCAGTCTGCACGCATGCTTCATGTGGTTTCTGGGTGAAAAGAGGGTCACAGCTTTTTGCCTCAACAAAGGGGAGAGGCTTCTATTCTACTGGATGAGTGTGGATGGGGGAGGGCTAGGAGGGGTGGGATGAGGTGGTGGAGACATACAATAAGCAGGAGGCCAAATAAATACCTTTTCAGATAGATAGTGGCAAGAACTGGGAAAGTAAGCAGGCAGTGAGGCTGGGCGCAGCAGAGGGTGTGAGTGCACGTGTGTGGATGATGTGTGAGCACGTCAGTGTGATGCATGTGCGCAAATGTGAGGCATGTGTGAGTGCATGAGTGTCATGCATGTGTGCACATGTGTGGGCATATGTATAATGCATCTGTTTGGTGCATGCATGTGTGCACTGCATGCCTGTACATATGATACCTGCATATAATACACATGTGTGACTGATGCACAAGTGTATGTGTGGGTAATGTCTGCCATGTGCATGTATGGGGCATTTTCCTGGTGCATGTGTGTACTTGCGTGTAGTGCACATGTGTGGACGTGTATGTGATGCATGTGTCACGGGAGATGCACATACGTGAGTGATGCATGTGTGCATGTGTCTGCACGGTGCCTGTGTGATGCCTGCGTGTGAGTGCACACGTGGTGCATGTGATGCGTATGTGGACATTTGTATGTGGGTGCATGTATGCTGCATGTGGGAGTGCATTGAGCGCACATGCATGTGTGTGGGGGCCTGTGTGTTGAGGGAATAGCTGTTGGGAACCCTCAGTCATAACAGAGCCGTGTGAAATCTTCAGCTGGAGGAAGACAGGGGAGAAATAGCACACAGCTGTGTTCCTAATGGCACACACGCCCCTTGCCCAGAGTGCATGGTGGAAGAGGGCTTTCTGGCCCGGGGACCAGCTCTTTTTGTGGCCCAGGCCTGCTGCTTTTGGGTTGGGGTCTGACCTTCCTGGAAGACCCTTCGGGTCCCCACCCCATCAGAGGCCAGGGCCCCACGTCTCAACACTCAAACAGCGACATCAGTGTTTCCCCCAGGGGAGTCATCCTGGGGAGGCTCAGCTCCATCCTGAGCTGAGGGGGCCTTGGCATCGCCCCACCCGCCCTGGTCTGAGAAGGAGCTGTCCTCTGCTTCTCTGTGGTCTCATGGGGACAAATGCCAGCCACTGGACAGTGGCCCTTGTCTTCTGTCAAGATTCCAAAAAGATGGAGGCGTGGGGTGTGCAGGAGCACCCTCTGCGAGTGCTTGGCTTCTCCCCCACCAGCCTTCTTGTGAGAGGGCTGGAAGCAGCTGTCCCAGTTTGCAGTGGGCCCTGTCCCTCCTGGCAGGGCAGCTGTGGCCGTCCCTGGCTGTCTCCGCCACGCCCAGCATCTCCTTCTCTCCCCATCTCCTGTCTAGCTCGCCCCGCCTCTCCTCCCTCTCTTGCTTTAGTCTCATGCCGTTTTAATGAGGGCTCAGCCTCCCGTGTGCTAAGGCTCAGTGGCAGTGCATTTAATTAATACTCTCGCATCGCAGTTCTTCAGAGTAAATGCTGCCATTTTATTCCTCACTAATTGGAAGGGGCTAGTTAAGCTCTGAGATAAATGACCCTTTCTGCTGGGAATGTCTCAGCTCAGAATCTCCATCAGAGTGGCTGGAGCCTTGGATGGGGAGGGCAGGAGGGCTGGCCTGCTGTGTCCCTCCTGGTCCAAGGAGGGCCTCTTTGCTAATGGCCAGGGTAGAGACGTGGCCAGGGTGAAGCCTGCCTGACCTTTGGGGAGGACGTGCAGGTGGAGGCTCTGCTGACCAGCAGGGCTTCAGATCCACCACTGCCCGTTCCTCATGTCCTGGCTCCACCCCAGCCCTGGATGAGCCCCAGGGACCCCAGGGAACCTCAGTCTGGGTTTCCAGAACCTTTCCCTGGCCCAGTCTACACCTGCCTCCCTCCCTCACTGTGGACCAGCCCCACCTCCACCCTCCACCCTCCACCCTCCACCCTCCACCCTCCACCCTCCACCCTCCACCCTCCACCCTCCACCCTCCACCCTCCACCTTCCACCTTCCACCTTCCACCCTCCACCCTCCACCCTGCACGTCTGCTCCACTCTCCCCAGCTGGCGGTGAGTCTGGCCAGGGAGTCTCAAGTGCTGCTGGCACGCTAACCTCCCCTAGACGTGTGTTGAAATGCACACGTGTGTGTGGGTGATGTATGCGATGCACGTGTGGGGGCATTTGTGTGGGGCATGTGTTCCTCAGCACACATAAGCTCCATGCCCACTGGCCATCCGGGGGACATAGATTACACCAACACTGCAGTGCTGCTGGCCACCCATGGTCTGGGCAGCAGGAAGAGGTGCAGGAGTCCCCACACAGTGTCGCTGGGATGGCCTCTGGGCCTGTGCTTATAGAAGTCTCATGAGTGCACCCTCCACCCACCTGCTTGCATCTCTCTCCCTCCACGATGAACTGTGCTGTGGCCTCCTGGGTCTTCAAGCTCCTTTCCTGTTGTGTTGGTGACAGGAATTGGGGTCAGAAGGACAGCGTCCGAGCAGGCTTGGATGAGGTGTGTGATATTGTGTCACCATATCAGCGACTCTGCTAGCTGAGTCCATCTTCAGGGACAAGGATAGCTGTAGCCAGAGCCTACGCATGGATTTATGAGGAACTACCAAGAAACCACTGGGAGGAAAGAGGCCAAAGTGCTGGGGAAAAGGATGCTCAGAGGTGGCCCTGCTGCTGGCTGGCAGAGCGATAGGAGGGCTGGAGGCTATGAGGACCCAGGCCGCATGGGGTTGGGGCTCTGGGCTTTGTCCTTGTGTTCCTGTAATTGTCTGTTGCTGAGAATTAGCTGGAATTTCTTTCTTTCTTTCTTTCCTTCTTTTGTTTTTTCCCTATCCTTTCTCTCCTTCCTTTCCTCCCTTCTTTCCATCCTTTCTCACCACTCTGTATTCTTTTTAAAAAATTTAAATATATTTCCTTTTTCTGAGACAGGGTCTTGCTCTCTCCTGGGCTAGAAGGCAGTGGTGCAATCATAGCTCCCTGCAGCCTTGACCTCCTGATTCATGGGATCCTCCTGCCTCAGCCTCCAAAGTAGCTGAAGGTACAGGTGTGCACCACCATGCCTGGCTAATTTTTTAAATTTATTTTTTGCAGAGATGGGGTCTCACTTGTTGCCCAGGCTGATCTTGAACTTCTGGACTTAAGCGGTTCTTGGCCTCCCGAAGTGCTGGGATTATAGGTGTACACCACTGCGTCCAGTCCCCACTTCATGTTTGACAGCAGTTTTCCGTGCCTGCTCTGCCCCGGGCCTTGCTGGACTGGGAGTGAAGAGGCAGCTTTCTGTTCTCTTGGAGCTCACAGGTTCCTGGAGAGACATAGCAGGAAGGTCTCAAATGCCATCCCTTGGAGTGGGGAGGGTGTTCTGTGGGTCTGGGGAGCCCTAGGGGGCCTAGGCAGGAGCCTGGGATGCCCACATGGAGTGACCCCCTGAGCTGTGGCTGACTCCCCATCCCTGCTTCTGAGAGCCCTGGCCCCACTGTTCTCAGCATCTCCCAGGGCGTCACCCTTCTGGGTTGCTAGATCTCTGCTGTTCTGGTGTGGCCTCTGTCACTGCCGACCCCTCTGAGGGATGCAGCTGTCCTCTGCTGTGGTGGCTGTCACTCTGGCCTCAGGGAATGGGGCAGCCTCTTCCCTCCAGGCGAGAGCCTTTGAATTCTTTGCCAACAGGACTTCCTGTGCTCTTGTCTCCCGTCTGCTGCCCGGTGCCCATGCCCCAGTCCGGGACTTGGATGTCTGCCTGGTGCCTCCCTGTTTACACTGATCTGATCTGCTCTTTCCCTCTGGGAGCTTTTGAACTTTCTCTTTGTCTTTGATGTTCTTAGGTTTCATTGTCATGGGTCTAGCTATGGAGCTTTTTCTTATTTATATATTGATAAGGCCTCTAGGAATCCATCCATGTTGAAATCTTTCATGTAATTTTGAGAAATTCTTGGCCATTGTTTTTTCAAGTATTCCTTCTCTCACCTCCCCCACTCTCTTCTGGGACTTGGCCACGTCTCCCAGCTTTTCTCCCTGCCCTCTGTCTCTTGATCCTTTCCTAGCGTACGGTGAGAGCTCTGTCCAGATCCCCCAGTTCTGCGGTGGCTGTGGCTGTTCAGTTCCTCTGTTCTGCTACCTGGTGCAGCCACCAAGCCCTCTCTCCAGCGGTGCTTCTGCTCGGCAGCTCCTGGGGGCGGCCCGTTCCTGCGGCCGGCCGTCTGGGGCTGTGCTTTGTCTCTGGAAGGGTCGTTGTTTCAGCTTTCCTCTGCGTGCCATGGGCAATCCTGGGTGTGGCCTCTCTATAACGTAGTACCTGCACCACTCAGATCCAAGTTCGTGTCCCCGGAGGTGGAGACTGTGGCTGGTGGTGCTAGGAGGGCTCATGCTAGCGTCTAGCTCCGGCTTCTCCTCGTGAGTGGGACAAAGGAGATGGCTTCCCTCCCACCCAAGCTCTGTTTCCTGACCCAGGATCCTGGCTCCCCTGGTTCACAATGGTGGGAAACAAACTCCCTTTGGGGATACCCCCACTTCACTGGCAGGAGTGCAGTCAGCCCTGGGACCCCAACATGACCTTCCCAAAGCACTGTGGCCTCGGTGCTTTCCAGAAGCCAGAGTATTTAGTCTTCTCCATGGTGACGTGGACGCGTGTCTTGGGAGGAGCTCTCTGGGGTGGGGCAGAGGCTGTGTTAGGTGGGAGGGTCCGAGGCAGGGACCCAGGGGGAGCAGAGGAGAGAAAGTGAGTGAGGCCTGCTCCATGCAGGGGCAGGGGGAGGAGGAGGCCAGGGTGGGGCCTTGGGGATGGTGGGGGTGGGAGTCGGAATCCAGTACCACTTCCAACTTCCTTCCAGGCTTGAATAACTGTGAGAAGGGGGTGTAGCTGGCTGTGATTAGGCTCTGGGAGGGGAGTCGCTTAACGTCAGGAAAGATAGTTACTTCTAGGTAGGCCCTGGGCTTGAGGCTCCCAGGCCATGCTAAGGGACATTCCTATGTCCCTTGCAGCTCTTGGTTGGGCCTGGCACAAAAACGTGTGTGCCCAAGACTCCTGTCCATAGGCGGAGGTCTGCTGGAGTAGAGGTTGGGGGCACTGGGGGTGGGATGGGAGCCCCACCTGGGTGCGGGAAGGCTACAAGGGCTTGGTGGAAGAGAGTGGCCCCCCAGAATCAGGGGCTTGTAATTCTGGCCTGTCACCCTGTGGGACAAGCACATGGGCCTCTGCATGCTGTCTCACCTCATCTGTAAAAAGGAGACAGTCCAGTGAGGATGTGGGCCCATGAGAGAGGGACGCAGCCCGGGGGCTGCAGAGGCATGCACAGGCAGGAGCGCTGTGAGGGGGAGGGCTGCTTCCTGGGCTCTGAGTACAGCACGGTGGATTTACTACTCTTGTCTCAAAAAGCAGGGAAAAACAGTGAGTATTCCGGCCAGGCCACGCCACGCCACGCCACGCCACGGGGTGAGGAGGAGTCTGGCCTTGCCGCTCCTTGCACTCTCTTCTGCACTCACTTAGCTCAGAGCTGGCGGCCGCCCAGCTCCCAGTGAGACGTGGCAGCCAGGAGGCTGAGGCCCAGCCAAGCCCCAGATGGCTGGCGAGAGGTGCTTCCCCCGAGCTGAGCAAGACAGGGACAGGGCCGACCTGGTGGGAGGGGCAGGATGGGACCAGGAGCTCGGGAAATGCCAGTCCTGGCCCTGGCCCTGGCCCGTCTGTGTGCTCCCAGGCTGCACCTAATCCAAAGCCTCCGTGTGGATGCAGAGCCTGAAGCTGGAGGTCTGGGCATAGGCAGGGGTGTGGGGCGTGTGAGGACCCCCCCACCCGCCCCACCGTCAGGTTCTGGCTGGGAACTCCTGGTCCTGGAGCTGACACCCCTGCTCTGACCAGGCCCTCCTCTGTCTCCGTGTGAGTGTGTGTATGCATGTGAATGCGTGTGTGTCCCCTCATCACAGGCCACTCCCGAGGAGGGAGCCCCTGTGAGGCTTTAGGCTACTGGCTGGTTCTGGTGTTGCCATGCAGTGCTGAAATGCTACCCTATTGCTATTTCTTGATGTATTGGGTTTCGATGTTGTCCATTGACTTCCTGCCCTGGACGATGAGGGTTTAGCTCACTGACAACCCCGCTGCCCCTCCCAGTCCCACTCTTCTACAATAATTCTCTCACCACTTTTAGTCCATATCAGAGTTCCCCATTGTATTGGTTTCTGAGGAGCCTACAGATGACTACAAGCTTGCTGGTTTGAAATAATAGAAACGGGTCCTCTCACGGTTCTGGAGGCTGACATCAGTTTCAACAGGTCAGAACGCAGGTGCGGCAGGGCCGCGCTCCCTCCAGAGGCTCTAGGGGAGGGTGCGTCCTGTTCTCTTCCAGGCCCTGGTGGCGGCCAGCGGGCTCGTGGCCTCTTCGCTCCGGGCTTCAGGGCCGACATCCTCCATCTCCCTCTGCTCTGCCTGTACGTGGTCTTCTCCTCTGCCTGGCTCATCTTGCTCTGCCTTCCTCTGATAAAGAGAAGTGTGATTGCATTTAGGGCCTGTCTTAGTCCATGCAGGCTGCTATAGCCAAATACCATAAACGAAGCCGCTTACAAGTATCGGAAGCTTATTTCTCACGGTTCTGGAAGCTGCGCACATGGTTGAGTTGTGGTGAGGGTCTGCTCCCTGGTTCAAGAAGGCATCTTGTTGCATCCTCACATGGTGGAAAGGGTGAGGGAGCTCTCTGGGGTCCCTCTGATCAGGGCACAAATCCCATTCGTGTGGCCGGAATCTGGTGACATAATCACCTCCCAAAGGCCCCACTTCCTAATACATCACCTTGGGGGAGTAGCTTTCCACATTGGAATATAAACATTCTGTCTATCACAGGGCCCACCCAGAAAATCCAGCAGTCACTCCATCTCAGGATCCTCGGCTTCACCACATCCACAAAGTACTTTTTTGCCATGGAAGGTAACATTTATGGGTTCCAGGGATTGGAACCCAGACATATCTTCGGGGGCCATTTTTCAGCTGACCACTCCCATGGTCATCTGACTGTTATATTTGCACCTCTGCAGCTTCTAACATCAGCCTAGGGCGGAGGGTCTAGAGTACGCCCTTAGTGGCACAGGGTTCCCATGCCCCTTCTCCCTCCTCCCCATTTCTGTCATTTCTACCTTCCCTTCAGCAAGGCAGAGTGTTGTTAAATGAAAAATGATTCAATGATACTTATTGAAGCGTGGTAAGGCGGACTTTCTTCAGGACCATGGAGATAGACACAGGAACTGCTGGGGCGGGCTCTTGCAGTCGAGGAGAGAGACTGGGCTCAACTCCGAATACAGCACGGGCGAGTGGGGGGTGATAGCCAAGGAGCAGGGTGGGGGCCGGAGATGGGGAATTACTAACAGCAACATCAGGGGTCGGGGATTCTAGTTGAAGACGGGCTAGGGTGACCAGACATCACTAGAGGGGTGATGGGGATGAGGAGCCTGACCAGATATCAAGGGTGATCAGATATGGAGAGATGGGGCATTCGTGACTTAGCAGAGTTCTTGATAAACTGGATCTTACAAGGAAGTGGGCAAAGGAGAAGGTTCAGGAGCCGGACTAAAGTTTGGTCAAGCAGGAGAGTCCCTGTCAGTGTCCACTGCTCAGGCCCTCTGTTGTCACTGTGCCTTTGCTGGTAGGTGGACGTTCCTGTGATTCTTGGCATGCTGCTCACCACTGTCTGACCCTGGCCCATTGCTGTGCCTCTGGGCCAGGCGGCGCCTGCCCATGGGCTAGAGAGCAGAGTGGAGGGGCATGACCCTGCACAGGACAGAGCTGGACGAGGCCCTTCCAGAGAAGTGGCCAGCCAGAGGTCAGCTCCACCTGGGCCAGGAGCGCCAGGCCCTGGGGGAGAGGGATGGGGATACGGCCTTCCTGTTCAGAGGGCGGGGGAGGCTCGGCCTCAGAGTGAACATCTGCTGAACATACGCATCCTCCCCTTATATAATGCTGTCTGGAAAAATGGTTTCCTGTTGTTGTTGTTGTTGAGACAGGAGTCAACCGGCCCTGCACTCGGTGGGTTGGGGGGTGGGGGGGTGGGGAGTGGAGAGGGTGGTCTTTGGCTCCAACCTGGGGTGGAAAGGGGCGGAGGTCCAGTGGGTTGGGGCAGGCAGGGGCAGGTGGGGGTGGGCACACTGTTGAGCTGCTGTCCTGGGCCACATGCCTCCCTGACCCCTGCAGTTTGGCCATGGTCTGGGGTGGTGGCCCTTTCACTGTCCCCAGGAGGCGGACTAAGGCCCTGATGCCTGTGCTTCCTCAGGGCAGTAGGGCCTCTACGCCCACCTTTGAGGGACCCTGGGAGGGTCTAGAGCAGTGTGTCCAGACTTTAATGTCATCAAACCACCTGGGAACTTGCCAAAATGCAGGTTTTAGTTCAGCTGGTCTGGTGGGGCCTGGATTCAGCATCTCTGACAAGCTCCCAGGGGCCCCCAGGCTGCTCCAGGCCACATTTTGTGTAGCCAAGCTCTGCACCACCATCCCTCACCCCAGCTGGGATTCTAGCACTGGTGGGTGGCCCAGAGACGCCAATCAGATACTTCTGTGGGCTTGAACCTCTCCTTGTTCCTGGGAATCCTGAGATAGTTAATGACCGGGGAGCCCTCTGGGGTCTTTAGGCCATACTGTACCCTGCAAGGCAGCCTACATGGGGACTTCAGAAAGGCTTGTAGATGCCTCCTGATCCTCCAGCTTGGAGCTGGGGGGCTGAACCCCCAAAGACAACAAGACCAGTTCTCTGTCTTACTTCACTGTGTGTTTCTGCCTTGTGGTATGAGCAAGGCACACCTAGATCCCATGCCTGCTGGGAGCTGCAGCCTGGTGGGGGAGGAGGGCTGTCCACAGGCCCGCACAGCAGATAGCAGAGCATCTCAGCGCCCGAGCGCTGTGGGGACATGGGACATGCGGGGAGCCCTGGGCAGGCGTAGTCTGGGGTGGCCTTTCCTGGAGGGTCCTGGGTGACAGGAAGGAGCAGTCAAGGCATCAACCTGGGCAGATCCGCAGGACATTCAGGGGCACTCTTGTCTGTCCCCAGGGCCGCAGGCTGCTCCCAAGGCCTCCCTCACCTGAACCCCAGAATCGGGAGGGCAGGGGCAGGGCAGGGAGGGCAGGAGGGACATGCAGTGGGGGCCTGCTGGGTCCAGGGTCCTGCCCTGCCCTGAGGCAAACCCACGGTGTTTTGCCCTCAGAGCTCCTCCCCCATGCGTTTTAAATAGAAGAAACTGAGGCACGGAGAGGTGACCCACCCGGTAAAGTGGCAGGGCCAGAGCCATTTTTTTTTTTTTTTTTTTTTTTTTTTTTTTTTTTGAGACTGAGTCTTGCTGTGTTGCCCAGGCTGGAGTACAATGGCATGATCTCGGCTCGGTGCAACTCCGCCTCCCAGGTTCAAGTGATTCTCCTGCCTCTCAGCCTTCTGAGTAGCTGGGATGACCGGTGCGTGCCACCACGCCCGGCTAATGTTTTGTATTTTTAGTAGAGACGGGGTTTCACCATGTTAGCCATGATGGTCTTGGTTTCCTGACCTTGTGACCCGCCCACCTTGGCCTCCCAAAGTGCTGGGATTACAGTTAGCCCCAGCTTTCTGCAGTGTCTTAAGGGACCAGGCTTCAGGGTTGGGGGCCTGGCTAGGAAGCTGTGCACGGTTGGAGTTGAAGGTCAGGTCTGGGTCACTGTTTCCAGGGAGCAGGTGTCTGCAGACATCTAACTGGGATGGCTTTGGGGACATCCTGTGACCTGGGTCCCAAAGAGGTGGCCTTCTCCAGCTCTATCCAGCAATGGCCCCAGGCTTCTGGCCACTGGAGGCAGAAGCAGTGGGACTGAGTCTGCCCTAGCGGGTGCCTGGCTAAAGTCTCCCTGCACAACCCTTGGGAGGCATGCTGGCTCCTAACTGGCCTCTACCCGGGGAACACTGAGTTTTCAACTGAATTGGTGTTTGCGCCTCTCTGCTGAGCTGGCCCATCTCTCCACGTAGCTTCCTGTGGATGGTGCAGCTGCAGAACTCCAGTCCACAGTCAGGAGGCACAGGGCTGCCAGGGCAGCGGGAAGAGACTCAAGGGCAGGAACCGCCCGCCTCAGCCCACTTCGTATCTTTCCCTGGACCCAGGGTCTCACCATTGCCTGGCCTGTCCTCCTAGAAGAATGGCTGAATGAGTGGGCAGCTGAGGGGGTGCTAACGGCAGGGAGCGGTGCCCCGAGGGCTTCAGTGGGTGTCTGGCTCCCAGCTGGCCTACCCGCATCCTAGGCCCCCTGGGGTGGGAGGGAAGAGGAGGCAGAGGGGCCAGGAACCTGCAGGAGGGTGGGGTTCCATGGCAGCCAGTGCCCTGCTTCCATTCAGGACGCCAGCCAGATTCATCTGCTGGGACCACCACCTTAGGAAGGAGGCACTTCTCTGAGAGGCCTTGGGAATTTCCCCCAATCCACACACACATGGGCATCATGTTGGGAGAAACTGTTTTGCAAATACAATTAAAAAGGATCCTCCCAAAGTTTTTGCCTAGAAAAAAAAATGAGGCTGTCTATTGTGGGGGCCTGCAGGCGTGGTCATCGCATTGCAGGAGCTCCTGTGGGCCCTGGTGCCCCTGCACCCTTGCTCATGAACAGTGGCGGCTGCCCGTTCCTGTCCTCAGCCTGCCCAGGGGCTGCGCGGCTCCCCTTCCAGCTGGCGTGCGTGACCTTTCCAGCTGGCAATTCGAGTGCTCTCTCTGGGCGCCGCTGAGCTCCACGGATCCCCAAGGCGGTCATTTGTCAGATGGTCCTGGTGACTCCCGACATCCCATCAGCGTCTCCCGCTGCTAAGACAATTGTGTCAGACAACTCTCAGCGCCTACCTTCCCACCTCCACCAAGCAGCTTGAATGCTTTACTGACTGCGGAGAAATCAGAGCACTGGATCCTCCACTTAAACCCCTGTTTTCTCCTTGCTGTTGCTCCAGAAGGCAGCAAACTTGGCCCACTCTGCACCACGGGGATGTTGGCAAGGAAGCCTCACGCCATCCTGAAGTAGGGGAAGGGAGCCTCGGGAGGGACGGCAACCTCCCATACTCACTCCGTGCCTGTGAAATGCCAGGCACTGGTCTGGTGACGTGGACCCAGCAAGGACAACCTTGCTCTCGTAAGATCTCTGGTCAGAGGGCAGACAGTGACCCAATAAAGAGCCCACGTGTCGATGACTGGGAGATGGTGTTATGGAAAAATAGGACAGGATGGCAGCGTGGAGTGTGATGGAGAAGGGACACCCTTCACCAAGGTCCTTGTGAGGAGGCATCAGAGCCTCCTCTGATGGAATGGACTTCTGGAAGAAGGCCATTACAGGTGGAGGCAGCAGCAGGTGCAAAGGCCCTGAGGCAGGTGCTGAGTTGAAGTGTGCCAAGGACACAGAGGAGATCTCCATGGCTGGCACTTGAGTGAAGGAGAAATCAGCGGGTACCAGGGCAGTCACGTGGTGGGAAGCCACTGGAGGGCTTTGGGCAGGCAGTGACAGGTCTGAGTTGTGTTTCAGAGATTCTGTGGGGCAGCCATGTGGAGCGTAGAGAATGAGGTCACACAGGCTTGGGACGTCCTGGCTCCCAGCCTGGTATACTTGATGGTGCTGTTAGCAGATGGTGCAGCATGACCCGGGAAGCCCCTGCGTGGTGAGGCCCCCCAGACCGGGCTGTTGAATGCTCATGGGCAGAGCTGCTGCTGTGTCATGGAGCTGTCCTGGAGTGCTGAGCAGTGGCCCCCCAGGGTTGGCTGGGTGCTCAAGTCCCGAGAGGGCCGGTGGGCCTCCTGTGGGCCCCAGGTCTTGCCGTCCCTGCACACTGAGGCTGGCAGGGTGCGATGCTGTCACAGCACTGCTGGGGCGGATGGCGGAGCACAACAGGGCAGGGGCACGTGGACTGGGGCAGCTCTGCAGTGCGGGCCCCCTGTGTTTGTCCCATGCTAGCAGGGTGATGGTCTGGGCCGGGCTCAGGCTGGCTGGCCACTGACTTCCCCGAGGGATTCTTCTTACTCGCCTGCCCCCCTACTACGTGCCGGCCTCACCCCCAAGGACTCAGGCCCAGGGTTGATCCTGCCAGGGCCACAACAGATGTGGGACTGGCCCTGGTGGCCCATTCCCCACCCAGCAGAAGACTGCCCTGCCCTCTCATCCCTCAGGCTGTGCTCCTGTCAGGCCTGGTCCTGGAATAAGAGCCGTGTCCTCAGAGCCTGTGGGAGCACTTGGTGCTACGGGACTCGATCTCATGGAGTTGCTTCCTTCCTGGGTGTCCTTTCCCGGGTTGAGTTCATCTGCCTGGCTCTCTGCTGGCACCGGGCTTGGCACCGGAGATCAAGGCTTCATGAGGCTGGAGCAGGAGGGCCCCCCCTTCCCCTAGGCTTTAGGGGCCAGTCACCCTTCCTGGACATCCACCTTCCCCAGGAACACGGGTTTGGGGGAAGCTCTCTGGGGCCCCTTCCTGCCCTGGCCTGAGGGTCTGTGCAGGGTGCTGGGTGCGTACAGAGGTGCTGTCTGGGACTCAACCCAAGGTTCAGTAGGAGTCGTGAAAACGCTCCTTGTTTTAGGGGAAAACAGTTTCTCAGGCTGTGGGATTGTGTTAGCTTTAGTTTTTTTGTAGATGTTCTTAGCAGGTTGAGCACGTTTCTTTCTCTGTTAGTTGAGTTTTTAATTTTTAGTCATGAATGAATCATATCATATCATATGGTTTTCTCTATCACTTGATATAAACATATGTTTTTTCCTTCTTTAGTCTGTTAATATGGTGGGTTACACTGACTTTTGGATATTGTGCCAGGCTCTGCAAATCCAGGACAAACATGACTTGTCTGTGGCGCACTCTACTGTTTGTACATGGCTGGATTAGACTTGCCAGTGTTTTGTGGAGGGTTTTCGTGTCTATGTTCATTGAGGGATATTGGTTTGTAGGGTTTTTTTTTTATTGAACTGTCTTTGTCTGGTTTTAATATCAGGGTAATGTTGACCTCATAAAATGAATGGGAGAATTGGTGCCATTTTTTCCTGAGAGGTTAGTAGAATTTTCCAGTAAAACCGTCTGGACCTGGAAATTTCTTTTTTGCAGGATTTTAAACTATGAATTCTTTTTCTTTAATAGTTACAGAACTTTTTATGCTATCTACTTTATCTTGGGTAAGTTTTGGTAGCTTATGGTTTTTGATGAAATCATGCATTTCTTCAACACTGATGAATTTATGTGCATAGAATTGTTTATACTATTCCATTATCTTTTTTATGGCTGTGACGTCGTTAGTGATATCCTTTTTAAAAATATTCTGACACTGGTAATTCACATTTTTTTCTGTTTTTCTTCTTCAGTCTCACTAGAGATTTATCAATTGACTGCTCTTTACAAAGACCAAATTTGGTTTCACTGATATTCTCTATTATTTTTATATTTTCAGTTTCATTGATTTTTACTCTTATCATTTCCTCCCTTCTGCTTGCTTTGGGCTTATTTTGCTTTTTCTATTTGAGCATGTTTTGGTATTCCGTTTTAATTTACCTATTGTGTTTGGTTGTGTATCTTTGTGTAGTGTTTAGTGGTTGCTCCAGGGATTGTAATAAACCTATGTAACTCTTCAGAGTCTTTTTTGAATCAATATTTTCCCACTTCAAGTTGAATGTTGAGACCCTGCCCTCATATAGGTCCCTCTGTCCTCCCCTGAATGTTGTTGTCTTTTATACACCTACGTACATGGACAACTACATCAGACAACGTTATCATTCCTCTCTAAGATATGCAAGAGCCTAATCTGTTATATTTTTTCAGGTATTTCTGTTGCTCTTCCTTTATTCCTGATGTTCAAAATTTCTTTCTAGCATCATTTTCCCCCTGTCTGAAAAACTTCCTTCAGCAACCATCTTAGGGTAGATCTGCTGGCCACGCATTCTGTAAGTTTTGCTTCATCTGAGAATGTCTTTATTTCTCCTTAATTCTTGAAGTGTATTTTTGCTGGAGATAGAATTCTGGGTTGAGAGTTCTTTTTTTTTTTTCAGCTTTTTTTTTTTTTTTTTTTTTTTTTTTTTTGAGACGGAGTCTCGCTCTGTCGCCCAGGCTGGAGTGCAGTGGCGCAGTCTCGGCTCACTGCAAGCTCCGCCTCCCGGGTTCACGCTATTCTCCTGCCTCAGCCTCTCCATTTTTTTCAGCATGTTAACAATGTTTTGCACTTCCTTTGGACTCCACAGTTTTGCTAAGAAATCTGCAGTTATCTGAACCATTTTTCCCCTATAAGTAATGCACTGTTTTTCTCTGACTGCTTTCAAGACTTTTTTTTTGTCTATAGATTTCAGAGTGTGTTTATAACATGTGTGGGATTGTGTTTCCTTGGATTTCTCTCATTTGAGGTTTGCCGATCTGTTGAATCGGTAGGTTTGTGCATTTCACAGAATTTGAGAAGTTTTCAGCCATTATTTATCCAAATATTTGTTTAGTAATACATTCTTTCTCTTCTCCTTCTGGGATATGACTGTTGGATCTTTTGGTATTTTCCCACAGTCTCCAAGGCTCTTTGCATTACACAATATTTTTACTCGCTGCAGTTTGAACTGGGTAACTTCTATTGCTCTATCCTCAAGTTCACTTACTCATTCCTCTGTCATATCCATTCTTCTCTTGAGCCTATCCAGTGAGTTCTTAAAGTTTCTGTTACTGTATTTTTCAGTTCTAAAATTTCCGTTTGGTCCTTTTTAAAAATATGTGTTCTATTTCTTGCTGAGACTATCTTTCCATTAGTTGCCAGAGTTTTTGCCCTTACTTTATGGAGTATTTTTTTTTTTTTGAGACGGAGTCTCGCTCTGTCGCCCAGGCTGGAGTGCAGTGGCACAGTCTCGGCTCACTGCAAGCTCTTGATGGAGTATTTTTATAATAGCTGCTTTAAGATCATTGTCAGTTAATTCCAACATATGTGCCATCTCAGTCTTGTTATCTGTTGGTTGTATTTGCCTGGAGGAGTTGAGATTTTCCTGGTTCTCGGTATGCCAAGTAATTTTGGACTGTATCCTGGACACTTTGATATTACCCTATGAGACTTTGGATCTTGTTTAAATGCTCTGGAGAAGGTCATTATTTTTGTTTGATCACATAATTAACCCTGTTAGGTTCAGGCTGCAAGTTCCAATGTGCCTGTGGATTGTGCTTCAGTGTCAGATCCATTTTAAAAGCCTGTGCAGTCCTATTCCGATCAATCCCACGTAAACAGAACCCAGTGGCACGTCTGGGACCTGGGCATTGGTCCACCTCCTAAGTCAGTCCCCAGAATCTATGGCGTGTTGTTTAGGGTCAGATCCACTCATGCACAGCTCAAGCACGAGCCCAGGAGATTCTTTCTGATGCCAGTTCCCCAAGTTCTGCTGTCTCTGCCATCTTCCTAGCCCTGTCCAGTCTCCTGCGGCTCCTTGTTCATTCTCTCTGGCCAGAAAGCTGGGGCTTTATTGACCCAGCTCTCTTGCACACTTCCTGCAACTACACTCCTGAGAGGACCAAAAGAGGAAAGAGCAGTGGGTGTTCACTCCTCCCTTCTAGGACCACAGCACCTCCAGCTACACAGCCAGGCTCCACTCTTAGAGTTTTAGGTGCCTGTGAGCTGCCATGAGCTGGCGGGTGAGAACACGGAGAAAAGAAAAAGGAAATAGGAAAGAAAAATGAGGTGTTGGCTTGGCTCTGAGCATTCGGAAATGCTTTTTCTGTCCTTGAGCTACAACAACAGGGCCTGTCTCGAGCTCTGTCTGTCTGTACCCAGTGCCTGCTTCTGGGGTTTGACCTGCGTTGTATCTAGGCTGAGGAGTACCGGAGAATGAAGAGTAAACTCTGCGGGTTTGCTGAACCTCACATTCCAGTCCCCTTCCCCAGTCTCCACGCTATTATTTCCTTTCCAGGGTCCCCGGCTAGCTGCTCATGAATCCAGCGCATTTGGGTGGCTGCAGGCAGTGGCGGATGCAGGTGAGGTGTGCTCACACCATCCTACCTGGAACCTGAGCCTCCTAGGGACCCCTCTATGTGTTGGGCGGTTTATAGTCAGGGAGGGACTTCTACCAGCAGAAATACAGCCAGAGGCAGATCCCAGCTGAACAGGAATTTCATAGAGAGAGGGAGGGAGATCCTGCCCCCAGCAATTCTCACAACATGCCCAGAGCAACTGGCAGGGGAATCAGGTCTCTTCCACCCCTGCCTGAGACCCTCCAGGGCCTGCCCACTGCACAGAGGAGAAAATCCAAGCTCCTCCCCACAGCGGAGGAAGCTCTGTGCAGTCTGTCCCTGCCCACCACTCTGACCTCCTGTCCACCGCCCCCACCCACCACTCTGCCCTCATGCCCCCCGCCCCCGCCCACCACTCTGCCCTCATGTCCCCTGCCCCCGCCCACCACTCTGCCCTCATGTCCCCTGCCCCCGCCCACCACTCTGCCCTCATGTCCCCTGCCCCCCGCCCACCACTCTGCCCTCGTCTCCCCCGCCCCCGCCCACCACTCTGCCCTCATGTCCCCCTCCCCCACCCATCACTCTGCTCTCCACACTCCACTCACATTGGCCTTCTTCCCTTTCCTCAAACATGGCAGGTCTGTTCTGACCTCGGGTCCTCTGCATGTGCTGTTCTCTGTGCTGGAGCCCACTTCCCCAGATCTCTCCATGTCTGGCTCTTTCCAATCATTTAGGCCTCAGCTCCAATGTCATCTCTTCCAGGAAGTCCCCTGTCCCCCTCAACAATACCCTGTACTGTTGTCCTCACGGCTGCATCACTCTCTGTCAACTTCCTGTTTGCTTGCTTACTGCCATTTGCCCCACCAGGAGATAGCACCCAGGGTCTGCATTCAGCCACAGGTTGCAAATGTGAATGCACCTTTGTGGCCACATCTATCGGTGCCGCTGGCAAGGTGGATGTTGGGAAGCTGGACCCACTGGGCTACAAGTCCTCAGGGTTCCTTCCTGGTCCGGAGGACCCCCAGTAGGAGGCAGCTCTGCCTCCGCAGAGAATCTTGCTGCAGTTTGGGTTGTCTGGGGCCTTATTGCTGTCCCGCTTTTTTTTTTTTTTTTTTTTTTTTTTTTTGAGATGGAGTCTCGCTCCATCGCCCAGGATGGAGTGCAGTGGCACGATCTTGCTCACTGCAAGCTCCACCTCCTGGGTTCACGCCATTCTTGTGCGTCAGCCTCCCGAGTAGCTGGGACTACAGGCGCCCGCCACCACGCTCGGCTGATTTTTTATATTTTTTTAGTAGAGACGGAGTTTCACCGTGTTAGCCAGGATGGTCTCCATCTCCTGACCTCATGATCCGCCCACCTCGGCCTCCCAAAATCCTGGGATTACAGACGTGAGCCACCGCACCTGGCCATCACCCCCCTCTATTTTCATAAATGCAGTGTGGTGAGAGGCAGAAGTCCCGGCTTCTGCTCCTGTGTGGCTTCCTACTCACTCTACACTCCCCTTCCTGAGGCTGGCCAGAGGCCAGGGGAAGGGCTGCGCAGGGCCAGGACTGGCTTGCAGTTCCTCTGCAGGGAGTCCTAGAGTCTGGAGCCTGGGGCCTGAGGGCTGCCTTGGAGGGCACCCAGGGGCGAGGTGTGCAGGCTGACTTCTCCCAAGCAGCTGGGGGCCTGCCCTCGCTCCTCTCCCAGGCACGGCATGCTGTGGGCGGGGCATCCTGCACGCACTGCTGCCACCGGCTCTCTGGCTGCACTCCTTCCTCACACGCTGGATGAGAGGACACTGCTGGGGGCAGCAGGGCACATGGTGCAGGGTCCTGCCCTCATTTGTGTCTTTTCTCAGAGGGTGGGTTGTCTCCAAGTTCTGCGTCAAAACTGGAATTCAGCATACTCAAGCCCAGTGATTCACAAAGGAGATGCTTGAAACCCACTTATCTCCCCCAGTTACTCAGGTGCTGCCCAGTGGAGGGAGATGTGTGCACACAGCCTTGTCTCCCCGCGGCATCCAGGCACCACAGGGCAGCCCTCCAGAGATGCCCCTGTCCCAGTGTGGGGTTGGGGAGGAGCCCAGCCCTGCGTGAGCAGATCTGGATCCACCATTCATAAGTTGTCTAATCCTGAAAGAGTCATGTCGTCTCTTGGAGCCCGTTTCCCACTCTGTAAAATGGGCATAATGATACTGTGCTCACCTCTTTTGCCTTCAGTATCTTATTTTCAATCCTTTGACAACTCTGTAAAATAGGTAATATTGTGCCATTTTAGACACGGAAAAGCAGAGGTCAAAAGAGGCCAAATAGCCACAAGTGACAGAGTAGGGATTTAAGTCTAAAGATCTCAAGTTTCATCTGGGCTCAATTTTTTCCTTCAGCCCGGGATGTTCAGGGATGACACAGCCAGGCTGGGCCCCTGAGCAATGCCCTCTGCTGTCTTTTTTTTTTTTTTTTTCCTGGGGGACAGGAGCAAGCAGAGCCTCCAGAACCCTTGCCCAGATCACAGTAGGCGGTTCTTGCAGCTGAGACCAGTTCCTCCCACTTGGACAGAGTGAGGAGTCCAGTCTTCACTGAGGCCAGGAGGGGGCTGGCCGCCGGCTCCAGCCTGAGGAGGGCTGTGTTTGGGGCTTGCGCTCAGTGTATGGGGACAACCCCCTGTCTCTGTCCTGCGGGACCTCTCTGACTTTTAATTGGCTTTTCTTCTGGCTCCGCGTAGATGAAGAGTTTTTTCCAGAGCCGGAGCAATGACGGTTTATCTGTCTGCTGGCTTGCGTTTCTCAGACTGTTACTGAATTAAGTTTTATGTATGAAGACTCTTAAATAAAATAATATCGTTGTGTTTATTTGGATCTTGGCCTTAAAGTGAATTTTTGAGTGTGCACATCATTCTTCTTAAACCAGGGCCTCCTTTATAAGGGGATTTATCTTCACTTTGAGAAATGCCTGCTAAAGCCTGCTGTGCCAAAGTCCCCATGCTTGGTGCTAGAGCCACAGAAGTGAAGGGATCTGGCTTGTCCTCAGGCAGCTCATAGTCAGGGGGACGGGGACGAAAGACCAGCCGAAAAGTGTTGCAAAGACAGCATCTATGGGTGCTGTAAGAGGATGCTATTCTTTTGTTTCTTTAGTTTTCCATTGTTTACAATTAAACATTATTCACGTTATTCACAACAATTGACAAAACATGATTCACAATAATTTACATTATTCACAATTAAAAATTACTTTTAAACACACAAAACATATGGTCATTATCATCGAATAGTGTAGAAAAGTACTAAGGAGAAAGCAAAAACCATGAAATCCTGCCCTTCTGAGATCGTCTCTGTGAGAGACAGAATATTGCTTCTCCCAAAGTTGTCCATGTCCCAGTCCCAAGAACCTGGGAATAAATCAGGTGACATAGCAGGGGGAGTGAAGGTCACAGATGGAAGTCAGGTTGCTAATTAGTTGACTTTTAGGATAAGGAGATTATCCTGGATGGCACAGTGTAAAGACAAAGATTCTTTTTTTCTTTCTTTTTTTTTTTTTTTTGAGACGGAGTCTCACTTTGTCATCCAGGCTAGAGTGCAGTGGCACAATCTCAGGCTCACTGCAACCTCCAACTCCCAGGTCCAAGTGATTCTCCTGCCCCAGCCTCCCAAGTAGCTGGGACTACAGGCGCCCGCCACCACGCCTGGATAATTTTTTGTATTTTTAGTAGAGACGGGGTTTCACCATGTTAGCCAGGATGGTCTCGATCTCCTGACCTCGTGATCCGCCTGCCTCGGCCTCCCAAAGTGCTGGGATTACAGGTGTGAGCCACCACGCCTGGCCAAATTTGTGTTTCTTAATCTACTACATTTGCAGTAATTTGTTACAGCTATACAAACTGTTTTTCCATCTTGTTACATATATGTCACACTCAGAAGTGAGATCTTGTCACTCATGCTCTTTGCATCAACATCTTTAGGTTTATGGTTGCTCTCTCTTCTGCCCTCTTGACTGGAGCACTGGCTTCGTTTATTTTCACTCTGGTCTATAATTATGAAGTTGTGAACTTGCTTCTGGTGGTGGCTTTGGTCTCATTCACAGGTTCTGATGTGCTGAATTCTCACTGTCATCATTTTAAAAAGATTTATGATTTTGATTCCAGTAACCTAAGAGCTATTTAGAGGAACGTTGGAAAAACTTCCGAGTAGTTGAATTTTAGGTTATTAACCTTTGTGTTGATTCCTAGTACAATCCAAATGTTTTCAGACCTTAGCATCTCTGGGTTTAAGTTGGGTCTTGTCAGCATTTATATCTGCATCTTGCCATTCCAGTGACACCCCACCCCTAACCAGTGCAGATCTCAGTTTCCTAAAGGGCTTGTGAATGCCACCCCCCGCCCCCAACCCCTCTAGCATTTCTAGGCATTTCCCAGTTCCGTAGAGCCTGTCCACACCCCTCCTGCCATGTGTGTATTCTGGGCATCCCAGGCTCTGCAGGTGTCCATCTGTTCAGGCTGCCATAACAAAATATCACAGACTGGGTGTTTAGAAACAACAGAAATGTATTTCTCACAGTTTTGCAGGCTGGACATGTGAGATCAGGGTGCCAGTGGGTTTGGTGTCTGCTGAGGGCTGCTTCCCCGCTCATAGTGATGCCTTCTTACTGTGTTTGCACACGGTGGAGGGTGCACAAGCTCCCTGGGCCTCTCTGATAAGGGCACTAACCCCATTAATGGGGTCCCCACCCTCATGACCTCATCACCTTCCACAGGCCCACTTAACACCATCACCTTGGGACAGGAAGAGCTCATCTCCATGGAGGCTTGGCAGGGCCAGGCCTGCCACTGAGTTAGGAGTGAAGGGGAAAACCTGGGTTCCCCGAGCCTCGGGAAATGTCTGAAATTGCCTCTGTCTCCTGGTGTTTGCTCAGCTTCTATGAATGTCAGGTGGGCTTCTGAAGGGGGCACGGAATCTGCATTGCAGGGTCACTGTGGCACGAGGGGACCCTGGCCTCTGGTGCTATGGAAACTGGTGGGGCAGAGGGCGGTCACCCTACCAACGTCGCCTCTTGGTTCTTGGTGCCGAGAGGCAGCAATCTCGGGTTTCTGCATTGCCGGGCAGGTGGGGTGGGAGGCTACGGGTGACAGGCTTGGGGGATTCAGGCCAGGCAGGCAGGGGAGGCCGGGATCAATTTTTGTAAATGTTCCCCCATGCTTGTAAAGAATACCCATTTGCTTTCAGTTGTAAGTTGTCAGATCCATCCAGAAATCAATCCAGCCCATTTCCCGATTCAATGAGTCTGTGCCCCTCTGCTGTGGTCTAGGAGACCTGTCACCCGCTGGGAGTGGCCGTTAGCGTTTCCCTTTGACAGGGCTGTTGGGCCACTTGTGCTTCTAACCACGGCAGATGCTGCGGCCCTTGGTTTGTAAAGCTTGGTGACTGTGTGCTTTCACCAAGCCTTGTCAATACAACAGGAGTTTCCAGTCATTTCGTACTTGCTCTGAATTCTATTTTGATGATACTACAGACACCCTGCTGTCTGGGTTTGCAGTTTTCTCTGTCTCTTAGCATGTTTCAGGCATGTCTTACAGACAGCATGCCTTGTTTGTTCCGTCTCAGTCTGGTTGATCTTTAACTGCAATGTTAAACCCATTGACGGTTGTGTAAGTGATACCAGTGGCCCGTCCTTTTTTTGGCCTGCACCGTCGCATCTTTATGCTTGACTTGTCCCCTGTCCACCCTGGGGGCAGGCAGGCAGCTGGTCTTCCTGGGCACCACCCTCCTGACCCTCAGCACGCAGCAGCCCCTCTCTGCCCGCCGCCTCTCCCTCCTGCCCTCTGCCCAGGCCGCCCCTGGGGACCTTACCCACTGAGCCCATCTCCACCTGCCTTGTGGTCCTTCCTTATCTGAGTCGGATGCCAATGGTCCTCTTTGCTGTACTTGCTCCCTGCCTGTACCACTGTCTCCCGCCCCCTGCCTTCCTTGATGAATTGCTGGGTCCAACCCCATCCCTCCTTCCTTCCTTTCCTGCCTCTGAGCAGGGGCCCCAGCCTCGCTGAAGGATCTACTTCAACATTCCTGACTGCTGGCCTCTGCAGGCGGCATCCCCCCTTGGGACCTTCCCTCTCCCTGCTCACCCACCTCCTTGCTCACCCCCCTCCCCCTCCTCCGAGCACAGACAGGCCCCAGCATTGCCCCTGCCCATCCCTCGAGCTCCGGCTGCTCCCGGGTCCCATCATTGTCAGCATTCTCAGAAGCACAGCCCCTGCTGCCACCTCCTCCATGGCTCTCTGGCATCACCCAAAGCGTCTGCTGAGGTCCCACGGACCACAGAGGTGTGCATCCTGCAGTCATTTGCCTCTCCTCATGGCTCCGGCCTCCCCCATCCTTCTGCTTCACCATCACTGCATCGTCCGAGGCACCGCCAGCTCCTCGGTTTGCTCTTCCCCTGGGCTGTCCTCTGCACCTTGGCACGTGCTGTGTGGCTGAGCAGGACCCTCAGTCTCCTGGACCACAGCCAGAAAGGCATTTCCTCCTGCAGTGGGGCGTCCTGGGTTGGAGGAGCCTTCCCTGCTCGTGGCAGCCTCCTTCCGCAGCCCCATCTGTCTCCGCGCCTCCCTTGCCCCCAGCACAGGCCCCACTAGTGGTTTCAGCAGAATTGGAAGGGCTTTTGAAGGCGTGTGTGGAAGGTGGCCTTGGTGGCTGCTCCTAAATCCCTTCCAGAGCCTCCAGCTCCCCCTGCCCTGACTCTCACTGCGGGACTGCCCCAGCCGCCATGGGCGGGGCTCCTCTGCCCTGCTCAGAGTGTTCTGGACCGGCCTGGGACTTTGTGTCCTGAGTCTGTGGTAGTTGCAGGGAACTGGCTCACCCACGTGCTTCAGGGTGGAAATTGGGCTGGAGTATGGAAGTCCCATCCCAAACCCCAGAGGTGGGACCAGCACCCGGACTATGAGAGTGAGGGCTGCCTGGTCGGGCTACAGGCATCTCAGATCAGTCAGGGGCCTGGGACACATAAGGGACCAACAGAAGGGAGTTGACAAAGGCACAACTCACAGAGCTGCAGTCAGGACAAGGGAGCCTGCAGGGTGGGGAGGCTGGGGGCTACCACAGCGGGAGAAAGAAAACCTTCTGTCTCTCTCCCCAGCCCCGGTTTCCTGTCAGTGCCCCCCTTTACCCAGGGAGAGTCAGGAGGAGCCAGTCCATCAGGTCTGCCTGCTGGGCTGCAGGACAGGGCAAAAGGTGAAGGGAGTGGGGAGCCCAACAGAGACCCACCAGCCCAGAACATCAGCCTGGAAGGAAGGGACGCAGGGACCTGGTTCTTCTCTGTCTTTTCAAAGCCAGGTTTCCTTTCTAATCCAGAATCTATTTATTCAGCCAGGCCTGGTGCCAGATGCTCTCAGGCTCTGAGGATGACAGACAAACCCAGCAGCCTCCAGTAGGGTGCTCTAGGCCTGGTTTTGAAGTGGAAACAATGATCCATGCAGCCAGTGGGAACCCGCCAAGTTCCCCGCAGGCCCGTACGCCTGGAGGCAGTAGTTGAGAGGACAGGAGGCCTCCATGCCAGGAGTCTGCACTCTGACCCTTCCTTCTTTAGACGGCCTCAGAGGCTCTCAGCATTTGGGGTGGAAAAGAGTTGTCCTGTTGAGTGTATACAAGACCTATGTCTACTGGAGACTCAATGAGGGAATTGAAGGATTTTTCAGGGAAAATGTTGACATTTCCTGCTGACCCTAGAAAGCAAGCCCCTCCGCTTGGCCTGCAGGAAGTTTCTCTGGCATCAGGGACAGGCCACCTTGGAAGCTGGGCACACAGGGCAGAGGCCACCCTGCAGACAATGGGTGCAGCCCTGCGGGGAAGCTGCAGTGGGGGCGGGGGCAGGGCTTGGGGTGGCCCTTCCATTCCCCAAGTCTGTGGGTGCCCAGTCTCCAGACCACCATTCCGGACCTCCACAAGCTGCCTCCTTGGGCCACATTGGGGGGATCAGACTTGCACGGGTGCTGAGCATCCCTGGGTTGGGTTGACCCTGGCACCCCCTAGGGTGGGTCTGCTGGGCAGCCCTCGGAGCCTGGACAGAGCTTCTAGCCATGCACCCATCTTCTCTGTTCATGGGCTTGAGTCACCAAAGGAAGGGCATTCATTAAAAATAATTGGCTGGCTGGACGTGTTTCTGGGCTGTCAGCTCTGACTACAGGCTGCATGCTTTCATCAGCACCATTCTCCTGGTTCCCAGTCATATTTTTTCTTTTTGAAATAGGGTCTTTTTCTGTCGCCCAGGCTGGAGTGCAGTAGCACCATCTTAGCTCACTGCAGCTTGGACCTTCAGGGTTGAGGTGATTCTCCCGCCTCAGCCTCCCAAGTAGCTGAGACCACAGGCATGCACCACCACACCCAGCGAATTTTTAAAGTATTTGTAGAGATGAGGCCTCACTGTGCTGGTATGGAACTCCTGGGCTCAAACAATCCTCCTGCCTCAGCCTCCCAAAAGTGCTGGGATTGCTGGAATGTTTGAGATGCACCAATACCTTAAAAAAAAAACCAAAAACCAAGAAACACCCTGGCCGGGTGCGGTGGCTCACACCTGTAATCCCAGCATTTTGGGAGGCTGAGGCAGGCAGATCACAGGGTCAGGAGTTCAAGACCAGCCTAGCCAACGTGGTGAAACCCCATTCTACTAAAAAAATACAACAAAAAAAAAAATTTAGCTGGGTGTGGTGGCATGCGCCTGTAATCACAGCTACTCGGGAGGCTGAGACACGAGAATCACTTGAACCCGGGAGGTGGAGGTTGTGGTGAGCCCAGATCGTGCCACTGCACTCCAGCCTAGGCGACAGAGCAAGACTCCATTTTGAGAAAAACAAACAAAAAACCCACCCTGGAATGCCAACTCCAGTGCTTGTCGTGGGCCGGGATCTATGGGGCCCTGGCCTGTTCTGGCCTAGCAGTGGGAGGCTGATATCCCGTGCTTGTCCCGGGCTGTGGCCCGGAGGCATTGGCACACTCCAGTCCACATGGGAAGGCCATGTTCCCTATCTGTCTAGCTCAGCGCACGGCCCTGACTCACTGCAGTTAGCAGGGAAAATACTCTTCACATTGAGATGTCAGTTTTCACTTCAAGCCTGATTTCTGATCCATAAACAAAGCCTGCAAGAATCAGAGGCTCCTCATGTGGGAGTCAGCTAATTAATCTGACTTTCCTCAAGGAAGGCACAGGCCTCTGCCTGTTTTGTGAAGATTAGCACTTTTTAAGGGAGTGTGAGTCTGTCAGGACGAAGCAACACCAATAATGTTCCTTGTTTTCAGGGAGCAGAGGAAAGTGGGGTCAGACTGTCTTCCCCGTGGACAAGGAGGAGCGGCTTCAGGCTGGCACTTACACGAGTGCTGTGAGTGAGAAGCTGTGGCCGTCACCAAGGTCAGGTCATGGCTGTAGGAAAGATGCTTCCCACCCTCTCCCCCCAACAACAGAGGATGTCCCAAGCCCAGGGGACCGGCCAGCATAGCTCCTGACAACCTCTAGGAAGACAGGAGGCTCTTTGGATGGCAAAACTGACCTCAACTCACTTAAGCAGAAGACAATTCAAGGCAGGCTATTGGGGGGCTGGGGCTGGAGGCCTGGAAATGGGGTGCCTTGGAGGGCCCCAGCCAGGACCTCAGGAAGCCGTCTGGGCAGTGGTCTGCACTCCAGGGCGCGGTGGGAGCTTGGATTGGCCCTGCTTACAATGGGCTTCTCTCTCAGATGTATCTTGCAAGGAGAGAGAGAGTCACCTCGGGCAAGCTGACTCCCACCCACCCAGGCCCCTTCCCGACAGTCCTTCTAGGCTGTTCCCAAAGGCATGGCTGGCTGTCCCTAGGATACATGGGGCCCTGGGCATATATTTCTTGCAGGGCTTCTGTCTACATAGACAATTCGATTAAAAAATTTATAACAAGATTCATGAGCCCACATGGGGAATGGCAAGATGTATCAAGGAAGATTTAGGGGACAGGGAGGAGAGGCGTGAACGCGTTTGCTCACTGTCTGCTCAGTGCGTGCAGAGACCCTCGTTACTGCTCAGGCTCAGAAGCCATCTCTTCCCGTTCTTTACGGTCGAGTGTGCTGTCCCAGCTAATCTCGTGTTTATATCTCCCACAGCTGGGGGGGAAATAGCAATGCCGTTACTGCTTACAATGTATGGCTCTTTGGAACCTGTTTGTGTGGAGATGCTGTATATCTTCTTGCCCCGCATTCCCCAGCCCCATGTATTTAGTGCTGGTTATGGCATTTCTCCTGACTCTGCCGCTTCTCTCTGCCCCCGGGAATGCCGACTTCCGTTGTTCCCTTGAAGGTGGTTACCACGCTTCAGTAATGATGACCACCAATGTGGATCTTGCCCAGAGTGTGCAAGAAAATGTGAGCCATACGTCCTCATCCAGTCGTGTTACATTTAATGTTTGGGCCAGGTGTGGTGGCTCACATCTGGAATCCCAGCATTTTGGGAGACCAAGGCAGTAGGATTACTTGAGCCCAGGAGTTCAACATCAGCCCTGGCAACATAGCAAGACCTCGTTTCTACAAAATTTTTTTTGCAAATTAGCTGTTGTGACACACATCTGTGGTCCCAGCTACTTGGGAGGCTGAGTTGGGAGGATCGCTTGAGCCCAGGGGGTCCAGGCTGCAGTGAGCTGTGTTTGAGCCACTGTACTGCAGTGGGTGACATGGTAAGATCCTATCTCTAAATAAATAAATAAATGAATGAATACCATTTGGACCTTTATAGAGTAAGGGAAGAACCACACATCTTGCAGCCTCATCTTACCCCATCAGTCCTGAGGCTGTTACTTCTGCACTCCCAGAATTCAACCTCGTTTAATGGTGGGCACACTCCCACCTTCCACCTTCCACACTCTGCCACCAGCAGGCAGAATGACAAGAGGGATCCCAGTTGTGACAGGCATTCCATCCCTCTGCAGACCAGCCTGGGAGAGCATGATGTCCAGCACGGCTTGGAGGCAAGAGAGGACACGGGAAGGGTCGTGGCATTGCAGGGCAACAGCTTCCCTCTGAAAGCACTCCAAGCAGGCGGATGCAGCCAGCCCTGGAAGACTGCCCGGAAATGACACGGAACCTTTGAGGGTGTGGGCTACTGCCCTGGGCACCAGTGACAGAGGCACAGAGCGAAGGATGTCTGCTGCCATTGCCCACCCCTGAACACCAGAGCCCGGAGATGGCACCACAGCCGATGCAGGAGCCCACAAGTACCACTCAGGCTTGAGGCTTGGGCAGCTGTATCCCAGAGCCCTGCACTCTTTCTGTCTGATGTGAGTGGAAGTCACCAAAACCCATGTGTCAGCATCGTGCTGGTGGCTCAATCCCACTGACACCTGTGAAGGAAGTCCTCTCCTGGCCAGTGAGGGTGGCTCGCTCATCAAGCCACTCACCCGAGACGTGAAGCAACCTCATAGTCACAGTCCTAGAGCTCCTGGGGCATCCAGTGGGCCCCATGCACAGGGTAGAGGGTTGGAGAGTGCCCTGAAGGGAACAGCAGGGCCCACAGAGGGCGGCTCAGGCATGGGCCCTCTGCACAACAGCATTCCTCCGGCTACACGGTTCTCCCTGGTGTTCCTGGAATATGCCAGGCTTGCTTCCTTCTCAGGGCCTCTGTACTTGCTGCCCCATCTGTGGTACTTACCACCTTCTACAGGACCTGCTCCCTGGACACTGGGGATGCATTGGGCGCCTCCATTCCAGGGAAAGGCAGCCAATGTGAAGAATGGATCGGCCACAGAGCACTGAAGGAGGCTGGGGCCCAGTTTTATTTTTATGTGTTTAAAGTTTTAATTTTGAAATAACTTTAGATCTACGCCGTTTTGGAAAAATTGCAAGAAAAGTTGCAAAAATAGCATAGATTTCCTCTATGCCCTTCACCCAGCTTCCTCTGTATGCAACGTGGAACAAGGACTGAAACCAGGAACTTTGCTGGTTGATACTAAGCGTTGGTACTTAGTGTCTTAGTTTTCATCTATTTTGTGTTGCTGTAATGGAATACCTGAGGCTGGGTAATTTATAAAGAAAAGAAGTTTATCTAGCTCATGGTTCTGCAGGCTGGGAAGTTCAAGAGCATGGCCCTGGCTTCTGGTGAGGCCTTTTGTGCTGTGTCATAACGTGGTGGAGAAGGTGAAAGGGAAAGCCCACATATGCAAAGAAGGGAAGCCCAGGGAGTGTCCTGGTTTTATGACAACCCAGGCTCGGGAACTGATCAAGTCTCTCCAGAGCAAGAATTCCCTCGCTACCTTGAGAACAGTATCAAGCCACTCACGAGGGATCTGCCTCCATGATTCAGATACCTCCCACCAGGCCCCACCTTCCAACACTGCCACACTGGGGACCAAATTTCAAGATGAGTTTTGGTGGGAACAAACCAGTCACATTCTAACCGTAGCACTCCAGACTGCACTGAATTTTGTCAGTCTTCCGACTCATGTCTGTTGTCTGGTTTAGGATCCCACATGGCATTTAGTTGTTGTGTCTCTTCTGTTTCCTCCCATCTGAGGTTTCATGACCTGGCTATTTTCAAAGAGGACTAGTCAGCTGTTTTGTAGACGGTGCCTCCACATGGGTGTTTTGGTGTGCCTTGTACTGGATTGAGCTTATATGTTTCTGGCAGGACTGTCACAGAAGCACTGTACCCTCCATAGGGCATCACGCTGGGATTATCACATTGGGATGTCCAGTTGTCTCCCATTGTCAGTGATGCCCTTCGTCATTTGGTTAAGGTGTCACCTACTGGGATTCCACTGGATGCCCCAGGACCTCTAGGGCTATGACTATGAGGTTTTTTCAGGTCTCAGATGAGTGACTTGATGAGCAAACCACTATTTTACTCTTTTTTTTTTCCCATTGCGATGATTAAATCTCCTGTGGGTAGCTGCTATGATGTGATGTGAGCATTCTGCTTCTTGTTATCCTTTTGCTCACTAATTGTAGCCTCCATGGATAAGTCGTACCTGCAGCAGTCCTGACTGTGCTGTTGCCGATGGGGTTTACTACCGTGATTTTCTATCTCATCATTTCTTTTACATTTTTAGTTGAATTCCCCTGTGAGAAAGAGCTGCCCTTCCCCTCCCACTTATTTATTATTCAGTTATTTGTTTCTACCAGTACTGATTTGTGGATATTTATTTTATTCAATGGGTTCTAACTTATTACTATTATTTATTATTGTGTTCAAATTGCCCCAGATTTGACCGCTGAAAGCACCTTCCAGTTGGCTTCTCCATCCTTCCGCTGTGTTTGGGTGTGATTTCACGTGGGGCAGTAGGACAGGCCATCTCTGAGCAGGGAGTGTGGGGGTGAGCAGAGCCCTGCAGGAAGGGTGCAGTCCTGTGGCAGTGAGAACCGGCTGGGGGGCTGCAGCCTGCTCTCGGGGAAGGCCTGGTATGCACAAGGTCAGCACCTGGCCTGGAGCTGCCACCTGCTCACCTGTCTGGTTTCTGGTGGGGTCCCTGAGATCCTGGGCTTGGCACTGCCAGAGGGCGGGGCTGTGCTGCGGTATGGATGCTGTGCTGTGCTGTGCTGTGCAGGCAGGGGTACTGGACATAAGCCTGGTGTGGCCTTCATACCCTGGGGCGCCACTGTCTCCCAGTGTGACACCTGGTGGCCTTGTCCCCTGTGAGGACCATGATCTGTGGGGCACCTGACCCCATGAGTTCAGTCTCCCCGAATCTGTAGTGGCATCCAGGGAGGGCAGGTGCACCTGAGCGTGCCTGCATTCTGGATACGGCGCCTTTGGTCATTGCTGGCCTTGCTGCTCAGGCTCTCCCGTGGGCCAACCACCCACAGAGGGGCCTTGGGCCCCTGGGGCCGCTGTCCTGACTCTAGAATAAATAAACATCCCAGAGTCACCAGTGTGGGCTCACTAGTGCTGGGGCCCCGCCCCCGTCCCCGGATCCACCCGGGATGGGTGGGGACACAGGCTGGGCAGTGTCTGAAGGCCTGCAGAGCAGCCTGGCCACGGCCCAGACAACCTGGCCCTCAGAGCCCTGGCTCTTCCCATAAATAAACCAGACAGGATCCTTCGTCAGATGGCATGGCCTGATTTTTGTTTTGGGAACTCTGGACAGAAGGGGAAGCAGACAGCCTCGGGCCCGGCAGGGCTGCCCGCCCGGGAGTGGCAGCTGGGCAGGCGGGCAGAGGACGGTCGGCGGTCAGCGTGCCCTGGATAGCACAGTGGGCCCCAGAGATCACAGCAGGAAAAGAAGCCCAATTCGAAGGAAGCTGGAGTGAGGCAGTGCACAGGCTCTGTGTGTGCCTGAGGCTGGAGGGGTCCTGAGAGGGGCCTGTGGCCCAGGGACCCGGGGAGATGACAGCCTGTGATGGAAAGTGAAAGGCGGGGGGGTTCTCTGCCTGGGAAAATTGCCTGATCTGGGCACCCTTGCACAAGCAGACATGGAAGACATGCCCCACTGAGTCTCACCATCAACTGTCAACTGCAGCCCCTTCTGGGGGAACCAAGGCTTGGAGAGAGGAAAGGCTGATCCTTGTTGCACAGTGGAGTAGGGGGACTGGCGTTGGGTGGGCTGTGTCCCAGCCTGTGCTCTCCCCATGGGAGTTCCCGTCTGCCCCTGCTTCTGAGGGGCACATCTGTCAGGTAGTGTGTCTTCCCCACACTGCTGGGAGCCAGCCCAGCAAACTTTTTCCTGCCATGGCCGTGACTCCCGCTACCTGCCCCTGCCCTGACAGACACATGTTAAGGGAATTCTGGGTAGAGGGCAAGACTGCAGGCTCCTTGCCCACCAAACCCATCTGCGCCCACCAGCCAGGCAGCTGGGCCCTTGGTGGGCACTGGTTTCCCTCTGAGCACCTGGCCTCTCCTGGAGGAGCATCCGATGTGGGAAGGAGCAGACCCTGCCTCCTGGGTCCTCAAGACTGGGGACTTCCTCTCCGGGCTGAGCTGCCATGGAAAGGGTATTGGATGCTGTCCAAAACATGCCACACATCTAGAATTGCATACCCCGTCTTCTAACAGCTGTGTAGACTCAGCCTTGGGATCGCCCAGAAAATTCTGGGGTGCAGTGGGCATGGGGAGTGCCCCCATACGGGAGCCTTAGCCAGCCTCTCTGCAGGAATGTGAGACACCAGCCTCAGCTGGCTCCAGTCGTGGGCTCTGGAGCAAGGCTCCTGCTGGGCCGTGAGAGAGTGGCCTGCTGCTGGCGGAGGGGCCCTGAGGCCTGTCCGCCACCTGTTGGCTGTGCAGCATTCTTGTCTCCCTGCGCCTGCACTCACTGCCCCGTGTCCCCATGTGAGAATGCCCAGTTCAGAAGGAAGGATGAGATGGGCATCCCATGTGGCCAGCCCTGGGCGGGCTCCAACTTCCCTGGAGTGGCAGCTTTCCTCCATGCTGGATTTCTGGCCCCTGGGGAGTGATTCTGGCATTGACCTTCCGGCCTGTCCAGAGTGGCTCCCCAAGGAACAGCCCGCCCAGCTCTGGCCACCGGACCCTGCCAGCAGCCTGCTCCCATTCTGTGTGGACTTGGTGCCTGGAGGCTGTTATGGGCTGAGTGGCGCCTCCCTAGATACCCCAATGCCTTTGTTGAGGTCCTAAACTCCCGTAGATCAGGATGTTGGCTGTATTTGGAGGCAGGGTCTTTAAAGAGATAATTAACTGAAAATGAAGTCACTGATTCAACATGAATGACTGGTGTCCTCCTAAGAAGAAGCAATTAGGACAGAAGTACACACAGGGGGACGGCCATGCGAGGACAGGGGAAAAATGCTGTCGACAAGCCAAGGAGAGAGGCCTCGAGAGAAACCACCTGTGCTCACACCTTAATTTTAGAGCTCTAGCCTCCAGGACTGTGAGTGAATAGGTTCTGCTGTTCAAGCCCTGGCCTGTGCTGCTCTGTGACGGCTGCCCGAGCAACCTAGGGAAGGCTCTGGCCCCGGCCTCTTGTGGGAGGGGGTGCTGGCAGTCTCCCTGGGCAGCATCCCCTGATGGATGTGGGTGAGCCTGCTGTGAATGCTGGGGGACGGTCCTGGGTCCCCAGGCCCTTAGTTCCTGGAGTGCGGCCTTGCAGGCTTTGGTTGCGCTCCAGGGTGAGTCCCCTGGGGAACCTGGTATGGAAGCATATGTTGGCAACTCCCAGACATGTGCCCCTGCCACCCCAGCCCCCTGAGCAGACAGACCCACCGTGTTGGCTCTGTATTTGGGAGTGCTTGTGCTCAGGCGGGCTGGTCGGAGGAAGGGAGGGGCGGTGTGTGCAGACCTCCAAGCAGGCAGGGAGGCTGGCAGGGAACAGCTGTGCAAAGGTGTTAGGTTCCAGCTGGTGTGGGCTGCCCCAGGGCCAGATGCCAGCCCAGGGAAGGGCCTGTCGACAGGGTCTTTTTTTTTTTTTTTTTTTTTTTTTTTTTGGAGATAGAGTCTGTCACTCTGTAGCCCAAGCTGGAGTGCAGCAGCACGATCTCAGCTCACTGCAACCTCCGCCTTCCGGGCTCAAGCGATTCTCATGCCTCAGCCTCCCGAGTAGCTGGGATTACAGGCACCCGCCACCATGTCCTGCTAATTTGTTGTATTTTGGTAGAGACAGGGTTTCACCATGTTGCCCAGGGTGGTCTCAAACTCCTGACCTCAGGTGATCCACCGGCCTCGGACTCCCAAAGTGCTGGGATTACAGGCGTGAGCCACCGCACCTGGCCTGTTGGCAGGATCTTGAATGGGGAAGTTGGACCTTATTCCACGAGCTCTCCACCACATGTCTCAAGGCCACAATCTGCTGTGGTCCAGCTGGTGAGACATGGAAGCTCAGAAAGAAAAATCTTGCTTTTTGATAGTTTGGCAAATGTTCCTGCAGCACGACTCATTTTTCTTCTTTAGTAGAGAGAGCCCTGTTATTTATGTGAATGTTAATTTGTGACCGGGGACATTCCCCGACGTGGTCTTCATGCTGAACAAGACCTGGGAAATGTCAGCCAGAGCATCTGGCAGGGATGAGTGTCAGTTCTCGTGATAAATAGGCAGGCCTGTTGCAGTCCCAGGGTCTGGGTCTGACCCACTGACCTCTGTGTCCTGGCTGGGTCTGGCTGGCCAGCTCTGTTTCCTGGAGGCTACCCTGGCATTGGTGTGTGCAGGAGCCGTGGAGACGGGGGAGCTGGCTGCAGAGGGCTGAGTATGGGACATTCTGGACAGGCCAGGTCCCGAGGGAGCCACTCAAGTGTTGCTTGATTTAGCAGAAGGCCGCCTGGCTGGCCCCTGCGCTGGCCCCGTGAGGCATTCTTGTTGGCATCTTGTTTATTCCGTTCCCCCCCCTTATCTTTCTCTCTTTGCCCTCCCCCTTTCCGTCTCTCCTATCTTCACATGAATTGTCTGTTTTGCTATATGCCCTTTGAAAAATGTAAAACAAAAAAAAATACAGAAAATATTAATAAAAAGTGAAACTCACGCCGGATCATAACACTGCTGACCCTTTGTTACGCATTTCCTAACAACTGTCATGCCATGATCATCATGACGGTAATGGTGCTGCCAGTCGGCTGATTTATCAGGTGCTGTGCCCGGTGCTGTCCACGCAGTATCTCGTTCAGCCCTCACATCAGCCGTGGAAGCCCCGTTATTATCCCGATTCAACCCGGCAGACACTGGCCGCAGAGAGGCCACTCAGTCAGAGGTGAAGTAAGCATTTGAATTGAGGCAGAGTGACTCGGAGGCCACATGCCGAATTGTTAGGCCGCGCTGACGCTGGGCACAGAGAGAGACATGATTTTACGTAAGCAGATCATGCTGCAGCTGGGCTTGCCTTCTTTGGTCACCAATATGTCATGGGTGTGTCTGTTCCCTAAGTGGTCAAAAAATCTGAGAAATCTTTTAGCCTAGCATAAATCGGTAAATTTTGTAAAATTATTTTGCAGAGCATAGAGTGTTTTGGAAATAATCTGACTGGCCGGGAGTGGTGGTTCACACCTGTAATCCCAGCACTTTGGGAGGCCGAGGCAGGCGGATCACCTGAGGTGGGCAGATCACCTGAGGTCAGGAGTTCGAGACCAGCCTGGCCAACATGGCGAAACCCCATCTCTACTAAAAATGCAAAAATTAGCCAGCATGGTGGCGTGCACCTGTAATCCCAGCTACTTGGGAGGCTGAGGCAGGAGAATCGCTTGAACCCAGGAGGCGGGGGTCGCAGTGAGCTGAGCTCATGCCACTGCACTCCACTCCAGCCTGGGCGACAGAACAAGACACTATCTCCAAAATAATAATTAATAATAATCTGACCATTTATTTATTTATTTATTTATTTTTTTTGAGATGGAGTCTCACTCTATTGCCCAGAATGGAGTTCAGTGACGCAATCTTGGCTCACTGCAACCTCCGCCTCCTGGGTTCAAGCAATTCTCCTGCCTCAGCCTCCCAAGCAGCTGGGACCACAGGTGCGCACCACCACACCCAGCCAATTTTTGTGTTTTTAGTAGAGATGGGGTTTCACCATATTGGTCAGGCTGGTCTCGAACTCCTGGCCTTGTGATCCACTTGCCTCGTCCTCCCAAAGTGCTGGGATTATGGACGTAAGCCACTGCGCCCGGTTGGGTTTTGGTTTTTTTTGAGACAGGGTATTTCTCTGTCTCCCAGGCTGGAGTGCAGTGACATGATCTCGGTTCACTGCAACTCTGCTTCCTGGGTTCAAGTGATTCTCCTGCCTCAGTCTCCTGAGCAGCTGGGATTACAGGTGAGCACCACCACGTCTGGCTAATTTTGTATTTTTAGTAGAGATGGGGTTTCACCATGTTGGCCAGGCTGGTCTCGAACTCCTGACTGCCTCAGCCTCCCAGAGTGCTGGGATCACATCATGCCCAGCCTACATTTATTGTTATAACATCTATTTGTTCTTACTTCTGTCATCTAATTTATGTTTTCTGTTTTTCTGGATTTTTTTTTTTTTTTTTTTGCTGTTTTTCTAGTTTACTGTATTTTCTATATGGTCTATCTCAGTAATTTGGAAGGTATACATTAGTTTCACTAGTTGTGACTTTTCTAATTTTGAGTAGAATTCTTCAACTTGTATCTATTGACTTTAGAAATTTATCAGTAACTGTTGATCCTAACTGAAGATTAGGAAACAAGTGCAATTAAACTGTAATTCCTTTTTTCTTCGTCTACTCTTTGTCTGATTTTTGTGGGCTTGTTTGGCAATTTTTTGCCCGCCCCCATTTATTAAAGTTAAATTATGAATAGTTTATACATTACATAGCTTTTTTTTTCCAGAATATATGCTAAACGTCTTCTGATTCGTAATCCTCATTATCCTTGTAGCATAGGTGCAGAGGGCAATTCCACTATTTTGACCTATGATTTCCCCACTTGCCAGGTAACTCAGTTTTAAAGTCAAGTCCAGGCTGCATAAAATGGCAGGTGGCGGGTGCTGGGAAGGGATGCGAAGAAGAACTGAGACCGATGCTCTCGAGGGCGTTCTCTAGCAGCAGGGGTGAAGCCATCCCTCTGTGCACCCTCTCCCAGGGCCCAGAGTTGTTCACAGTGGCTCAGCTCGTTAGTTGATAGACTTAGGGCTCCCATCTCAAGCCCTTGGTTTCTTTTTTTTTCTTTTTCTTTTTTTTTGAGATGGCGTCTTGCTCTGTTGCCCAGGCTGGAGTGCTGTGGCGCCATCTCAGCTCACCGCAAGCTCCACCTTCCAGGTTCATGTCATCCTCCTGCCTCAGCTTTCCGAGTAGCTGGGAGTACAGGCGCGCACCACCACGTCCGGCTAAGTTTTTGTATTTTTAGTAGAGACGGGGTTTTACTGTGTTATCCAGGATGGTCTCAATCTCCTGACCTCATGATCCGCCCGCCTCAGCCTCCCAAAGTGCTGGGATTACAGGTGTGAGCCACCACGCCTGGCCAAGCCCTTGGTTTCTAATGCAGAGTTTCTTTGTAGGCCAGTGGTTCCTAAAGGTTGGCCTAGGAGGTGAACTAATGGGTACCAAACATGGCTCCAGAATGCATTTAATTCTATCAAATCCTAGCTAGCTTTGTGGCAGAAACTGACAAGCTGATCCTAAAATTCATACAGAAATACAAGGGACCCAGACTAGCCAAAACACTATTGAGGAGAGGAACAGAGGAAGGGCTCACACTTCGTAATTCTAAGACTTACTACAAAGCTGTAGTAATCAAGACTGTGTGGTGTTGGCAGAAGGACAGACATATCGATTGGTAGAATAGAACTGAGAGTTTGGAAATACATCCTCATATTGATTCTTGACAAAGGTCCAAGACAAGTCAGTAGAGGAAAGAATGGTCTTTTCAACAAATGGTGTTGGCACACCTGGATATCCACATATGGAAAAATGAAGTTGGACCCCTTCCTCACACCATACACAAATATTACCTGTAAATGGATGGATCATAGATCTACATGTAAGAGCTAAAACTGTAGAACTCTTAAATAATGTATAGGAAACGTCCAGAATAGGCCAATCCATAGAGACAGAATGGAGATTAGTGGTTGCCTAGGGCTAGGTGGGGGAGGAGAGGTTGGGGAAAACGTGGGGAGTGACTGCCAATGTGTACAGGGTTTCTTTTTGGGGTGATGAAAATGTTCTAAAATCAGTAGTGGTTGTGGTTGAAATTGTACACTTTCAGCATACAGTTTAGATGCCTGAAATGTATGGTATGGTAATCACAGTGCCATAAAGCTGTTATATATTAAAAAGCATTGAACTGGCCGGGCACCATGGCTTATACCTATAATCCCAGCACTTTGTGAGGCTGAGACAGGTGGATCACCTGAGGTCAGGAGTTTGAGACCTGCCTGGCCAACGTGGTGAAACCCCATCTCTACTAAAAATACAAAAATTAGCTGGACGTGGCGGCATGTGCCAGTAATCCCAACTACTTGGGAGGCTGAGGCAGGAGAATCACTTGAACCTGGGACGCAGAGGTTGCAGTGAGCTGAGATTGTGCCACTGCACTCCAGCCTGGGAGACAGAGTGAAACTCTGTCTCAAAAAAAAAAAAAAAAAAAAAGCATTGAACTTTATAATGAAAAAAATGATTCCCTTTTCAACTGCATTTTAAACTCTCTGGTTGAGTCGAGGGGAGTCTCAGTTTGGAGTTTGGTACTGACAGATCTTTACCACCTCTCTACTTCTATAATGAGAGAGAAGGGCAGTGGCACGGGCTTTGAGGTGCAAATAGAAGCCCAGGGAGAGAGAGGAAGACACTGGGGGTGCGCCCGGGGACAGAGGGCTGCTGGGACCCCATGGAAGGCCTTGCGTGCCAGGAGACGGCCTTGGCCTTTATTTTGTAGGAGTGGGTTTCTGGTTTTTGGTTTGGTTCTTTCTCCTGGAGCTCTCCTTGGTCCTAGCAGAGTTTTAGAAGGATAATCGGTACCTGCCAACGTGTATGGGGTTTCTTTTTGGGGTGATGAATAAACGGGATAAGCAGTAATTCATAGGTTACCCAGTCCAGCTCCTCAGTTTGCAGATGAGGGAACTGGGGGCCTGCAAGGGGACAGGACTGGCCATGACCGCACTGGAAACCAGGTCCCCTGGCTCAGCGTCCGGTGCTCACTCTCCCTGCCTGCCTCGCCCCCCTCCCTGCCCTTCAAAGTGGAGTCTAGCTTTCCTTAGAGCCTCGCTGGCCATGTGACTGTTGGAGTTCCTTGGTCCTGTAGGAATTGGCTCTGGCCAGCTTAGGCTAAAAAAGAGACTTTCTGGAGTAAAGGTCTGTAGGGCCTGAGACCGGGTCCAGGGAAGGGTAGAGTGGCCAGGCAAGGTCATCAGGTTCTGTGGAGCTCAGAGGCAACTCTGTTGTGGTCACTGTGCTCAACAGAACCCTGGAGGCTCAGCTCCAGCCATAGCTCCAAGACAGAGCCCTGGACAGGGGGTCGCTCTCCAAGAGGACGGAGGGGAGTGGCTGGCACCTGGCGAGGACCCCATGAGACACAGAGGAGGAGCCAGTGGAGACGCGGGTGAGGACAGCTGTTTCCTAACCCCACGACAGCTCCTGCCTGCTGGCGTCCCTTTTGGAAAAGTGGAAAAGTCAGTAGTGAAATCCTCTGGGATGCTGAGCTGTGAAGGAGCCCACGGTGGTGAGGACGGAGTGACTCAAATCCCATTCAACGCTATTTCCCACTCCTGGGACTGTTCAGTGGTGAGGGGTCCAGCCCCCTTCCCTGAAAGCTCCCGAGGTTGTTAGAGACCTCCCTGGGGAGCTGGGAGGGGCAAAAGAGTGCCCAAGCAGGCTCTGTGAGGAGGCGCCCTGGGGGCTGCAGGCACAGTGCAGCTCTCCCTGTGAGACTGTCATTCCACCAGGCAGCTCTCACAGCAGGAGAGGCTGCCTGGCCATTGCCCCGTTGTCCAGCACATCTCCCAGGGTCATTACAAAAGGAAGAAGGGGAGAAGGAATCTTGGAGTTGGAATCCTTTCAGGGATGGGAATGTTAGCAGAGGCCAGCATCTGGGGGACTCTTGGTGAGGTGCATGCTGTGTGTGTATTTCGGAAGGAGGTGAGTTTGAGGGCAACAGGGACTTGCAGTCTTGTCCCTTGGCAAAGTCTGGGTCCCTCTGTGCATGGACCTTTGTGCTTCCTATGCTTTGTGCCTTCTATGCTTGATTGTTGCCACTGCAACCTTGGCACACACCTGACAGTCTTTGTGCTGGAGGTTGACAAGGTTGAGTGACAGACCAGGTCCCAGTCATACACGGGAGGCTGCTGATGGCTGCAGCTGCGGCTTCCATGGGAGGGGCAGTGAGGACCAGCCAGCCTGGGTGCTCTGCAGAGGGGAAGAGGATGCATGCTTGCATTTCCCGTGAACCCCTAACTTCCAGGGTGTCTGTGGTTGAATACTTAAAAATTCAGAGTAATAGAGGAGAGCTGTTAAGCCTTTGGATCTTTATAAATTTTTAACGTCTAGTTGCCATTTCTAGTAACTACTTTACCATCAATCCAACTGCAAAGGAGCAGGTTACATAGAAGGAAGAGGCAGGGCGGGCGTTGTATAACTCACCGGGATCTGAATGCCGGCAACTTGACTTGATGACCCGGGTACTGCCAGGCTCTGGGCCCCTGCGGTGGCACCTGAGGGTCAGGGACAGAGCCCTCCCCATGGTCCTCTCTCTATCCCCCAGGGGAGAACCTGGCTGGGTTTGCCAGACATCCACAGACTTCAAGGGCAGAGCGGGACTCACACCGAGAGCCGGGTCGGGGTAGCAACCTTTCTGCAAGACCCCAGGCTGGACAGCTGTGGGGTTGGACAGACAGGCCACCAGCAGGCTCCCAACTGAGTGCTTTTCAGCCTAGTGTGCTTCTGGAGTTTCTTTAATATTTATTGAGTGGGGAGAGGAAACTGATTCTAACTAATAAAAATTACATGTAAAAACAGATACATTTGACACTGACAGCAGGAAAATCAAAGTCCTGGAAAAAAAATGCAGCAAAACATAGCTCACATTTTGTGCTTTGCTCTCGTGTCAATTTTCTTCTATGTTTTTTAGACAGATCATTCCTGGGATGCATACTAAAGTGTTTGAAAATCAGGGAATAAAATGATCGCCACTTCTTTTGTGAAGTGCCCCCCACCCCGCGCATTATTCTGGCCAGTGGTCTTGGCAGGACGTCAGCTGATGGTCTTGGGGTGGTCAGCCTTTGGTCTTGGGGTGGTCAGCCTTTGGTCTTGGGGCAGGTGCCACCATGTTCATCAGTCCAGCATGCGTGTGCGCATCGCACAGTGGTCAACAGAGATGGGCGGGGCTGTGAGGAGCATGTTGAGCGTCTGCATTTGAGAATGCCACCGCTTGGAGGTTTCTGGCTGTGTGAGGAAGCCTGAGCCCAGGCCCTGCTTCAGATGGACCTTGGTGTGCTCCTGTGCTCTCCAGGGTGCCCTTTCAGGAGGCAAGGCCCAGGGCAGCATCCGATGGAGCGAGTGCTGTTGGCTCAGCCCAGTGATTGTCTTCAGGGAGGCAGCCAGGGAGGGGAGCCTGACCCCCGCTGGTCAGGGAGACCCCACACTGTCCCCTGGGTTGCTCCGGCCAGAGAGTACTGCCCCTCACCAGGCTGAGCCTGGCCTCATCGTCACACTAGGTCCCTCCGGAATAACCCCAGGGCCTCAGGCCTGTGGCATCGATGGCTCCCGGCCTGGGCTGCAAGGTCTCCCAGAAGATGGAGCTGCCATAAGGGGTCCTCATGCCCCAGTGTCCTGCCCTAATTGGCTCAATCGGCCCAGTCTGGCCCAGGGGCCTGTCTGGGAGATGCCCTTTCTGCGTAGGTGTGGGCTCTGATCCCTAGAACCTGTGTCCCCAGCAGCCTGTCTGCCCATCTAGGCCTCGGTTTCCTCGTTTGGAAAGCAAGCTGGCTGGATGAAATGACTTGGGTAGAGGCGTGGCCTGGTTCTCAGCGTCTCCCAGGCTGCATGTGCTCCTGTGTGAGTGTGCACAGGAAATGCACACGGGAAATGGCCGGCCTCACGTACAGGCGAGTCACTGGACGCTTGGGGAGCTTGACACCTTGCCTGAGGCCACCTGGCCGGATAGAAAGGGTGCCAGGAACTCAGAACGTCACGCTCCAGGACAGCTTGCCCGCTGCCGCCCCCCAGGGTTAATTCCTGCACTTCATCGAATGAGTTTCAGTAATAAGATGGATTTGAGGCACCCGCCTTCCCCACACCACACACCGGGACCATCAGTGCTGGACCCTCCCAACTCCTGCACTGGCAAACACGCTGCCCCCACGCCAGTGGACAGGCACGGCTGTGGTCTCCCCGCCTGCCTGCTCGGTGCCTCCCTTGGGGGACGTGGCCTGCAGCTTTGGGGTCATCGGTTCGCTCATCCCACAGGCATGTGCTGAGTCTCTGCCAGGCCTGGTTGGGCCCTGAGGCCCAGGGATGAGTCAAGCGTGGGGCCTGCCGGGTTCCCACCCCCTCTTCCGCTCTCCTCCCACAGCCCTGCTGACCTCCTTCCCTGACCTCAGTCTTGCCCTGGTAACTCTGGTTCCCACTGCCTCCTCGGCCTCTTCCCCAGAAGCCAGGATGCCTGAGCCCAGAGTGTCCTGCGCTCCTTGCCCTTCTTCTCATGCCCTTCGGAGAACGGCACCCGCTTTGCCGGCCACCCACCAGGACCCTGAATTAGTTTTCTGTGGCTGCTGTAAGGAACTACTTAAAACAGCAGGAATTCGTTCTCTCACAGTTCTGAGGCTGGACGTCCGAAGTCGGTATAACCTGACCCAAATCCAGGCATCGGCAGGGCTGCTCTCCCTCTGGAGGCTCCGGGGGAGGACACTTTCTGGCCTCTGCCAGCTCCTGGGGGCTGCCAGCGTTCCTTGGCTTGAGGCCGCATCGCTCCAATCTCCAAAGCTGGCATCTGGCATCCTCCCTCTCTGCCCATGGCCTCGTCCTCTAAGCATCTGCCTAATCCCCCCCCTACTCCCCGGCATAAGGAAGTGGGCAAGCAACTGCATTCAGGGCCCAGCCAGCCCCAGAGCTGACCTGATCACACCTGCAGAGTCTCTCCACCATGTCCGCTACCCTCACAGCTGCCAGGGGTGGGGGCCTGGGTAACTTTGGGGACCGGTTCTTCAGCCAGACCTGGAAGCCCACCGGGCTGCTGCCTCCTCCTTCACATCTCAGCCGGATCTACCCTACCATGTCCTGTCCATTTCGCTCCTCACCTCCCTCATACCGCCCACTTGTCCTTATCTCTCATGCTCCCGTCTGGACCATTACCCCTCTCCCAGGTGCCTGCAACACCTTCTCCCCAGGACCCCAGACCCAGTTTTGTTCCGCAGCCCATTCCCCCTGCAGCAGCCACCATGCTTCTGAACAGGAATCAGATCAAGGATCCCCCCAGAAGCCCCAGGCTGCCTACAACCTCCCTCACCAGCCCCCTGAGTGACGGGCCACTGGGCACCATGCCCTCGATGCTCCTGTCCACCCACCTGGTCAGCTCTTCCCAGCAGCTGTGCTCCGTCCACCTCCCTGGCCATGGCATGTGCGGTTTCCCCTGTCTAGAGCACTGGTCCTCTCTCCAACTCTTTGCCTGGCCAGCACAAAGGGATTGGGTGGGTTTGGGTAGATGTCATCTCCCACCGGAGGCACCCTTCATTCTGGAGCCAGGCCTGATGCTGGGCTCTGTGTTCCTCCAGGCCCTGCACCTCCACCAGGCCCTGCCTGGCACATCAGCTTCCCGAGGGCCCAGGCTGAGTGCGCTGGGAGGCATCTCCAGTCTCCCTCGCTACACTTGAGGCAGGGACAGCCGCCCAGCAGGCCCTGGGGGCACTGACTGCATCGCGGTGTGCAGAGGCTCCCAGCCAGCAACAGGGTGGTGCTCACGGGGCACCTCGGGTCAGGGAGAAGGAGGGCAGCCCGTACGCCCCTGTGCCCCCCACAGCCAGGATGATGATGTGGCAGAGGCCATGATGAGGTTGCTTTGGGGGTGTGATTTCCACACATCCAGATGGCAGGTGCCAGGGGCTGCCCACCGGAGGGCACACTCCAGACTGGACAGGGACCCCGGCCAGTGCCAGCTGAGCTGGAGTGTCGACGGGCGCTGGACATGCCAGCTTTTCTCATTTTCAAGAGAGTCTGGAAATCTGGTCGTTGATGTGAACTCTCCTGTTTCTTAAGTTTGAGCAGCTAATTCAAGCTTTTAAAATCCCCTGCATGGGTCATAAGCTTGTAATCTGAAGGAAACACTCTGAAGGCTGGACACAGTGTGCGCTTCCAGTGTGAGAGCTTGGTTTATGTATAATGGACCAGAAGATAAAAGTGTAGGAGCTGCAGTGGTCATGGGATGGGTGGACCTGATGGTGCCAGCAGGCTGGACGCCAGGGGAGGGCTGGGGAGGGCAGGCTGGATGGTAGGGGAGGGCAGGGGAAGGCCGGGGAGGGCAGGGGAGGGCAGGGGATGGCAGGGGAGGGCAGGCTGGATGGCAGGGGAGGGCAGGCTGGATGGTAAGGGAGGGCAGGCTGGATGGTAGGGGATGGCCGGGGAGGGCAGAGGAGGGCAGGGGAGGGCAGGGGACGGCCGGGTAGGGCAGGGGAGGGCAGGGGACGGCAGGGGATGGCAGGGGAGGGCAGGCTGGATGGTAGGGGAGGGCAGGGGAGGGCAAGGGATGGCAGGGGAGGGCAGGGGAGGGCAGGCTGGATGGCAGGGGAGGGCAGGGGAGGTGAGGGGGGCTGAGTCAGGCTGCGAAGGGAGAACACAGGTTTACCAGATGGCCGAGCTGGGGGTGGGGTGGTGGGGTGGGGGAATGGGGATTCCTGAGTTGACAGCATGGGGTTCAGGGGCTGGGTGGCTCGGCAGGGTGCACACAGCCCAGTGAGGAGCATGGGTGTGCAAGCCGTGGTCTGGGAGGGTGGGGCAGGCCCAGAGCCTGAATGCCAGCATACAGAGCAGCCTGAGTCCCAACGGAAATGAGGACCCAGCGAGGAGTTTGTAGTCAGGGATGGCGCTGGCTGGCCTAGGGGGTCAGGGGCAGCAGTTCAGCTGCCTGTAGAGTCTGGGCTGGTGGCTGACACAGAGAGCAGGAGAGAGAGTGGGGGGGCAGTGGGGACTGGAGCCAGCTGCAGGGGCATGTGTTCCGTCCAAGGCCCGCTGTGGTCAGGGCCTGCGTTTCCAAGGAAAGCTGGGATTCCGTGTTCAAGACATGCAGTCTCATCATTCTGAGTGTTAGCTTCAGAGCTGTAAAAATATTGTTTGGCCCAAACGGAACATGTGTGTGAGCAGATTCGATCCCCGGCTGGCTGTTTTGACCTTTGTCTTGGACTCTGGGCTCCTGGGGGTGGGGGCAGCACTTGGCCCGTATTGATGCACTTTGGTGGGTGCCCTCCAGGGACACACACAGGCCCACAGCTGCCCTTGAATGTCTCCAGGCTTCTCTGGACGGTTTTGACTTTAGAAACACAGTAACTTTTCTGAAAGCAGACAGGGTTGGTGTACAGGGGTGGAGGCGACCCAGACGGAGGCCCCTTTCCTAGACAGGGCGGGTGGGGTGGCCTCTGGGGCCACATGTTCATGCCCTCCGGCCTGCCCAGGGTTTAAGCTGAGCACCAGCTGGGGGTGCTGGGCGGGGTCTTCAGGTGGGAGGTACTTCCTGAGGGGGTCTCCTCGCTGTTCCCCTTCCTTGGTCTTTTGTGTGCTGGAAATCTGACCGTGTTGTCTTTGTCCCGCAGGCTGGTCTGATCCGGATGGAGGAGGAGGAGTTCTTCATTGAACCCTTGGAGAAGGGGCTGGTGGCGCAGGAGGCTGAGCAAGGCCGTGTGCACGTGGTGTATCGCCGGCCACCCACATCCCCTCCTCTAGGGGGGCCACAGGCCCTGGACACAGGTGAGGCTACTGCAGTTGGGCAGGCTGTGTGGAGAGCCCTCTGAGACTCAGGCAGCTCTCCGCAGACCAGCTTGGCTGCTGAGGCTGAGCCCCGGTCTCAGTGGCTCAGAAATGGGCCAGCTGCCTGGCTGACGGCAGGGCATAGCAGGGCTGCTGAGGCTGGGGCCCCTGTTCTGGGTGCATGTGGGTGACAAGCAGCCCAGGCACCTCTGCCTTCAGGTCTGGGTCCTCCATAGTGGACTATGAAGGCTGTCCAAGGGCCCATCTTCTGTTGCCTAAAGGGGAGCAAGTATCGTGGAGTGGGGCGGGGGCCCCGACCAGGCCTGAGTCCAGTGCCTGCGTCTCTGAGTCTGTGCCTGTGAAGAGGCCTCCAGAGCCCCAGACAGCGCCTCTCCTGCCTCTGTGCTGCCATGGTCCCTGGGAGGGTGCCTGTGGTAGGTCGCAACCCTCACCTGGCTGCTCAGGGAGAAAGGCCCTGCATGCTCTTTCTGGATTCCTGGAGGCACGTGCCCTACAAAGCCTCTGGAGGTGCTCCCAGCAGCCTCAGCAGTCTCTGCGCAGACTCATGGGCTTCTGTCTTTTTCAGCTCAGAACCCATGTGTGCCCTGGGCCCAGAAACGTGAAAGGAGCTGCCGGGTGGCCATGGTGACAGTCCATGACTGTCGCCTCAGATCTGGCCCCACTGTGCCAGCCCACAACTCCCAGCATCCCCCAGTCTCTGGTCCTGGATTGTGGTGAAGCCAGGGTTGGTGTCTGATGTGGTTCTGCAGGCTCATAGTTCTCAGGGTCCCCCGTGTGGTCAGGGATGCCTGACCTGTGCTTGGCTCTTGCTGGGAGAGTGGGAAGCTGTGAGCTCAGCCCTCAGCCTCTGGTCAGGACCCCTGGGTGAGGAGAGCCTGGGGCCCAGGGTCAGGCACACCTGCATGTTCACAGCGACTGCTCCAGGGGCCTGGGCTGGGCCAGCCCCCGTGCTGTGGTTTACTAAGGTACTCCCGTCACTCCATAGCAGCCCCGCCTCATTTACTGTAGGTCTCTCTGACTTCCTAGCTTGACAGATAAATTGGGTACAGCCTGGCCAGGCACGTTTCTAATTTCATGAAACAGCATCAGATACCTTTGCAAGCCATTGTTCCATCAGGAAGCCCAATGTACTCTGGAGCCAATCAATGCAACCGGTGGCCCCTTGTTCCTTGGTGACAAATCGGCGTCTGCTATGCTGCAGACAGCTGGGCCACGGGGCACTGCCTGCCCAGCCTTTTCCAGCTGTGGTCTCAGCCACGACTGCTTCTTCCCACCCTTGGACTATTTTGCAGGGAACGAAGGAGGAGTAATCCAGGAGGGCAAGCGTGAAATGGGGCTGAGCAAGTGCTCCAGACCCGGGGGCAGGGCCCGGCTTTGCTCCTTGCTAGCTAGCTGCTGTTGGGCAAGCCCAGTGGCATTAGCAACCCCTGTGTCCCCGCGAGCTCAGGGGCTGGTCACTGGTGCTGTGGGCTTGGTGCTTCTGGCGGGCCTCTCCTGGAATATTCAGGGTGGTTCTGGGGACCTGTGCTCAGGCGAGGTGAGCTGGCCGTGTGCCCTTGGCCGTGTATCTGATCCCAGATTCCATATGGTGCTTGTCTTCCTGAACATGGCAGCCCTTCCCCCACAGCCTGGCCGGCCTTGCCTTACTTTCTGGGCTTCTGCTGGTGTTTGGCATCTTCTGCTGAATCCTCCCTCCACCCCCACCCGCAATCCACATATCTTTAATGAGAACTTGAAATTCAGAACACAGGAAAGGAATTTCAAACTCAGAATAAGCCCAGAAACCATTGGCCTTAGAAGACGCTGGGTAAGGCCAGCTGCCAGGTCAGGGGTGAGGCTGGGCTGGAAGGTAGGGGTTTGGTAATGGGCTGTTGGGGAGGAGGTGAGCCTGTCCAGCCTGAGCTCCAGGCCTGGGGCCCAGGCTGCAAGCCCAGGGTCTCCAGCTGAGAGCCCAGGCTGTGGGTGTGAGCGTGGGCCTGGGGCTATAGGTCTGGATCCCAGGACTTGGGGCTGGGGCCAAGTCCCTTTTGCTTGATGTTCCTGTCTGGTATCAGCATGACCCTGCGTGAGGGGTTCGGGCCTTCAGTGACCCAGCCCCCACTCCGTGCACCTAATCGTTCCCACACGGCCCTGGGCTGAGGTCGACACAGTGGCTGGAAGGGCCCCAGACACAGTGAGTGCCGGAGCTGGGTGGAGGGCCCACGGTGACCTCAGGCGTCCAGCTTTCCATCTGCCTGGGCCTTTTTAGGGCCCAGAGTGGCAACTGGGAGATACATAATGGCTGTATCCTGTGGCCAGGCATAGTGAGGGGCACAGCCTGCCTGGCACACAACTCCAGGACCTGGGGGCAAGTGTGTGTGCGTGTGTATAGGGGACCCTTTCTTCCAGTGAATTCTGAGGGAGCCCTGATATATCAGTGTGGCCCTGGCAGAAGCTGGCAGGAGGTGCTGGCTGGCAGTTTCTTCCTGCCTCCCCAAAAGCAACGTCTGGAAGTGGGTGTGAAGCACCCTGCTATTTATGTTCTGCCGGGGAAGGTGACACACCTGCCCTGGGTGTCCCAGTGGGGGGTGGGCATCTGTCTGGGTGGGGGATCTCCCTGCAGCGTCGGGGGTGCCTCCTTTTCAGGGTGTCCTGTTTTCCCTGAGAAGCCCACGGGCTGCCCAGGGTGATCTCAGGGGCTCATGGGGCCTCAGGGAATCATTTTCACTAATAGTCTCTGTCATCCAAGATCAGTGGCTGGATTGCAGATTGCCTGGGGAAATGGATGGAAAATGACGGTTTTAACCTGTTTCACAGACCCAGGCTGGAGATGAGTGTGTGCGCTGGGCAGCTTAGGCAACACCCGGGAGAGGGTGTTAGGAGGGGCAAGAGGTGAGGGAGCAGGGAGGGTCCTTTTCTCTCCTCCCTGGCCATGCTGGCCTTGGCAGAAGGGTCCTGCTTAGTGCTGCTGGCCTAGGAACCTGGCCAGGACCGGAGGCAGAGCTCTGAGGCTGGGTGGCCTTTTGGGGAGAGGTGGTTGAGGTGTCCCCCCCAGGCATTCTGACAGGCATCTCAAATCCCTGTTCTCTGCCCTTCCCAAGGCCAGCTTTGTGCCCAGGGACACTGTGCTGGGGTGCAGGGACAGGGCACCCTGTGGCATTGTCCTCTGTGGTGTGTGTGCACCTCATCCTGTGTGGGACTGTCAAGGAGGGAGCCCCCAGGGAGCTTGAAACAATAGAAACGTCGATATGGTTTGTCTCTGTGTCTCCACCTGAATCTCGTCTTGTAGCTCCCGTAATTCCCACGTGTTGTGGGAGGGACCTGGTGAGAGATGATTGAATCATGGGGGTGGGTCTTTCCCGTGCTGTTCTCATGATGGTGAGTGGGTCTCACGAGATCTGAGGGTTTTAAAAACGGGAGTTGCCCTGCACAAGCTCACTCTCTCTCGCCTGCTGTCATGTGAGACGTGCCTTTCATCTTCTGCCATGATTGTGAGGCCTCCCCAGCCACGTGGAACTGTAAGTCCAATAAACCTCTTTCTTTTGTAAGTTGTCCAGTCTCGGGTATGTCTTTATCAGCATTGTGAAAATGGACTAATACAAATGTACTCTCTCATAGCTCCGTGGGCCAGAAGTCTGAGATTAATCTCACTGAGCCAAGATCAAGGGTGGCCAGGGCTGTGCTCCTCCAGAGGCTCCAGGGGAGAATCTGTTTCTGGCCCATCCCCGCTCCTGGGGGCTGCCAGCCTCCCTTGGCTTGTGGCCGCATCATGCCAATCTCTGTCCCTGGGTCATGTCGCCCCCTCCTCTTCTGACAGTGTCCCTGTGCCTCCCTCTTGCAAGGATGCCTTGATTGCATTTAGGACTCACCCTAGTAATCCAGGACAATCTTCTCATCTCAAGAGCCTTACTGTAAGCACATCTGCAAAGCCCTTTCCTCCCATAGAAGGTACCCATCTCAGGTTGCAGGGAGCAGGCTCCAGCATCTTTGGGGGCACCGTGCAGCCAGCTACAGGATGTGAATGGCCCTCGCGTACAAGGCTGGCCACGCAGTGCACAGCACACCCGGGAGGCGCCCGTCTGGGTCACGTGGAGGAGCAGCACTGTAGGCTTCACTCCTTCCCAGGGCGTATAGCCCAGAGGCACAGCCTAGGCAGGTCCTGGTCCTGCTGCCTCCCTCACCAGACCCTCCACCCTGTCGTGTGGGAGCTCTTCCCTGCATGCCTAAGTGCCACTCTCAGCCTGGCAGTCCTCCGCCACCCCCCGCATTAAGGGACCTGGAGAGGCTTACTCCAAGACCACGTGCACAGAGAAGCCGACCCTGCTGCTGACACTGAGGGCCTGTCTTAGCTTCCCAGAGATTGACCTTGGGACTCTGCAAAGGTTGCCACATAGTGAGAAAGACCCCGAGTCGTGTATTGGGCATGTGGTCTCTGTTTCAGACACACGGTGCCATTTGCAGAAAGTCAAGACGAGCTGCAAACTCAGAGGCCTGGCGGGCAATGCCAACAAGGGCAGCAGTGGAGGAAGAAAGGATAATTGCACCCGCCCTTGGCCTGGCTTTCATTTCTCTCCTTTTGGTAGAAACGTGGACGACCAAGAATACATCTCCACTAAAAAGAAACAGCAGTGGGAGTGCAGCCGCACGTGGTGTCCAGCCCTGGCCTTGCCGTGGGCACAGGGCGTCTGGGAGGCCCTGCAAGGAGAGACAGACCCTCCTCAACTCCCTTGACCTCAATTTGGTAGAAGTGTGGGTCTGGTGCAGCTAAACATCCTATCAAGAGAATCCAGACATCAGACTTTTTATGTGAACCTTCCTGATGTTAAAATGTGGCTTCAAATTTCTGGAATGAGAGGATGAACTGAGAGGGCTCCAGGAATCCAGCCGAGGCGCTGAGCTCAGTGAGTCAGCAACAGCTGGCTTGGCAGGGCCCAGGCCGACCCGGGTACGAGAGACAGCCCCTATCACCACGCGAAAGGACCGGGCCTCAGGGGTCTGGGGAGTCACTCAGGAAGTGCTTGGTTGGAGACACAGAGACAGGTCCTGGCACAAGGACGCTGGCCAGGTCCAGGGCTCAGCCAGCAAATCCAGCCAAAGCCCTCTTTCCACAGAAGCCTCCACATCAGCCCTCTGCCTCCAGCCCTGGGCCCTGCACACCCACTGGGAGCTGTCATGCCTGGGGTCCCCTCCCATGCTCACTATATGGACCAAACAAAACACGGTCACCCATTGGCTACCCATGCTTTCTGTGATGCAGAGGCAGAAGCATCTTCTACTGTCCTCTGTGGGCTGCTCTCCTGGGGCTCCCCCCGGCCTGGCCTTGGGACAGAGGAGGGGTAGGTGCTTCCCATCCTGGGGGAACTGCTACCAGGCTGCCGTGCACACACCCCGCTGGGCTGAAGGAAGAGAAGTCAGACAGCAATGTGCCAGTGACCTTGGCTGCCTCCACCCCAGACGCCGCCGGTGCCAAGCCTCTGCCTCCTGCTGTCAGGCTGCAGCGTCCTCCCTGACAGGCAGAGGAGGCACGCCACCACCGGAGCCTCTCAGCCTCGCTGCACCAAGGCAAGCCCGCCAGGAGATAGAGGACAAGCGCCGGCACTGGGCAGCTCCTGCACGTGGCTGAGCGTGGCTGCCACCTGCAGCCCACAGCCAGCCCTTCCCCACCAACCCAGGAAGAGCCCCCTCCTGACCCACAGTCTCCACCCTGTGACTTTGCCTTGAGTTGGGTAGGAGTTTTCCAGGCCGCAGGGGATTCTGGGGGAAGAGTGGGCGGCGGGGGTGGGAGGGAACCTCAGGCATGACAGTTCCCCCTGGGTGTGCAGAGCCCAGGGCTGGAGGCAGAGAGCTGTGGGGCAGCCTCTGTGGAAGCTGCAGACTTGAATGACCCAAGGTGGGGATGGCGCCCTCCAGTCTCGCAAAGAGTTGAGTGTTTCAGCAAGCTCGTGCTGGTTGCAGTGTGAGGGAGGCTGGAGGCAGGGAGGCTGTGGGGGAGGCTGGAGCAATGGCACAGGAGAGAGAGAGGAGCTCTGTTCTGTCAGGCCACAGGACTGGGGAGCAGATAGCCAGCCCCACTGACACAGCAGATGTGAGGCTTGGCCTGGTGGGGGCTGGGGGGCCCAGGATGGGGCAGGAGGGCCGTGTACTTTGTTGGGGGGTGCAAATTTGCTGAATGCCAGGTCAGAGAGCCTTTCTGCCCTGTAGCTGTTGACGTCCATCTCAGCTTCCTGTGGCTGCTGTACCAAGTTACCCCATACCTTAATGGCTTAAAACAGCACACATGCATTCTCTCATCGTTGTGCAGCTCAGAAATCTGAAATAGGCTTTTAGGGGCTAAAATCAAGGTGCTGGCAGGGCTGGTTCCTTCTGGAGGCTCCAGGGCAGAATCCATTCCTGGCCCCTCCCAGCTCCTGGGGGCTGTTGGCGTCCCTCGGCTTGTGGCCACATTGCTGCGGTCTCTGCCTCCCTGGTCACACGGCTTCTCCTCTTCTATAGCCAGCTCTCCCTCTTAGAAGGACACTTGGGATAACATTTAGGGCCTGCTGGGACCATCCAGGTTACTTTCCCCATCTCCAGACCCCTGATTTAAACACATTTGCAAAGTCTCTTCTGCCATATACGGTAATGCTCGTGAGTTTTGGGGATTAGGACATGGACGTCCGGGGGGGGGTCATGATTCAGCTGACATGTCTAAGTGTTGAACCTTGGGTCCTAAGGGAGAATGGAGAGAGGCCTTTGGCTGGATTTGCAGGGTGAGCCCTGGACCTGGCCAGCGTCTTGTGCCCAGACCTGTCTCTGTGTCTCCAACCAGGCACTTCCCAAGCGACTCCCCCGACCCCTGAGGCCTGGGACTCTAGGCGCTCTCTCTCATACCCCGGTCAGCCTGGGCCCTGCCAAGCCACTGTTGCCGACTCACTGAGTTCAGCGCCTCGGCGCTGGATCCCTGGAGCCCTCTCAGCTCATCCTCTCTTTCCGCCCCGGAGCTGTGCCTGCAGCCCAGGCCCCGGGAAACCCAGGGAGAAGCACTGATTGTGAAACCCGAGGCGGCTCCGGGAGGCGTGCTTCAGGGCTGAGCGCACCCTTGGCAGACGCTGCGGCGCTCCTGTCCTCGTGCAGACCGGGCCCTTGGGATGGCTGTTGGAGATGCCAGTGTGGTGATGTGGCCCACGCGGAAGGGGTGGGCGGGGGCCGGCGCTGGGAAAGCCGAGGCTGCACATTCTCCGAGGCTGGAGTTGCCTGGGGTCAGCCGGGGAGAGCAGGAGGGGCCAGCTCCCGGGCCTGGCTGGCTCTCTGGCTGGAGTCTACTGCTCGGAGAGCTGCCCTGTGGGTGCTTCCCACCCCCTGCGCTGTGAAGGCAGAAGCGAGGCTTGCAGCCCCGGCGAGGGCTCGGCCCCCCTTATCCCGCAGTGGAGACATGCCAGGGTGTGCTCCCCCTCCACGGCGTCTGGGCCTGGCACTCCGCCTGACAGCCCCCACGTGCGCAGCTCCTCCCCTGCGCCTCTGACATAAATTTAGTCCCTGAGTCTCAGGCCTGCCCTTCCCCCGCCACCTCTCCCCTCCCGGCATGGTTTCTGGTTCAGGGGTGGAGCCGACCAGGTGAATGTGGCTGGGAGGGCCTGGATCTTTGGTGGAGCACCGTGGGCAGGTGACAAGTGGGACCTGGAGGATGGTGGCCTTGGCCTTGGCTTGGCTGCAGCCCCCACTCGAGTGCAGCGGACAGTTCTGGAAGACCGGCCAGTGGTTCTGAGGAGCCGCATTAGGGCTGCTCCCACAGATGCTTCCAGCACGAGGTGGGTGAGTGAAGTGGGCACCGGGCAGTTTGGTGCAGGGGTCAGTGTGCTCAGCTCCACCTGGCATGCTGCTGTTCTGGCTCACTAAGGGGCCCAGAGCAGCTCACCCAGCCCCTCAGGATCTCAGAACCTGGGTGCTGAGATCTCCACTGTACCCGGGTGCAGTGGCGCAGGGGCTGTTGGAATTACACAGGGCACAGGGCGCCTGCCCGGTGCTCACTGTGACACTTGCTCTCCGGCCCCCTTTCCCTACTCTGCCTCGCCGTCTTCCACAGACACGGTGAACTGATACTTTGTTTCCTTCCCTTGGATCTGTGTTGGGAATGTCCTCCAAAGAGCTTTTCGGGTTATGCACAAGGTAACCACGCCTGGCATGCAGACAGTACACGGCTCAAGGGTGAAGCCGTGATCTGCTCACAGGGGCATCTGGCGTTTGATTAGCAGCTGTGGGCTGGGCACGGCCCCTCTTTTCAGGTCCCCAGCATGGCAGAGGCAGGCTCCTGGGAGAGAGGCGATGTGTCCAGGGCATCTTTTCATGTCTGTGACATCTGTGCCTTGGATGTAGGAGCCTGCTGGCTGGGGTGAGGTTGGGGCAAGGAGCAGTGGGGCCTGCTTGGGACCCAGGTGAGGCTCCCTTCATGCCCTGGGTGCCCCATGGATGACTGTGAAAGAGACATGGGCACCCTGCATAATGGGGACAAAGGGACTGCATCCCATGGTGGGTCCCTAGACAGAGGCCTCTTGGGGATAGAGAGGGGTGGGGCGACAGGTGAGAGGTGTTGGGTACCAGCATCAGGGCTGCAGAGGCAGCTGGAGGGACATCTGAAGGGGACAGGAAGCTCTTCCCCAGCAGCAGCCGGGATAGGCCCGGCTCAGAAACTGCATTTGGGTCCGAGGTCCAAACGCTGCCATCTTGTGCCAGCCGGAGGCCTCTGACCACAGGCCCCATCTCCTCTCAGAATTCTCTGCAGGTTGGCAGACACTTCATCCAGCTCCAAGTCTGAAATATTTTCTATAAAAATTTCCAATTTTCTTTGACCCGTTTCTCTTTGAAATTAATCCTAGGCAGCACTGTGCTCTGGGCCCCGAAGGAGCTCTGAGCGGGGAAAGGTCATGCAGTCCGATGGGCGTGCTGGCGTCTGTCTTCTCTCTCTCCTGCTCTCTGGCTTCATTTTTCTCTCCTTCTGTCTCACCCTCTTGCGTGCGCCTGTGCACATACACGTTTGGGACGTGGGCTGGATTCTTTCTGGGATGTCTCTCAGAGCTCTTGACTTGGTCCCTTTGGCCGGGGCTTGCCCTGAGGTGTGGGCTGCGCCACGAGCGAAGCTGGTAGAGAATCCGGCCAGGAGCACAGCTGGCGCCTCCCACGCCTCCCATCCCAACCTGTCAGCACACACAGAGAGGGCTTGCAGGACAGGACAGGAGGTGACCTGGGCACTGGGCCTGCATGGAGAGGTGGCTGGCGCTGGTCTGGTTGGGAAAAGGCTGGGCACCTGAGTGCCATGCGGGTTCAGTAACGCTCAATAATAATGCTGCTCCCCAAATCGTGGAGGAATATTGCTGCTCCCCAAATCATGGGGGAATAATAGCGTTAGCAGCTCTACTGCTTAGGGGGAGACTGAGGCTCAGAGAGAGCACCTTGCCTGCTGCCACAAGTGTATTGTCCTTCATTCACTCGTCACGTTCTTGCTGTGTGTCCACCGTGTGTCCGGGGCAGGACTGGGTCCTGGGGCTGTAGCAGCGGAGGAGCCTGATCGAGTCGCTGCTCTCTGGGCCCACAGCCCAGCAGGGGAGACCCGGTGAGCAGATGCTTGCAGACAGTGGAGAATCCTGTGAACAAAGTAAAACGGGGTGAAAGGGCAGCGTAAGAAGGCAGGTAAGGGAGGGAGGCGCCCCAGGTTGGTGGTGATGGGAAAGCCCAGCCCTGGGAAGGGTGTTCCAGGCAGAGGGAACAGCACATGCAGGAGCCCTGAGGCTGGAGTTACTGCAGTGTGACCAAGGGGCAGAAGGAAGAGCTAGTACCTGGAGCCGAGGACGTAACGGGGGAGTGGGAGGCGTGCGGGGCCTGGAGGGATGGGCAGCACTCATCGCTTTGAAGGGACGGCCACGGTGTGGGGTGGGAATTCATTCTCTGTGCAGTGGAGGCCTTTGGAGGGTTTTCGGTGGAGAGGGTGGAAGCAGGGAGGAATCCCAGTGACAGATGGTGGTGGCCATGCCAGTGGGGTGGAGCCAGTGGGTTCAGGATGAGTTTGAGGTGGAGCTTCCAGGATGTGGTGTGAAGGAAGGAATCAAGGACATGTCCTGCCCCTGAAAGGTGATGTGGCTGGGAGGCTGGCTGGTGGCATGAGGCTGGCTGGGCAGGTATGCTGGTGGGGGTGGTGGGTCAGGTGGTCTGGGCCAAGTGCAGGAGCCAGAATTGACACCTATCACTCTTTTTTTTTTTTTTTTTGAGACGGGGTCTCGCTCTGTCGCCCAGGCTGGAGTGCAGTGGTGCAATCTCGGCTCACTGCAAGCTCCGCCTCCCAGGGTTCACGCCATTCTCCTGCCTCAGCCTCTCCGAGTAGCTGGGACTACAGGCGCCCGCCACCACGCCTGGCTAATTTTTTTTTTGTATTTTTAGTAGAGACGGGGTTTCACCGTGGTCTCGATCTCCTGACCTCATGATCCGCCCGCCTCGGCCTCCCAAAGTGCTGGGATTACAAGCGTGAGCCACCGTGCCCGGCCCACCCATCACTCTTGACTCCACAACTTCCCGCTTCCACTGCTCTGCACTGCCCTGGCCCAGAGGGAGGTATTTTCCCAGGAAAGAAGGTGCCAAGGCCAAGACCCATGTGCTCCCAGACTTACGGGGCAGGGGCAGGAGCCCCCGATGCAGCCCCACAGGCAGCCGGGCCCTGGGATGCAGTGCCACCTCCTCTTGCTCCGGGAGGCAGAGGCTCTGCTCTGTGGGGGGGGCTGTCAGGGACAGTGTGAGGTTTGAGGTCCCATGGACGTGCGTGCATCCTTGTTTGTCTAGCAGGACCGGTCCTGCTTCCCCTTGCCTGCCACAGTGGGGAGGGACCCCAGACTGGCCGGGATGAACGGATGCAGGAACTGTGGCCTGCACGTACTTAGGAGTGTGCAGGGCAGGGTGTGTGGCTGCCTCTAGGCCTTCGCAGGCAGAGCCTTCCTGTCCACCCCAAGGGGCCGCAGGCAGCACTACCAGCTGTTCCCCACACAAAAGCTGCCCGAGACAGCTGGAATGCTCCCTGCTCCTGGTGCAAACTCTCTTGAAACTCAGGGTTGGGGACATCCTGGGAGCTGACCTCAGGTTCTGTTCCTGCAAATAGGTATCTGTTGCTGACCCGGCAGATGGCGGCCTGAGCCAGCCCAGACGCGCTCGAGCCCTGGCCCTGAGCAGCCATCAGGGAGCACTTACTGAGTGACTAAATGAATTAGGAAATCCCAGCGCTTAACGGACTCACCACTCGGGGCAGAGCCAGACTGGTTCCCACAGCAGCTCCCGGTTTCTCCAAATCCTCACCAGCACGGGGGCTTTACTGTTTAATATTTTGCTGTTCCAGCAGCAAAGCGGCGTTGCTTTTTGCGCTAATTTGCGCTTCTTTGATTACTAGCGAGGATGAGTGATCTTCCCTCGGTTTGATTACTTTGTTTGTCTCCTATTCCTGTCTAAGTCCTTTGCCCGTTTATCTCCTGGGGTCTTATATATTGGGATAAGCCCTTTATCTCTTTTAGATATTGACTTTCTGTCATGTTTGATACAAGCTTTTCCCCAGGCCGTAGTTCCTCTTTCCTTTCCGGTTTTGTTAGTGTTAGTTGCACAAAAGCCTGTTTTCCTGTAGCTGAGTCTGAATGATCCTTCTCCTGCCCCGTTGGAGCCAAGTTGGCGTTCAAGGACATGCACATTTACCGAGGGCCTGCGCGAGGGCGGGCACTCTTCATGGTTTCATTTAATAGGCACGGTAGTCCTGGAAGCAGAGAGAAAACCAAGGTGCAGGGGTACCACTGTCCAAGCAGCAGCGGGAACAGCAGGGAGCAAGAACGTGCCGCGTTCCTGGAGCACTTACCGTTGACCGCGTCTGCCGGCGCGCTGCAGCTGCAGGTGCATCCTCTCCTGGGATTCCTGTAACGAGCCCTAGGGTTGGTTGGTGCTTTTGCTGTGCCCACGTTACAGATGAGGAAACTGAGGTGCTGATGGTCGTACAGATAGTAAGCTGTAGAAACAGTGGGAGCCAGGCCTTTTGACTCCTGCATCAGGAGGGAGGAGCAGGCTTAGAACCCAGGGCTGCTGACACCCTGTGCAGTGCCCTCCTGTCCCCGCTCAGAGCCAGGGCTGGCAAAACCCGGTAGCTTGTGACCCCATCTGTTTGTTGGACAAAGGGCCTTCCAAGCACCAAAGCCTGGAACTCCACTTAACGGTTGCAGAAACTGGGGCCCAGCGAGGGTGAGTGAGGATGTGTCTCCAGGTCACTTAGCACATTAGCTTCGAGGAGAATCTTTTGCTTACAGTGGAATTTGCAGCATTTTGAGGAATGCCTGGCACACGGTTGGTGCATAAATATCCGTGAAAAGAAAGAATGAGCACAGTGCCTGGGAAGCCTGGTCACCCAGTGCTCACTCGGGAGCAACAGTTGCAGGCGTTGGAGGGCTTGGCACTGACGCCTCCTGTTGTTGCCACAGTGTCAGGGCTGCAGACTCAGGTTGGCAGCTGTGGGTGGCTACTGGTCCCATGGGCCCATGGGACATCGGGTGGCCCTGGGCCTTTGCTAGTCCCACTTCCTCACACTTGACCAGGACTGACTTCGGCTTGTGACCCATCCGGCAGGGCCCTATGCCCACTTTAATGCTCTGTCATTCCTGCCTTAGACGTCTTCATCACTTTTTGAACACGGGACTGTGCGTTTCCATTTTGCACTGTGCCCTGCAAATCAAGTGGCCAATGCTGTTCATCACTCTTTCTCCTGTGACTCTGCTTCTTCCCTGCGGTCTCACGGAGCTGTGGTCCAGGCCCTGTGGTTGAGGACACAGGGCGCTGCATAGTGGCCAAAATTGGGGGTGCCCAGTAGACACAGGCTCCCTTCCTTCCAGGCCCAAGCACGAGCACTTTCTGACACTTAACTGTCTATCCTTTATTTGGGAATGCCCGATGCCAGACTGCAGATGGTGAGGAAGATGGCCCCGTCCATGCTGGAACAACAGACCTGGTATCAGGAATGTGCACCTGTGACTGCCACAGGCCCGTTTGGTGCCTGAGGGCAGCAGTGCGTGAATCCTAGCCTCCGCCCTGGGGATGCTGTGGGGCTGGAGCGCTGCTCCCAGCGTGCCTTAGCCACTGTTCCCTGCGCGGTTGTCTCTGGACATAAAGCACCTGTGGAATCCCAGGGCTGCTCCCCTTCCTCTCTCCCTTGATTCATCCAGCAGATCTCTACCTGGCACGCACAGTGGGGCCGGGCACTGGGCCAGGCTCTGGGACCAGACAGGCACAGCCCTGACCTCATACAGTCCACAGTGCACTAGTCAGTCCACAAATATCTGCACAATGAAAAACTTGGGAAGTGCCACAGAGTGAGCCTGCAGTCACTGGACATTGGGCTGAGGCCTGGAGTGTGGGTTGCAGTTCCCCAAGAGGAAAAGGGGCCAGGGCAGCAGATGCGAAGTACCTGAGGGGTGAGGACGGGGCTTGTCTGGGGGTGTGGCAGGAGGGGCAGGGTGAGGGCCTGAGGGGACTGGGGGTCAGATCACAGTGGCTTCTGTGGGCTCCGTCGTGGACGAGGGGCTGTGCCCTGCAGCAAGTGGCATGGTCTGGTTTCCGAGGAGGGTGAGCAGGGAAGAGGCAGGGAGCCGGCAGGAGGCTGCTGTCCTGTGTGCAGGGAGAGACCGCGGCCTGGATCAGGTGGCCGTGGGAATGAGAGCAGCGGCCGGATCAGCCCCCAAGCACCATCGTGCAGCAAGGGTGCTGGGGGTCCTGGTAGGCAGTCCACAGGCTGGTCAGAGGGGGATACTCCTTGCTGGGCAGAACCGTATTCCCATTCCAAATCACCCTGAGGCTGGGAGGACCCAGATCACAGCCCCACCCGGCTGCCTGTGACAGCTCCACCCCTGCGCAGACCTCAGACGTGTCGAGGTAGCACTCGCTAGAATCATTTCCTCTGTGGGATCCGGGCCTGGGAAGGTCCCTGTGCCTGGGCGTTTTCTCAAGGACCCTTCCCAGATCATTCTGGACACATGTTTGAGTCCAGCTGCAGATTCCTAGCTGCAGGCTTGAGCCTTTCTTTGGCCAACTGCAGGGACTCCGTGGGGTGTGCCACGGGGGCTGCCTTCAGCCTCCTCATGCTCTGCCTTTGACAATTCACGTGGCAGGAGCTGGGGCCAAGGCCGGGGTGGCCAGGCTTGGAGGGATGGAGTCAGGAGAACAAAGGGCTGAGATGGCTCTGCAAGTCTGGCCAGGCGACGTCCAGCAGGGCGAAGGACTAGGTGCTGCCCAAACCACGGCAGGAGCACCTGGTGGGCTGCGGGGAGGAGCTCAGGGGTCGAGCTGACGAGGAGTTCAGTACACGTTGTCTGGGTTGGCGGGCGGGCGGGGGGAGGGGGTGGCCCGGGGGTGGGAGTCAGGCTGGGAATAAGAAGCATAATGGCCTGCTCAGCTCTGCCCACCCAAATCAGAGCCCACAGCCGTGGGCAGTCCCAGCCCCAGCGTGTGCACAGGGCTCTGGAGGGCAAAGCTGGATAACACTGGCCCCAGGAAGGCCAGATCCCCCAGGATGTGAGCATCTGTCCTCTCAACCTTGCCTGGAGCCTGCGGGTCAGGCGTCCGCTGAGGACAGTGATCTCGTATGGGCACACTGATGGGGGCCTGGCAGGCTGAGGACAGTGGTCTCGTATGGGCACACTGATGGGGGCCTGGCAGGCTGAGGACAGTGGTCTCGTATGGGCACACTGATGGGGGCTTGGCAGGCTGAGGACAGTGGTCTCGTATGGGCACACTGATGGGGCCTGGCAGGCGATGCCAGCAGAGATCACTGGGCCCAGGTAGACATGGGGTCGGCCAGTAGCAGGAGGGCCTCCAATTTTATAAGAGAAGCTGAAAATTGATTTTACATAAAATCTCTTCATTTTAAACTGTTGGCAGCTAATTCAAAATGTGTGAAAGCCGTGTAAGGGTTGAGCAGCCCGGGGCAGTGGCTGGGATGGGGGTCAGGAGGCGGCCTCAGTGCTGGGGACCTTCACTGGAGCCCACGGTGCTCAGGACCGAGCTTCTTGGCGATGTGGCCAGGGCTGCCTCGGAGTTGAAATGTACTTCAGAGGAATTTTTATTTTCCTTTCGGGAATGTCAAGAGAGGCCTTTCCAGCGGTTCCGTTTCTGTAAGGCGAAATCTGCGGTCGTCCTGTTTTTCTTGGAGGCAGCGAGGAAGCCCATCTGTAGCGCATTAGCGGGAGCCAGCAGCGGGCAGGGCGCAGGGCCCCGGCCCAGGCAGACAGAGCTCTTGGATGCGGCACTGAGGGAGCAGGCATGGCGCCGGGTTCGGAGCAGCCCCAGGACTCCCTGGGCTGGGTGGACAGACCCCCCGGCCGGTGCATCTGTGCCCAGTTCCGGGTCTGAGGTTCTGTTCCCCAGGCTCCCGGCACCTGTACCCGTGCCTGGACGTCCTCCAGGCCCCCGCAGCCTGCAGAGCAAACGGCCGATGATGGTCTCAAGAGGGTTCCAACCTTGTGTCCAGAACGTCAGGTGCCTGTGCTCCTTTGTTCTGGGCAATATCCCGGGAGCTGCCAGCATTCTTGACCTTCATCACCACTAGGACAAAACTGGGCTTGGATTTGTCCCAAGGCCTTGAACTGGGAAGGAGTGTGGGGACTCACAGGCCTGTAGGAACCACCTCGGCCACCTTAGAAACTCACAGTGTCACCCCTTGGTGACAGAGACCCCGGGGGCCAGGCCTGGGCCTCCCTTTCTTGGTGTCCTTGTTGCTCCCCATGGGCCTTGGTGACCCCAGTGATGGGCCAGGCAGCCGGGGCTGCCAGTGTGGGCCTGGCCTGCGGAGTCCTTGCTCTGGCCTGACCTCAGTCTTCACGTCTGTATGTACATTGGGGTGCTGGACTAAAGCCAGGCCTCACCCCTGCAGCTCTGGGGCGGCCTCGCCCCCCCACCCCACAATGTTTTATTTGACTCGTACAACGTCTTCAGAAATGTTGAGTGTACACTTAAAAATCAGGAGGTTTCACATGAACATCTCAATTTTCAGTTCCTTCAGAAGGCCTGGCCACCCTGGGCGTGTTCCTGCCAGCAGCACTGGGTGGGAGGCTCTGTGCCTCCTCTGGAAGGGCGAACACAACCCCTCCCTCCCCGCTGATTCGCGCCTGGCCCCCCCACTCGTGCTGGCCCCGCCTGCCTGGTTTGCAGTGGAGTGTGAGACTCCGGGACTCTGGTTGGTAGTTACACATACATAAACTCTCTCCTCTCTCTTCTCTCTCTCTCACACACGCAGGCATGCACACGCCCATGGTCAGAGCAGACACGTCCACATCTTCATCCATGTAGGAAATGCTGGAGTGAACTGAGCCGCACCCAGGAGCTTCCCTGAGCTGGGCACCAGGAGCCCAGGGTCTGTCCTGTCTCTGGATGAGTCCTGCTCCTTTGGCCTCAGCCGAGGCCTCAGGCCCAAAGCTCCGTGACAGTCCTGACACTATTTTCCTTATAACAAGCCCCAGTCCTCTTTCCTGTTGGGCACCCATGTCCCCAGGGGCGGGTCACAAGATGACAACTTGGGACCTGGCGGCTTACTGTTCTGTGGGCTGAGCTGGCTGCTGGGCCCTGTGCAAAAGGCACCTGTGCTCCCACCTGAAGGAACCTGGGGCCTCTGTGCTCTGAGGGCAGAACAAGACCCTCCCAGTCTCCCTGTGGGAAGAAGGACCATGTCAGAGACGCTCTCCATGGTGGACCAAGGCCAAGCTACGGGAGAGCCTGGGGACAGAGAAGGAGACTGGTGGGTACCTGCCCCTGCTCATGTGTTGAGGGTGTAGGGAGACCCCAGGGCCCACCAGAGCAGCCAGTGGGGAGTAGCCAGTTGCTAGGCCCAGCAGCATCTGTGCAAAGGGGTCCAGTAGGGTCACAGTGCCCAGATTGTGCCACACACTCCAGGGCTGCCCAGCCCTGCCTGCTGCTGCAGAGCCCCTGATCCCTGAGGATGAAGACACAGGGAGGGAGCAAGAAGTGGCTTCTGTGCCATCAGTGTTTGTACCATGCCACCCCTGGTTGGGGGCACATTGGATTTTTCACATGGTATCCTTTGAAAGGAGGTAAGGCGGGCCCCAGCCAGGGCGTAATCTTGGGAGACGGCTCTACCTCAGGGCTTTGCTGACCCCATTCTGAGTCAGGCCCCAGCCAGGTCTTGGGAGATGGGACAGGAAGTGAGGGGACCCCAAGGTTGAATTGTAGGAAGAATCTGAACTCACTGGTGGAGGCAGAGAGAGAAGACGGGGATGAGGCTGATGGAAATGCAGTCTGCTCACAGGCACAAAGGCCACATCAGCAGCCCCAGCCCTGAGCCCACCCTACAGTTCCTGACCCCCAACCCTCACCCTCTAGAGATGACCTGTGGTCAAGCATGACCGATTCTGCCCCTAAAATGTGTGCAAATGGCAACAGTGACAAATGACGCTGCTGTGGCCTTGCCTCTGACTTTGTTACCCAGTTCACTTGCCATGGATGTGAAGGATTCACTTTCCAGTATCAGAGTCTGTCTGTCTACCCACTCACCCATTCATCCATCTACCCAATCACTCATCCATTTTTTTTTTTTTTTTTTTTTTTTTTTGAGACGGAGTCTCGCTCTGTCACCCAGGCTGGAGTGCAGTGGCGCAATCTCGGCTCACTGCAAGCTCCGCCTCCCGGGTTCACGCCATTCTCCTGCCTCAGCCTCTCTGAGTAGCTGGGACTACAGGCGCCCACCACCACGCCCAGCTAATTTTTTGTATTTTTAGTAGAGACAGGGTTTCACCATGGTCTCGATCTCCTGACCTCGTGATCCGCCCGCCTTGGCCTCCCAAAGTGCTGAGATTACAAGCATGAGCCACCACACCCAGCCTCATCCATTTATCCATCTATCCAATCATTCATCCATTCATCCATCTATCCAATCATTCATCCATTCATCCATCTATCCAATCACTCATCCATTTATCCATCTATCCAATCATTCATCCATTCATCCATCTATCCAATCATCCATTCATGCATCTGTCATCTTTCCATCCATTCATCCATCCAATCATTTATCCATTCATTCATCCATCATGTATTCATTCGTCTACTCAGTCATTCATCCATCCATCCATCCATCATTGATCTCCATTCATCTACTCACTCATCCATCTACCCATCCCCCATCCACCCATCTATCCATCCATCCAATTATCCATTCATTCATCCATCATCCATTCATCTACACACTCATTCATCCACCCAATCCATCCATCCACCCACCCATCCATCCATCCATCCAATTATTTATCCATTCATTCATCCATCATCCATTCAGCTACACACTCATTCATCCACCCAATCCATCCATCCACCCATCCATCCATCCATCCATCCATTCATTCATCCAGTCAGTGTCTGCAAGCACCCCAGGCCAGTGCCCTGCTGGGCACTGAGTCTGCACAATCTGGTCTCTGCCCCTGAAGAGTCTGGTTGGGGGAAAAGGCAGACTCCCAGATGAACCATGACAAATGCTGCTAACAGGCTGCTTGGCAGCCCTTCCTCATTGTGCCCTGTTGTGTTTCTTTCAGCCAAAATATATTTCTGTGCATCTTTGACGCCATGAACAGTTGATAGGAGAGTCAGGCAGAGGGGACTATGGGCTTCAGGGACGGTGAGAGGGAGTGTGTGTGTGACCTGGTGGCTTAGAGAATATTCTTACGGGCTTAATCTGCACGCCTCCCCTGACTTCACCCATTTGGGCCTCTTCTGACCTCCTATAAGCATTTGAGTTGCTTCCTCTGACCTTTTAAAAGTCAGTGGACTGTAATTCGTATGAGTGTGAAAATGCATAATCTAGTGGTTTTTGGCAGTGTTGTGTGGCCATCATCACCATCTAGTTCCAAAATGTTTTCATCACCCCAGTGGGAACCCTGCACCCAGAGCAGTCACTCCCCATTCCCCTCCCCAGCTCATAGTGACCACTAATCTACTCCCTGTGTCTTTGGATTTGCCTAGTCTGTATACTTCATAGAAACACAATTGATAATAGGTGGCCTTTGAGGTCTGGCTGGAGTCCTTCTAAGGAGTGGTCTAAAAGCTCCAGGGCCCCTCGTCATGGGAGCATCATATGCCCAGCGACATGAATATAAAATAATAATACTGGATAATTCCAGAATAGGCAGCAGCGTGTGTGTATGAAGCTCGGGGCTGTGAGACAGGAGGGAGAAGTGGGGACTGTGGTTAAAATAGTCCAGAATGCCTCTTCCTAAGGGGGCCCCTCCTAGTTCCTGTAGTGAGATCCATGTTGACACCGAAGTGGCCTTGTGCCCTGCCACCCTGCCCTGGGATGGCATATTAGAGGGGGCGCCGATCACCTCTGAACTGGGAAATGTGGAGTCAGTGCAGGACACAGCAACAGGAACCACCGCTCCCAGCCCCACCCCAGAGAGAAAGGCTCATGAGCACACCTGGTGCAGGGACTGGACTGGAGCCGATGGTCAGATTTGGAGTTGGTGTGGACATGGTATGTCACCTCCCAGGAGAGGGGGCAGGAAGTGAGGTGCCTGAGGCCAAAGGGTAAGAAGGGTCTAAACTCACTGCTGGAGGGGCATGCGTGTCCCCAGGGTTGCAGCCTGGCTGGGGCAGCCAGCACAGCTGTGACAGGACAAATTAGAGAAAAAGGGATGTCTTTTTTTTTTTTTTTTTTTTTGAGATGGAGTCTCACTTTGTTACCCAGGCTGGAGTGCAGTGGCTCGATCTCGGCTCACTGCAGCCTCTGCTTCTTGGGTTCCAGTGATTCTCCTGCCTCAGCCTCCCTAGCAGCTGGGATTACAGGCATGTGCCACCACACCCTCCTAATTTTTTTGTATTTTTAGTAGAGATGGGGTTTCACCCTGTTGGTCAGGCTAGTCTCGAACTCCTGGCCTCAAGTGATCTGCCCACCTTGGCCTCCCAAAGTGCTGGGATTACAGGCCTGAGCCACTGCACCCGGCCAGGATGTTTTCTTCAATAAGAAAAATTATAAAGGAGAAAAAAGGACAGAAAAACCAAGACAAATTGAGATCATAGAGTAAGATGGGAGAAACAAGCCCAGATTTATCAATAATCCAGGTAAATGTAAACGGATTAAACTCACAAATTCAAAGACAGAGGCTGTCATATCTGACAAACAAGACAAACCCCAAATTCAAAATCCAGTTTGACACTATCACCAGAGTAAAGTGTAAAAAGGCAAGAAAAGGTTGAAAGTAAAGTATGGAAACAGATCTGTCAGGCTGCCAGAGGCAAGCCAACATTGCCGTATCAATCTCAGACTCAACAGACTTCAACACAGGAGACGCTGCTGGGGAAAGACAGGTCACCGTTTAATGAGAAAAGGTTCATTTCCCCAAGATGATAAAGCAGTTCTAAAGGTAGAGTCACTTAATAAATAACCTCAACATATTTGATGTAAACTTTGTTAGAAATAGAGAAATTGACAAATTTATCATCATTTTTTAGAGAATCCAACCATTTTTTCCAATTGGTGTTGGATCAAGTAGACAAAAAACCCAGCACAGATAAGGAAGTTCTAAATAACACAAATAATAAGCTTGACATTGATGAATTTTGCATCTGACAAGTAGAGGTTATTGCTTTTTCTCAAGCACATAGGAAACACTTGTAACAATTGGTCAATTAAGTGCAAATCTCACAAAAACTAAAAGAATAGTGTCAGCAGGTCTTGTTCCGTGACCATCGTGCCTGTGAGAGAGAAATTAATAGCCTCCAAGGCAAAAATCCCCGTTATTTGGAAATTAAAAAAAATACTTTTAAATAATTCATGGGTCAGAGAAGAAATAATGATGGAACTTCAAAAATACAACTGAATGATAATAAAAGCACTAAATATCAAAACGTGGATGGAAATTTACATTAGAAAAGAAAAGGGTCTAAAAATTAGAGAGATAAATTTCCAGTGTAAGAAGTTAGAAAAAGGCAACATTGATCCAAAGAAAATAGAAGGAAAAAGATAATACAAAATAAGATCAGAAATCAGTGGGACAAGGCTGGGTGCAGCAAAGTGCCTATAATCCCAGCACTTTGGGAGTTTGAGGTGGATGGATCCCTGAGCTCAGGGGTTTGAGACCAGCCTGGGCAAAATGGTGAAACCCCATCTGTATTAAAAAAGATCCAAAAATTAGCTGCACGTGGTGGCGTGCACCTGTGGAACCAGCTACTTGGGAGGCTGAGGCAGGAGAATTGCTTGAGCCTGGGAGGTAGAGGTTGCAGTGAGCTGAGAGTGCACCACTGCACTCCAGCCTGGGTGACAAAGTCAGACCCTCTCTCAAAAAAAAAAAAAAAAAAAAAAAAAAAAAAGAGAAAAAAAAATCACTGAGACAGAAAACCTCTGAGTTCTGATCATTGTTGCTGTTAGGCAGATTCAAGGTCAGTGTTGCCAGATCTTCAGTTTTTCAAGATAAGTAAAAAATACGTAATTCTGCAGGCAATCTCTGCATTTTTTTAAAAAAAGTGTCAGTAATCTGAATTTGGCCTGTGCACCTCTTTCCTCCCAGAGCTGCTTCTGCACACAGCACCTCCTCTCTGGGCCGTCTTCTCTTTGGCCGGCTTCTCCTCGATGGCCATTTGTGGACAAGTCTTTGTGTGCACATATATGTTCATTACTCTTCGGTATATGCCTAGGAAGAGAATTGCTGGCTCACACGATAACACAGTGTTTCACTTTTTGAGGAAACACCAAGACTGTTTTCCAAAATGTCCTGTACATAGCGTCCCTCCTGGAGGGCCAGGGCTAGGTCACCACACACAGAACATGCAGAGACACCCCAGAAGGCCAATACTTGTGTCTAGTTAGCAGGGACCTGTCTCTGTGGGGTGGGGGGCTGCTGGTTTCTGACTCTCATCTGCAGACCCCTCAGGCACTGGCCTCATTGTTTAATCCATAAATTGGGGAGGTGACGGAGGGGGTCTGAGTCCTGCTTTTTTGGTGGCAGAGTCATTTCTACATTGGGTCCTTGCTGAAGTAGGTCACCATCGGGCAGAAATACGATTCCCAAGACTTTTTGGAGATGACAAGTTCAAACCCTGCCTGGGTGGGTTTCTTGCAGCTCTGCTTCCAGTACCATGTGGATGTCATTTTCACTTATGCTATCTCACAAGGGCACGGGTGGAAAGAACTCTGTTTCTAAGAGATGGAAGGCTCAGAGATGGCACAATTAGAAAGTGGGAGCTGGGATTTGAACCCAGGCCTGCCTGATGCACAATTGGGCTCTTTCTGCTACACTAGCTTCAGGTGCTGGCTGAGCCCTGGGAGGGAGGAGTGAGCAAATGTATGAGGCTTTGCCTTTGCAGAGGCAGGACAAGCTGAAGGGGTCTTTGCTCCTTCCCTAGAGTGAGCGGGATCTCTGGACTCCTCTCCTGTCCGGTGTTTCAGCTGGGGCTCTACTGGCGGAAGCAATGTGCGGGCAGGATGGGTGATGCCTGTGGGCAGACAGTGCTGCTGTCAGAAGGCAAGCGGAGGCTGCTATGGGAGGGCGTTAGAGGGTGACGTTGTTAGAGGGTGACATTGTTAGAGGGTGACGTTGTTAGAGGGTGACATTGTTAGAGGGTGACGTTGTTAGAGGGTGACGTTGTTAGAGGGTGACATTGGCCTCCCATCAGCCAGGTTTCGAAAGTTAGGAGCAGCTGTACAGGGTTTGTCAACCGAGTAGTTGCTCCCCTACTTGGTGACCACACGACCAACCCAGTGGCCTCCCAGGGCCTTGCACTACACGACACTGGACAGCCAGAAAGCAGGTGATGCTGCGTCACCCACAGAGGGTTGCCTGGGGCCTGGGCTGGGCTGGAAATGGCTCTGAGAACAAAGAGGTAAGGAATGGATCATTGTTTAATTTTTTATTTATAGTGGGTTTGTTGAGCTGTAATTCACAGATGCTGTAGTTCAGCATTTAAAGTGCACAATTCCATAATTTTTACTGTATTCACTCAGCTGTGCAACCATCACCACAATCAACTTTAGATCATTTTCATTGCTCCTAAAAGAAACCCTGGACCCACAGCCATCACTCCCCATTTTCCCTCAAGAAGTGCTACTTCTTCCTTTGCGACGTGGATGCCTTTTATTTATTCATTTATTCATTTATTTATTTATTTATTTATTCATTTATTTATTTTTCTTGCTGAATTGCTCTGACTAGAATGTCCGGTACTATGTTGAATACAAGTGGTGAGAGCAGGCTTCCAGTCTTACAATTGACCATGATGTGTACTTTTGGCCTTTTCGTAAATGCCCTTTATCATGCTGAGGAATTTCCCTTCTAGTCCTAGTTTCTGGAGTAATTTTGAATCATTAAGGGTGTTGGGTTCTGTCTGATGCTTTTTCTGCATCAACCAAGATGACTATGTGGTTTATTTTCCTCCATTTTATGAATGTGGTGTATTATATTGATTGATTTTTGTGTGTTGAACCACTCTTGCATTCCACGGATAAATCCCACTTGGTTATTGTATATAATCCTTCTAATACGCTGCTGAATTTGGTTTGCTAGAATATCATTGAGGATTTTTGCACCTGTATTTATAAGTCTGTAGTTTTCTTATGATGCTTTTGTCTGGCTTCAGTATCAGGGTAATGCTGGCCTCATAGAAAGATTGATATTAATTCTTTAAGTGATAGGTAGAATTCCCAGTAAAGCCATCTGGTCCTAGTTTTTTCTTTATTGGGAGTTTTTGATGACTGATTCAAGCTCTTTACTTGTTATAGATCTGTACAAATTTTCTGTTTCTCCTTGAGTCAATTTTGGTAGTTTGTGTGTTGCTAGGAATTTGTTCATTTCTTCCAGGTTAATTTGTTTGTATATAGTTGTACATAGTATTCTCTTATAATCATTTTTATTTCTATAAGGTCGGTAGTAATGTCCCCACTTTTGTTTCTGATTTTAGTAATTGGAGCCTTCTCTCTTTTTAGCTTGGTCAGTTTGGCTAAATGTTTGTCAGTTTTGTTGATCTTTCAAAGAACCAACTTTTGGTTTCATTGAGACTCCTCATTGTTTTTCAATTCTCTATTTTGTCTAGCTTCACTATAATCTTTGTTATTTCCTTGTTTCTGCTAGCTTTGAGTTTCTGTTGCTTTTCTTCTTCTGGTTCCTTAATGTGTAAAGTTAAGTTATTGATTTGAGATCTTTATCATTTTTAATGTAGGAATTTGCAGCTATAAATATTCCTCTGGGCACTGCTTTTGTACAGCCTGTAAGTTTTGGGTATGTTGTGTTTTTGTTTTCATTTGTCTCAAGATTTATTATTTATTATATATCCTAATTTATCTTGTAACATATTGCCTGACCTAATGGTTCTTTAAGAGCATATTGTTTAATTTCTACATATTTGTGAATTTTTAGAGGGTTTCTTCTATCATTGATTTCTAATTTTATTCCATTGTGGTTGGAGAAGATGCTTTGTATGGTTTCAGTCTCTTTAAGGTTATTGAGACTTGTTTTGTGACCTAACATATGATCTGTCCTAGAGAATGATCATCATACATGAGAAGAATACACATTCTGCCACTGTTGAGTGGGGTGCTCTATAGACGCCTGTCAGGTTTCGTTTACGGTGTTGTTCATGTCCTCTCCTTTCTTATTGATCACGTGCCAGTTGTTTTATCCATTTTTGAAAGTGGAATATTGGCCAGGCGCGGTGGCTCACGCTTGTAATCCCAGCACTTTGGGAGGCCGAGGCAGGCGGATCACGAGGTCAGGAGATCGAGACCACGGTGAAACCCCGTCTCTACTAAAAATACAAAAAAATTAGCCGGGCGTGGTGGCGGGCGCCTGTAGTCCCAGCTACTCGGAGAGGCTGAGGCAGGAGAATGGCGTGAACCCGGGAGGCGGAGCTTGCAGAGCCGAGATTGCGCCACTGCACTCCAGCCTGGGCGACAGAGCGAGACTCTGTCTCAAAAAAAAAAGAAAGTGGAATATTGAAGTCTTCAACTATTATTGTAAAACGGTCTATTTCCATCTTCAATTCTGTCAGTTTTTGCTTCATAGATTTTGGGATTCTGTTGTTAGGTGTGTTTATGTTTATAATTGTTATATCTTCTTGGTGGATTGGCTCTTTCATCAATATGTAATGCTGTTCTTTGTTGTAAAATTTTTGGACTTAAAGTCTATCTCGTCTGATATTAGTATGGCCATGCCAGGTCTCTTCTGGTTTCTATTTGCATAGCATTTCTTTATCCATCTTTTCATTTTCAAACTATTTGGGTATTTTGAATCTAAATTTGGTCTCCTGTGGACAGCATATAGTTGTATTATATCTTGGGATTTTTTAATCCATTCTCCCATTCTCTGAATTTTAATTGCAGCATTTAATCCATCTGTATTTAAGGTGATTACTGATAAGGATGGACTGAATTCTGCCATTTGGTATTTGTTTTGTATATGTCATATTTTTTATTCCTCAATTCCTCAAATATTTCCTTCTTTTGTGTTTAATACATTGTTTTCTAGTGTACTGTTTTGATTCATTTTTTCATTTCTTTTGCTGTATATTTAAAAGTTGTGGTCTTATTGGTTATCCTGGGGATTACAGCTATTATCTTAAACATATAACAATTTTATCTGAATTGATATCAACTTAGTGTCAATAGTATACAAAATGCTTTGCTCCTATATAGCTCTGTCTTCCCCACCCTTTATTATAATACTGTTACATATTACATTTTATACATGTGTGTCTATTAATGTAGATTTATAATTATTGCTTTATGCATCTATAGACTAAATCATATAGGAAAAAAGAGAGGAGTTACAAACGAAGATTGTGAGGTTCCCTTTATTAGTATTCTTCATTTCGCCATATGGCTTTGAGTTACTGTCTTCTGTCCTTTTATTTCAACCTGAAGGACTTTCTTTAACACTTATTGGAGGGCAGGTCAACTAGAAAACAAACTCTCTCAGTTTTTGTTTCTCTGAAAATGTCTTAATTTTTCTTGTATTTTTGAAGGATAGTTTTGTTGGAATTCTTAGCTGCAGGACAGTATTTTTTTCAGCACCTTAAATATGTCATCCCACTAGTTTCTGGCCTTTATTGTTCTGATGACAAATCAGTTGTTAAGCTCGTTGAGAACCCTTGTATATGTGGCAAGCTGCTCCTCTCTTGTGGACTTCAAGACTCTTTTTGTCTTTGTCTGTTGACAATTTGATTACAATGTATCTTGATATAACTCTTTGTGTTTTCAAACTTGGAGTCATTGAGCTCCTTGGATGTGTAGAATTATGTTCTTTTTATCAAATTTGGGAATTGGGGGCCATTGTTTTTAAAAACATTCTTTATGTCCCTTTGTTTCTCTATTCTCTTTCTTGAACTCTCATTTTTTGTATTTTGGTGTACTTGATTTCTTAGGTTCTGTTCCTTTTTCCTCATTCTTTTTCCTTCAACTTCTCAGATTGGATAATTGCTGATAATTTAAGTTTGCTGATTCTTTGTTTGCCTGCTCAAATCTGCTATTGAACTGATCTATTGAAATTTTTATTTCAGTTATTATGCTTTTCAGCTCCAAAATTGTTTGTGGTTCCTTTTTATGATTTCTCTTTCTTTATTGATATTCTCTATTTTGTGATACATTATGTTCTTGCTTTACTTATTTGCCCGTGGTTTCCTTTAGCTCTTTGAACACATTTAAGACAGTTTATTTAAAGTCTTTGTCTGGCCCATGAAGTGTCTAGGCTTCCTCGGGGAAGGTCTTTTTTATTTCCTGTGAGTGGACCATGCTTTCTTGTTGTTTTGCATGCCTTGTATTTTTTACTGGAAACTGGACATTTTGAATGTGGAGACTCTGGAAATCAGATGCCCCCCACTTCCCAGGGCTTGTTGTTTTTTATGTATTGTTGTTGCTTGTTTGTGATTTTTCTAAACTATTTTTGTAAAGTCTGCATTGTTCATTATGTATGGCCACCAAAGTCTCTGTTTTGTTAGCTTAGTGGTCAGCTAGTGATTTGACAGAGACTTTCTTAAAAGCCTAGGGTAGGAAGAAATACTCTCCTAGTCTTTGTAGGTTGGTTCTGTGTTTGAGCACACCTTTGATGCTTAGCCATACTGTTTACAACTCTGTCTTAGCCTTCACTTCCTACTTGCACAGACCCTAAATGTGTCAGCCAGAGGTGAAAACTTTTGAGTCTTCTTAGGTCTTTTCTGAGCATGCATCTCACCCTAGACATGTCAGTGGTAGAATCCTAGATTCTCTGGTATGCACGAGAGCTTTCCAAAAACCTTATTTCCTCAAATATCTCCTTCCCTACCCTCTTCCTTGCCAAGCCTCTAGACCTGTTTATTGTGCATCTTGCCCCAACTGTTGTCCCGTGCCCCAGGTGTCTGCAGCTAATACATTTACCTTTAAATACTTTTGACAAACACTGTCTGGGAAACCACTTCAGTCCTGGGGAAGCTCCGAAACAGTTGAAACAAAGGCAAGCCAGCAGATGGGTTAAAACCCACAACCACAATTCTCTGGATATAAGGTCCATATTTCTTTCTTTTGAGTTTTCAAACTTGGAGTCATTGAGCTCCTTGGATGTGTAGGTTGGTACCAGCAACCTACACCAGGAATGTGGTCTGCCATCTTCATGGCCATTGCTGAGTTGGAGAATAAGATAATGGTAAGCAGGTAAATTAAAACACCATAACCCACTGTCACCAAAATTCAGTAGCTTCTTTCTTCATTAAGCATTCCCCGGTTGTTGTAGGTTTCTGGTTAAATTCTGGAGTTCCAAAAAAGTCGATTCTGAGATTTGCCAGCCTATTTCCTGTTTTTGTGGAGGGGCAGAATTTTGGAGTCCTCTATTCTGTCACTTTGGTGATGTCCTCTCCCTTATATGCATCTTATCAGAATCTTTAGATTTATATTAACTTAATTCCAGTGAGCTATAGAAACATTACTCTTATATAGCTCTATTCTTCCACCCCCATCTTTGTACTGTTATTGCTGTGCAACTTGTATTGGTTTTTGATTGCTGCTGCAACAAATTACCACAAATTTAGTGGCTTAAATAATGCAACGGTATTATTTTGCAGTTTTGGAAGTCAGAGTCTGAAATGAATCTCACTGAGCTTAAATCAGGGTATTGGCAGGGCTTTGTTCCTCCTGGGTCCTCCTCCAGGGGAGGATCTGTTTCCTTGCCCTTTCCAGTTTCTGGAGGCCACCTGCATTCCTTGGCTCATGACTTCTGTCCTTCGTCTTTTATGCCGGCAACATCAGGCCAAGTCCTTCCCATGCAGCCATCCCTCCAGTTTCTCTCTTCTGCTTCCCTCTTCCCCCTCTATGGACCCTTGTGATTACATTGGGCCCATCTGGCTAATCCAGGATAATTTCAGTATTTTAAAGTCATCTGATTTACAATGTTAATTTTCCTTTACATATAACCTTACAGATAGATAGGTTCTGGAGATTAGAACGTGAACATATTTGGAGGGCCACAGTTCTGCCTACCACACTTCTATATATGCTACCAACCTAACAATTGTTGTAATTATTGCTTTATATAATTTCATGCTTAAAGAAGCTGAGAAAAGAGAGGAGAGTACATATATATCAACAGTTTGCCTTCTCGTTGACCATTTCTGGCTCTCTTCATTTGTTCCGGTGGATTCCAGTTCCCATCTCGTGTCATTTCTTTACTCCAGTAGCTGTGTTTCTGTTCACCTGCTTTGTGCTGTTAGTCAAATATATTACATTTATATATTATATGCACCCAATAATACAATTATATACATCTTCTTCTATACTATTGCTTTTTAAGCCAGTTAAGGGAAGAAAAGAGAAGAAGTATCCATTTATATTGTCTTTTAAAGTTGCATGATTAGCTTTACTGGTACTGTATGTGTATGGGTGTGAGTTCAAGTTACCAACTGAGGTCACTTGCTTTCAGCCTGAAGAACTTCCTTTAGTATGTCTGATAAAATGGGTCTACTCGTAATTCTCTCAGTTTTTACCTATCCGAGACTGTCTGTATTGCACCTCAATTTGGAAAAATAGTTCTGCTGGAGAAGGAGTCTTGGTTGACAGCTTTTTTACATTGGATATGCCATTCTGCTGCCTTCTGGCTTCCATTATTCCTTAGGAGAAGTCGGCTGGAAATCCCACTGAGATTCCCATGTAGGTAGCAAGTCATTTTTCTCTTGCTGCTTTCAGAATTTTCTCTTTGTCTTTGGCTTTCAGCATTTTTACTGTGATGTTGCTGGGTGTGGATCTCTTGGCATTTATCCTGTTTGAAGTTTGCTGAGTTTCTAGGACACATGGGTTAATGTTTTTCACCAAATTTAGGGAGCTTTTTGCCACAGTTTCTTCCATCTTTTCTGCTCCTTTATCTCACTTGACTCTTTCTGGGACTCCCGTTATGTATATGTTCATGCCCTTATTGGTGTTCCACATTTTTCTTAGGTTCCATTTATTTTTCTTCATTCTTTTTTCCGTGTGTCCTTCAAATTGCATAATATCTATTGATCTGTTTTCAAGATTCTTTCTTCTGCCAGTTCCAATCTACTGTTATGCCTCTCAGTTACTGTGCTTTTCAACTCCAGAATTTCCATTTGGTTCTTGTTTATAATTTCTCTTTATTGATAGTCGTTATTTGATGAGACCTTGTCATCATCACTCCTTTACAGAAGCGTGATTTCCTTTTTTAGAAGACATCTTTCCAATGGCTGCTTTGAAATCTTTGCTGCTAAATCTGACAGCTGTTAAATCTGACATCTGGGCTTTCTTACCGGCAGTTTCTGTTGCCCCCTTTTTTTCTGTGAATGGGTCATTTGTGTTTCTGTTGTGTGAAACTGGATATTTTAGGTCATGTGGCAGCTCTGCATACTGATTCCCCTCCCCCATCTCTGAGGCTGTTTGCTGTTGTTTGCGTATTTATTTGTTTCCCGATTTGGTTAGACTATTTTCGCGAAGTCTGTTTTCTTCACGGTGGGAAGCCTCGGCTGTTACTCCTCGGAGGGCACAGCCTTGAGCGTGTGCAGAGTCATCCTGGGATGACAGTGATTTCAGCAGGGCTCCCTATGACTGTCCCTGTCTCTGATCTGTCTGTTACACTCTCTGCTTCATTTGGTATCACACCCAGCTACTAGGCTTCACTAATTGATGGATGATTGCTCTATTATTTTCAACAATGTCCTGAGACATAAATTGTCACAGAGTTTGATCCAATTCAATTTGGGTAGGGATAATTTTGAGGCCAGTCTTTGAAATTCATTCTCTCCCTGGAAGAGATCCTCATAACGATCTGTTCTCCTGATTTTTTTTTTTTTTCCCCAGTAAATTAGCTGGTCTATGGTTCAGGTTGTTGTTCTCATAGAGATGTCAGCCTCCTCTTAAATTCTTGCCGCCAGAATCTTCACTGAAGCCACTGCTCCAGGTACTGGGCAGGTGGTAGCCTCTGATCTTCTTGGTTTGCCTCCCCCTAGCATGGAATCTTTTTCTAGCAAGCAGGCTGGACTTAGGGTGATTCAGAGCCCAGTACTCTCGCCCTGCTGCACCTGAGTCGGGACTTCTGCCCTGAGTTAGGGCTGGTGGAGGAAGGTGCTCTGGCCTCTCGCTCACACTCAGCAGGGAGTTACCCTCTGTCACTGGGAGTTGGAGACCATGAGAAACGCTGATGGCCCATCTGTCCTGGTGAAATACTGTATTCCTTGACTGGTATCTGAGGGAAGAGGGAGCCCTGTGTTCTTGGCCACACACCCCCAGAGTGGAACTTCCCATAAGCTGAACTGGGAGGACTAGAAGGGGGGAAGAGAGAGCAAGTGATGGCTCAGATGCCACCGATTCTTGCTGTTCCTACTGGGATTTTTCTTCCCAAGATTTGGTGGATTTTCTTGAATAGATGATGTTGCTTAGTGTGTTGTGTGCTCTTAGGATAATTTCCAGAGTCTTTAAATTGTTGTTAGTGGTGACTTTTCAATACTTTTCACCAGTTATGGTTGTTCTGAGGGGAATGTGTCCATGGGGCTCCTCTCACCACCATTCCAGAAGCGGAATTCTCATGACAGATGATTCCTAATCTTTTTTTTAAAGGGCCACAGCAATAAGGAAGGTAGAAGATGCTGGATATGTCAGGGTCATTCAAGGTATAATTAGAGATCAAAATCCAATTAAGCCAAGAAAAGGGAATTTGCTGGCACACACGAGCAAGACAGCAGGCACAGCTGGCCCCCACGAGGCTGCCAAGGCTCAGCGCCTCTCCTCCTCCTAGGACTTGGCTCTCTTCTGCAGAGACTTCCTTCTCAGATTAGCTCTTCATATACGCAGCCCCAGGCCTACGCTGTGAGCTTACTGAGCCAGCAAGGGAATCTTTTTCTCCCAATGTTCAGATCTCATGGAAGACCCATGATTAGTCTCACTGCAGTCATGTGTTCACCCCCTGGACCAATCACTGTGCTGAGGGCATTGAGTACCAGGTGTGGGCTGTGTGTTCCCCCACCACAGCCACTGAGGGAGTAGGATGGGCATGAATTACCCATCCACCAGAGACACATTGGGTGGGGCAAGGCCTTCCCACTGGCAGAAAGGGGCTGCTGGTTTGAAAAATCAACAAGATGGTCCCCCACTTGCCCCTTTTAAAAAATGCATAGAGCTAGGTACACACACTATTTTGCCTATAATTTGTTTTAATGCACTGTAAATCTCTTCGACGTACTCAGAACTTAAAAAGAAACTTCATGTGCATTATCTCTTTTGACTACACTTTTCTTGCAAAAATGGTCACTTCCTGAAAAAGTGAAATAAATTCAAATTGTGCAAGTAAAAGAAAGAGGAAAACTTGAATTCTGCCCAAAGGAAACTTCTTCAAGAAGGCTATGCTCTTTTGACTTTAATACACTGAAATTACAGAATAGCCTTTGACATGGCAATTTTCATGTCGTTTTGAACATCAAATGGATTTTGACTCTGTTTGGAAGGCAGCGAGGCCCAAAGCCCTGACTCATGAAAGAGCAGAATAACAACCCGAACTCGCCTCGCTTTGCTGGACGCGGAAGCCTGGCTGGGTTGATCTGCTGTCTCCTCGTTTTCCACCAGCATGAGGTCATCTCTGGCAGTGCATGCCCCACAGAGACTGGCTGGGGCAGCAGGTACTGGCCACTGGTGCAGGGTCCCGTTGCCTGCGATGAGGGACACAGCTGACCTTCCCGAGGAGCTTCCAGGCACCTTGCACTCTGTCCCTGGCAACACAGTGACAAGGCTTTGTTCCTCCACCTGAAACAAGGCAGTGGCATGACCTCCGGTTCTCGAAGGTTCACTCCTGTCTTCCGCTCACACTTCGCTTTCTCTGTAGTCTTGGATCATTGTTCTCCAGCATATTCTACAGAGGGCTTTCATCTACCTCACCTATGTAGCTAAAGCCATCTATTAGGGAAACCAACACTCAGGCTCACTCCTGCCATAAAACTCTCCTGAGATCTGAGTTTCCTCCTCTTTCACAAAACCGGAAGTCCCTTGTGAGTTAAGCCAAGCTCGTGAACGTTGTCTTCTGCAGCATCCGTAGAGTTCTGCCAGGAGAGTTGAACCCTGTTCTTCTTCCCTTTACTGGACAAAGCCTCTGGGAGAGGGGGGCTCAAGCTCTGAATCTGGTGACGTCTGTGGTTTCCACGGCAGTGTGTCTATTGGCATCGCGTATCAGGGTCGAGGGCGGCAAGGTATGGGGTCTGCAGAGTTTCCGCCCTCCCCCAAACAGCAAGATCCACACGCATTGACACGCATCATGGGAACTCATTTGACACAGGATCAAGTTTGCAAAATTTCCCATGAGGTCGACCATGACCACAGCTGTCAAGGTTTCCAAAAAGGACTCCCCACTGGATTTGGCCTTGGTCATATCTTAAACCTTCTTTTGCCAGCGGCCCCCATCCCTGCATAATCCACTCCAGTGTTGCATTCTGATGACCTTCTATTTTTCCCAGTTCCCTTTGGCTCTGACCTGTGCTCCAGCAAACCTGCAGGCCACCAGTGCTGCCGCCTTGTCACGGTCTCTCACACCACTGATCCTTCCCTCCACCCCTTACCCAGCCTCCTTGTCTTAAACTGCAGGTTCCCTCATTGGGGTCACTCTTGCTTTGTAACATCTGCTGAACAATGCCCTAGTCCTGGTAAAATGAAACTTTCTACTTACTTCATGCTGGCATGGGTGCCCCTGAACAAAGCTCAGCCCTGCTTCTGCTCTTGCTTACGATGACGTTCAGCAGCAAGGTGCCGCTAGCAGCCAGACCGCTCCCCTCAATCTGTTTGCCTCCTTCCAGGTGAGTTTTCATATCTTCCATCCTCTGAACACCTCCAACATCCGCTCCCTATCCGCATTCACACCTGGTGCTTCCCTCATCTGTCACCTACTGGCCCAGCTTTTTGCTCTCTCAGCACCACCCCCTAGGTGGAGATGCCATCTTCGATTCCTCTCCTCCCACTGTGTCTTAACCCCACTTGGACCAGGCCTCTGTGTGTGCCACTCTACCAAAGGCGCCCTCCCCTAGGTCATTGATGTCTCCATGCTGCTGCATCTCCCTGCCAATCCTCAGTCGCCATCCCTAGCACGTGGCAGGCTAGTCCCTCCTGCTCCCTTGGTGTGGTTTACCGGACACCCACTTTCTTGGTCTAATCACAGCACTTGCAGTTCATCCCCATTTCCTTTGCCGATCCTTCCTCTTCCCCCACCCTCTGGGGTTGATGCACCCAGGGCTCTGTCTTGGACGCTCCTTGGTCTCCCTCTGCCCCCTCTGTGGGCAATCTCATTCCTCTTGTTGCTTTACGTACCATGAAATGGCTCCCAGATTTGCTCCAGCCCAGATCTCTCTCCTGCACCCAAGACCCATATTCCAACTGCCCCTCCACCTTCCATGCTCTCTGTATTGCCCACGCTCCTGACTCCAGCAGAATCTGCACCTCATCTGTCTCTGCACTCTTCGAATCCAAGTTTCAAGGCATTTCTCTACCTGCCAACCTAGCTTTGGAAGTACCAACTCAGCATGCCCCTCACTGAACTCTGGCGCTCACCCTCTCTGCACTCCACCCTCGGCCTTCCCCAGCTCTGTGCACGGCTGATCCTTCCTTCCATTTGCACAGCCAAAGCTCTGCAGTTAGGGTTGACCCCTCTCTTCCTCTCACACTGATGAGAAACCTGTTGAGAAATCTTTTAGCTTTTCTTTCAAAATCCACCCCGACCCTGATCACTTCTCACCACCTCCACTGTGGTCACTTGCGCCAAGCCTCTGCCCTCTTCTGATGACCTTAGGAGCCCCCAGCAGACCTCCCTGCCTCCCCACCCCCACGTGTCCTCAACACGGCAGCAGGGATTCTTTTCTCTAACAGCTTTATTGAGATATAATTCACACACGATACAGGTCACCCATTTAAAGTGTACGATTCAATGGTTTTTAATGTATTCACAACATCTTCTCCCTCCCAAAAGACCCCACACCCCTTAGCTGTCATCCTTCCTCCCTCCCCACCTTCCAGGCAACCATTCATCTACTTTCTGCCTCTCTAGATCTGCCTACTGGGGCATTTCCTGCAAGAGGAATCCTGTGCTATGGTGGAAGGGTCCTGGGGTGGTCTGTGGTCAGGGATCCTTTGATGCCTTCTGCTGGATCATGACTGTCCTCTGCTGGAAATCCCACAGTGGCTTCTGCTTCGTTCAGCTCAGAAGTCAGCACCCGGCACCCAGGCCATCTACCCCCCCGTGACCCCACATGACCCAGCGCCTCGCCCTGGGACCCCATGGCCTCCATTTTCCTTCTCACTCACTTGATTCCTGCCATCCTGGGCCTCCTTGCCCTTCTTTTCAAAACTCTGCCTGGGGTCCCCCTTCCGTCTGGATGCCCTTTCTAGACACCCTCAGCTCACCCCCCCCACCTCATTCGAGTCATTGCTGTCATGTTCCCTTCCCGTGGGACCTACCCTGGCACTCTAAGGCTTTGCAGACAGCTCTCCCCGCACCACCTGCCTTGGCACTCGCAGACCCTCTGCCCTCCAGCCCCTTCCCACAGCACTCACTGCCCTCCAGCATACTCAGAGCGCTGGCACCCTCTGTTCCTTCTGCTAGCATGGCAGCTTCATGCTAGCTCCCTCCACAGAGCAGGGAGCTGCGGTGACTTCCAGGGTCTCCCTGGAGCAGTCCCTGAGGGGAGCTAGCCCCTACACAGTAGCTGGGGAGGAATCCGTGGACACCCAGCAGGTGAAAACCGGGACTCAGCTCTCTAGAGAGACGTCTGCGGTTCCACCTGCTGCATGTTTCAGAGAACTAGAGCAGCTCCAAGTTCCACTGTGGCTCCCTTCAAGCTCAGGAGGAATATCTGTGAGCCCAGAGTGGATGGAACTGCTTGTTTCTTCCAAGCCACAGAACAGCTTGGCTGTTTCTAGAGCGCACAGCCTCCCCAAGGTCTCTCCAAGAACATGGCTTCGGTGTGTGTTCATTGTAGGATGTTCAAGGCCTCCGTGGGGCGGGGCAGGGGGACCCCAAGTTCTGGTTAAGTAACTGTCCTTTAACACCACCGTTCTCAGGAGCCACAGCCACACTGTGGCGTGCGTGTTGGGAGCGATGGCTGCCTGGGCCTCTTCAGCTTGTGTGTTTGCTCTTCCTTTCTCAAGCACCTTGCCGTACAAGAAGCACTGGGTTTTTGTGTCCTGGTTAATCTAGGGATCAAGGTAAAACCCGAGGACACAGATGCTCCAAGATGCCTCCTTCCTTTCGCCGTTTTCCAGACAAAGCAGACAGGGACACAGAGAGGCCCAGAGTCCCTCATCAGGCCCCATCTACTTTAATTCCATCCTCAGTAAACCCTGCCAGACTTTCCGACATGCTGACCTTGAGAATCACGCATCGCCTCATCTTCCCCCAGCCGCCCCGAGCTGGGCAGCACCGCTTAACTGATGCAACTGGCTCCAGGTGACGAAGCCTTTCTTGAGAGTAACTGAAGTGATACCATCTTAGTCAGTAGAGGCTGCTACCACAAAAAGCACCACCAACACCAGGTGGCTTACACAGTGTTTATTTCTCATAGTTCTGGAGGCTGGGAAGTCCAAGATCAAAGTGCTGGCAGATTTTGTGTCTGCTGAGGGCCCACCTTCTGGTTCACACATGCCACCTTCTCGTGCTTTGTCTTCATGCAGTGGAAGGGGCAAGAGAGCTCTCTAGGGCCTCTTTTTTGTTATTTCTACATTTTTAATTTAAAAAAATGTTTAGAGACAGAGTCTCACTCATCACCTAGGCTGGAGTGCAGTGGCACGGTCCTGGCTCACTGCATCTTCAAACTCCTGGGATCAAGCGATCCTCCTGCCTCAGCCTCTCAAGTAGCGGAGGCTAGAGATGTGAGCCATCACATCCAACGTATTTTTTTATTTTTAGTTTTTGTAATGATGAGGGCTTGCTGTGTTAACCAAGCTGGTCTTGTACTTCTGTGCTCAAGCTATCCTCCCATCTCAACCCCCCAAAGTGCTGAGATCACTGGTGTGAGCCACCGCACCTGGCCATGGGGCTTCTTTGATAAGGATACTAATCCCGTTTGTGAGGCCCCACCCTCATGACCTAAGTACCCCCCAAAGGCCCCACCTCCTAAAATCATCCCACTGGGGATTAGGTTTCAACATATGAATTTTGGGGGTACAAATATTCAGTCCATAGCATACATCGAAGGGGGAAATTCTTTTTTCTGAAACAGGGTCTTGCTTTGTAACCCAGGCTGAAGTGCAGCAGCATGGACTCAGCTCGCTGCAGCCTCAACCTCTCCAGGTCAGTCAGTCCTCCCACCTCAGCCTCCCGAGTAGCTGGGACTACAGGTGCACCCCACTATGTTTGGCTAATTTTTTTTTATGTGTATGGAGACAGGGTTTTACCATATTGCCCAGGCTGCTCTTGAATTCCTGGCCTCAAGTGATCCTACCACCTCAGACTTCCAAAGGGCTGGGATTATAGGCGTGAGCTGCAGCAAAGAAAGTCTTTTTAAATGATTCTTTATCAGAGGCCTCTGACAGCTCACTCTTGTTCTCCACCTTAAGCACCTCTGGCTTTCATTGGTATTGCTTGCTTGGGGTCTTAGGGCCCCAGTCAGGGCCTGGAGGTTGGGATTTCCTGATGAATTTGATGGTTAGTCTCCCGGTTCACCCTTACGGGAGTGGCTGGAACAATTGGCGTCCCTCTTCCCCAAGCACCTGAAGACAAAGCCTGCCCTTTGTGTGCTCAGGGAGGAGGGAGGGAAAGTGAGTTCGGGACTTGGAGGGAGGGAAGACCCCGAACACAGCACAGAGGGATGATGCCCATCATTGCTCCCAAGGCAGCTCTTTCCCCTGCCTGGGAGTGGAGCTGACCTCAAGGCAGAGGACTGAGCAGAGTGTGGTTAACATCTCACAGGGCACAGGACATCTGGAAGCTGAGATGTGCCAAGAGGCTCTGAGGCTGAGCATATTTCAGGGCTTGGATGGGAGGGAGGTTCTCATCTGCTTAGTGGCAGCTAGAACAGAAGGGCACCTGGGATCAGGACCAGGCTAGATGGACATGAGTGGTCACAGGAGGCTGAGGCTGCAGGGTGTCTGGGAAGGCACTTAGCCAGATGCAGAGGGCAGCCCATGCCCTGAGGGTGGGGGCACTGTTGGAGCAATCCCAGTGCAGGGAGACCCCCAGGATCTAGCAGGAGCTCTGTGCAGGGCTCACATGGTTCATGGGGGCCCAGCAAGAGAGAGGACCCTATTGGCAACCATCAGCACTGGATTCTGCCTTTGGTCTGAGCATTGGTGGTCCACCCCGCTTCCCCTCTCCTTCCTCTCGGCCCTTCCTCTCCCAGGGCAAGGCCTGGCCCACCAGCCCTTTCGCTGGCCCAGATGCCTGGGACTAGGTGGGAACAAGGCCCTCTCCTATGAGAGCTTCTGGCAGCACCAACCCCTAGGGCCTGAGACAAAGAGGCCAGGTGAGTTTCTGTAAGGGCCCCTCACTCATTTGATTTGGGGTCTCTCTGATTTCTATGCAGCCTGGGACTTGGTAGGACTCGGACACACATAGGCTGGCACCTGGCTCCATTGGTGCGAAGACGTCAGTTGTGTCTCACACACCCTGAGCATTTCATGCTGCTCTGAGGCATGAGGGTGAGCTCGTATTCTTGCTCCTTTATTCCTTCATCCCATTTTGCCAAATCTTCACTGAGCCTCCTCTCAGCCAAGGCAGGTGACCCAGAGATGAATCTGGTGCATGATTTTACCCCTGGAGCTCATGGTCTGGTTAGGGGACTTGGAAACTGCTGAGCTTATACTTCCACATGATCAGTGATTTAAAAGAAGGAAGCATAGGGTGCTTGAATCTAGGAGAGAGAGTAACCTGCTCTCTTTGCGGGCCTAACAAGCTGGGAGCTGGGTTTTGAAGACTGAATAGGAGTCTGCCAGAAAGGGCAGGGCAGGCATTCTGGGCAGAGTGAGCAGGGTTTTCTCAGACCCACGGGTGTAAGAGCGTTGTGGGAATATGAGCAAGTCCCTGGGAGGGTTGGCAGGCAGATCAGGCTCGTCAGGAGGCCCTAGCCAGTGTGCTTGCACTCCTGCGTGGGTCTGCTAAGCTTGAGAAGAGGGAGTTACAGAGGATTTTAATGGGGGCATGCTCAGGTGAGGACTCGAGCTACAGGGAGTGAAGGGCAGGGAGCAGGAGCAGATGGGGCGAGGTCTGGGAGGAGGCTGCTGCATCCAGGTAGAGGGAGAGGCTGAGCTCATCATGGACGGGGACATGGGGAAGGTGCCAGGATGCGGGGACTCCTTGGATGTGGAGATGAGATGGGCAGAGCAGCAATGGCTGATGGGTTGGGGTAGGGAAAGGTGACAGGTTTGTCTGGGACTTGTTGGCATGAAGGTGCCTTGTGACACCCCAGGGGCAGTTGCAGGCGGCAGGGGGTGGGGTCTGGAGCCTGGGGAGGTGCAGGCTGGAGGTGGGTTGGGGGGCACCTGTCAGCAGGTCCATGGTCACAGAGATCGAAGCAGCAGGTGTGGAGCAGGCAGAGAAGAGAGCGAGGGTGAAGCCCTGCACACAGAAGCGCGGCCCTAGTGGATGAGCAGAGTCCAGGGCACAGTGGACTGGGCCCCACTTCCTGTGGGGGTGCAGCCTCTGCTTCTCTCTGAGATGCACGGTGAGGCCTTCTCCATGCAGAGCTGGCAGATGTCACCTGAGGACTGCCCACCTGGGTGATTTCAGGCAGAGCACCAGGAATTCCCCACAGGGCAGGGGTTAAGCCTCGAGGGCCGGTGATATCTCTGGCATCTGATGGGGAAAGCGCCTGTGGCAGGAGAGGGTCTCTTCTGGCAGAGAGCTTGCCTGGAGTCCAGCTGCCCTGAGCCAGGAGGAGTTACTGGGAGGACATTAGGAAACCTGCAGAGTCCATGGGGAGTCGGGCTGTGGAAGGGCCTGGCAGTCGGGGTCCTGGACACAGGAGGGTCTTAACCATTGTGACCAGGTGTTTAGTGACACCACTACCTTTTCCTCTTCTGGCTCCTGTGGCTCAAATCCCGCATTCTGTGAAGGAGAGGATGTTCGGCTTGGGGAGGGCTGTGTGCATGTAGGGTTCCAGGAATTCCAGGAAATAACATTGGGCTGCTGCTCTGAGAAAGGGGAGAATGATGCTGGGCCACCCCCAGACCCTGGTGCCTGGTCCTTGGGGAGCTGGAGATGGCTGCTCAGTGGCTTGAGGGCTTCAGTGTAGTCAGTGTAGTGTGTGTTTCAGTTTTTCTGTTTTTGTTTGTTTTGTTTTTTGTTTTGTTTTGTTTTGTTTTTGAAACGGAGTCTCACTCTGTCACTCAGGCTGGAGTGCAATGGTACAATCTCCTCTCACTGCAACCTCTGCCTCCGGGTTCAAGCGATTCTCCTGCCCCAGCCTCCCGAGTAGCTGGGATTATAGGTGCCTGCCAACACGCCTGCCTAATTTTTGTGTTTTTTTAGAAGAGACAGGGTTTCGCCATGTTGGCCAGGCTGGTCTTGAACTCCTGACCTCGTGATCCACCCACCTCGGCCTCTCAAAGTGCTGGGATTACAGGCGTGAGCCACCATGCCCGGCCTGTTTTTGTTTTTAATGTGACACATTGTAACAAGCATAACATTTAACAAAGCAGATAATATAACACATACACACAAGATACACTGTCACAGTCATGGGAGATGGCACTGATGATGTTTGGTCAGTATTTAGGCAGGATTGGCTAGAAAGAAAAATGTCTCTGCTGTGTTTTGCACACTTGTACACAGACACAGAAGCTTTTTATTTCGAAATGTGGAGTTATCTGCAACTCTGCAAATTATACTTGATATTTACTTTTCTTGATATATTTGCTGGAAAACAAATTCTCCCAGTAAACAGTGGTGATTTCTCAGAGCAGTAGTTATTTGTCAGCAGCCTTTAACTACGTCAAACCTTTTTCACTTGAGTTTGAAGGGTTTCCATGTACGTCTCCTGACAGAGATGCTCATGGTTGTGCATAATTTTATGTGCTTCCATTCTCCAGACTTGTTGGAAATGCCATATTTTATGCTTGTAATTAGTCAGATGAGCCAAAGGATTTGACGTTTAAACATTTGAACCCTAAGATAATCTTGAAACTTTAACCAAAGAAACATAAGAAGAATGTATACAAACATGGGAATTGGCAGTTCAACAGCCCTTTATTAAAAAAGTATTGTGCTGGCAGTGGAATCAAAGACAAAAATAGGGTCATCACAGTCTACAAGGCACTTTACCAATCTACTCATCCTCATCCTGATACAGACACACGTGGGAATTGTCTCAGTGGCAGGACCTGCAGCCATTGTCACCCTACCTTACAGATCAAGCAGCTACGAAATGACTCAACAAACTTACAGTGACTTCCTTGACATGTCAGAGTTAAAATGTAACAGCCCCAGAAGGACAGTGTTCAGGAGCACAGACTCTTGGTAGCCACGCCAGGGTTCAAATCCTGGTTCTGACACTTCGGAGCAGTGTGAAATTGGGATAGCAGTTCTCAGTTTCCGCATCTGCACAATGAAGATAATCATCACAGCTAACTCACACAGCTGCTGCGAAGAATCAGGGGGCAACTATAGACGAGGTGCTTAGAACAGCGCCTGAGCCAGCTTAAGAGCAGTGTGGATGTTTCTGTCTGTTAGGGATCCCGTGTGGCTTCCATGGCGCCGCACTTGGGCATAGTCGGAGATTTGATAAAATGTTGGTACAATGTAACAGCCGCGCACAGGTGCACTGGCTTAGCAAACTGGAGTTTTGATTAATTTAATCAAAACCAAGTGTCGAGAGGGCACCAAAGTCTGGGATAAACGTGGAATATCTTCCTGGGCATCGATTTTATTTTAAAAAGATGTACTCTATTTCATAATGTAAAATTGACACTTTTTAAAAGACAGAATGCGGAGGCAACCGTGGAGTTCTCGTTTTTGGCAAAAGTTGATATGGGTTCTGCCTTCACTCTGGGATATTGGCTAATTTCCTCTTTTTTTTTTTTTTTTTCTGCTAGAGACAGGGTCTTGCTCTGTGGCCCTGGCTGGAGTGCAGTGGCACAATCATGGCTCACTGCAGCCTCCAACTCTGGTGCTCAGTGATCCTACCCCCTTGGCCTCTTAAAGTGCTGAGATCACAGGGGTGAGCCGCTGCCTCTGCCGACTTCACTATTCACTGCACCGAGAAGACTCTCATATGTGTATTTATGAGACTTTGGATAAAAATTTTGGACAAACATTGATCCATGTCACCTGTGAGACAGGGAACGACTTGTCATATGCACCAATTTGTCCTTTTTGATTACTTGTCAAGCTGTGATTTGTTCTATTATCAGAATTCTCATCCTCTTCTCCTCAAGTTGATGCTCGCCATGGTAGGGACTGTAGGGATCACCGGCCCCTTACAGTTCAGCGAGTGTGGACTTGTGCAGACACCGGGACGCCATCAGCACATCGAGGGGGTGGACACTCATCTTCTCCCACGGTTTCCTTCTGTCCCTTCGTTTCCGTTGCTGTGGTTGTTTGCTTTTGTGGTGAGAACACTTAACGTGAGCTCAGACCTCTTAAGGAGTTTCGAAGTGCACAGTGCCTCATGGTTAGCTACAGGCACAACGTTGCACAGCAGACCTCTAGAACTGACTTGTATCACTAACACTTTACACCCACGGAACAGCAACTCCCCATTTCCCGCTCCCCCAGCTCTGGTAGCCACTGTGGGGTCGTCCGATTCCATGTGTTTGATTCTAGATCCTCATGTGAGTGGACGCATGCTGTGTTTGTCCTTCTGGGCCTGGCTTATTTCAGAATGCATGTGCATAGGGGGAGGGGGTCTGCGTACCATTACACTGTCACTGATGTGGATGTGCAATACAGGCCTGGGTACCTCTCATCTTTTCATAGCCGCCCCCCCCCACCCTTTTTTTTTTTTTTGAGACTGAGTTTCGCTCTGTCGCCCAGGCTAGAGTGCAATGGCATGATCTTGGTTCACTGCAACCTCCGCCTCCCGGGTTCAAGTGATTCTCCTACCTCAGCCTCCTGAGTAGCTGCAATTATAGGTGCCCGCCACCACACCCGGCTAATTTTTATATTTTTAGTAGAAATGGGATTTCGCCATGTTGGCCAGGCTGGTCTTGAACTCCTGACCTCAGGTGATCCGCCTGCCTTGGCCTCCCAAAGTGTTGGAATTGCAGGCGTGAGCCACCGCGCAGGCCTTGATAGCCCTATTGTTTTCCAGAATGAAGGAGTGCCTGACAGTGCATGAATGGTGGTATGTTTTAAGTACATGCGTGAAATGAAGGAAGTCTGTATAGACACAGACACTGCAGTGCAGTGGTGCCAGCCAAGTCCACGCTCCCAGAAGTGAGACCCAAGGTGAGAGTAATTGGACCCAAGTACCCCCAGGTCTCACCGTCTCTGTGTGCCCGTGTGGACAGCCCTCGCGGGCATAACGTTAAGCATATGTATTTGATGTGTATTTGACACCGGGTCTTGCCCTAGCATCAGCAGAAGCAGGCCCTGGAGCACATAAGTGACCACAAGACCTGCACACCCTCTGCACAGCTGAGCATCTCAGCATCAATGCCCTGTGGGTGCCCAGGGCTAGGTAGGCACTCAGGAAGCCTGCAGGCCCTGGGATGTCTAGACTGCACTTTCTGGTAATCTCACGTTGCCCATCCTCTATCTCTGTGCATCCCCTCCCCGCTTGCCCACGAGGGCACCCTGCCTGCCCACCTCACGCCCAGCCCCGCCCTGCCCTCCTCCCGCCGGGACCGCCTCCGCTAAACCACTTAATCCGGTGATACATTTCCTCTGGCAGGCCAAGCCCATCGATCCTCCCTCTCAGGGATTTGATTATAGTGTTTTCTAACAAAGTCAAAAACAGATTTCCATGAGAGGTTTATAGCTCAGTAATTATGGTGCTTTAGTGTAGTGTGCCAAGGCGCAGGAATGTACGGGGTAAGGATGTCGAGAGAAAAGGTCAGAAAATTAAATTAGAACCAACGAGGGTGAGACTTGGCAGGAGAGGCCTGGCCCGCCAGCTGACAGAGACATCTGCCCTGGACAACCCCGAGAAAGGGGAGTTGTAAAAATGAGCCATTTCACACCTAATTACAATTTCCCATAAGGTGCTTCAGGAGGGATGATGTGCGCTGAACTTGGACAATTAATGTAATTAAACATTCATGCTGCCTGCGGCCCATTTCCTGCCTGGGGATATCTTTGGAAGCTGAAGCATTTGTTTTTTCTTGGAGGTGATTTCAAGAACGGCTGCAGAGGAAGGGCTTCCTGTAGGGCTGGGCCTTGGGGGAGGTGCCCCTGAACCCCAGAGGGGCAGGACCCCCACAAAGAGTGTTTCTTGGTGGCAGCCGGGGGCCTGGGGGCCGGGGAAGGCTGCATGCCACTGACCTGGAATTACCTCTCCATTGGGAGTGGGCAGTGGGGTCTTGTGTTTGTGACCCGGCCTGTGTTTTGATCACGGCCAAGTCACTTAAGCCCAGATTCTCTGGCGTCCCCTCCTTTCCTCCGATTCTCTGACAGAAGCCTATAAGGACCTCCTTGGCTTCTCTGGGCCTCAGGTTTTCTATGTGTCTTACTTGTAGGCTGTGGCCGGCATCCTTATGCCTACCTTTCAGATCAGGACACTGGGGCTCTGACAGAAGGTGGCCTGACCGAGGTGCACAGCTGGAGGTGGCTTTGCTGGGACCGGAACCCAGGGCACTTGCTCACGTGCTGGCTGTCACCTCTCAAGCACGGGCTGGGGGAGGAGCCCAGGATCCAGCCAGACTGACTGAGCTGTTCTCGGGTGGCCACACACCGCGGAGACTTTAGTCCAGACTCCCAGAGCTTCGGCTCCCTCCTCTGGGAAGGAGCACAGGGCTTCCTGGCTGGATGAGGAGGCCGAGGCGAAGGCACTGCCCACAGTCTGGAGCCCCCCAGGAGCCTTCCCCAGATGCTCCGCAGGCAGTGCCTGTCCGCTGGCTTTGGTTAGGGTTCTGCCCGCCTTAAGGGCAGGCCCAGCTGGCCCAGCCGCGCATGGTGGGTGCTGGGGCCGGGGGCACCTCCAGGTCTCAGGGCACCTACCTTGCTGCCGACAGACTGCATCAGGCAGGGTGCGAGGCAGTGGCCGGCATAAGAGCTGGGCCTTGCTGCGGAGACTCCTTCCAGTTCACACCCACACTGGTTTCGGCCTGTGGCAGGTGGAGCAGGGAGGAGCCAGGGCCCTGGAGGTCCTCAGGCTGGGGCAAGTCCACCCCCAACTCTGCCCCGCTGGCTGGAAAGGACAAGAAAACAGGCTGGTGCCCAGAAGAGGGTCCTGGTGGAGTGAGCTGAGTCAGGAACAGCCCTGTCCGTGCACCTGGCCCGCTCCTGTGTGCGCCACTGGGGTGCTCTGCAACTGATTCATCCCAGAGGCCGCCCACACCTGGGGCCTCCCGCCCACCCTCTCTCTGTGCTCCAGACCACTCCTGCCTGAGTGTCTCATGGGTGTCTGTCCTTGGGTCCCCACAGAAATCTCAGCCCAACATGCCCCACACGGCCTTCTCCTCCTCCCACGTGGCTCCTCCCGAGGGTCCCTTGCAGGGAAGGCTTCCCAGGGTGACCAGTTGCCCAGGTCAGGAACCTGGAACCCTCCCTGGCCCCACTTTCTGCACTAAAGCTGCGACTCCGCCTCTCAGTCTGTGTCTGCACGCCGCCTCCCCTGCCTCCCACTCTCCCTTCTGGTTCCCTCTCCAGCCCCATCTCCCCGAAGCCGGGGCTGCCCTGCCCCCTCTAGTCTCCCTGCACTTCTGTCCTCCTCCCTGGCCTCGGCCAGCTCTCCTCTCCTGGCCCTCCCTCCTTGGCACAGCAGGGGCTTCCCTCACTCCCAGGCGCTCTGCATTGCTGGTCCCATGGGCCGTGGTCAGGAACACCCTTCCCCCTCTGCCTGCCTCTCAGCCCTCCCGGTGAGTGTCAGGTTCCCTCTCTGTGTCTGGGCCCTGCAGTCATGGAGGGCATCTGGGGTTGAGGGGAATCCTGGTCCTGCTCACTCTGTGGTCCCAGCCCAGCAGGCTCATCATCACTCAAAGGGCCCCAGCTGGGGGCCCCGCAGCCCACCAGATACTGCCGTGCCAGCACCCAGAGCCAGGCCAAGCAGATCGGTGCCAGACCAGTTCCACCCCAGGTCACAGCTGGGCCCTGACTGTCAGGGTGGCCCCCTTCAGCTGCCAAGTGTAGGGTCATCAGGGAGCAGGCCAGGCTGGCGGCTCCCTCTGCCCCGACCCCTGGGGGAGCAGCCCTGGCTGCCGGGAGAGTCCTGGCCTCTCGTGCATGTGCGTGGCTTGCTTTTTGGCTGGACTAAGGATTGCAGCCACAGGAAATGCACACTGATGTCCTCATCCCTCTCCCATTGGCTGTCCTGGAACTCAGCTCCTTTCTCCAGGGCAGCCACTGCACACCTTTCTTCTGTGTCCTTTCAGGATGTCCTGCGCACACACAAGTATATATATACACACATATGTGTACACACACACATACATATAAATCCTAGGATTGGAATCTGTGGCTCAAGGGATTTTGTGTCCTGTAGATACTGTGTTTTCATTTTTCTGACTTTTCCTGCACACTGTAGACTATGCCACGTACTGCCCTGCATTCGTGATTGTCAGGTAACATATCTTGGACATCATCCACATCAGCCCTTCCAGATGTGCCCATTCCTTCTGCGTAGGCATTCCATCCTGTGAATCACTTGCTTAACCAGACCTTCATTGATGGGGACTTCACTTCTTTTCAATATTCACCATTTCTTATAATGCAGCCCTGGATATCCTTACACTTATTTCCTTCGCCACTTGTATGAGGACATTTGTAGGATTAAATTTGACAACTGGAATTGTGGATTCAAAAGGTTTGTGCATTTTCAACTTTGATAAGGATGACCACAACCTAGGATGGTTGGCTGGATCCATTTCTCTCAGCATGTACCCCCGATCCATACATTTTTATTTGGACATCTGATGCAGGTTATTTCTTTAATTAAGGGTGAGGTTGAGTATCTTCTCATACACTGAAAAGCTGCTCGCTGGCTCATGCCCATAATACCAGCACTTTGGGAAGCCAGGGTGGATGGATCACCTGAGGTCAGGAGTTTGAAACCAGCCTGACCAACACGGTGAAACCCTGTCTCTACTAAAAATACAAAAAAAATTAACCGAGTATGATAGCAGGCACCTGTAATCCCAGCTGCTTGGAAGGCTGAGGCAGGAAAACTGCTTGAATCCGGGAGGCGGTGGTTGCAGTGAGCCGAGTTCACCCCACTGTACTCCAGCCTGGGCGACAGAGACTCTGTCTCAAAAAGAAAAAAAAAAAAAAGGAGGAAAGAAAGAAAGAGAGAGAAAGAAAAGAAAACAAAAGCTGCTGTCTTGTCTTTTCTGACAATTGTCCCCTCATACTGAAATGGGAGAAGTTCTCTTGTCCTCCTTGCAGGCCATGCGATGGGGGTGTGGCTCCCTTCTTCAGTGTCCCTCTGCTCAACCCTCTGGGGGAGCATACAGACGGGCAGGCTGTGGGGCTCTGACCCCACGGCAGTATCTAGGGGTGGATGTTTCCAGCCCCCGAAGCCCCAGTGGGCACGTGCTGCGTGTGCTCTTTTAGTTTAGCTGTCTGTAGGCGGTTTGTGTTAACCAACTCAGTTAGACCCTCTACCTTGTCGAAAGGACAGAGGGCTTTCTGTATCCCGGGTTCTTCCTTAATGTCCTCGAAGAATCAGATCACACATGGGCTTGGAGAATAAGTGCGAGGTTTTATTGAGCGGAAGTCGCTCTCAGCAGATGGGGGAAGCCAGAAGGAGGATGGAGTGCAAAGGGTTTTCCCTGGAGTCGGGCCACTAAGCAGCCTGGGCTCTCCTCCGACTGCCCCGGCCAAACTCCGTGTCGTTCTGCTTCTGCCGTTCGGTGGCCTGCAGCATGCTGACGCTCGTTGGTGCGTTCCTCTCGACGTCCAGCCACCCGTGTGTTCCTCCGCTCATGTGCTCCTCTCGACGTCCGGCCACCTGTGTCTGCCTGTTAGGGTCTCGGGTTTTTATAGGCACAGGATGGGGACGTGGTGGACCGGGGTGGTCTTAGGAAATGTCACATTTGGGCTCAAAGGCAAGAGTGCCTGTCCTCACCTAGGTCCGTGAGGGTGGAGCCCTTAGCCAGGGACCATGCCCTTCCCCACTTCCATATCATTTAAACGGAGCATGCCCTTCTCTACCCAGCACTTTTGTATCAATACCGTTTGTCCATTTCCCTTTTGGATTGCCGGATTGTTTCTTGTTGATTTGTAAGAGCACTTTATGTATTAAGGAAATTAGTCCTTTGTCTGAAGCGCACATGATGTTGGTGAGCCCTTGGCTGTGTGGGGCTGAATTGAGAGTCCATGAGAGGGAGGAGGAGCCTGGGGCGCGCTGAGTGTTAGCTGCCACGTGGATAACCAGGGAGTGTTCCTCAGGCCCCCGCGCGAGGATTCCACAGTAAAACACATCCATCAGGAGCTGTCCTTCGAAATGGGAAAGGGATGTGGAGAAACAAGTGGGGCATGAACTGCGGCCCAGGAAGCTTCAGCCACTGTGAGGCAGAGGCAGGCGGACTCGCTCTGGTTGGCCAGAACCTACCGTGCTCAAAAGCTCTCCAGGCCAGATGGAGGATACAGGGAGACGGGTGCTCAGGGCGTGGAGCCGAGGTGGCAGACAGACCTGGGGACACAGCTTTGGCTCATTTCACAAGCAGCACAGCACCTACGGTATTCTTAAATTGCTTTTTGCCAGTATTTAGAGATCAGAGACTTCACATGCAAATCCAGATTTCTCACTTCCTTACAAAAATAAGACCCAGCAACATGGACCTGCACCCTCCCAGCCACCGCTGGCCACCTCGGGCTGGAGACAGTGTGCCCTCTCATCCCCCCGCCCACATGGCTTTTCTCACGGGAGCAAAATATTTCTCAGTGAAGAGGGAATAAGCAAAAGATGAGCCAAGAGGGCCGCATGCTTCAAGGAAAATTGGGAGAGTATATTTCTTTCTGGAAATGCAGACCGTTTCTGTCTGTTCAACATGTGAACAAAATATGTCAGGGTCAGAGAGGTGGGGCATCGAGAAACATGCCCAGCCTAGCAGGGACCCGCAGGTCGAGGGTCAGGGAGGCCCAAGTGGGAATTGCTGTGGTGTGAGGCCTGCGGCCGGCAGCGCGTTGTCAGGATGGTGCCTACAGATGTCAGGAGGTGCCGGGAGCCATGGCAACAGCTCCCAAGAAAAAGAGGAGAAGATGGCGGCAGCGTGCACCCACCGCATGGCTGCAGTAAGCACACAGCACCCACCTGCCCCGCTGACCTCACGCCACCCTCACGCTCTCCCTGTAAATGACGGCCAGGAAGGAAACCGATGCAGGCTCCACAGCCAACTGCTCCCACCAAGGAGATACACACACTCCGCCCACATCCACGCTGCGCCTCGTCCTACCCTGTCCTGTCTCCGCCTGCTCAGAAGTAGCATAAGGATAGCTACAGTTTTCCATGTATCCAACAGGAGTTTTTGGCCCGTTTATTCATTTTGCCAAGCCCCATGTGGGTACCTGGGGACTTAGAGAGGGGTCAAGGGCCACCTCAGTCTTCCAGGAGTTCACTGTAGAGCCTGTGTGTGTGCATGTGCACGTTTGTGTGTGTGCATGTGTGTGCATGAGTGTGCATGTCACCTATGCACACGTGTGACATGCACACACATCCATAGACTCACATACATGCACATGCACTCATATGCACTCACGTGATGAATGTATGCATGTGCGTTTGCGTGCATGTGTGTGTAAGAGCATTCGTATGTGAGTGTGCATGTGTGAGTGCATTCGCATGAGTGTGCATGTGTGTGAGTGCATTCGCCTGTGAGTGCATATGTGTGTGAGTGCATTCACGTGTGAGTCTCCATGTGTGAGTGCATTCACGTGTGAGTCTCCATGTGTGAGTGCATTCGCATGTGAGTGTGCATGTGTGAGTGCATTTGCGTGAGTGCATGTGTGAGTGCATTCGCGTGTGAGTGTGCATGTGAGTGCATTCACGTGCGAGTGTATGTGTGAGCGCATTCACGTGTAAGTGCATGTGTGAGTGCATTCGTGTGTGTGTGCATGTGTGTGTGCATTGTGGGTGCATGGGAGTGCATTCGTGTGTGTGCATGTGTGAGTGCATTCATGTGAGTGTGCATGTGAGTCCATTCGTGTATGAGTGTGCATGTGTGTGAGTGCATTTGTGTGTGTGCATGTGTGAGTGTATCCATGTGTGAGTGTGCAGGTGTGTGAGTGCATTCGTGTGTGCGCGAGTGTGAGTGCATTCGTGTGTGAGTGTGCACGTGAGTGTGTGAATGCATTCGTGTGTGTGCATGTGTGAGTGCATTTGTGCGTGAGTGTGCATGTGAGTGTGAGTGCATTCGTGTGAGTGTGCATGTGTGTGAGTGCATTCGTGTGTGTGCATGTGTGTGTGCATGTCAGTGTGAGTGCATTCGTGTGTGTGTGCATGTGTGTGAGTGCATTTGTGTGTGTGTGAGTGTGAGTGCATTCGTGTGTGAGTGTGCATGTGAGTGTGAGTGCATTCGTGAGTGCATGTGTGAGTGCATTCGTGTGTGTGTGCATGTGTGAGTGTGAGTGAATTCGTGTGAGTGTGCATGTGTGTGAGTGCATTCGTGTGTGTGCATGTGTGTGTGCATGTCAGTGTGAGTGCATTCGTGTGTGAGTGTGCATGTGTGTGAGTGCATTCGTGTGTGCGTGTGTGTGAGTGCATTCGTGTGTGTGTGCATGTGTGAGTGTGAGTGCATTCGTGTGTGAGTGTGCATGTGTGTCTGAGTGCGTGCATGTGCTTGTGTGCATATGTCTGAGGAGTGATCACTGAGCAGGCCAGCCTGTGATGGTGACACCCCAGAGCGCTTTCCTGGAGGTGGTGCCACACAAGGCCTGGCAAATGGTAGTTACCAAAATACTTGACGAGTGAATGAACAATGAACAAATGAATGAAGATGAAGGTTTTGGGAGCCAGAGAAGGAGACAGTGGCTTGTCCTGGTGGAGGGCATGGGCCCAGGGCAGGCAGGTAGGAACTGTTGCAAACAGGAGGAAAGTCAGGCTGAACCTTGAAGCAGAGGGAGGGGTTGCCCGGCAGAAAGTGGCAGCAGGACTGGGCGCTCTGGGGAGGGTGCTCCAGCCCCGGGTGAAGCATGCCGGAGCTTCAGAGGCAGCTGGGCCCTGCAGGGGCTGCTGCCAGACTTGATGCCCTCTCAGGGCTTGGCAGGAGTCAGTTCACAACATGCATGGCCGTGATGGCAGCCGTGTCACCTCTGCAGGGCAGGCAGGAGCACGTGGGCAGGTTGGTGAGCATGGGCCAGAGGGCCACCCACCCAGCCCATCTCAGTGAGCCACACGCCTGCCGCTGGCTGCTACCTGGAAGGGTCACACCAGCTTTTAAGCAAGAAAAGGAACCCCCAGCCTTTATAAAGTAGAATTAGGATGATTTTTATAGTTTCTGCCTGGCCAGCTGCTGGTCCAGTCTTCTGAGCCCTTGCAGTGTTGGGGGCAGCTGGGGCCCGGCGAGCAGTGCCTTTGCCATCCTCTCTGCAGGAAGGGCGGCCCTCCCTCCCCTCCTGGTTCTCCGGGTGGCCCCAGGATCTGGGCTTGGAGTGCATTCCTGCCACCCCCCAGCTGGTGAGGAAAGGCCCCTGTGAGGCTGCCTTGGGGATTAAATTTTCAGGACTCAGCATTCACTCTGATTTCTGATTTCCTCCCTGCTCGAAATAGGGCTGATCAAATTAAGCCTCGTCAACACCATGGTCTGGGTGCTGTGGGGGGAGTATGAGGAGCCCCTTCCCTCCTCAACTGTAGCTGGGGTATTCTAGGGCAGGAAGCATCATGGGACAGGAGTGTGTGGGGTCCACCAGGGCCAATTGTCACCACCCCCAAACCCAGGCTTCTGGACCCACGGATTTCACACAGGAAGACAAATGGGAGGAACCCCCCATCCCTGCAGGGTTGGATGGCCTGGGCTCAGAGTGGCGGCTGCACTGGGGGCCTCTCGGTGCTGTCTCTGAGTCTGCACCTTGGAATTTACCCGTGGGAGAGGCAGGTCTGAGAGAAGATCCCACAGCCAGGCGTGAAGGACAGGAGAGGCCAGAAACAAAGGTTGGGCAGGCCTGCTCCTCAGCCCCATGGGGGGCTGGAGCAGAGGGAAGGAGGACATGTGGTTTGGGGGCCCAGCAGCCTGAGGGGAGAGGGAGGTCCCTGACATTCACTAGGAGAGAGGGCTGAGGGTCTGGGAAGTTCCAGGGTCTTCAGCTGAGGGGGGCGTGGTAAGCATCACATCACCTCTCCCGAGGGCTCTTCTCTGGGCAGATCCAGGGAGCCTGGCTGCTGCCCACCAACACGGGGTTTCCCTGCCCCCTCAAGAGGCGCAGGGGCATGGGAGCGTCCTGGAGGACGGGACGTCAGGGCGTGGGAGTGTCAAGAGGCCCCAGGCCCCACCACCCTTCCACCCCCAGCATGGGGGAGGGCTGGCATAGTCCCCAGGGTTGTCCTCGGTCACTCCTGCTCCTTGAGCAAGCCCTGGGCAGACACAGGGACTGTGCTTGGTGCCATGACTGAAAGTGGGGGGTCTCTGTGCCCAAGGGTCATGGTGGGTGATGGCAGCAAGGTCCTCAGCTGGGCCAGGGCCCTGGTACCTTCAGCTCCCTCTTGGCTGCTGGACCAGGTGCAATCACCACCATGGTCCATTGGAAGCTCGAGATGCGGGGGACAGAGCCAGATGCTGGGGTCACGCAGGGGTGCCTGTTGCCTGGGCCCAGGGCTTGTTCCCTCATTTGCGTAACAGAGGTCCCATGCCCACTCCACCGGCTACCATGAAGAAGAAACAGGAGGTGTGTGAAGTGCCCGGGCATCTGGGGAACTCTTCCTCCTAGGAAGGCAGCTTGGTGGCACAGTGTGGCCCACTGTGCAGTGCTGCCCCAGGTCCCACAATCAGCCAGGAAGAGCCTGTGCTCGGCCCCAGCACCCCAGCACTGCTGTGTGCCTGGACTCCTGACCTAGAGGGGTCAGGAAGGAGGAGGGAGCAGAGGCGGGTGCTGGGGCACGTGGCTCATGGCCGGGTAGGAGAGGGCCTCATTTGCACAGGGTCAGGCAGCATCTGAGACCTCCCGCTTCTGTTGGCTGCAAGCCCTTCCCAGGGGACCAGGACCTCACCCCTGCAGGGCCCACGCCCACCCTGCATGAATGCAGGGCTCAACATCAAAGGACATGAAGGCCACAACAAGGGAAACTGAGGTTGGCAGGTAGAGAAATGCCTTGGAACTTGGATTTGAAGCGTGCAGAGATGGATGAGGCGCAGATTCTGCTGGAGTCAGGAGTGTGGGCAGTACAGAGGGTATAAAGGGTGTAGGGGCAGGTTCCAGAGACCTTGAGGAGTGAGGAGGGTGCTGCCTTTGAGGGAGGGGGAGAGGCAGGCCCTGCTCCTGGTATGGGTCTGGCTGCATGCGGGCGCCACTCCCTAGGTGGACGGTGCAGCTGGCAGTGCAGCTGGAGGTGCATGTGCGGGCAGAGGGGGGCAGCAGGCCCTGGACCTTCTGAGTGTAAGGTACCTGAGGCCTCCCGGGGAGCAATGCCAGGCTTCCAGATGTGCAAATCGGGGCTCTGGAGCATGTACCAGGCTGGTGACAGGGATTTTCTGCCTGTCATCTGCTAAGCCACTGGCCAAGGCTCCGGCCACATGGGTCCCGTGGCACTGGCTGTCAGCACCCCACTTGCCAGCCCCCACCTCCCCTGCATTCAGAACATAATCCCTGGGAGTTCTCCCTTCCATTGGGACCCGTGGGGATCTTTGTTTTGTTCTGAAGTTCACAGTGAATATTTTCAGTAAAAGACCTGCCGGCCTCTCCATTGGCCCCCACCACTTGGCTGCCGTGGGCTGCGGTGCCCCTGTGAGATTACGCAGGCCAGCTCCCCTTCCCTGGGCCAACTGCCCGGCAGAGGGAAGGCTTGGAGCCCTCCTGGGGGCTGTGGTGAGTCCTGGGGACCCTCCCTGGCTTAAGCAGATAGTAGGCAGGGGCAGAGCTTGCTGGCTCTTCTCACCCGCCCCAGCCTCTGAAGGCCCCGAGACCCCTGTGAATCCTTGGAGGTGATTGGGCTGCCGGGGCCGCTGGAGAGTGGCATGGGACAGGTGCAGAGGAGCCTCGGCAGTTCGGCGGGTGCTGGGGGGAAGAAGGGGAAGTTGTGTTTGGGAACCTCTGTGGGGGCTGTAGACAGGAGGCCCCCAGCCCTGCTGCAGGACACCTCAGGGGCTCGCACAGCTGCTGGTCACTCAGCGTGGCCCTGCTGGCTTGGGCTCAACCTCAGCAGCCTCACACCTCTGCTGGGCACCATTTCCCAAGGACACGTATCTGGGAGCTGGACCACAGCCTGGCCCCTTTTCTGGTCATAGACCTTAAATACACAGCGGACCTTCTCCTCACCCCACACTGGGAGGTGCAGGCACAGGGCAAAAGAGAGTGGCCTGGTCTGATGCCTCAATAGTCTGAGAGAGCTCTGGCTGCAAAGCCAAACCATGGTGTCTCTCTCAGCCAGCACATTTGGCTGTGTCTGTGTTTGTAAGGGCACCTAGAACTCTTGTGGTTGCCAGGAGACAGAAAGCTAAATGAATTAACTCGAAGACTTAGAATGTCCAGGGGTGCATCAGCTTCAGCCACAGCTAGATTTGGGGACCTGAACAGTGTCAGCAGCACACAGGGCTGCCCTCATCTCTCACCTCTGCTGCTCCTGGGAGCAGGAGGTACCTAGCAGCCCCAGAATCACATTTTCCCAGCAGAGAGGAAAGCACGGGAGTCTTCCCGTGCACAGCAACACACAGCATCGGGTTCCAGTGGCCTAACGGGACCCCTTGGGCACTCCTGGAGCTGTGGTGCAGTGGGGTTGGCACCCCATGAGCCATATGGGATGCAAGTAGGGGAGGGTGGTTTACTAGCAGAAAAGGTGTCACGGCCAGACAGGGCAGGCCCCCGTGCTGCAAAACCCCAGGTGGCTCTGTGAGGGTGTGCAGCTACTGCGCAGGCCGGGACCTTCTGTGTCCACCAGTGAGGGGTGTCCTTTGTCCTCTGCTGTGGCGGGGGGGCGGGGGGGGGTTACGTTCTGAGGACTGGCCCAGAGAGGCCTTCTCTCCTTTAGTGCTTCCTTTTTCTCCCTGAAGCGTGGCTCAGGCTGAGCAGGCCTGGGCTGGAGCGTCTGTTTGTCCGTGGGGCAGCCCATCCCATGGGAGTTTTGAGAACTGTCAGGGCTGCTCCGAGATTTGGTGCAGCTGTTCCTGATGCGCTCCCGATGGCCGGGCTGGCCCCAGGAGCCCCTCCCACCCTCCGATCCACCTCAGGTCATAAAAGTGGCACTGGATGAGCTGTGTCTGTTGAAGTTGCAAAAATTAATTCAAAGTCAGTAATGAAGTTATAAAGGGTTGGGATGTCATAATCCTAATGTGCATCTTTTAATAAAGTGCACCAACGGGGCTCTGTGCTGATGGCCCCCGTGGGGCTGAGTCTGCCTTCTGCTTCCCAGAGCCTCCAAAGAGCCTGCCTGCTTCCAAACAGGGCTTTCTGCCGTGTCCTGATTGCACTTCCACATAAACATATTTCATCTTAATGATTATCTTCAGGGGAATGCACAGCCACAGAGCGACTGTCTCTTGGTTGGTAACAAATGGAGGGGATGACCTTGCTCCCGTCGACCTCCCCTGGGTGGGGCTCCTCGTGTTGGAGGAGAGGCTGCTGGTGCTCCAGGCTTTGGTTCTCCTGGGCCTGGTGCTGGCCCCTGCAGGTCCTGGCAGTGCTTGTGTGCAGGAACTGGGCTGGCATTCTGGCCTGTTTGCCACCATCATGGCCTTAGTCTAATTTCTTGCAAGCAGGGGAGGGTGGCTTACTAGCAGAAAAGGTGTAACGGCCAGACAGGGCAGTCTAATTAGACTCCCTCTCCTCTTCCGGGCAGTATGGCAGTTCCGGCTCTGCAGGGAGGTCATTAGGACTTACGTTTTGGGGACTCCTAAGCACTGGAAAAAGAGGATGATTTGTTCCCGTCCACATGGTTGGCAGGTTGAGGCAGTAGCACAGCACCTCTGTCTGTGTGCAGGTGCCTCAGTGAGTGTGCCCTCTGCCCTCAGGCCATCCCCTAGCAAGTGTGCCCATCTTCCCTTGTGCTATCCCCTAGTGAGTGTGCCCGTCCCCACCTTGCACCATCTCCTAGCAAGTGTGCCTGTCTGCCCTTGTGCCATCCCCTAGAGAGTGTGCCATCTGCCCTTGCACCATCCCCTAGCGAGTATGCCCATCCACCCTCACACCATCCCCTAGCAAGTGTGCCATCTGCCCTCGCATTCAGCCAGCAGAGTCCAGCAAAGTGGGAAACTGCTCACAGGGGATGGGGCAGCTAAGGAGAGGGCTGGGAAAGAGCCCTAGGCTTAGCCCAACAGCAAGATTATAAAAAGGTGCCTAGCTACATTTTCTTCTAGCACTTCTATGACTTCCTTTTGATCATCTCATCCACTTGGAATCTGTTTTTGCTTAGGGCATGAGGTCAAAATTTGACCTTTTCCTCCCTCTAACCAGTTGCCCTAACATCATTAAAACAAAGAAAGAAAGAAAAGCCATTTATCTCCCCAGCCTGCTCTCTTCCTTCTGATTTTCTCCTGCAGTGAGCAACCATTTCAGGTGATCAAACCATATCGTGTCCTTAGTGTACATTTTTGCAACATGAGTGTTGCTGTCTTGCGTCTGTGTATCCGTAATTTACGTAAGTTGCTCTGAATTGTCTGTCTCATTCTGTTTCTTACCTTTTGCATTTGGCACACTCTGTTTTTAAGATCCATCCATCTTCTTGATATCAAACTTCTAACCTTGGTAGCACTTTGTGGGATGCCCCCACCACATTTGCTTCTCCTCTCACCCACTGATGACCCCCGTGTTGTTTCCAGCTCCCCTCACTCCACCCAAGCAATGCTGCAAGGGGCAGCTCCCCACTGCCTCCTTACAGACCTGTGCAAGTTTGCCCATCCGCAAGCCAGTCCATGGGGCCGAACAATGGCCCATGGGCCAAGGGTCAGTCTGAGGAGGGCACTGGGATATTCGACAGACATCCTGTATCTTTAGGATATGAGCCACAGGGTGCTCCTCCTCATCATCCCCTCAGTAGTGCCAGACTGCCAGATTGTCCCCTCCTGCTCCACCTCCGCCGTTTCCTAGCACCATTTGCTACCTTTATCATTGACTAATTTTATTTACTATATTGCTACTTGAGCAACTATTTATAATTACCTGCAAATGAATATCAAAGATGATTAATATTAAAGCGGAGAGCTGGCACACGCTGGCAGTGTAAGAGCACTGCCCCCGCTGGACGGAGCTTCCAGGAGGTGAGCAGATCAGTCTCCAGGTCGTGGTCTGACTCCTGCTTCTCTGGGAGCTGTCAAGACCCCTCTTGGGGAAGTCGTGAGCAAGGTCTCGAGGGAGTCTTGGGCTCAGCACAGTCAGGCACCTGGCAGGGCCAAGGTGGGGACCACGCGCCGGACCTGCAGCGGAAATACGGTCAGAGGGACGGGACTGACCTGTTCATCCTACTTCTAAACTCGCCACGGCCTGCCTCAGCTCTCGGTGGGGGGAAAGCTGGAAACTTCTGTGAATGTTGTGCGTCCTCAGCAGAGGAGGGGAGCGCCCCTCATTGGCACAGGGCCAAGCCAAGTACTGCTGAGAACCTAGGCCAGGCTCTTTCCTGGGCATTCTGTCCCTGGGCTACAGATGGCCTGATGGAGTTGGGGTCTTGGTGAAGACGGTTCATCTGTGGGTCACACTGCTTAGTGTGGCTCAGTTGCCCTCCACGTCTGGTGCAGAGCCATCACCCCAGGGTCACTTCTCGCCACCTTCCGTGGGCCTCCCAGGCCATGTCTTCTCTGTCGGGCTCCCGTTTTCTGTATCTGTCTTACTCTTTCTTTGTTGCCTCTTTGTTTTTGATGGTGCACACCTTTCGGGAGCTTCTTGAGAGGAGTGCTTGTCAGGTAAATCTTTTGAGAACTGATGTGTCTAGAAATGTCCTCATTCTACTTTCATACTTGATGGGGAATGTGTCTGGAGGCAGAATTCCAGTTGGAAAATCATTTTCCTTCAGAATTCTCAAGGCTTTGCTCCACTGTTTCCTTGCATCGAATGCTGCTTTTGAGAACTCTGAGTCATTCTGATTGTAATTCTTTGCCTGTGACCTCTCCTGTAACCTGATTTTCCTCTCTTCTTATTCTCTGGGAGACTTTGTCGAATGTGGCTGTCTTCATGGCCAGCCTGGGATTCAGCTTTCTTGATATACCAAGTCTGTTACCACTTGCCCATCTGTTTCCAGCCTCCCACAGTTCCCTTTTCTTCCCCTCCTGCTCTCCCTATCCTTGTAGGCTTGTGACTTTAAATTGTTTTTTAATTTCTTTACTAAACTTTTAATGGGATTCTACAAAGGAGCCAAATCAGATATCTGTGTTCAGTCTGCCATTTTAACCTGGAAACCCCACGTATTCTTGATCTGTTTTTGGAAGTTTTTTTTGTTTTGTGTTGTTTTTTTGAGACGGAGTTTTGCTCTTGTTGCTCAGGCTGGAGTGCAATGGCGTGATCTCGGCTTACCACAACCTCCGCCTCCCTGGTTGAAGCGATTCTCCTGCCTCAGCCTCCCGAGTAGCTGGGATTACAGGCATGCACCACCACGCCCAGCGAATTTTGTATTTTTAGTAGAGATAGGGTTTCTCCATATTGGTCAGGGTGGTCTCAAACTCCCAACCTCAGGTGATCCACCCGCCTCGGCCTCCCAAAGTACTGGGATTACAGGCGTGAGCCACTGCACCCAGCCTGTTTTTGGAAGTTTTATTCAGCTCCATTGATCTGTTTCACGACACTGACACAACTACGTTTTCATTAATATTATTTTATAATACATTGCATTAATTTGAAGAAAACCTCCTCATTATCATTCTTTTTCATTATTTTTCTGTCTGGTGTCACGTGTAGTCTTCCAGATGAATGCTGGAATCACTTTATTGGGTTTTAACAACTATTCGATGGAGATTATGCTAAATTTCTTGATTCATTTGGAGGAGGACCAACTTCCAGTCCAAGATTATGTCAATGTATCTTCATTACTGAGGTCTTCTTTGGTGTTTTTGGAGATCCTAGACTATATTATACTACTTTCTGTGTAGTCATTGAACATTCATTAGTTTTTGTTTATTCTTAGATACTTGGGAGTTTTGTTGTTATAGTTGATAAGCTCTTTTTTCCACTCTACTAGCTGGTTATTCCTATGTTCAAGAAAAGTATCGATCTTTGCATTCTTATTTTATGTAAGATGAGGAGCGTCTATTCCTTGTGGGTTTGGTAAAGCTCTTCTATGGAAGCATTTCTTTGACTGCTCTTTCAGTCTCTTCTGAGGTTATTGGTTTATTCAGGTTTTCTACTTGAACCATGAGTGGAATGTGTATTTTCTATTTAGTCTTAGACCTACTAGAACTGTGCTTTTAATTTCAGATGTTTAGGGTTTTATTGTTATCTCTGATTTTGTCTCAGTAATGGTGATTGTGGGCACAATTTTTGAGTTTTGTGTCCTACTGTGTGGTAACATGTGGAACTTCTCCCGTGTGTGCTTGACAAGATCACATGTTCTGGTTGTTCAGTTTCAGCACTAGGCTTTCCTATCAATTCAAATAGTTTCTATCCTTACCTAATGTTGTATCAAACTTGTCTGGAATAAGTGTATTACAGTGCTGCTATCACTGTGGCCTTGTCTCTTCTTCCTTGCATCAGGTTGAAGCTCTTAGGGGCATAAAGTTTCGTATCTTTCATATTTTTTTCCATGAGTTGTTTGTTTTAGCAGTTTGTCTCCTTAAATGCCTTGGTTGGCAATTACATGGTACGTTTCTTTGCCCCACTTGTTTTAACTCCTCTTGGTCATTTCTACTTGGTTATGCCATATGCAAGTAATTTGTAGCTGGATTTTGTTCCATCTCATGTTCCTCCAACCATCACCACATTTTTGCTCCTGTTCGCGGCTCCCCACCCCCAGTGTGGCACCTCCGGCCCTGCTGCACCTGCCTCTCCTTCTATCCCAGTTCCCAATTCCCCAGAGGCCCCCAGCTCACCTCTGCTGGGCCCTCTGTTCCCAGAGCACCTCCCTGCCATGGCTCCAGGCCCCTCACAGCCCTGCGGTTACCTGTGGGGCACTGGGGAAACTCAGGCACACCAGACCCCATGGTCTCCATCCCCCAGGGTTCTTTATCTGAGAGGGAAAGTCAGTTAATGCCCGGGCAAATTCACAAATGAGACAAGACCTGCCCGCGGTGGAGCGTCGCAGGAAGGAAGAGCACGGGGTGCTGTGGGAGAAATCGGGGAGGGGCGATTTCAGTTTAGGATGAAATAAGGAAAGTTCTCCCTTAGGAGCTGACATTTCAGCAGACACCTGAAGGAAGAGAGCAATGAGAGGACGGCCATCCCATGGAGAGGGGACAGCAGTCTGCCGTGTCACTGAACAGTGTGGTCCTCAGGTTTTAAGCATCCCTGCCCCAGCCCCTGTCCCTGTCGTCCCCTAGTGGTACGCAGTGGGGCTGTGGAGGAGGCAGATGGGGGCAGAACATGCTCCTGTCTTCCAAGAGCTCTGAGTCCCATGGGACGCAGCGGGCTCCCTTCCTTCTGGGTCTTTCAAGGGGCCTAAATTTGGCCAGCACAGCGGCAGCAGCAGAAAGGGCATCGCAGGTGAAGAGGCCAGCCCGGAAAAGGCCTAGGCCTGGCTTTGCACAGGGGACAGCGAACACTTAGCCGCCCTTAGCACTGCAAAGCCCCTGCCTGACCTCAGAGTCCACACCTGCCCACTGCACCATCCCTCAGGGCCCACACCTGCCCACTGCACCCGCCCTCAGAGCCCACACCTGCCCACTGCACCCGCCCTCAGAGCCCACACCTGCCCACTGCACCCGCCCTCAGAGCCCACACCTGCCCGCTGTACCCGCCCTCAGGGCCCACACCTGCCCGCTGCACCCGCCCTCAGAGCCCACACCTGCCCACTGCACCATCCCTCAGGGCCCACACCTGCCCACTGCACCATCCCTCAGGGCCCACACCTGCCCGCTGCACCCGCCCTCAGAGCCCACACCTGCCCGCTGCACCCGCCCTCAGAGCCCACACCTGCCCGCTGCACCCGCCCTCAGAGCCCACACCTGCCCGCTGCACCCGCCCTCAGGGCCCACACCTGCCTGCTGCACCCGCCCTCAGAGCCCACACCTGCCCACAATGCTCCCAAGGTTACAGACTCAGCCCCAGGTTTTCTCTTCTCTAGGCTAATCGTACTTGTTTCTACAATTTTTATTCCCACAAATCACCCCTCAGTACTGGTGAAGTACAGGAGGGCTGCGGGCATGTGGGCAAACAACGCTGGACTCAGGCCTGGGTGCCTGCCCACTCCTCCTCTCTGGTGGTGTGGCTTGTCCGAGTCGTGTAATTTTTCCGCTCCTTGGTTTGTTTCCCTGATGCTAAAACGGGACGATATGCTGATGGTGACGAGCCTCCACCTTGGCGAGGGGATTGGATGGCTGCTGGGGTACGGAGCTGCCACTGTGAAGGGCTGTGCGCACACCCCTGCTGGAGACTCGGGGTGGGCCTAGGACGCTGGCAGGTGCAGCCCTCGCCCACGTGCCCTGTGCACTGTGGATGAGCCCATGGCTACTGTGACCCACCCGTTCCCCTGATGGAATTCTCTGGACAGAACTGCTGCCTCCCCTCATTCCATCCTCTCCCTGTTTATTGATTGATTCTTCCGTGGAGTCTTCTTGTTCCATTCTAGAGACTCTGAAACAGGAGGGCTCTGGAGTGCTTCCCACAGTGTCATTCTCTGGCCACGATGTGGGCAAAGAGATCGCCAGCTGCCATCCAGAAGGGGTGCCGAGCACAGGGAATGCCAGGAACTGGAAAGCTCTGTGTGCCACAGACCCCTCCCTTCAGGGTAGCTGCAGCCCACCTGGGTATGACTTCTGGGGCCTGGTCAATCAGCACCCCCAGGGGGCCCAGCGCCTTCTTGTGGGGAAGGCTGCACACAGAGGAAAGGAAGACCAAGGGCAGCATCATCGTCCTGCCTCCGCAGGAGACGGGCGCGCTGACCACTCATCCAGGCAGGGTCAGTGCCGAGGGATAGAGCAGAGGCTGTGTGAGCTCCCGGTCACCACAGCTCAGCAGGGCTGGGCTACAAACATAGGGAGCTCCCGGGGAGGAGGGGAGAGCAGCAAATAGCCCCCTTCTGCCTTGGAGAGACCAAGTGGAACAGGGGCCGTTAGACCAGGTGGGCAACCAGTGCAGGTGGGCAGGCCCAAGGCCAAGGCTGCCTCCAAAGGGATCACTAGGAAGCCGACTCAGGACCATGCCAGGACAACTGGCCAGAGCTCCCTATAGCAAGGCTCTATTTGGGGAAGAGGCCTGCAAGCGCCAGCATGTGGTCAGAGTCTCTTCATGGCCTGGGTTAAGCCCACTGCGGGAAAAACTGAGGTGGCACTCGTGATTGACAGGGTCAGGGTCAATCTTATTGTGGGGAAAACTGAGGTGGCACTCATGATTGACAAGCTGGGGCTTCAGCCTGACTGCCGGGTCTTGTTGGGACAGAGGAGGACAGGAGGGTGGCTGGGCCAGAGCGCCTGTGGCCCCAGGCCTGAGGGCATCGCAGATGTTAGGGCTTCTCCCCTTGTCCTGTCCAGCCTGAGCACGACCCAGGCTTCCAGGGGCCAGACGCAGGGCGCGGCTGTCACCTGCCAGGTGGCCCAGGCCCCTGTCTTCCTGTCCTCACCCACTTTGCCTTTGGGCCTTGGGCCATCTCTCCAGGCATTGGTCCCTGGTCCTGGGCAGAGAAGGAGTGTTCTAGAACACAATTTCCAAATTTCCCCCCCAAAATTATCACAATTAAAAGAATGACGTCAACAATAGTAATCCCATTTCAGGTGAAATTCAGATTCTAAATCTTTAGAAACCTTTGCTATTTTTAATGGGCCTGCAACACACAGTTTAGTTAAAAACTCTGCTGGCAGCAGAAGCAGCCTCAAGACGTGCCCCAGCCCAGCTCTGTCCCGACGCGGCGCCCGAGCCCTCCTGCGGGGAATGTCTGGAGGGGTCCCTGCATGGTGACTCCAGGGTTAGGGCCAGGAGGACATACTGTGATGCCTTCTGCAGCCCAGCTCTGTCCCGACGCGGCGCACGTGCCCTCCTACGGGGAATGTCTGGAGGGGTCCCTGCATGGTGACTCCGGGGTTAGGGCCAGGAGGACATGCTGTGATGCCTTCTGGTGCCAGAATGACATTGACGGTGGCAGGCAGGTGGCCTGGTGAGCCAAGCCCTGTGTGTTTTGTCTCCAGGTGTGGCCCCTCAATTCACAGCCCAGGGCTACCCCTGGGGTGGCCCCATCTCCTAATTCCTCAAGAGAAGCTGGATGTTCTAGATTTTTTAAACATGAAATCTCCCAATTTTCAAATACTATCAACCAGATGGCACCATGTGACCTCAACGAGTGCCTCTGTGATCTGGTTTTGTCGAGGGCACCGCCCGTGTGTGATCCCTAGTTTGACAAGGGCAGAGGGTAACGTCCGGCCTGTTCCCCAGGGAAGAAGAGTTTTCCTATGGAAATTACCATCACTCTGCTTCCCAAGGTGATTCTGAAGGTGAGCCGTCTCTGTTCGTTGGAAATGCAAAGAAATAAATGTACAAAAATAGAGTGGCGATTCCGCAACCCCCCGTCAGGCTTAAGTCGCTGGCGCTTCCTCTGGGAACGGCATGGATGGCCCTGAATCATCCAGGCAGCTAAGCAGACTGCTCAGCTCCACACAGCCCGGCCTGCCGCCCCCTCCCCTGTCCCTGGAGTGGCCCTGGGCAGTTCTTGCTGTGTACATGCATGTGTGTGTGCATGTGTGTGTGCGTGTGTGTGTGCGTGTGTGTGCTTGTGTGTGTGCGTCGAGGGGACACAGAACTGTGGAGCTGGGGGTGGCACAGGGACCCCTGAAGGTACTGGAACCCCAGCAGCTGCTCAGCCCTGGCCCCACTTACTCCACTTTTCTGTCCCAGCCCTCACCCTCTGCCTCGCACCTCCACTGTCTCTCTTGGTCTTGCCCACAGCCGGGCTGCAGGTTTGTGCCTGAAACCTCATGTCCAGTCTGTCTTGTCTGAGCCAGGCTGCAGGGTGCAAGGAGAGAGCTCCTGGCTGAGAGTAGGCCACGCTGGGATGCCATGGGTCTCCCCATCTATAAAACGGAAATGGCCACGTCCACCGAGTGGCCTGCTGTTAGCACTGGGTGAGGAAGTGTGTGCCGCGATGAGGGCCTGGTGCCAGGCTGCCTCACTGTCCGAGTGGCCGTGCCGCCTGCAGAGGCCTTGTTCTGCCTCCAGGGCCTGTCCTGGGCCACGCTCACAGGGAGGGAGTGCCTGTCCCTGCCTGGAAGAGGCAGCAGGAGACAGGCGTTGGGGGTGAAAAGTGTCGTTCTGGAAGACTGTTTGTAGAGAGGTGTTGCAGCAGGGACACTGGTCTCCCTCAGCTGCAGGGGCCTCGGGGCCTGGCCACCGCCCTGTGGGTTGGTGATATCACGATGACCTGCAGCCCTGCGTCTGTCCCGGGCCAGGAGTCCCCGAGGACCTGCCTGCGGAATGCCATGGAGACGCAGGACCCTGGGGCTGGGACCTGGCTTAGACACAGAGACCAGTGCAAGGGAAAGGGGGCTTCCAGGACACTGGGGCTTGGGGGTAAGTGGGCAGTGTGGTCTGGGGCTGCCATCGATGCTGAAGGTCAACCTGGCCAGCCTTGCCGTGGCCTTCAGACGGACAGTGGAGGGCCGGGAACTGAAGCCTGGTCCAGGGTGGTCTCCAGGCCCGCAGGACACAGAACAGAGCAGAAACCATACTGCACAGAAGGCAGGGACGATATCCGGGGCAGACTCCCCAGGATGGCAGCCCCAAGTGGCCAGGGGCACACCCTGGGGGCAGGAGGTCAGTGCCTGCCCAGGGCCAACTGCAGGGGAGCTGCCACAGAGGGGTTCATCTTGGTCTCTGCACAATTCAATCAGGCGAGAGGTGGTACAGTTCACCTGGGGAGGGGCCCGGGACCTGGCTCAGAGATGTGGGGCCTCGCTTCAGTGGAGGACTTAGCAGAAAGTTCTGGGAGGGGCCCAAGGAGACACTGGGCTACATGCACAGCCAGGATGGGCCTCGGTTTCCCCAGTCATAACAGCTGGCGGTGACACCTGGGACACCAGTCCTTTGGCACCTGGCAGCCCTTCGGGGGAGAAGAGGTGGCTGTACCCACTCCAGCATCAGGCAGTGTGGGCTGAGGTTCCCGGCCTTTCCATGGCTGAATGCCAGCCCTGGGCTCCATAAGGCAGACGGTGATGCTGGGCTGGGTCTCTCACAGTCTCAGCAGGCCTGATCCATGGTGTGGAGGCCACTGTGGCCCCTGCTGTGGCTGAGGTTGCCACCAGGGGCTGGGGAACGAGCGGTCCTGGAAGTCACAGAGGTGCCTGTCTGAGCCCTGCTGTGTCTGAGACAGCTTGGCAAGTCTCTGCCACCTTCCTCTGCACCTCACTTTCCTCTGTAAAATGGAACAATACCCTCGGTTCAGGGTGCTGTGAGTTTTAAATGAGAGGATGGCCCAGCTGGCACCTGGTGGGTGTTGTGTCCGGGTGGGTTTGCCCTGCCGCTGAAGATGCTGTGTCTCCTCCTTGCAGGGGCCTCCCCGGGCAGCCTGGACAGCCTCAGCCGCGCCCTGGGCGTCCTAGAGGAGCGCGTCAACAGCTCGAGGCGGAGGGCACGCAGACATGCTGCGGACGATGACTACAACATCGAGGTCCTGCTGGGCGTGGATGACTCCGTGGTGCAGTTCCACGGGAAGGAGCACGTGCAGAAGTACCTGCTGACGCTCATGAACATTGTGAGTGGGGTGGCTAAGGGGGCAGGGTGGGGCTGCACAGGCCAGAGAGGCCCAGCTGGGCCAGGTCCCCTGAGGCTCTGCCGATTTCCTTGTTAGCTGGAGGTGAGTGACACAGTCTCAGGGAGGCTTGCTGGGTCCACGGGTGAGACAAGTTGACCATCCCTGACCTCAGTTTTCTCATCTCCAAATTGCGGGTAATTCTAACTTGGTGAGGCTCTTTATAGGCTAAGGCGGTTTTACGCAAACTCCAGTCATTTGGATGACGGTGTCATTCGATGTTGCGTCATTTGAAAAATACGTTTCCTTGATGTTTGCCACTTTTAAAACTAAAGTTATTTAAAAAGGCAACCTCATTTTACCTGAAAAGCTAACATAATAGTAAGACATAAAGTGACATTATTCAGCCCATCTAGATAGTCCTGCCTTCCTCTGGCTCCGAACAGAAGCCCCTTTTCTGTTTAAAGTAGAGATTCATGTGCATTACAGCGAGGGCCAGACACCAACCCAGGGCCCCTCCTTGAAGCTGGCAGTGGGAGGATTTGAAAATCGGGAAGGGAATTCCTTTCTCCCTGTGAGTCTGGGCTATTGAAAGGGGTGTCTATGTGCCACCTCCGTCTTCTGGGCGCCTGGCCGTTGTCTGCCTAATGCTAAGAGATTAAAGAACCACCTCCCCCTCATTCCACACCCCAACAACCTAAGCAGGAGGTGTGAGGAAGCTGAACCGTGTATGGGTGGAGGCTGTGCAGGCCTTTCCTCTCTCTGCCTCATGTGGTCAGAGCCACTGTGGGGATGAGGGGCATCCAGTCTTCAAAATGCAGGTTCCCAGGGGAGCAGACTGGCTTGGCTGAGTCCTGCAGGGAAAAGAAGGGGTGAGGAGGACCAGGGCATGGCCTGGAATGTGAGATGCTGCCAGTGGGGCGTTAGGGGGCAGGGGGGTATTTGTGGGAGGAAGCCAGGGCTTAGGGAGGGCTGCAGGTGGTGTGGAAGCCGGGCAGGTGGGAAGTTCTAGAACCCCGTGCTGTGTGTCCAAACCTGTGGATGAATGAGGTCCTCTGGGGCCAGGCTGGAGGCAGGCAGCAGGGTGTGCAGTCTGCTCGGGGTCTGCTGCTCAGCTCTGCTTTTCGGACCGGGGTGAGCCCCTCCAGGAGCGAAGCTGACACATGGGTCAGAGTCCCCAGGGCCCTGGTGAAAAGATACCTCAGGGGCAGGGGGGAATGTGAGTGAGCTGAACACTGGACAGAGACACCACCTTCCTGCTCACTTTCCTCTTGACCAGTCTTGGATGAGTCAGCGAGCCTTCTGGAGCCCAGCCTTATCTGTACAGGGGGCTGAAGTCCGCTGCATTGGCAGAATTCATTTTATTTGGGAGAGCGTTGTCACACTTACCCTCATCTTATTTTTGAAACGTACCTTTAATGCAATAATAATAATAACGGCCAGGTGCAGTGACTCACGCCTGTAATCCCAGCACTTTGGGAAGCCGAGGCGGGCGGGTCACGAGGTCAGGAAATCGAGACCACGGTGAAACCCCGTGTCTACTAAAAATACAAAAAATTAGCCGGGGTGGTGGCGGGCACCTGTAGTCCCAGCTACTGGGGAGGCTGAGGCAGGAGAATGGCGTGAACCCGGGAGGCGGAGCTTGCAGTGAGCTGAGATCGCGCCACTGCACTCCAGCCTGGGTGACAGAGCGAGACTCCGTCTCAAAAAAAAAAAAAAATTAATAACAATAAAACCACAGTGGCTACAATTATCGAGCCCCTACTATGTGACTGTGCCAGGCCCACGCTGGGCACTTGCCATGCTAAATTATCTTGGGAAGTCCTCATGCTAGGTCTGAGACTGGTAGGTATAAAATCTTGGCTGCCTTCACAATATGAGTTCTTCCCCTAGCATTATATTGCCTTCCAACCCAGCGGGGAAAGAACTGGGCTTGGAATTACAGTCTGATGGCGACTGCAGGCCTTGCGTTTTCCAGGCACGTCACTGGGAACACTGCTCCCATCCTCTGAGCCTTGGTTTCCTCGTCTATAAAATGGGTCAGTGTTTTCATCGTGGGGGTTGATGTGATTAAATGAGATAATGTCAGTGAATGTGCTTTTCAGTCTGTCAATAGGGTGAACACGTTTTTAGTTTCCACATAAAATGTGGTTTTGTTATCATGACAGTGGCACTATTTAGTGACAGTCCAGGAGGGGTCACTTCTGAGAGACCACCAAGGATGCTGACCGAAGGTGGGGCCCATGGTGAGTCCTTCATGAGGCCGGCGGAGGCAGATCAGCCTTTCCCCTGGTGCCCAGGGTCTCTCTGTCACAACAGCTGGTTGGAGGATGTCTAGAACGTTCTCTCACTTTTGCCATCCAACTTTATTCAAACCCTAGTGATCCAGCCGTACCCCCTATTTTGAATAATGGGAAGGTTCATTTCTAGAAAAGCATGAGAAATTTTAAAATTCTTAAATTGAGATAAGTTTTATCACAACAGAGAAACCGTTTTAGGAGACAAGTCTCAGAAGTTGAGGAAGTATTTCGGCCGTGTCTGTTGTCCCCTGTTGCACAGAAGTGAGCACTGATTCATTCAGCAAATGTGTTGACAGTGTGCTTGTCGTGGGCACAGCGGGGGTGTCCTGCAGAGGCAGCGGGGCATGGCAGAGAGTCCCGGGGCTTGGGAGACTGGTGGCAGAGGGTCAGCGGGGGGTCTCGGCCTCTGATCTGAGCCCCAGCTCCCACTGCAAGAGCTCAGTGTGGGCGAGGGAGACGAGGCGCTGCTGTGCTTGGAGCATGGCGTTGCCCTGACGATTAATACCCTGCGTCCTCACTGAGAGCCTGTGCATGTCCGGAGAGTCCTGGGGACAGATCTAAGGCATGCCGGGCCCTTTGGTGGTCTTGGGGACGAGGGGCATGGAGCAAGTGGGAGCGCCTGAGAAAGGGTGGCCTCCCAGAGCTCTGCTGTGCGACAGAGCTTCCTGTGGTGCTGGGGAGCAGAGGTGCTCGTTTCACCCTTTCTGGCGCAGTAGCCACCAGGGCTCTGGAGACTTGAAGTGTGGCTGGTGTCCTTGAAGAACTGAATTTTTAATTTAACTTCTTATTTGTTCCAAGAGAATTTTAATTTTAATTTTAAAAATTTTAATCGCAGTGAAATATACAGAACATAAGTCACCGTCTTCACCATTTTTAAGCGCGTGATTCAGTGGCGTACGCACATTCACATGGCTGGGCCACCGTCGCCACCACCGTCCACAGAACTCTTCATCTTGTAAAATTGAAACTGTGCTCATTGAGTTTCAGCCGTGTTCCTCCCCTCCCCCCGACTCCTGGCACCCACCACTCCACTTTCTGTTGCTAAGACCTTGACTACTCTGGGTACCTCGAATAAGTGGATCAAAGAGTAACTGTCCTTTTGTATCTGGCTTATTTCACTTAGCATGACATCCTCGGGGCCACCCATGTTGCAGCATGTGTAAGAATGTCCTTCCTTTTCAGGGAGGACCAGTATCCTGTGTGTGGGTGGATCGGCCACATTTTGTTTATCCAGGCGTCCATGGGCACTCGGGTGGCCCCCCATGGGCTACTGTGAATAATGCTGCTGTGAACGTGGGTGTTCCAGACTCTGTTTTCCGTTCTCTTGACTATATGCTCACAAGTAGAATTGCGGGGCACAGGGTAATTCATCCTTTCTTTAATTTTTTGAGGAGTTTCCACGCTGTTTCCCACAGTGGCTGCACCATTTTGCCCCCCACCAACAGTGTACAGGGATTCTAGTCTCTCCAAATCGTCATCAACACTTGTCTTTTTTTTCTTTTTTATGGTAGTCACCCCAAAGAGTACTTTATTTGGATTAATTTGCACCTGGATGGAAGCCACAGTGTGGCTGGCAGCTGCTGTGCTCGACAGGGCAGGGCTGGGTCTGTGCACAGAGGGACTGCCTACCGTGCCCTGTCTCTGAACTTGGGTGCTATGGGGGCCTCAAACCACAATCCCAAGTGGCCCTCCAAGGCCTGGCCAGTGGCTTGTCACACTCCTTTTGTAAGTCCCAGCTGGTCACGGGGCTCCCCATGGCTGGAGCGAAAGCAAAAGCATGGAAGGACAGAGGTGGCAGCAGCCGGCTGGGACTGGGCTCCCAGTGAGGTGTTCGTCTGGAGCTGTAGAGCAGGTGGGGCTGGGCAATGGCACATGCAGAGCCCGGGGTCTGGAGGCCAGCCCTGGGCAGTGAGCTGCCCACTGAACTGGATGCAGAGAATGGTGGCACAGCTTGTGCTCTGGGAAAGGCTGTCGAGCCCTGGGAGGAGGAGCTGGTGGGGGCCCCGATGGTGGGGACCCAGGGAATGCAGGCTCTGAGGAGGAGGTGAGGCAGAGGTGGGCTGAGTGCAGGCACAGCTCCACCCTGGCAGCCCTGCACTGCCTCAGTTTCCCTCATCATTTGGGGTGACTTCTGCTTGCAGAACTACCTTTGGGATCTCTTTGTGGCAGAGCCTGGGCTGGGATATGGGGTCCAGGGGTGGCACAGGCAGTTCAGCCTCGTCAATCATCCCTGTGCTCCCCTCCCCTGCCCAGTCTCCCTTGTAGCTGACGTGGAGCTGCATGGCCAGTTTTGCCTAGTGGCCTGTGTGAAAGGAAGTGACCTGGGTCACCTGTGGACCAAGGCTGGTAAGAGCTTGGAGTCCCTTCCATCTCTGTCTCCCCCTGCCACGGAAACCTTGGAAGCCACATGTCCCAGTAGGCGCAGCCACAACATAAGCTTGGGCCCTCCAGACCCACGCCGCACCACGGTGTGAGTAAGGAAACACGGGGTACAGTGTATTGTGTTCAGCTGCTGAGATGGGGTGGATTCTCGGCATAGCCACCCTCCTCTGTCTGGTGCCCCTGGCTGCCATTCATACGGGGGACCGGTGTTTATGGGTGTCTATTGTATGTCAGGCAAGGGGTGCAGCTGTGAGCATGACAGGACGTAGCCCTGCTACCTTGCATTCTAGGAAGGGGGACACAGACGACATTCAAGTGAAAAACAAACAGGATCATTTCAAATAATGATAAATGCAATGAAAGAAATAAAATAGTTATGAGACGGAGAAGGAAGAAGGGTAGGGGAAGGCAGGCCACTTTATACAGGTCAGGGGCTGGTGCACGGGAGATAGCACGGGAGCTGAGGCTCATGACAACGGAAGGATGTGCGAAGAGGTAGGATACGGATAGCCTGTTCCAGGTTTGGGGGAGGGGGCAGGCGGCGCCAAGGCCCTGAGGCAGGAATGGGGCCAGCTGGAAGAATGGAGAAGGCCTGGCCTGTCAAGCAGGGGGCACAGGTAGGGGAAGTCGGGGCCAGCAAGGCCGACCGCTTCCGTCTTCCAGAGGTGGAGGGGAGCTGCCTGTGGCTCCAGGAGCCGTGGAAGTCACTGGAGGGGCTGCTTCCTTTCTATGTTAAAGACAAGATGTGATATTCCCTTTTCCATGGGAAAAATGAAGCTGCCCTTCTCATCTCAGACTTGCCAGAAGGGAAGAGGGTTGGAAATGGAGCACTCACGAGGCCGCCTGGAGCACTTCACAAGGCCGCCTGGGCACAGAAAGGGGCTCTTTGGTTTAGGCAACCACCCACCTTCCCATTCCAGCAGCCCCTCCTGGGTCCAGTTTTTCTTATCTTCCTCCTTACATCTAGAAAAGCATGTTTTTTGGTTTCTCGAAATAGTCCCTATTTAACACTGATGATTTTATTTATTTATTTATTTATTTATTTATTTATTTATTTATTGTGAGACAGAGTCTCACTCTGTCGCCCAGGCTGGAGTACAGTGGTGTGATCTCGGCTCACTGCAACCTACTCCCGGGTTCAAATGATTCTCCTGCCTCAGCCTCCTGAGCAGCTGGGATTACAGGCGTGCACCACCATGGGTGGCTAATTTTTTTTTTTTTTTTGTATTTTTAGTAGAGACAGTGGTTTCACCATGTTGGCCAGGCTGGCCCTGAACTCCTGACCTCAGGTGATCCTCCGACCTGGGCCTCCCAAAGTGCTGAGATTATAGCGTGAGCCACCGTGCCTGGACATTTTTTTTACTATGTAAAATTAGCATAAGTTCATGTAGGTATGTGAATGTCTTCTCCCAGCAGTTACTGTCTACCAAGTTGTTTTAATGATTGCATAACATCGCACTGTGTGACTGTCACACACTTTTTACCTAACTTATTATTTATATGACATATTCACATAGCAAAACTTATTTCTCCATTAGAGGTCAGACATGCCACTAACTGTCTCACGTTCATAGAGCTGAATCTATCGCTCTTGCTTACTTATTTCCTTAAGCTGACTTGCCGAAAGCGAAATCCCTGGCCAACAGATTTGCCCATTTTTTAAGCTTTCTACGCTGGAATGTTCTCTGTTATGGTTTCATCTATTCCCGCTTCATTGAGCAAATGCCTGTCCCCCACCTCCTCACACCACTGGGTCCTTTTGAGCAGTGGTGATTTCATTACAACTGAGATAAGGTTTTTTGTTGTATTTCCTTGATGTTAATGAACCTGCATTAAAAAATATACGTGTATTTGTAAACAGATTATTTTATTTTTTGTGCTTGGCCTATTCACGCCCTTGATTCTGCTGGGATTTGGGGGTGTTTTATTCTTCTGAAGAGTCTGCGTACTTAAGTAGATTAACTTTTTGTCTCTCACATGTGTGGGAAATATTTTCCCCAGTCTTGTTGTGTACCTTTTGTTTTATTCTGCCTGGGATAGTTTTTGATGTCCTACATTTTTGTGTGTGGTCAGATCCTGCAGTCTTTCCCTTCCCAGGGGAACAGCTTCTCCCTTGGATGATGTGTTTGATGCCTCTTGCTGTCCCCAGAAGTTAGTCTTTCGAGGTTCTGCCCTACTTGGCAGCTGTACTGCCCAAGCTCCAGTTCCTCACCAACCACTGACTGTTCTTGGGTTCAGCCATAGCAGCCCTCCACCTGAATTTCTCCCAAAGTAAGAGGAAAGATAGGCTGGTGCGGTGGCTCACACCTGTAATCCTAGGACTTTGGGAGGCCAAGGCAGGTGGATCACTTGAGGTCAGGAGTTTGAGACCAGCCTGGCCAACATGGCAAAACCTCATCTCTACTAAAAATACAAAAATAAGCCGAGTGTGGTGGCACGTGCCTGTAATCCCAGCTACTCGGGAGGCTGAGGCAGGAGAATGGCTTGAACCTGGGAAGCGGAGGTTGCTGTGAGCCGAGATCATGCCACTGCACTCCAGTCTGGGCGACAGAGTGAGATTCTCTCTCAAAAAAAAAAAAAAAAAAAAGGAAAGAAAGGTGTGGCGGGGAGATAAAGAAGTCAAAGGAGCCAATGTATTACATGCATTCTTATTTCCCCTCAATATCTGGCTGCTGCAAAACTCATCAGGATATTACCAGTGGGGAACACTGGCCTAAAGGCAGAGCCAGTACGTAACTCCCAGGGCCCAACGCAAAATGAAAATGTGGGAACGCTTGTTCAAAGAGCAGAGGAAAGTGCCATAAAAAGGGACAATTAAGGGCCGGGCGCGGTGGCTCACGCTTGTAATCCCAGCACTTTGGGAGGCCGAGGCGGGCGGATCACAAAGTCAGGAGATCGAGACCATGGTGAAACCCCGTCTCTACTAAAAATACAAAAAAATTAGCCGGGCGTGGTGGCGGGCGCCTGTAGTCCCAGCTACTCGGAGAGGCTGAGGCAGGAGAATGGCGTGAACCCGGGAGGCGGAGCTTGCAGTGAGCCGAGATTGTGCTACTGCACTCCAGCCTGGGCGACAGAGCGAGACTCCGTCTCAGAAAAAAAAAAAAAAGGACAGTTAAGCCACTTCCTTTCTTCGTTAGTCTCTGTCTCTCTCTCTCTCTCGACGTGCTGTTTTTTATTTGCTTTTTAATGTTGTTCTAAGTGAACAAAAATTGGAGCCTTGAATTATTAGCATGAATTTCTTATTCATCTTTAAATTGTGCAGTGGCTATTTTAAATGCAAATATTAGAGCATTTAGCTTCTGTGTGGAGTCACTGAAATTAAACAAATGTGTATTTTGTGGCTGATCCCTGATGGGTGCCTCAGGCTGACCAGAAGTTTATGACAGACACAGGCCAGATTCAGGGAGGCTGGGAGGAAGAAGAGAGGATCTCACAGAGTGGAATCCTGCTGAGGGAATGCTCCTCAGGTACGGGGTCCTGGCAGAGTGAGTGCACCCCCAGCATGAAGGGTGCACCCACTGGGGTCTGAGAGCTTCCTGCCACCCCTGGAAGAACACATTGGCTGTGTCCTGCCCAGGGCGTCTGGGGAAGTAGAGCCAGGCATGCCCCCTTCCCACTGGTGCACTGCTCCAGCCCAGAGCATATGGCCATGGCCAATCCCATCTCTATGCAGGTGTCACTCACAGGAGGCTCACCTCCGCCAAAACATGGGCTCTGGCCAGCCATCCACCAGACATGCCCCTTTCCTGCCAGCTGTGGGAGGGATGGCCACCACCACGCCTGCCCTGAGATGCCGTGGGGAATACATGCCTGATCCTGCACCTGCTGGGGGCAGCTGAAAGCCTGTCCTGGGAAGGTGGGACCATGCTCCATTGCCCCAGGAGCCTTCACTTACAAAACACATATGCAAGGGTGACATGACGAAGAACTTCAAGACAGAGCTGCAGAGGGTCAAGCCCCAAGTTCAGGGCCTTCTGAGCATGGGCCCTGGTCATCTATGAAGTCAGCCTGTCCCTAGGGCGAGCCCAGGAACCTGAGCCCTGTGCTCAGACCCCACAGCCTGAGGGACCACCTCCTGCCCTGCATGTGCCCCCGGATGCCACCTCAGGCTCCCGTTCTCTGTGGCCTTTCCCCAGCCTCTGCTTGGGCACGTCCACACACCTCTGAGGCCCAGGCAAAGCCAGCCGTGCTAAGAAGGCGCTGGGTGTGTGCTGAGCCTGTGGCAGGCAGGGGGCGGGCCCTCGTCCACAGAGGCTCTCTGCACTGAGATTTTTTGTTTTTGTCTTTTCTTGAGATACAGTCTTGCTCTGTCACCCGGGCTGGAGTGCAATGGCGTGATCTCGGCTCACTGCAACCGCCACCTCCCAGGTTCAAGCAATTCTCCTGCCTCAGCCTCCCAAGTACCTGGGATTATCGGCGCGTGCCACCACGCCTGGCTAATTTTTATATTTTTAGTAGAGACGGGGTTTCACCATGTTGGCCAGGCTGGTCTAGAACTCCTGACCTCAGGTGATCTGCCAGCCTCAGCCTCCCAAAGTGCTGGGATCACAGGTGTGAGCCACTGCGCCCGGCCTACACTGGAGTTTGAGCACACGCAGCCGTAGTAGCCCTCCTGGCTGCTGGCAACCCTGGGATGAGTCCAGTCTCCTGAGGCTCAGCGGCCCTTGGCCTGGTCAGAGATGCTGAGGCCCCTTGGGGATGCCCACATTCCCCCGTCTAAGGGCAGAGGGGTCTCCCCCCGCAAGCACTGTGAGGCTAGGAGGATGGAGTGAGAGCCATGGGCAGATGTGTGGCCCATCCAGCCTTGCTGGCCCCCCGGCCCGGTCACTGGCAGAATGAACTCTATTCCCTCTGCCTTCATTCTGCTCCTGCTCCTTCCAGCGTTCGACTCTGGCTCAGCCTCCAGCCTCCACCTTGCATTACTGCCTCCCCTGGACCCAGGCGGGAGGATAAGGGGCTCTCCTCTGCCCAGGCCCGCCCCCTGCCCCTGAGTGCATTGGGAGACCACTGTCAAGTTTGACCCTTCCTGCTTGGAAACATGCTCCCTGAAGTAGCGGGTGCTGCCAGGCTGGGACACAGCTGACATTGCTGAACATGCCTGATACTGACCCTGGGGCTTCGGTATTTCTCACATTTTCAAAAACTTGCTCTGCCAGTGCCTGGGCTAGTCTCTGCTCACAAACCAGATGCTGTGGCCATGTGTGTGGGCCTGGGCACCCCTAAGGAGTGGGCTTGGGCCTGACAGGTGAGGCTGCCATGCTAGGAGGCAGCTCAGATGTGTGTGGCACCTCAAGTTTCGTCCCCAGGTACAGACAGGGAGTCTTCTCCAGGCTCAGGTAAATGGGAGGCAGGGATGAATGGCTTGGAAGATCAGAGCCATTGTGAAAGTAATATGTTTATATATGCATTTTTTTTTTTTTTTTTTTTTTTTGAGACAGGGTCTCTCTGAGTCACCCAGGCTGGAGCGTAGTGCTGCAATCATAGCTCACTGCAGCCTCCAACTTCAGCCTCCCAAGCAGCTGGGACTACAGGCACACACCACCATGCCTAATTTTTTAAAGATTTTTTTTTTTTTAGAGACAGGGTCATGCTATGTTGCATGGTGGACTCAAATCTCCTGAGCTTAAGTGATCCTGCCGTCTCAGCTTCCTGAGTAGCTGGGATCACAGGCATGAGCCACCACGCCTGGCTATGGATACATTTTTAAAAGTAAAATCTGTCTGTGCCAAGACTTCAAGAAATATAAACTTGGGCCCAAGGCTGAAGCTTCCTTTGTGGCTTCAAGCATTTAACTAAAGCACTAATTTCAATCCTACTCTTCCCTGAGAAGCCTAAGGCCTCAATGTGTTTCTTAAGTATCAGGATCTACAAAGACCTTGAACTGTCTGTGTGAGCCACTGGTCCCACTGCACTCCTTGTAGACAGGAGGCAGACCATTGCAGTGGGTGATACCCAGCCTGCAGCAAGGCCAGCGCTCAACCTACTGCTGCTGAGAACATGTACTCTCAGGCCTGCCAGAGGCCACCAGACAGATGTAAGGCATCTCCCCCCTTTTTTGGATGGTAAGCATTTTAAAACATCAGTTTTACATTAAAGTAAATTTGGACATATTACTTGCATGAAAGCTAAATTCACGTGAATTTGTCAAGGTAAACTGGAGATTCTGAAGCTGTGTTGGCAAACTCTGGCCCCAGGGCCCCCTGGCCCTTCACCTGTTTTTGTAGATAAAGTTTTATTGGGACACAGCCACGCCTCTTGATATATGAATTGCCTGTGGCCATTTTTGTGCTACAACAGCGGGTTGGGTAGTTGCAACAGAAACCATATGGCCCACAAAGCTGAGAACATTCACTATGGGGTGCTAAAGGAATATTTGCTACCAGGTTCTGCAGAAATGTACTTGCTTAGTGCCTGCCTTGAGCTATAATGGCCCCAGGCCTCCAAAGTTAGCACGTGCCTTTCACTACATCAGTGCACATGGGTGTATGTATTAGGGAAGTACTGAGCACAATGGGCTGCTCAGACCCCAGCCCACCCCCACACTAGCCTTGTCAGCTCAAAGGACCGGTGAGGCTACTTCGGGGATTCTTTTGAAAGGATAGAATGAGCTGCTCTTAACCTCTGTAGAACAGCAGAGCAGGAGGAGCAGTTTTCTGGGCACACGGAATAGTCTCTCCCGGCTGTGTTAACTGCTTATATTCTGGGTGAATGCCTGAGCCCCCAAAGCATCTCTTCTGCTGAGGGCAGACACACTCCTAGGCCTATGGGGAACGTGGAATCCAAGGGTCTTCTGTGCCTTCAGTTGAGGCTGTAACCTTTGACCCCTCCCAGCATGAGAACATTCTCTGTACAGTATGTTCTACAACAGTTTTTTTTTTTTTTTTTGAATGAATGATTTCTTTCTATGCCAGGATTCAGATATTTTTCCTCTTTTCTTGTCTAATTTAATCCAGAAATTGGCCTGGACTTACCAAAGCCTTGCCAGGGTTTGCAAACAATCAGAAGGCATATGGGCTCAATTTCTCACTAACTTTCAAGAGTGTTGAGACCGCATGGTGGCGGCGGGGAAGGCAGTGGTCAGACAGGAATGTTTTCGGCTGGTCGTGGTAGAGATCTCGTAAGCTGGTCGCAGAGCTGCAAACCAGCCAGGCGGAAGGCGTCGCCCCCACTCATAGTTCACCAGTCTCTGGCTCTGGTTCCTGGGAAAGAGAAAAATATCTCTGAAACTGGACACAAAAACATGGGTCCCTTAAGCGGGGGGAGGCAAGCAGGGTTCAGGGTCTGCTAGTGGTGCCGTGGCCCTGGGGGTGTTGCTGGCCCTGTTTCTGTTCCTCACGCTTGTCCTGCTGGCCTTACAGCCTGCCCCTGTGTGCCAGCAGGAGACACAGCCGTGAGGGCCAGCAGTGTGTGCGAGGCTGCATGCAAGGCTCAGAAGAGGGCAGTGCCCTCACGAGCTCACAGGAGCCAGGCCCGAGGGGCCCAGGTGGCTGAAGGCTGTTGGGAGTGGTGGGGACTGGGGCAACCGGAGAGGCCACGCCCCGCCGCAGAGCTCGTCCTGGTTCCACTCACTTGTGTTTCTGTCGGAATAAGCAGACCACTGCTGCCAGCTCTTTCTTCCATGAGAAGCTGGAAATCTAATTTTTATGGGAAATCTAATTATTTTTCAATGTAGGCCACAAATTGAAATTAAGAACCCACACTGCACAGGTGAAACAGAACACTGCTGCAGAACAAGTCTGGCGTGTGGGTGGCCTGAGCGTTCTTTCCAGCCTGAGGGAAGGAGGCAACTGCCTGTCCTGCTGAGCCCTGTGCTGGTCAGTGCCAATTCCCGGGGCTGTTAGGAGCACCACTCGAGTTGAACACCAGGAAAGCGCTCAGCAGAGCACGGGTGTGGAAGGAGCATGCTGAGTTGAGAGCTGTCCTCAGTCATGTGCGGCACTCCCCGAACTCCTGGCCGCTGTGTCCCTGCACTGGGGGAGCTCAGAGCACAGGAGTATCAGGAGTATGACGAGCAGGGTCAGGACACGTGATCACACCTTGGTTCATCAGGGAAGGGTGCCTGGGGCAGCTGGTCAGGGAAGGCTCCTCGGACAAGGGCCACTGCAGCTGCCTCTAATGAGGGCTCCTGGTGACGACACAGCACATGCAAAAGCCGCATCATGAATCGCAGTGCACAGGTTGGGCCCTGCTGGAGCTTGGGGGACTTAGAGAGCGGCAGCGAGGTTGCTTTGTGGTCTACAGAGATAGACTCCTCTCTCTTAGCAGGTTTGGGGCTTGTGCTTTCTATCCTTGGAAGCACCTCTCCCCACCTGAGGAGGGGGAAACTCACATTTGCTGTTTTTGCACCTGCTGGCCCTGTGCAAGGAGGCATGTCTGTGACCTCACTACCTTGCCCCAGCGGCCCTGTGAGGTTCCCTTGCCTGCATCAGGTCACTGAGACTCAGTGAGACATGGCCAGAGCACGGCAGACGGAGTCACATACCTGTGGGAAGGTGGCTCCTGTGCTGGTCCTCCCCTACTGTTGTGGCCTGAAGACCGAGAGCTCCCAAATCCCCTAGCATGCTCCATGGATTCTCACCTCAGGCCTCACCGACCCCCACACAGCATTTGGAGTCCCCTGGCCACACCCGCCTCTCCCCGCAGACCGTCCACTCTGCCTCTTGCTTTGCCTTGGCTTCTGCGTGGATCTGCTGTGTCCTCCTGTTCTGAGGCCTGCCTGCCTGCTCACTCACTCCTTTAGTGCACACGAATAGAGCAGCCCTAGGTGCTGGGGATGTCGTGGTGAGCACATGTTCCAGCAGGGCTGGGGAGGTCAACAGACCGGGGGTGGTGAGCAGGTGGGGAACACTCTGACGGGGGTCCTGTGGGTGGGTCTCACCTCTGCTTCCTCCTGAAATGTGCGGCACCCTCCCCGCAAGTGGGCCTTTCCCCACCTCCTCCCTCCTCCGCAGACCTCCTGACAGCTCATGTGGAAGCCTCCCAGCATGCTGTCCTTGGCCTCCCGCGGGGAACTGATGGTTGTCAGAGTGGGAGTTAGAGTCCCTGTGGACAAGGAGGGCCAGCCATCCACACACCCGGCTGACAGCTGGAGGCAGCCTCGGAGCTTGTCTTGTGCAGGCTCCAGCAAGGAGGTGACAGCTGAACCACAAGAACAGGGGCGATGATGCGCCACGCCGGGCTGTCGGGCTGACCTGGCACGGGCTCTCACTCCCCAAGGCCCCTCCCGGGCTGCCGCCGGAGCTGAGTTGCGGTCAAGCAATCCTGGGTCTTGCTCCCCAGTCCAGGCGTCTCCTTGGTGGTGTGTCTCAGGAGGGTTAGGGACTCCCACGAAGGTGACTTTGTATCGGGCCCAGAGAGGGTCTGCCCACCTGATTTTTCACTGAGTACCTGGAAAAGGCCTGGCACGTAGTAGGTGCTCAGTAAATCTCTTTTGAATGAATAAGTGACTAAATGAATTCCCATAAACAACTGTGATCTCAGAGACTCCCATAAAAAATGAACTCTGTCTGTGGGTGTGGAACTCCTGGTGGCTGGGTGCCCTTATGCCTTTGCTTCTATGGCAGAGGCTGTGTCTCCATCATCCATGCTGATGTCTGAATGGCCGGGTCCCGGGATACCGTTTCTAGTTGCAGCAGGTTTGCCAAATTGCTCCCCAGAGCCTCTGCACTGACTCCCACGCCCACTTATGTGAGCCTCTCGATCTTTCTGTGCCTCGGCTTCCTCACTGGCACAGTGGGATAGCACTCACTTGCAGGGTATGGGAGGGGAGAGATATCGCACGCGGGGAAGTGCTCGGCACAGGCGGGGAAGCTCAGAGCTGACCAGCGAGCCAAGCAGCTGTTCACTCGGCCCATGATGTCTGGGAGCAGCCCCAGCCAGCTCCCGTCCTGGACAAGCGTTTTTCTCATGGGGGCCACCTGCTTGCCTTGGCACAGCGAGGACAGGGCCTTGGCAGCCAAAGGAGACGGTCAGCTGTCTCCACCTGGTCGTGGAGATGGTCACAGTGGGGTGATCCTTGAGCTGGTGTTGGTCACAGAGTTGGTGTTTCCCAAGTGGAAAGTGGAAGGGCATCATTCCACACAGAGGAGCCGCCTGTGCAAAAGAGGTGCCAGCCCTCGGCCACCCTGGGGAGCCCACTGGGGTGGGAGAAGGTGCATGCGGCTGAGCTTGGCCTTGGTCCTGAAGCATGGGGAAGCACGGGAGTACTGGGCACCCAGGATGCATCAGCAAGGATGCAGAAGAGTCCCCGTCTAGTGGAGACGGACAGGCAGCTAACAAACGAAGGTGATTGGAGATCACGATGGTGCCGTGAGTTAACAGGATGGGACAGCACCCGAGGCAGCATAGGGTGCCCCGTGGGAATGTTCACAGAGTGGGGAAACTTCAGAGCAAGGAAAACTTCCCTGCAGCCAGACAGGAGGAAGGAAGCCTGGCTGCAGCCCGCACGACCTCCCACCCGCGCCTGGCAGGGAGCCTGGCCTGGGGGCTGCCCCTGCTGGCCCTTCCGAGCCTGAGCAGAAGTGATCCACAGACACTTGTGCCTCCAATAATTCAGCCCCTCTTCCTTTGGTTCTGGGCTTCCTGTGTAGCGGCAGGCAGGATTTCATCTATCTTCCCATCTGCCAGAGTCTGGCAAGGGAACTAAGCCACATAAACAGACTCTGGTGGTGCAGGGGGATTGTGACCTGCTGCACAGAAGGGCAAAGCTGTTTCCCACCAACCCCAAGAGGCGCTGGAACATCTATGCTCTGGGTGTTGGAAAGCGCCCTGCATGACTGCTCTTTCAGGGAGGGATATGCTGGCAGCAGACGACCCTTGCCATGAGCTTGTCATGCAGGCCCCTTCTTGCAGCCATCACCTTACTCTTGCTCTGCGCTCTGAGTGCCTTGGGGGCCCCTGCCCAGGTCGAGGGGTACAGTGCAAGGTGATGGCCCGTGGCCCTCTGTCGTGCCTTCTCAGTCTCCGAGGGGTTCATACCTGCTCTGCCAGGGCCTCTCCCTTCTTCCTCATCATGCATGGATGCCTGGGGAGTAGGGAGGCTGGCCTGAGTCCTCCTCACTTTTGCTCTGAGGTGGTTGGGTCTGATGCCTGGGCCACTTAGGCATGCTGGACCCCTGCCCAGTCCAAGCCCTATGCCTTGATGGATGTCCATTCTACAGCCTCTGCCAGCCAGTGCCAGCTACCCACGCCCTGGCCCTCGCCAGCAGGAGCTGCTGCATCCCACACACACCCCTCTGGAGCTAGGGGCATCCACGTGCTGCCTGAGGCCTGTTCATTAACATGAGATCCCTTTCAGTTCTCACCACCTGCCGAGCCACCATGTGGATTGGACTCCACCCTCAGCAGAGGGTCGCATCTCAGTGGGAAGTGGAGCCCAGAACCCGGGGGACTATCTGCATCTCACCCTAAGGCGGGGCAGTGGTAGGGATAGGGCTCCGGCTCCAAGCCTGGTGTGGGCTCAGCAGCCCGCCCCCCACCCCGGCAGCTGCTTGCTGCCCCCTTCCCCCACGCCGTTCCTGTCCCCTGATGCCACGGCCCTCTCCTCCCATAGCGGCATTTTCCTTCCCTCTTTCCTTAGGTCACACTGGTGACAGAGCAGCAGCAGGATATGATGTGTCGGGGAATAGAAATGCATTGGTCTCAAATTACATGGTGGCACCCACACGGACCCAGGTGACCGAGCTCAGTCACAGGGGATGGGCCGGGCCGCACAGGCTCTGGGACGGGCGTGTGGGGGGATGCCAGGGCCGGGGCTGATACGAGCCCTGGCCACTTGGGGCCCCTCTTTGAAAGGAAACTCCTCACTGAGCCCCCAGGGCTCTGTGGCCAGGGACAGCTGACAGGCTCAGCAGAGTTCCAGGGAGGCAGGGCCGTCCCGCAGCCACTGCCAGCAAGAATCAGCATCCCTGACTTTTCTCGGCCTTTCCCTGTCAGTGGCTCGCAGTGGTCGAGAAGCCCCTGGGGGACACTGGGCTCTGGCCTGCGGCCTCGGCCGTGTCCTTCTGCGTCCTGCGGCCTCACCAGCACTGGTCCTTCCCCATTCTGCAGCATTTCCCTTTCTGATGAGGCATCCGGTCAGTGAGTGGGAAGGTCAGTCCCTAAGTGTTGGCATGGCTGTTGTTACCCCGAGGCAACTCAGCCAGCAGGGAGAGCTCCAGGGCTGGGTCACACTCGCGGATGTGCCTGGGCACAGCAGCCCCTCCAGCTCTGGAAAACACAGGGGCATGTGCAAGCTGTTCACTCAGACCTCTCCCAGTGGTGATGGCCAGGAGGAGAGCCAGTGGGTGTAAGGGCGAAGTCCAGGTGGACCGTTCTGTGCATGGGGTCCCAGGGAAACAGCTTGGGCTATTGGACCCTCCCGTAATTTGGTGACAGTTTCATTCAGCCTGTACTAGGTGTTGGGGATTTCACTTTTGTCCCGCGCATCCGTGTGAAGAGACCAACAGGTTTTGTGTGAGCAATAAAGCTTTTCAATCACCTGGGCGTTGTTTTTACCGAAATCAATCTGGCCTGGTGTATGACAACATAAAAAAACTCAAGGACAGAGCCCAAAAACTCTCCAACCAAGCAAATAATTATGCTGAACCCCTTTGGGCATCTCTGATTGGATATCCTGGGTCCTCCCAATTCTTAGTCCTTTAATACCTGTTTTTCTCCTTTTATTCGGACCTTGTATCTTCCGTTTAGTTTCTCAATTCATACAAAACCACATCCAGGCCATCACCAATCATTCTATACGACAAATGCTCCTTCCAACAACCCCACAGTATCACCTGTTACCCCAAAATCTTCCTTCAACTTCATCTCGCCCACTCTAGGTTTCCACGCTGCCCCAATCCCACTTTTTCTTATTAATATAAGAAGACAGGAATGTCAGGCCTCTGAGCCCAAGCTAAGCCATCATATCCCCTGTGGCCTGCACATATACATTCAGATGGCCTGAAGCAACTGGAGATCCACAAAAGAAGTGAAAATAGCCAGTTCCTGCCCTAACTGATGGCATTCCACCATTGTGATCTGTTCCTGCCCCACCCTAGCTGATCAATTGACTTTGTGACCATACACCCTCCCCGCTCTTGGGATAATGTACTTTGTGATATTGCCGCCCCACCCCGCCCTTGTGAATGTACTTTGTATGATACACCGTCCCCACCCTTAAGAAGATACTTTGTAATATTCTCCCCCCCACCTTAAGAAGGTATTTTGTAATATTCTCCCACCCTTGAGAATGTACTTTTTAAGATCCATCCCCTGCCCACAAAAAATTGCTCCTGGCTTGGCGCAGTGGCTCACGCCTGTAATCCCAGCACTTTGGGAGGCCAAGGCGGGTGGATCACGAGATCAGGAGATGGAGACCATCCTGGCTAACATGGTGAAACCCTATCTCTACTAAAAATACAAAAAAAAGAGCCAGGCGCAGTGGCGGGTGCCTGTAGTCCCAGCTACTCGGGAGGCTGAGGCAAGAGAATGGTGTGAACCTGGGAGGCGGAGCTTGCAGTGAGCCAAGATCACGCCACTGCACTCCGGCCTGGGCGGCAGAGCAAGACTCCGTCTCAAAAAAAAAAAAAAAAAAAAAAAAAAAAAAAAAAAATTGCTCCTAACTCCACCATCTATCCCAAACCTATAAGAACTAATGGTAATCCCACCACCCTTTGCTGACTTTCTTTTTGGACTCAGCCCACCTGAACCCAGGTGATTAAAAAACTTTATTGCTCACACAAAGCCTGTTTGGTGATCTCTTCACACGGACGCCCGTGACAACTTTCATTGTTGCTTCAACCTGAAACAACCCTGAGACACAGGGACTATTATTATCTCCGTTTTATAGATAAGGCAACTGAGGCCCAGACAGGTTTAGTAACTGGCCCCAAGTCACACGGCAGGATTATGGCAGAGCCCATGCTGGCACCCATGCAATCTGACCTCAGAGTGGGAATATCCCCCCTACATTCTGCTAACCCCCCAAATTCAGGAGAGGGGGAGGGGCAGCCTCTTGCAGTTGCTAGTACAGACCCGGGAAGGTTTGTAATGCAACCTGTCTTCTCAACGTGCCTGCTGGAGTGCCACAGTGAGGGGCGCAGCACATACCTCTTGAGCCTCTGCTGGGCTCTGTGCATTGATGAGCTGGCCTGGAGGTGGAGGAGCCCCGTCCCCACCCTGAGGCACCTGCAGAGGTATCAGCAGAGTGTGGACGGGCACATGAGACGTCGCCTGAGGAGTGAGGGGGTGGCCTTGGGCAGAGTGTTCTTGCACTGGGTATTGAAGAAGGGGACTCTGGCCACCTCACTCTTTGATGTATGAACTGACCCTAGTAATTATTCTGATCCTGACCATTTCCATTTCATGATAGTTTGCTATTTTGAGCAAGAGTCATGTTTCTTCTCGCATTGCCTCTGAAGCATTTGCTGAGGAGCCAGAGGGCGAAGAAGATCTGCAGTGGGAACATTTATCCTCATGATAAGCCCAGGCTCTGGCAGCCCCGTTTAGGCACCCTGCAATGCGCACAGATGAAACTCTTCCTCCCCGGAGGCCGGCAGACCTCTCTCCCCAGCTTCTGGCTGCACTCTCTTCTCTGCCTCCACCCTGGTGGTCCAAGCCTGGCCTCTGAAGGGGCACAGAGAGAACAGCCTTCTCCCCACTTATTTCAGGGGGTCCCAGAGAAGCCACAGAGCAGCAGGCTTCCCTCCCCCAGGCCTCGGACAGACTTTTCAGGCCTGGCTTGCTCCTGGATATGGTTTTGCCAGGTGGGCCACAGGCTGCCTTTGGTGGCCCAAAGCTCAGCCGAGCGAAGGATATGGGAACTTTCCTGAAGGTTGGGGTGGCCGCTATTCCAGGGCCCCTGCCTGTCTCCTCTGTGGCTGGCGGGCCAGCAGGCCTCCCCTAGTAGGGAGCCTGCACCAGTTCCCCCCTTTCTGCACCCCTCCCCCACCTTGGCAGAGGACAAAGTCACCTCTGGCCAGCAGCCTCAGGCCACCTCCCAGGGCTCCCCGTCCCTGGTGGGGGGACTCTGCCACCAGCAAGGCAAACTTTTACATTGTCGTGCAGAGCCGCTCCTTCCTCATTGTCTATTCCAGAACAGAAACTTGGCCGCATCTTTGCATAAGCAAAAGGTGCATTACAATGTATTTCCCCAAACAAGAGAGCCCTTGGCCGCTCTCCACCCAGAGATGGCTGCGGCTTTGAACATTTCCCCCCAAGGTTTAAGGATTCCAGGATCAATTTCTCAGACAGGACTCAAGGACATTGTCCCTGGGCTTCCCCTCCCCCTGCAACCTGGGAAAGCAGAGCTGCTGCTCCCCAGCACACACAGGCCTTGGGGAGGGTGGATGCGGAGGAGGGTCCCCAGGGCTGCTGAGGGGAGGGGAGGGGAGGCCCTTAGCCGGGGGGCCTCCCCGATGAGAGGGGTCACAGGCCTATGCTGGGTCACACATTTTGCCCATTTCCTGTTATTCCATGTCTTCAAAGTGATTCCATTCATTCAACAAATGTTTACTGAGCACCTACTATGGGCTAGACACTGCTGGGAGCAGTTGCACTGCAAGTCCAAAGTTCCTGAGGTGGAGACAGGCTCCCTGTGCAAGGAGCAGCCGGCTAGCCGCTGGAGCACAGGGAGCAGGGCCAGGGCAGCCCGAGAAGGTGCAGCAGGGCCAGACCCTCCTGGCCTGGAGGTCACTCCAGGAACTGCCGTCTTGTGCTTTGGGGTGGGAAGGGTTTAAGCAAGGCGGTCACTGCCTCTTTCCTTTGAAATATATTTTTTAGGATGAGTCTTTTTTTTTTCAAATGCTCTTGAGATATCTAAAGAATCGAGGGGCTGGACAGGGAGAGTGAGGATTCCAGGCCTGAACCGATGCGCAGGCAGCAGGAGAGGGCAGCCGGCTCTGGGGAAGGCTGGCTGGAGTGTCAGGAGCAAGGGTGCCATGTGGGGAAGTATCTGAAGTGGAGCATGGAGAAGCCAGCCAGGGCCAGCGTGCAGAGGGCTCTGAATGCCAGGCGAGTGGCTGGGCCCTGCTTCTGAAGGCACCGGAGAGCCATTGAGGGTTTTAGACGGCGGAAGGGGAAGGTGAGATCTGTTCCGCGTGGTGATCATAGTGAAGAATGGTGTGTGCGGGTGGCGGCGGCAGGGAGGACACGAGGGGGGCCGTTGGGGAGCCCTACCGCCTGTCTCCTGTCTGGGAGAGAAAGTGAGTGGGGCCAGGGGAGGAGGGGGATGTGAGGGAGGCAGGCGTGTGGAGGCCGCCTTCTGCCTTCCGTTGCCCTTTTGGCCACATCAGTCGACTCTCTGCTCTGCAGAACTGTTGCAGCTGTGTCCTTACTGAGGACGCCTGTGTTTTGTCGGGAATCGCACTGATTACTCCCAGTGGTTCCCATGCCCAGGTGGGCCCTGCAGGCCTCTGGCCGGGGCTGGGCAGGAAATTGTGGCAATTTTGCAGCCTCCTGAAAAGCAGGTAGAGCCCTGGGATGGTAGAGGGGGCAGGACGGGGCTCACTCCTCAGGCCCGTGGAGGACAAGGACACTGTGAAGCGCCCCTGCCTCTCACATGCCCCACAAACCCTGCTTGCCTGCATGTCTGTTCCTGATGTATCATATTAACCTACGGGGACTGAAAGGCCGGACAGCAGAAGGAGCCCAGCCCCGGACTGTGGGCTGGACTTTGCCACAGCACACGCAGGGGCAGGAGAACCACCCAGGCCAGCGGTCAGTGGTCTCTGGGCCACAGTGCCCCATGGGGTTCCTGACTGCTGGGAGGGGCTGCTGAGACCTGGCCTGGGAGGGGGCCAAGGTGAGGGCTCCGGAGCGGGATCCCAGGCCCAGCAGCCACCCACAGGAGCCAGGAGGCCATCGCAAGCCCCACCACGGCCTTGCTCGGGCCTGCCTCCCAGAGAGTAGGCATGCCTGGGGCACTGTGTGCTGTTCTGGTGTGGAAGGGAGGAAGGGACAGAGGTTTCCTGGGGAGAGGATCGGGGAGAGCGCACCACAGTTGAAGGCTACCAGGGAGGGCAGGCTGAGGGGGCCTTGGCTGTGGCCTGGCCTCCTCCCTGGCTACCTGCTGGGAGCATTTGCAGGCATACCCTCTGGAGCTCCTGAGCAGCCCAGGGAGCCCCAGTTCATCTCCAAACCATCTGAGGCGTCCAGAGGCCAGGCTCAGGGCACCCAGCGCAGGAGGTGGGAGCTGGCTGCTGGCGGACAGCCCGCAGTGGAGCTCCCCAGCCAGGGGCCCACGCCTTGCAGCCTGACACCGCGGGGCTCAGCTGCCTCGACCCCACCCCCAAGCAGAATGTGAGGCTGACGGTCTATCCCAGGGAGTTTGATGCCCAGCGGCGGGGCTTTTGGAGTGGTTGGTCACCTCCTGTCCCAAATCAGGGAGCGGGATTAGATCTGCTCAATGTTCCAGAAGGACACAAGATTCCTTCTTGAGATGAGAGCTGCCACCTTCGGCCCCAGAGGCAGGGCTAGGAGAGCGGGAAGATCTTGTGTCCTGAGGGGCAGGGCCTGGCCCAGAGCCAGGAGAGGGCCAGCCCCGCATCTCCTCCCTCCGCCCTGTGGGAGCCCCCGGAACGCCCTTCCAGAGCCCCAGCCTCCACTCGCTCAGGCTGGGCAGATGACCCCCATTCCAATCCACATCATCCCTCACATGCGTCCCTTCTCGGCACTCATCCCCAAAGCTGAACCCCACATTCCCACATCTTGACCCCTTCCATCTAATTTCCATAAGGCACCTGTAGTAAGCTTCTTAAATTCACCGCCATCATCCTTCCTCCATGTCCTCCCACTGCTCTTAGAGTGGATTCGGAATCCTCCTGACTTCATGGTCTGGCCTCAGTGCTCCCGTCCCACCTCCTCTGCTGGGGCATCCCTTCCGCAGCCCCTCTGTGCTTGGAAGGTGCCTCGCTGCTTCCAGCCCTGGGAGGTTTGCATGGGTGCCTCCTCTGCCAGGAGTGCCCTCCCCGCTTTGCTGAGCTACCCTGTTCTGTTTCCCAGGTCTCAGGACATGCCACGTCCTTCCAGGCCCCACTGGGCAGATTCCCACTAATATGTCCTCTGGTTCCCTGCCTTTCCTTCGAGGCCCATGATCCTGGAGCTGGTCTTGTGGCATCTGAGCGTCCCTCTCCGCCTCTTGGCAGGAGGGCTGGCTCTGTACTGGTTCTGATCCACTCAGAGCCACAATTCGTGGTGAGGCAGTGGCTCTGCTGGGTCTGCTGGCTGCCAGCCTCAGCCCAGTGGGAAAGGAGAGACCAGGCCAGGCTCGCCCAGGCCATTCTGGGTCCCAGGGTGTGGTGGGCTGCACGAGAGGCCAGGGTTGGTTTAGTTTTAGAAGTCCCATTGAGAGCCTATGAGGGGCCCGTGGCTGTGCTGAGGGTCTGTGTGGGTGGTGAGGTCAACATTTACACACTTAGGCTCAAACATGGGGAAAAATGCAACTTTCTTTCGTTCTTTTTTTTTTTTTTTTTTTTTTTTTTTTTGCGACAGAGTCTTGCTCTGTCACCCAGGCTGGAGTGAATGGTGCGATCTTGGCTCACTGCAACCTCCACCTCCTGGGTTTAAGTGATTCTCCTGCCTCAGCCTCCCAAGCAGCTGAGATTACAAGTGCTCGCCACCATGCCTGGCTAATTTTGTATTTTTAGTAGAGACGGGGTTTCACCATGTTGGCCAGGCTGGTCTTAAACTTCTGACTTCAGGTGATCCACCGCCTTGGCCTCCCACAGTGCTGGGATTACAGGCGTGAGCCACCGCGCCTGGCCAGGGCTTTGTTTCATTCCTATATCTGGTGCTGCCCTCATCTCGGGCACTCAGCCCCAGGATAGAAGGAATGCTGCAGTCTGGCCTGCGGGAGGTGGCTCGGTCTCTTCCTGATAAAGCCTTTGTCTCATTCCGCTTGGGCTGGTGTAACAAAATGCCATAGACCCAGGGGCTTAAATCACAGGAATTCATTTCCCACAGTTCTGGAGACTGGGAATTTCAAGATCATGTTGCCAACTGGGTCATTCCCCAGTGAGGACTCTCTTCCTGGTTTGCAGACAGCCACCTTCTTGCTGGGTCCTCCCATGGCAGAGAGAGAGGATGCAGGCTCTCTGGTGTCTGTTCCTATAGGACACTAACCCTATCATGAGGGTCCCACCCCCATGAACTCATCTACCCCTAATTACCTCCCCAAAGCCCCATTTGCAGGCAGAGGACTGGTGGGGGGCAGTAGGGGCGTGTCCTCTCTGCAGTAGCCTTGCAAGCAGGCCTGCCCCCCTCTCTTGTCGGCCAGTGCCCCGTGGGCTCGCTCTGAAGCCTGGTGGTGCCCCCTAGAGCCAGGTAAACCTGCAAGCCAGTCCCCAGCTATCTTGCCCATGTGTCCCTGGGGTGCAGGGGACCCTGGCAGCATCTGCTATGCACAGCTGGAAGCTGGGCCACCCTGTCAGGCCTGAGCAGGCTGGGCCTCCACTTGGGCCCTGGAAGCCACTCCTACTGCTAGGAACCTGTCCCCTCTCAGGTCCCAGGCAGCAGCCAGGATCAAGCTCTCTCGCTTTTCCTTCCTTCTCAGATGTCAGGACTGTTCTGTATGACCTGTGAGGTTGGGGATGAGGAGAAGCCTGGCCCCTCATCCCTGGCCTTTCTCGTCTCTTCTATTCTGCTCCCTTCAGCTGTGGTGGGACCTTCCCTCGGTCAGACTCCATGAGCCAAGCTGGCCAAGCTTTGTCGTGATAGAGAAAGCAATACTGTGGACAATTAAAGAAACCCCTTCTCTCTTAAGAAAAACTGGCTTTTAAGGCTACTGTGCCAGCATGGACTAAACAATCTAGTCTGACCCTCAAAGCTGGGCAAGGACTTCTGTGGTTTAGGGGTTCATCCCCTACCCCCAGGACCTCACAGGGAGCTGCAGGGCACTATGGTTTACCAGCGATGAAAAACCGTTTCATTGTTTGCACAAGCACCCTTCCATTGCACCTGCATGGCGATTTCATCGCCACAACAGCTTCGTGATGGGGGGACTGCGATCCTCATTTTACAGAGGAAACGGAGGGCGACGGCCAAACGGCAAGGCTTACTGGGGACCTGGGTGCCCTCCTCGGAGTTCCACCTTGTCAGCCACAGGGGCGAGATGGGTCGTTGGGGGTCTAGAGGACAACCCTCAATGCCTACAGGGGTTGCCGAGCCACCCTCCCCAGACACCCACAGCCCGGAGCCACGGTGACCAGCCACGCTCCTGTGGGTCTGATGAGTTGTCCCTTGCCTGTAGGAAAGAGGGATGGGAGTGGGGAGCCCATTTACAATCAGACGTAGATTTGCTGGGCAGCAGTTGCCGGGAGGAGCTGCGTTTGGGCTGGATGGTGCCCTCAGCAGGGTCCGCACGCTCATGAACTCTGCCCCATGATCGGTGCCATCTTTGTTCCCAGCACTGATGCCAGCGGGCCCCGGGATCCTTGTCTTGCACGCCCTGTGTGCCTGTCCACCCATCAGTCACGATGTCATTCTCCTTGTTAGCCCTCAGGTTTCCTGAGGTGCCTTCCCACTGTTTCGAGGCAGCAATTACTGTTGCTCAGATGGGGGCTCTACAGATTGGAGTGCAGGGAGTGTGTGCTGGCCTGACGTGGCAGCAGGCTCCGGGAAGTATGTCTTGGCCATGTCTGGAGCCTGTCAGCAGCCCCTGGGCTGGGTCTGCATGTGGGGAGGGGTGCATGGCCAGTCCCTGCTTCTCCACTTCCTGATGGTGCCAATAGCTTCAGCCTTTCAGCGGGTATCCCTGAGTACCTGCCAGGTGCTGCTCAGCCTGGCCCTGGGCGTGCAAGCAGGGAGGATGTAGGTGGCTGCCCAGCCCACAGGGGCACACAGAGGGCTCCAGGAATAACACATCTTGTGCTTGATGAGGGGCGGATCAGGCCTGCGGGGGGCCTTCCACAGGGAAGTGACCCCTGAGCTGGCCTCGAGGAGGAGTAGGGTTTGGTCAACCCACAAAGGAGGTGACAGGAAGGGGGCTGCGCTGGGGAGGGCCCTGGGTGTGTGTGGTGGGAAGCTGGAGGGTGGGGGCTCAGTGTGAAGGAAGCCCCTAACAGCCTCGAGCCCGGGGTAACCTGACCTGTGTTTCTGGAGGGTCTTGCTGGCTGTGTTCGTGGAAGGGGAGCTCACCCCCCTGTTTTTGTGCCACGGGTCCCTTTGACATCTGCTGAAGCCCATTGGCACCTGCTCAGAATAATGGTTCTAAATGTGAAGAATGAAACACATGTAAGAATGCGATTGTGATAAATACAGAGGACGGCGACTGCAGGGGCTCCAGCCATCAAAACAGAACAGGGAGAGCACGTTGGGGGTGCGGTAACACAAGCTTTTTATTAACATGTTTAAACATTATACCTGGTGGTGGGCCTAGAACTGCCCCCATTTCCAAGTAGCGATGCTCGTAGGTAACCCCCACACCCACCAGCTACAGCTTGGAGTGACTTCTTCCAGGGCCAGTCCCAGCCCTGCCTGTGCCGCGGGGTCCATCGCCCACATTCACTGTTGAAGGGAAGGTCATGTTTCAGCTGGAGGCTACAGCAAGTGTAGGGCTGCTTTCCCTGCCCACGCTGCATGTTCAGGCCCCAGGTGAGGAATTCCTGGGCTGGTGGGTGGGGTCGCTCAGGAAGGGGCTACAGTGATCCCAGCAGGCAGTGGTGGCAGCCTGGAGAGGCAGAGGGCAGGGGGCAATGAGAGAGGGGTCACAAGGTGGCTCCTAGTTGACGGTGACGCCTGGGTGGAAAGCATGGGAAGAGGAAGGAGCGGGTGGGAGGTCCCAGGCCTGGGAGCCGGTTGGGGGGTCATCCCACTGGCAGAGCCAGAGCCAGTCCTAGGGCCCGTGGTTCCCGCTGATGCCTCCCTGTTTCTTTCAGGTCAATGAAATCTACCATGATGAGTCCTTGGGTGCCCACATCAACGTGGTCCTGGTACGGATCATCCTCCTGAGCTATGGAAAGGTGAGTGCACCGTGGCCAGCCGGGCCTGCCTCCACCCACTCGGAGCGAGGGGCCTGGGAGGGAGGCACGGGCCTCCTTGGAGAGTGTTTGCGTTTGCCAGAATGACCCTGCCTCTCCCTGGCTCCCCCGAGGTTCCTATAAGAAACGAGAAACTCATGAGCTGCCCCTAGATCCCTCCTCCCTTTCACCACTTGTTTTAAAATGTGGCCATTACTATTGTTCACTGAAAAGAGTCTGTCACTCCCAGATCCCAGGAGGAAGAGACGTACCAGGCCACGGGGGCCACACAGGGAGGCACCAGGGTTGCTCAGGAGGCAGAGGGAGTTGGGTAAACAGCAGCCTGAGTCCATGTTGTTTCTGCAGGAAGGGCCGATGGGGACAAGGTGAGCTGGCTTCAGGTTGGCCAGTTCGAATAATTCCAGTGGGCTCTGGGGAGTGGAGTGGTCCTGAGTTTTCTGGCACCTGAGTTTTCTGGGTAACAAGGGCAGGTGGATGATGGCTCGGAGTGTGAAGTCTGATAAAGGAGGTGGCTGGGGATGTGGGCGCTGGATTGGTTGGTTTGTATCTGAAAAACGTGCTCGTGGATGAGTTCTTTCCTGTCTCTAAACATTGGTTACCACTCAGCGGGGCAGTCCCTCCAGAGTCAGCAAGGCTCAGATGTCAAAGCATCAGAAACACGTGGTTAACACGGCCTTCCCTTGGACTTCTGCCCCCGTATTAAATCTGTGGCCTCCTCTCCTCTGGTCTCAGCTGCTGTCCCAGCTGGGCGCTCTTGCCCATCCCACTTCCTCTTGCAGCCAAACCTGGGACGCCCTTTCCTGGCGGTGTGTATGGGTGTGTAGCCACCAGGGACAGTGACCTGGGATGGAAACACGGGATGCTGTGCAGACAGAGATAGAGGAAGAGAGGAGCCACATGGTACGGCCCGTGTGGACTGCAGAGTGCCTGTACCTGCCGTGTGGGAAGCACTTTGTACGGATGAATGCCCTTAATCTGCAGGGCAGATGGAGGGGTGCACACTGTGACTCTGCCCATTTCACAGATAAGAACACTGAGGCTTAATGTGACTTAGTGGCATGCCCAGGTAAGCAGCCAGGGCCATCCAGCACCTGAGGAGTCTTCTCACCCAGACAGCTGAATTCGAGCCTGTGGTCTGACTGTGCATAGAAAATCAAATCATAATAGGATCAAACACATCAGATAATTATATAAAGGTTGAACTCTGTTCAAAGAGAATCTCAGTCTCAAAAAATAAACTGCATACAACTTATAAGGCACACGATGTAAAAATGACGACGAAGGACTCTGGTGGCAGAAGGGATCCCAGGAATACTAAGTAGATTTGGGGCCACTTCCCTACACCCACCAAGCACCTCATTCCACAGTGACCGAAGGCACCCACAGGGCAGATGCCAGTCGCAGGCCTTCGTGCACCCCAAGAGAACACAAAACATCCCAAAACGAATCCTTGGAACAAACGGGAAATTGGCGAAAACCTAACTATGAGAGTCTCTAATACCCTTTTCAAAGCCTTTCACAGATGAGATGCTAATAAGACATAGAATTTTTGAATGACACAATGAGTAAAGTTAAATTAGTAGTTATGTCACTGTTTCCCTTGCCCTACAGAAAAAAGGAAAGATGAACCTTCTTTTCAAGGAATCATAGAACACTTAAAAATTACAGAAGTGTTTTGGGTCATAAAGAAAATGTTGTGAATTTTATACAGCGAAAACGATTTTGTCCATGTTCGCTGATGAAATGCCTAAAACTAGGGGTGGGGGCAGCAGAACTTATAAACCTAAAAAAATCCAATTCATTTGAAAACTTAAAAAAAAAAAAAAAAAAAACCTACTGGGGGCCAGGCACGTTCGCTCACACCTGTAATCCTAGCACTTTGGGAGGCCAAGGTGGGTAGATCACTTGAGGTCAGGGGTTTGAGACCAGCCTAGCTAACATGGTAAAACCCTGTCTCTACCAAAAAAAATACAAAAATTAGCCGGGTGTGGTGGCATGTGCCTGTAGTCCCAACTACTTGGGAGGCTGAGATGGGCAAATTGCTTGAACCCGGGAGGCAGAGGTTGCAGTGAGCTGAGATTACACGACTGCACTCCAGCCTGGGTAACACAGCAAGGAAAGAGAATATTAGGACTGCAGTACAGACTATTTGGAACACTAATAAAAACAAGAGCGCTACTGTCAAATCTTTTGGAATGTGGTTAAAGCTGTATTCAGAGGCAAATTCACAGATGTTTTCCAAAAGCTTCTTCCTTGGGTGATATGTTCGACACACATTAGTCCTGCCTTCAACTCAATACATTTGAATGAATTTCAACAGCAACAAAACCAAAAATCTAAGGAAAGAAAAAATAAGGGAATAGTTCAGAAAAAGCAGAAATCAATAAATTAGAAAACAGAAGAAACACGTAGAATCAATAAAGAAGAGAGCTTTGGAAAAAGCAATCCTCTGACCTATTTAATCTAGAAAAAAAGAGAGAAGGCACAAACTAAAAGATCAGAAAGAGTATATGTAATGTGACTACAACAAGATGCTTCTCCTGGCAGAAAGGAAAACATGCAGGGCCATCAGCCCACTAGGAAGCTGTTGGGAGGCTCTCTGCAGCCGACCACTTTGGAGGCCCAGGGATGATGAGTGGAGGAGGGATGTGCAGGGCCTCCTCTGCCAGTGAATGCTGGCTAGGAGGGCAGAGAGAGGCTTGCTGACCCTCTGTCGCAGGTTTGTGGCAGTGGGCTTTGGACCACACAGATGCAGGTCCTGGGGGTGGGCCCCAGCCCAGCAATCTGGTTCCAGCTGTCCATTCACAGGCGGGGGGTGGGGCGGGGGGCCTTTGGACTATCCCATGTGGCTCTCTGCCTGCCTCCAGTGGAGTTCCCTGTTCCGGCCTTCCCCAAGCCGGGTCCTTCCAGCCTGTCCCTTCCTTGCCGGGATCCTCTGGTGTTTTAGGAATTCTCAAGCCTTTGGCATGAGAGACGGACAGAGTTATATCCTCTTTTGGAAGTTTCCAAAAATTGGAAACTCCTGGTCCTGGGGCTAGAAAGGGGAGAAAAGATTATCCCATTGATTGGTCTGGGTGCCAGGTGGCAGCTTGCATTTTCCCCCCAGATTGCTCCTATATTGTTTAAAAAGAAAAATTTTGTAATTGACTAGGGTTAATTGCTTACCAGTGCTGGCAAAGCTTTGGATCTTATTTGGCCTGAAAAGTGTCTGCTCTTTCCCAGTCTTGAGTACTTAATGGAATAAAGCCTCCTTTATTAACTACTCCTTAGCAGGTTCTATGCTAAATTGTCCCAACCCTAAGCCTTTTCTTTTTCTTTTTTTTTTTTTCCTTAACTGCCTCAGATAGGTAGAAGGGGTATGTGACCACAGTCAGAACATTTGCAGAAAAGAGTCAAACACTGAAGGTGAGAATTTGAGGATCTCTATGCCAGGGACATGGAGATCCTGGGGAAATTGAGGATTTCCTGGGATGTGAATATTTCAAAGCTGACTCCAAAAAATGGAGAATACGCCGTTAAGTCCCATAACCATGGAGGGAACTCAAGTTCTTCACCTTTTCCAAAGTTTTGCCAGTGCATTCATACTCATTTGCAAGCACTTATCAGGCCAGACTAATACAATACCCTGTAAACTCATGTATTCTGAAATCTACCCAATGTATCTTTCGTAGTCAATGGGATCCTTATACCCAAAGATGCCAAAGGTAGCCCGTCAGGACAAAGTACAGACCTGTCTCACTTCTGAAAATAGAAGTAAAAATCCCAAGGCATTAAGAGTTTAATTGAATAATGTATAAAGAGAAACTTCCACCGTGATCATCTAGGGCTTATCCTAGGAATGTGGAGATTGTTGAATATCAGGATATCTATTCATACTGTTCATCACATCAGTTTCCAAAGGACAAAACTCATCGTCTAACAAATACTGCTTGAAGGGCTTCAGTGTGGGAAGTGCTGTGCTGGGAATATTCACTGGCACGGTCCCTGTCCTCAGGGGACCGCTTCCAGAAGGCAGATCTAGACAAGGACACAATTGCACCAGGGCTCAGGACTGGATGGAGGAGACGCGGGGCAGGCAGTCTTTCCTTACAAGGTCAGGAAAAGCAACGGGAGGAAGTGACCGTTCCACCCACACCTGAAGATGGTCCAGTGAATTCAACAGCATAGAGATGCTCTGAGTTCACAGGCTGGGAGGGGAGGGAGGGCAGCTGAACCCAGAGGGAAGAGCACAGGGACAGGAACAGCAGACTCAATGCCAAAGACGCCTGAAGGAGCAGATCGCAAGGAGCAGAGCAGATCCGCGTCTCCCGCCAAGGGGTTTGGCTTGCCCATGAGGGCAGCTTTAAGCAGAGTGACACAATCCCATGTGCATTTCTGAGAAGATCACTGGCTCCTGTGTGCAGAAGGGGCAGGTGGGAGCAGTGGCTTAGGAGACAGTCGCTGCCATCAAATGGGGGACGATGGCAGCTGGACTGGGACCATGCCTGGGTCCAGGGATACAGACAGGAGGACGGAGGAGGCCACTTCGAGAGGATGTGGCACTAGGTGGGTGAAGGCAGAGAGACACTCAGCCGGGTAGATGATGGTATCAACCCCTGAGATTGGGGAGCACAGGAGGGAAGCTGAAGAGGTCAGCTGAGATGTGCAGTTAGAGGTACCTGGTGCCATCCCAGCGAAGAAGGCCAAGAAGATGTGGATGTGGGTCTGGAGCCCTGCGGGGTCTGGAGCTGGGGGTAGCAGAAGCAACTGCGGGCACGAGGAGCTTGCTGCCTGGGGGGAGCCTGGGAGAGAGGCCCCAGGGCTGCAGTGTTGAAGGCTCCGGCAAGGCAAGGGCGTGACGGCCCCGTAGCCCCTCACAGGGCACTCCTCCTTTTCCAAATCCCCAGAAAACTAGTAACAGAGGGCAACAGGACAACCAAGATTGTATTTAAAGGTGGAAAAAGAAGCACATTTCCCTAAATGTTCTGCACAGCGAATTCTTAGGATATGAGTAGATGTTACACAGGACTACAGAGGGGTCCCAAAGTCAAAGAAGTCTGGAAAATCCTGGTCAAACAGAGGAAAATGGGCATTCCTAGGGGTGAAATTTCCCGGAGACTTTCCCATGGAGCTGTGCATGGTGCACCTCCGAGAGTCAGAGCAGTACAGGTGGTCTCTGAAAACTTTCTCCACGGAAGCTTCTTGCTCACCAAGTCCACAGCCTGCTGAACCCGCTCTGGGGAGCACTGTCCTGGAGATAGTCTTGGAAACGAACAAACAAAAAGACCCATAAACTAGTTACTGTGGTTCTGAAAATCCTAGATACTTGTATGTGACACGCAACTAGTATTGGAAAAGAGCAGAGACAAATTCTCATTGTTTGCTGTTAATCATGTGTGGGGAAAACCTAAAAGAATCTGTGGTACAACTTGTAGGGTGAGGAGAGGAGTCTGGTGACGTGGCCAAATATAAGACCATTGTTTAAAAAATCAATCAATAGCTTCTGTGTGAACCGAAACAACAGACTTGGTAGTAGGGAAAACAGGGAGAGAAAATTTCCATTACGGTAGTAGCCAAAAATGTACAATACCTGGAACAGTCCTGACAAGACAAAGGACGCCATTGGAAGGAAATTGTACATGATTAATGATAAGAAGAAAGTGATCACAAATGAAGACACAAATGCTGTCCTCATGGGAAGCTGGGTATAATCGAGAGGTTGGCCTTCCCCAGATTCATAGTTGGCAATGTTATGAAGTGATTCTAAGCACCATCTAGGAACATGAACGGTCAAAAAGGCTGAGACAGCTGCGCAACCCAAGCAAGTGAGAGACTTCCTCCAAACGTCTTGTAAAGTGAAGATAATTCAAATAGTGCCATATATGCGTAAACTTTCATAGACAGTTCAGTTGAATAAAATAGTTGAAAATACCCCTCTTACAAATAACCTACCATGATAAACACAGAATGCTCACTCTGTTATAAATAAATATGTAACATAAATTAATAAATAGGAAATTAAATTATCATATGACAAATGTAAGCCAATACAACATTCAACTATTTAAATCACATAAATCAAGAAGAAAATATTGGTTGTCAAGAGCTTTCTAAGCATAAATCCAATTGAAGAAATTGTAAAGGGGAATATAGATATATTTGGATAAGTATAATACAAAACTTCTGTTAAAAACACAATGGAAAGGCAAATGACAAGCAGGAAAAACATTTGCAATGTGACAAATATATCTTAATATCTAAAGACCTCCTCTAAATCATAAGGAAACAAAATTGGCAATGGAAGGAAACAAAGAAAAAAATCCAAGTGGCTAGGAGAAAACCCATATGGAAAAATATCTAACTCTACTATTAAAGAAATAAATAATACACCATTTATAAAGCATCAACCCTGTTAAGATGAAAAGGGATTTATGGCTGGGTGAATGAAGCAGGCACACGCTTTCAGTATGAGTACAGATATTCCAAGGAAATGTAGCAATATTTATCACTGCCCTTAAAAATGTTCTTTTTTTTTTTTTTTTTTGAGATGGAGTCTTGCTCTGTTGCCCAGGCTGGAGTGCAGTGGCGCGATCTCAGCTCACTGCAACCTCTGCCACCTGGGTTCAAGTGATTCTCCTGCCTCAGCCTCCCAAGTAGCTGGGATTACAGGTGCCTGCCACCACACCCAGCTAATTTTTTGCATTTTTAGTAGAGACGGGGTTTCACCAGGTTGGCCAGGCTGGTCTTGAACTCCTGACCTCAGGTGATCCGCTCGTCTCAGCCTCCCAAGGTGCTGGGATTACGGGGTGCGAGCCACCGTGCTCGGCCTTTAAAATGTTCTTGATGTTTGCCCCCAGACATTCATTTCTGTGACCCCAGACTTTCATTTCTGTGACCCCAGGCATTCATTTCTACAACTGTGTTCCAAAGCAGTGATCCCAGCTGTGGGCCAAGTTTTAGGACCAAGACAAGGGTCATGGCATTCTCTCTCATGTAAACAACAGCAAACAACCTATATTGTCCAATAATAGTGGTCTAGTTAAGTAATGATAAACCTATGTGGTAGAAGATTCGGCTACCACAAAATTGCGTTGTCAAAACATGTTTAATGGCATTGGGAAATGGTTACAGTCTAAAGTTGTTTGTTGTTTGAAAAGCAGGATCTCAGTTTTCCATATGATCTCAATTTGGTGTACAAATGTATTTACTGAAAAGACTGGAAGGAACACATCAAATGTGAACAGGATTTCTCTGTGGGCAGTAGGCTAATTAATTTTCATTTTCTTCTTTGTACTTTACTGAATTTTTAAAATTCAATATGATGAGCATGGTTTTTATTATTATTATTATTGAGATGGGGCCTAGCTCTGTTGCCCAGGCTAGAGTGCAGTGGTGTGATCATAACTCACCGCAGCCTCTGTCTCTTGGGCTCAAGGGATCCTCTCATCTCGGCCTCCCAAGTAGCTTGGACTACAGGCACGCACCACCACACTCGACTAATTTTTTTTTTCTTTTTTTTTTTTCTTTGTAGAGGCAGGGTCTCACTCTGTTGCCCAGGCTGGTCGTGAACTCCCAGCCTCAAATGATTCTCCTGCCTCTGCCTCCCATAGCACTGGGATTACAGGTGTGAGCAACTGAGCCTGGACCAGCATGCTGCTTTTATAAACAAAACAGTGCATTTTAAATTTATGAAATTTAAATTTTTAAAATGATTTTTAAAAAAGCATTTAAAAATGGTAGGATCCAAACGATGCCGTTTGACTGAATTCAGCACCCTGGAGAAAGGTCTCTGTCACGCTCAGTCCTTTATTTCTGATTTCAATGAAGACATCAAAGAGAATTCATGCTTTCCCTTGGCACCTCATCTCTGCAGTGGGCTGGGGAGGAGTAATGAGGTTTCCGTGTTCCATCCTATGTGCACTATCTCATGTTTCCTGTGGCTGGGGCAGTGGGTCCACCTGCAGCAGGTCCACCTGAAGGAAATGGGGAATCTTGGAGTGAGGACGCAGGCTGCCATAGGTACGTGGTCTCCCCTGCATGAGAAGCCCACGCCCCTGGGTTAGCAGGCGCCACCCTCCTGGCCAGGGCCTCCTTGGCCCCCGCCCCTCATGCACCTGCAGGGGCTCTGCTTCGCTGGGACCCCCGCCCCTCATGCACCTGCAGAGGTTCTGCTTCGCTGGGACCCCTACCCCTCATGCACCTGCAGAGGCTCTGCTTCACTGGGGCCATGCTGGAGCCCCGCTTCCCCTTTTGGCAGAGTCAGGAATGGGGCAGTGGGGAGGGGACCGGTTGTCAGGTGCAGCCTGCTCTTCCCAGGGACAACATGGGGACATGTGCAGGCCCTGGGGGTGCTGAGATCCACAGCCAGCAAAGCAGGGCAGCCCATGCCCGTGGTGGGCACCAGGCAACTTCTGTGACACCAGGTACAAAGAGAACAGAGAGGACATAGGTGAACTGAGGCTGGCCTTGCTTCCGCCTCCTGCTGGGAAGGGGCTTGAGAACTGATGGTGGTGAGGGATTGGAAGACAGAACCAGAAGCTAGATGCACGCTTCCAGAGCTAACTACAGATGGAGCCAGCTTACCCCCGGCCCTGAGGGCTCAGTGGACCACCAGCTGAGGAGGCAGGGGAGAGGCAGTGCTGAGTTGAGGGATGTGGGACCCAGGCCGCCCCAGTGCCTGTCTCCAGGCCCCTCAGCCTAGCTTGGAGGACAACAGACAGCTGGTCCCTCTGTCAGACCCCAGGAATTCAGGGATGACTGGCCTCCTGGAATGTTCTGGAACATTCCAGCATTCTGGGCCTTTTTTTCTGCTCCTAACTCATGCCTGCCCAGAGTGGGGCTCAGCAAAGCTCACCCCATACTCTGCCCACCTTCTTCTGCCTGGCCCTACCCCGCCTGCCTCCTAGAAGCCTCCCAGATCAAGCCCGGGAGGCAGTGACGGGGGTAGGGGACTCCAGCGCCCATGGGGTCCGCTATGTCCTGGGGATCTCCTGAGTTGATCAGCTGAGTGTGGACTGCCAGAACAGCTGGGGCCTGCCTGCCGCTCTGCCCTCCTTTGGGGGGTTCTGGGCTGTGAGAGGGGAAGTGAGCCGAGGCTGTGAATCCTCATTGCTTTGGGTTGGACCCACTGCAAAAGTGCAGGAAATAGCAGAGCAGAGGAGGTGGCACTGCTAGGGGCTGGGCTGAAGGCTTGGGGTAGAGGGCACAGCGGCCAGGAAAATGGGTGCTGGTCATGGGCCCTGGCTGACTTAGCAAATGTGCTGTGGGCCACAGGGCTTGGGAGCAGCCTCTGTGGGACAGGAGGAGCCATCTGCCATCCCCAGGTGACCAGGGGAGAGGCCGTCCTGGGGAGCAGCAGTACACAGTGCACCTCAATGCCAAAGACCTGGCTGTTTTCTTTTTCCTATTTCAAATCCATCACAGACCAATACTTCTGTACCGTACATTATAAATGAATTATTGGGAAAAGCAAATGTGACAAAAACCGAGGTATCCAGAAACTATAGCTCTGGATTTTCATTATTAAATTCTGTGGACATCAACTCAACCCATCCAATTGCTATAAAAGTTTCTAGTTTCTGTACTTGTCTCACTGTGGACTGGAACAGTTTGTGTCCACCAGGCACAGACTTCACTTTGCATGGCACTGGGGGAGGCCCTGTTTTCAGGTCTTTGAGGTGTGTGACGGATACGGGAGGAGATGTATCCTGGTGCCCCCAAAGTATCCGGCCAGCCCAGAGCCTCTGGCTTCCCGGGCAGCTGCTGTTTAATCCCAGGGAGGTGCCGGAAGGAGGAGGGGAGAGGAGCCCTGTGTCCAGGCAGTATAGCAGCAGACAAGGCAGCAACAGAGTGGTGAGCACCAGCAAGGAATACAGCAGGGTGGCAGGCAGTAGGGGACCATGGATGGAGCGGCCAGGATGGGGACTTCCCAGCCAAGATCTGGGGGCAAAAGGCCCAGCTCCCGCGTCCAAGGGAACAGGCTCTGCTTGCTCACAGAGAAGCACAGCCAGGGCTTCTCGATGGGGCTCTGGGGACAAAGTTTGGCACATGGTGAGGATGAATTCTGATGAGCTGCTCTTCAAGGAACCACAGGCTTCCCATCAAGGAATGAGGCCCCCGTCTCTAGGAGAATTTTAGCATGGCAAAACCAAGGCTATGGCAGTCAGGAGGGGGCTGAGCTGTCCCCCCCATGGTGGGGACAGACTCTGGGGGCTGTGAGACCATGACCCAGACTTGGGCAGAAAGTGGCCCAGGTATTCGGTTCCTGTTATTCATCCCAAATTGTGACAGAAATAGACCAGCTCCCCGCCTGCCTCTCCCCCATTGCCTGTACCCCAGGCCTCACCAGGCTCCAGTGGGGATAAAATTGGTAGCACTTGTTTGAGTGACATGTTGTTTCTCTTCTAGCTTATGAGAAGCCTCTGAGTTATCTCAAGTTTTTCCTAAAACAACATTTTTTCTCCATTTCTTAAAAAAAAGCATAAGAAAAGAAATGATCTTATTTTATACAATATACCACCAGCCAGGGAGCAGAGCATCGGCAACACTTGAGGTTGCATAGCAACTGGCTTTTCAATTGATTTTTTGAGAAGGTACCAAAGCTACTCAACTGTTCTCATTTTAAATATTTCCTAGGATGATGAAAATCAAAGCAAATGGAAATCAGAGACTTGGGGACCATCAGAGAAGGACATAAAGTGTCTTGTTATAAAAAACCAGGTTAAGACAAAGTGTGGAATGCTTGTTGGAATTTTTCAGCATTGGAGGTGAAAGGTCTAAGAAATTCTGCATGTGAGTCTCTTAGTGGAAAGCAAGAGAAGAGAGGTGCTGGGGGCGGGGGCTTGGTGTGCCCACCCACCCACCTGTAGGGTAGAGGATTTACAGTGGCCCAGCCATGGTGCAGGAAGGCCAGGGAGTGAAGGTCTGGGGAGGATATATCAAGGGCCCTGGGGATCTGGGACAGGGGGCGAGGTGGGGAAGCACACCCCATGCCTCACCCAGGCACAGCCCCCTGTCCTCCTGAGCATCTGGGTCCCAACCCCCAACCTGATAGGGGTGCAAGGCATGATGGCCCACCCACGTCATCCTCCATCCACCTCCTGACCCAGACCTACCTGGGTCCAGAGAACTAGGAGGCACTAAGGCTGGACACTGCCCTTGGGAGGTGCCTTAGTCTGTTTGGACTGCAATAACAGAAATACCTGGGTAATTTATAACCAATGGAATTGTGTTACTCACTGTTCTGGGGGCTGGGAAGTCCAAGAGCAGGACACCAGCAGAATCGATGTGTCGTAAGGACCCATTCCTCCTAGAAGGCACCTTCTAGCTGTGCCCTTGCATGAACAGGCTCCCTCAGGCTCCCTCAGGCTTCTTTGTAAGGGCACTAATCTCATTTATGGAGATTCCACCCTCATGACTTAAGGACCTCTCAAAGGCTACACTTCCTAATACCATAACATTGGTTCTCAGCTTTCAACCTTTCAAATGTGGGGAACACAACATTCAGATTCTAGCAGGAGGCCCCTCTCCTGGCTCCCCACAGGCCTGTACTGGCTCATGCCTGGGAAGGCTCAAGTTGAGAATCCTGTTCTGGCAGCTTGGCTCTCTCTGGGAACAGCTTCCCAGGCTTTGGGGAGGATGGCTGGAAACAAAATGCTGGAAGGATATGGGAGTTCTGGCAGAGAAATGAGGTGCATGCCTCCTGCCCCAGCTCTTGTTGTGGTTCCCTGTCGTGATGAGATTTGATCTGTAAGCCCTGCCTGGAACAAGAGACCTCCAGCCTTGGGGGATCCCACATTGCACTCAGCTGGGGAGCATGGCAGAACGTGTGCTCACGGAGCAGGGATGGTGGGACCCTGTCCCTGCCATTCATTCTGGCTTTGTCCATACTCGCGGGACCTTTGGTGAGCAATTTAACATCACGGAGCCTTAGTTTCCCTCATAAGAGGAGGTCTGTGAAACCCTAGCACATAACAGGAATGACGACAGTCATAAAGGTGTTCGTGCAAGTGACTGTTTGTAGAGCTTCTGGGACAGGCACCGTCTGAAGCCCTTTACCTGACTTTATGCCCTCATCCCCACGGCAACCCTATGGAGTAGGCGCTGCGATCATCCCCATTTGACAGTGAGGACCCTGGCTCCACGGGGTGAGTGGCCTGCCCGGGGCCACACGCTGGTAGAGCCACTCTGCTCTGGGAGGAGGGGCTGGACTCTGTGATCTTGGTGGTCAGGAGCACCAGCCTCGGGCTCCTTGCCCTGGTCCCCTGAGGGTCAGTTGCTCCCAACCAAGAGTGACTTTGCCACCCCTCCCCCCACCCGGGGGACATTTGGCAGTGTCTGGAGAGACTTTTGGTTGTCATGACTAGGGGGAGGGTTCCACTGGGTCCTGGCAAGGAGTGCCCAGGGGTGCACTCAACATCCTGCCATGAACAGGGTGCCCGCCCCACCCAACAGGAAGTATCTGGCCCCCAATGTCTGGAGTGCTGAGGTTGAGAAATGTGGTCTGCTCACCGGAACCCAACCTCCCTGCTGTCCTATCCTGCACCTGTTTGGGAGGCTGGTCTGAGGCATGAGGGCCCCTCTGGGATGGGGATGGTTGAGAAGCTTTGCTGAAGCCACATCCCCTTGGGGCATGAGCCAGCCCCAGCAGGTAGGCCAGTCTCCGGGGACTGCTGTTCTACTCCATCAGTATCAACAGCACGGCAGAGACAAGGACAAGGGACATTTGTGGGCGCTGACTGCACCCTGCCTGAACCGTCATGGGCGGAAGCCCCCCAGCTCTAAGCTCGGAGCTGCAGTTGTGCCCATTTTGCAGGTGGGGACAAGTAAGGTAACTTGCCCACGAACAGAGCAGATGAGATACTTAGTCCGGGCCTAGAGCTGCCCAGGTGACCTCACCTGCCACCTGCAGTGGCCTCGGTGAGCCTTGGTCGGGTAGCGGCCTGCGGGGCTGGCTGAGCGCGCCTTGCCCAGCAGGCAGAGCCTCCTGGCGGGGCGGGCGCGGTTCCAACAGAGACGGCCTCCAGGCTGCCGATCCCCATCCCGCTTTCCTCCCACGTCTCCTTGACTGAAGGAGGGAAGAGCATAAATAATTCAGCTCATTCCAGAGCAAACAATGGAAATGCCGGAGAGCAACGATTGGAACAGAACTTTTTGCTCAGGTCGTAATTGATTTATTTAGGGTGAGACCCAGAGGCTGTCTTGGGGCCGCTGGAGCTCCGGGAGCCCAGGTGCAGCCGCGGAGTCTGGGCTCAGGGTGCGTCCCCGGCCCGGGCCGCCGTTCTCGCGGCAGCAGCGCCACCTGGTGGCCGCTCGGGCCCGGCCGTTCCTTCGCGTTGCGCCCCGCGCCGGGGGCGGCCACCCCGACCTCTCTGTAGCTGTGGGACTTCGGCGAGTCCCTTCAGTTGTCTGAGACGCAGTTTGTCATCCGGAAGGTAGGAAAACACAGTTGAGGTGAGATGTTGTGTGCCCAGCCTGAGCCTAGCGGGGCGCTCCTTGCGGACAGTAACTTCTCACTGGGGTCAGCGTCTGCCGGGGCGGCCCTTCGGGTTCACTTCCCCAGGCCTCCTGAGAACGCCCCACAGTCGACCCCTCGCTCGCTGCCCAGCCTGGCTCCTGAGGGTGCTTTGCGTTCATTCCTTCATTCCGGTGTTCCCTCCTGATCACTGAGCGCCCAGCAGCCAGGCTCCTCTGGCCGCATTCGCTGCCTCATCCCGGCATGGAGAGCAGAAGCTGGGATTGCTCCGTGGCGGGAGGAGCCGGGCTGCTGAGGGTAGGCGTGGGCCAGGGCTGGGCACAGACTCGGACCCGGCCCTCAAGGAGCTTGGGCTTTAGTGACTCAGAGGCCAGCGACAGCAACAGGCACATCCCCAGTAGATGCCCCATCCGGCAGGGGACCGACCACACCCAGGAGAAGGGACCAGGCAGGCAGCTCAGAGCCGGGGTCTGGGGCCTGGGGCTTGGAGCTGGACGCAGCCTACTTGCCCACCCAAGGCCCACAGGCCCCCTTAAGCTCCTGGCTGTTCCCTGAGGCCCGTGGGGTTACCCAGACCCCTGCAGGCTGGGCCTGAGGTTCAGGGGCCCTCAGTGTTTCCTCACCCTTGCCCTGGCCAAGACTCCTGACAGCCCTGGGGAGCGTTCAGCAAAGTGACCTTCTGACCCAAGGTGAGGGCCATCAAGCTCTTGCCTCGCGAAGGCCCTCGGATCTGCCCTCTCCACCTCATGGTGGGATCACTGGCCTTTCAGGCATGTGCTCAGACCCTTTCCAGCCCAGGCCAGGGGAGCCAAACAGGCTGAACCTGGAGGAAACGCCATCCTTCTTGGGACCAGGCTTCTGGTGCAGCTCTGGGAGGGCCCCAGGGGCCTGGACGAGTGTCTGCCTCCTGCATCTGGGCAGCTCTGTGAACCGGCATAGCAAGGAGGGTCTCTGTGTGGACATAGGTGGGCACTCATGATGGCCAAGGAGGACCCTGCACTCTGGAAGAGCCAGCCTGGGCCAGGGCCCCAGAGCACTCGGGCAGTGGAGCCCAGTTGGGAGCCCATGCCTGCAGCGGCCGATGTCACCTCCAAATAGGGGTGGCAGAGCCCTCCATGAGGGGTGACGACTGTCCTGGGGCCCCTGTGGAGGGTCCGATCAGCCTCCTAGGAAGCTCATCTGTTCCCGTGCTCTGAGCTAGGGTGAGCCCACTCAGGACTCCTCCTGCATCCTGGACTGGGTGGGCCCCTGGACTCCATCCACATCCCGACTGCAGGCTTCTCCTGCCTGGCTCTTCTGGGGCCCCTAGGCTGGAGCTGGGAGTTCTGGGAGCTGCTACCACTATGAAGAGTCTGCCCTCAGAGGCCCTGCCTCACTCAGGAGGTGGACCCTGCAGCTACCATGCAGCCCCAGGGTCTCGAAATGTCCATCCACGGTCATACAGCACCATCTACCACCCCCTGCTCTGGAGGGTGGGTGCCCGCAGCTGCCCCTGGGAGAGGACTGGCTGCCCTGTAAAGCCCTGGTTGGTCCTGCAGCCACCCCCTTGCAGATCCTGGGGTGCTACTCCCCAGGAACACCATGGCCCAAGGGGCTCACTCCTGGTCCCCACCTCAGCGCAGCTAGGAACAGGTGGAGTCACACAGACAGACTTTCCTAGAGGAGCCGCGCAGAGCCGAGCAGGCAGCTGGAAGTCAGATGCATTCAGGACTGGGAGGGACGCAGATGACCAGGGTGAGCTGGTGAAAGAATCCTCGGTTGAAACAAGCAGTGCAGCCTCCCTCACTTCTGGAGGAGATCCATATATGAGAAATGTGTCTCCTCCTCCTCTCTCAGGGGAAGCGCAGTTCCCATGCTTGACACATAGCAAGGGTGCAGGATGGTGGGGGCTGGGGTGCCCCAGGCAGCAGGGACCCATCTGGCCTCCTGCATGCAGGCCAGGTGGCAGAGGAGCAAAGGAGGTCGCATCCCAGCAGGTGGTTCCACTGGAGCCCAAGTGACCCACAGGGGAGTTCGCTGCGTGTCAGGACAGTATCCTTGGCTGGAGGTCTCAGCGGAGAGACCTAAGCTTGGCTCTTCCCTTGGGTTCTGACGGCCTCCAGTAGCGAGGGCCTTGCCCTGTCCACGGCCAGCCCAGACTTCCCTCCTGGGCCGCAGACCTGTCCAGCTGCCCCGAGGTCTCTGCCTGGACATCAGTTTCTTTCTGTGAGGAGTCCTTAGAGGCATGCAGAACCCAAGGATGCCTGTAGCTCTCATGGAGTGGGAGGAGTGGGTGGGTGAAAGGGGGCTCTGGGGTGCATGAGCAGGAGTTTGTGGATGGTTGTTTTGGGTGCTGCCACCAGGCAAACCCACTTCAGCCAGTTTTCAGTCCTTTCGAACCTGTGCTCCATGGGCCTAACGTGGATCCCAGCTAAGGCTTGGGGCTGACCACCCACAAGGGCTGCACCCCCAGAAGTGGGAGAGCTCCCAAAGCAAAACTGCCCAGCTCTTCCCAGTGGGCAAGCTGGCCAGGAAAGACACTGCCGGGACCATGTTCCATGCACTGCGGACCCCACGCTCTTCCTCTGGAGCTTGCCGTCCTCTTCCCAGGCCTCCTCTTCTGCCTCGCTACCAACCCCCAAAGCCAGAGACTGTGCCATCTCTGCCTCATTGTTCCCACCCTGCAGCCCTGATGCCTCTCAGCTCCTGCCACCAGGTCCTGACCCTCCTGACATAGCACCAGCCACACCTGCATGCATCTCAGTGCCACACTGTCCCCTTCTATCCCCACTCCTTCCTCACTGACCCAAAGGGCTTTTTTAAGAATGCACACAGATCTTGCCCTGGCCTCTGGGCACAAGGTTAATGTCTGGGCATCATGGGTACCCCATAGCCCTTCAATGCTCCAGACCCAGCTAGGACAAGATCTCTGCCCCTGGGTTCCTCTGTGCCCGTCAGAGATAGGCCGGGACCTTGGAGATGTTGGGATGTTGGCAGAGACAGAGGAAGTACAAGCAGCTCCGGGGCTTGTCAGTTAAGCTCCCAGTGGCAGGCTGAGTCCTGGGGTGCCCGGACACTGAGGTAACCCTCTCCTCTACTTCTTGGGGTACCCCCTGCTGGGACCCAGGCTCCCAGGGTCTAGCACACTCTCATGTCTTCTGAAGTCTTGCCTCCCAGAGCTCCCCTGGCCCCAGTGCAGCTTCCCCTCCCTGTGCCCATGCACCCCAGCCCTCCCCTCTGCCCCCTCCTCAGGGAGTCTCCTCAGAACCCCAAAGCCAGAAGGGGGTCATAGACCCCTTTAGCTCTGGACCCTGCAGCACAACTTCCTTGGGGTTGGAGAACGAAAGTGGCAGGCTGCCTTCTTGGAATGGGCCAAGAAAAAAAGCAAAGCAAGAACAAAAACACAAATCAATATTTCAATAAATTGTCTTGCCGCAGCAGCAAGATCACTTTGGCTGCTAAGAGGGGCTGGGAACCCAGGCTGAACCACAGAAGCCAGCATCTGGGAGGAGAGAGGTGACCGGCCAGAGTGGATCCAGTCTGCAGGACATGGAGAAGGGGCTGCCCACTGCAGGGCCCTTATTCCAGCGTTCTGGAATAAAGTGGTGACGGGGAGGATGCGTTGTTTTGGCTGCATAACTGATTTTAATTTGAGCCAGTGTTTACTATTAGGTAGGTGTCTGTAAAATCCGGATTTCACGATTGACCTGAGAAATCTCATCCGGCAGCTCTGGGCCTCTGTTCCCGCCAGCACTGGGTGAATGTTGCTCCCTTCAGCTGTGCCTGGGCACCTGGGTTTGCCACAGTCCTTGCCACTCCTTATCACCCCCCTCCCCACTCTATTCTAATAGGGAAATATTCCTCTCTACCCTTTCTCCTTTGAAACTGGGAAAACACAAGATGGACTTACTTTTCGTGCAACCAGCCTGCCTCATTGACTTGTCACCTGCCTTGCTCCTGGAGGCGCTTGGGTTTCTAGCATCCTCCCAGTGCTCCCCACAAGCCCACAGGGAGGATGGCGGACCTCCCTGCACACCTCCAGCCTGCCTGCTCCCAGCCTGCCTCGGCCTGGCTCCTGCCCGCAGCTCTGTCCTACATGCTAGCCTCATTCCTGCCTCTGGTCCTGATATTGGGGCATGTCTTTATGGATGGACTCTTGACTCCTCCTCAAAGACTTGGCCAGGGCCCTTCTCCCACTGAAAAACATATAAACTGCCCCCAGAACATATCAGCTGCCCCCAGACCAGACGCCATCTTTCATGGGCCAGAGGTGTCCTGACTGGGGTCCCTGTGGTCCCCCAAAGGAGGAATCACGTGGATCAGATTCTCTTCGCTGCAAGTGACAAGAACACAACTCAGAATTGGCTTTCACAAAGAGAGGAACTTCTTGAAGCATAAATGACACACGTCAGCATCAGGCAGCCTTCGCGATGGCCCCCAGTGACTCAGTCTCTTTTTTTTTTATTTTATTATTATTATACTTTAAGTTTTAGGGTACATGTGCAATGTGCAGGTTTGTTACATATGTATACATGTGCCATGTTGGTGTACTGCACCCATTAACTCGTCATTTAGCATTAGGTATATCTCCCAATGCTGTCCCTCCCCCCTTCCCCCACCCCACAATAGTCCCCTGTGTGTGATGTTCCCCTTCCTGTGTCCATGTGTTCTCATTGTTCAATTCCCACCTATGAGTGAGAACGTGCAGTGTTTGGTTTTTTGTCCTTGCGATAGTTTGCTGAGAATGATGATTTCCAGTTTCATCCATGTCCCTACAAAAGACATGAACTCATCACTTTTTATGGCTGCATAGTATTCCATGGTGTATATGTGCCACATTTTCTTAATCCAGTCTATCATTGTTGGACATTTGGGTTGGTTCCAAGTCTTTGCTATTGTGAATAGTGCCGCAATAAACATATGTGTGCATGTGTCTTTATGGCAGCATGATTTATAGTCCTTTGGGTACATACCCAGTAATGGGATGGCTGGGTCAAATGGTATTTCTAGTTCTAGATCCCTGAGGAATCACCACACTGACTTCCACAATAGTTGAACTAGTTTACAGTCCCACCAACAGTGTAAAGTGTTCCTATTTCTCCACATCTTTTCCAGCACCTGTTGTTTCCTGACTTTTTAATGATGGCCATTTTAACTGGTGTGAGATGGTATCTCATTGTGGTTTTGATTTGCATTTCTCTGATGGCCAGTGATGATGAGCATTTTTTCATGTGTTTTTTGGCTGCATAAATGTCTTCTTTTGAGAAGTGTCTGTTCATATCCTTCGCCCACTTTTTGATAGGGTTGTTTGTTTTTTTCTTGTAACTTTGAGTTCATTGTAGATTCTGGATATTAGCCCTTTGTCAGATGAGTAGGTTGTGAAAATTTTCTCCCATTTTGTAGGTTGCCTGTTCACTCTGATGGTAGTTTCTTTTGCTGTGCAGAAGCTCTTTAGTTTAATTAGATCCCATTTGTTAATTTTGGCTTTTGTTGCCATTGCTTTTGGTGTTTTAGACATGAAGTCCTTGCCCATGCCTATGTCCTGAATGGTATTGCCTAGGTTTTCTTGTAGGATTTTAATGGTTTTAGGTCTAACATGTAAGTCTTTAATCCATCTTGAATTAATTTTTGTATAAGGTGTAAGGAAGGGATCCAGTTTCAGCTTTCTACATATGGCTAGCCAGTTTTCCCAGCACCATTTATTAAATAGGGAATCCTTTCCCCATTGCTTGTTTTTGTCAGGTTTGTCAAAGATCAGGTAGTTGTAGATATGTGGCATTATTTCTGAGGGCTCTGTTCTGTTCCATTGATCTATGTCTCTGTTTTGGTACCAGTACCATGCTGTTTTGGTTACTGTAGCCTTGTAGTATAGTTTGAAGTCAGGTAGCGTGATGCCTCTGGCTTTGTTCTTTTGGCTTAGGATTGACTTGGTGATGCGGGCTCTTTTTTGGTTCCATATGAATTTTAAAGTAGTTTTTTCCAATTCTGTGAAGAAAGTCATTGGTAGCTTGATGGGGATGGCATTGAATCTATAAATTACCTTGGACAGTATGGCCATTTTCATGGTATTGATTCTTCCAACCCATGAGCATGGAATGTTGTTCCATTTGTTTGTATCCTCTTTTATTTCATTGAGCAGTGGTTTGTAGTTCTCCTTGAAGAGGTCCTTCACATCCCTTGTAAGTTGGATTCCTAGGTATTTTATTCTCTTTGAAGCAATCATGAATGGGAGTTCACTCATGATTTGGCTCTCTGTTTGTCTGTGATTGGTGTAAAAGAATGCTTGTGATTATTGTACATTGATTTTGTATCCTGAGACTTTGCTGAAGTTGCTTATCAGCTTAAGGAGATTTTGGGCTGAGATGATGGGGTTTTCTAGATATACAATCATGTCATCTGCAAACAGGGACAATTTGACTTCCTCTTTTCCTAATTGAATACCCTTTATTTCCTTCTCCTGCCTGATTGCCCTGGCCAGAACTTCCAACACTATGTTGAATAGGAGTGGTGAGAGAGGGCATCCCTGTCTTGTGCCAGTTTTCAAAGGGAATGCTTCCAGTTTTTGCCCATTCAGTATGATATTGGCTGTGGGTTTGTCATAAATAGCTCTTATTATTTTGAGATATGTCCCATCAATACCTAATTTATTGAGAGTTTTTAGCATGAAGGGTTGTTGAATTTTGTCAAAGGCCTTTTCTGCATCTATTAAGATAATCACGTGGTTTTTGTCTTTGGTTCTGTTTATATGCTAGATTACATTTATTGATTTGTGTACATTGAACCAGCCTTGCATCCCAGGGATGAAGCCCACTTGATCATGGGGGATAAGCTTTTTGATGTGCTGCTGGATTCGGTTTGCCAGTATTTTATTGAGGATTTTTGCATCAATGTTCATCAAGGATATTGGTCTAAAATGCTCTTTTTTTGTTGTGTCTCTGCCAGGCTTTGGTATCAGGATGATGCTGGCCTCATAAAATGAGTTAGGGAGGATTCCCTCTTTTTCTATTGATTGGAATCGTTTCAGAAGGAATGGTACCAGTTCCTCCTTGTACCTCTGGTAGAATTTGGCTGTGAATCCATCAGGTCCTGGACTCTTTTTGGTTGGTAAGCTATTGATTATTGCCACAATTTCAGAGCCTGTTATTGGTCTATTCAGAGATTCAACCTCTTCCTGGTTTAGTCTTAGGAGAGTGTATGTGTCGAGGAATTTATCCATTTCTTCTAGATTTTCTAGTCTATTTGTGTAGAGGTGTTTGTAGTATTCTCTGATGGTAGTTTGTATTTATGTGGGATCAGTGGTAATATCCCCTTTATCATTTTTTATTGCATCTATTTGATTCTTCTCTTTTCTTCTTTATTAGTCTTGCTAGTGGTCTATCAATTTTGTTGATCTTTTCAAAAAACCAGCTCCTGGATTCATTAATTTTTGAAGGGTTTTTTGTGTCTCTATTTCCTTCAGTTCTGCTCTGATTTTAGTTAATTCTTGCCTTCTGCTAGCTTTTGAATGTGTTTGCTCTTGCTTTTCTAGTTCTTTTAATTGTGATGTTAGGGTGTCAATTTTGGATCTTTCCTGCTTTCTCTTGTGGGCATTTAGTGCTATAAATTTCCCTCTACACACTGAATGTGTTCCAGAGATTCTGGTATGTTGTGTCTTTGTTCTCGTTGGTTTCAAGGAACATCTTTATTTCTGCCTTCATTTCGTTATGTACCCAGTAGTCATTCAGGAGCAGGTTGTTCAGTTTCCATGTAGTTGAGCGGTTTTGAGTGAGTTTCTTAATCCTGAGTTCTAGTTTGATTGCACTGTGGTCTGAGAGACAGTTTGTTATAATTTCTGTTCTTTTACATTTGCTGAGGAGAGCTTTATTTCCAACTATGTGGTCAATTTTAGAATAGGTGTGGTGTGGTGCTGAAAAAAATGTATATTCTGTTGATTTGGGGTGGAGAGTTCTGTAGTTGTCTATTAGATCCACTTGGTGCAGAGCTGAGTTCAATTCCTGGGTATCCTTGTTAACTTTCTGTCTCGTTGATCTGTCTAATGTTGACAGTGGGGTGTTAAAGTCTCCCATTATTATTGTGTGGGAGTCTAAGTCTCTTTGTAGGTCACTCAGGACTTGCTTTATGAATCTGGGTGCTCCTGTGTTGGGTGCATATATATTTAGGATAGTTAGCTCTTCTTGTGGAATTGATCCCTTTACCATTATGTAATGGCCTTCTTTGTCTCTTTTGATCTTTGTTGGTTTAAAGTCTGTTTTATCAGAGACTAGGATTGCAACCCCTGCCTTTTTCTGTTTTCCATTTGCTTAGTAGATCTTCCTCCATCCCTTTATTTTTTTTATTTTTTATTTTTTTGAGACGGAGATCCCCCACCAAGGATTAAAGGAGGATGAGACCACTGTTGAGCTAAGACTGGGGCTGCAGTCTCATCTGAAGGCTGTAGTGGAGGCAGGTCAGCTCCCAGGCTCATTCAGGTGGTCATGGCGGGCCCCAGCTGAGCTGTTGCACACCACACTGTATGGGCCCCTCCTGGGGCTGTCACCCATGTCAGCTTTACCCCACACCGTTGCCCCTGCTCGAGGGACCCAAGAGTCTTGCTCTGTCGCCCAGGCTGGAGTGCAGTGGCACAATCTCGGCTCACTGCAAGCTCCGCCTCCTGGGTTCACGCCACTTGAGCAGGCAGTCTGCCCGTTCTCAGATCTCCAGCTGCGTGCTGGGAGAACCATTACTCTCTTCAAAGCTGTCAGTCAGGGACGTTTACGTCTGCAGAGGTTACTGCTGTCTTTTTGTTTGTCTGTGCCCTGCCCCCAGAGGTGGAGCCTACAGAGGCAGGCAGGCCTCCTTGAGCTGTGGTGGGCTCCACCCAGTTCAAGCTTCCCGGCTGCTTTGTTTTCCTAAGCAAGCCTGAGCAGTGGCAGGCGCCCCTCCCCCAGCCTCACTGCCACCTTGCAGTTTGCTCTCGGACTGCTGTGCTAGCAATGAGCGAGACTCCGTGGGCATAGGACCCTCCAAGCCAGGTGTGGGATATAATCTCCTGGTGTGCCGTTTTTTAAGCCCATTGGAAAAGCGCAGTATTAGGGTGGGAGTGACCTGATTTTCCAGGTGCCATCTGTCACCCCTTTCTTTGACTAGGATAGGGAACTCCCTGACCCCTTGTGCTTCCCGAGTGAGGCAATGCCTCGCCCTGCTTCGGCCTGGGCACGGTGCACTGCACCCACTGTCCTGCACCCACTGTCTGGCACTCCCTAGTGAGATGAACCGGGTACCTCAGATGGAAATGCAGAAATCACCCGTCTTCTGCGTCGCTCACGCTGGGAGCTGTAGACTGGAGCTGTTTCTATTCGGCCATCTTGGCTCCACCCCACCCAGTCTCTTAATGTCCATGCCCTGGGGTAGGCGGGACTGAGATTCTGTCAAAAGCAGACTGTGGCTTCTGTAGGGGAGGTGCATTCTCTTGTTGTCTTTTGGGTCCCTCGAGCAGGGGCGACGGTGTGGGGTAAAGCTGACATGGGTGACGGCCCCAGGAGGGGCCCATACAGTGTGGTGTGCAACAGCTCAGCTGGGGCCCGCCGTGACCACCTGAATGAGCCTGGGAGCTGACCTGCCTCCACTACAGCCTTCAGATGAGACTGCAGCCCCAGTCTTAGCTCAACAGTGGTCTCATCCTCCTTTAATCCTTGGTGGGGGATCTCCTGTAGTGCAGGGGGGCTCCAGCCACTGCAGGCCCCCCACCTCACACCTTGCCCACTCCTTGGCCCACTTTGATTGTATGTTCACCCTGATCCTTCATGGTGGCCAGGAAGGCATGGTGCTGGGATTGGCCAGGCCTGCCTGCCCCTGAAGCCTGGGGTCTGACTCAGATTAAAGGAGGGGTTGTGTCATGAAAGGGAAACAAGGGCAGGCAGAAGTCACCGCAGCCCAGCAGGGCGTCGGAAGCTACTGTCCCACTACATGGGGCTTAGGACCCTGAAGGCAGGTGAGTTCATCATGGACAGGACTCCCTTGACACTGATGCTGGGAGACATGCCCTGGAGGAAGCAAGGCCCCTTTGCCTGGAGCCCAGCAAGGCTGCTGAGCTGTGCTGGGTGTGCTGGATGGAGACACTCACACTGCAGCAGGGGCCCTGCCACCTGCTAGGGTGCCTAGCAAAAGCGCTCATTAGTGACCTTTGTGCTGACCTTCTGATTTGGATTTGGGCTGGCAATTTTTAAAAATTTTATGTTAAAAAGTCATTCTTGTTTGGTTTTTGATTTTGCTCTTACTGTTATTTTTAATTGACATGTAATAATTGTACACATTTCTGGGGTAGGGCGTGATATTTTTACACATGTATGCAATGTGTAATGATTACATCAGGGTAATTAGCATATCTGTCACCTCAAACAGTTATCATTTCTTTGTGTTGGGAACATTCAAAGTCCACTCTTCTAGCTATTTGAAAATGCACAATACATTCTTACAGATTCCAGGCACTCTCCGGCGCTATAGGGCACTAGCACTTATTCCCCCATCTCGCTGCACTTTTGTACATGTTAACCAGCCTTTGGCCGTCCCCAGCCTGCTGCCCCCCAGCCTCTAGGAACTGCTGTCTATTTCTATGACATCAACTGTTCTAGCTTCCACATATGAGTGAGAGCGTGCGGTATTTGTCTTTCTGAGCCTGGCTTGTTTCATTTAACATAAGGTCCCCCAGGCTCATCCATATCTGGGCTGCCAATCTTAAGTTCAGCAAGTACAATCAACCACAAGGCCCAAGCTCTAGCACCGAATCACATCCACCCGAGGGATGAGACTCTTCCTTCTCGTACCATCCCAGGCTCACCCCCTAGCTGGTGACAGTGAGAAAGGACATTCTTTTACCTGATTCCTCCTTCGGAACTGTGACCTCTCAAGGCTACCCAGAGGCGGATACTACCTGACAGGGACTCGGGATGAGCTGCAGAGGTTCAGGCTTGGATGTGATGCAGATACCCACTCCTTTCCTCCTGTATCAATTAGAGTAGGTGAGGTTATGCTACAGAAACAAACACACTTTGCATCCCAGTGGCTTAAAACGACGAAGATTTCCTGCTCATGCTGTATGTTCAATGTGGGTTGGCAGAGGATTCGGGTCTCACTGTCACTCAGGTCCTGGGTGACAGAGCAGCCACTGTCTTTATGTTGCCAGATCTCGTGTCAGAAAGGAGAGATCTCTGAAGGGTCTCAATGGGCAATTAGATGCTCCAACCAAAAGGAGACATGCCCCACTTTTGCTCACAGCTCATTGGCCAGAGCTAGTCACATGCTCTTCCTGGTCATGATGGGAACAGGAAGTGCACCTCCCCTTGCCCTCCTCCAGCTTCCTCTGGGGTGTCCACATCTGTGCCAATGTCCCACAAGTCCTGGTCACAGGACATCACACTCTGATTTATGATTTATTTCATCAGGACTCATGGAAACCTTGTTAGAATGAGTTATCTCATCTCCCAAGAGCAGGAAATAAAGTCTTTACAATTAACTCTGTGCTTGGGACTTGGGAATTGGTCTGCTATCTTGTCAGTCATACTAGGACTCCTGGGAATGACTTGTCTTACCTAGCCTTGAATTGTGCTCCCTTCTTCTGGAACTAACTGGCTTGCTAACAATACCCTTTGTTGTTTGTTTTGTTTTGTTTTGAGACAGAGTCTCACTGTGTTGCCTAGGCTGGAGTGCAGTGGTGTGATCTCAGCTCACTGCAACCTCCACCTCCCAGGTTCAAGTGATTCTCCTGCCTCAGCCTCCCAGGTTGCTGGGATTACACCACCAAGCCAGACTAATTTTTGCATTTTTAGTAGAGATGGGGTTTCACCATGTTGGCCAGGCTGGTCTCAAACTCCTGAGCTCAGGCGATCCACCCACCTCAGCCTCCCAAAGTGCTGGGATTACAGGTGTGAGCCACCATGCCTGGCCAACTTTTTGTTATTTATAGACACAAAGAGAAATATGTGGCTCTACTTTGTGGATACATTTATGCAAGAGAAAAAACACCTGCATACATAGCTTCCAAGGAATGCACATCTCTATTTTATGGCCAGATACATCCTTAAAGGGGAAAGGAACACGCCCAGGACTGAGAGGGACTCTTGGTTCTCTTGGAGGGAACTACTTCGGTGTTTGGAGTCTATGGTGAGAACAGAAACCAAAATGTCTGCTGTGAGGATTGTGGAGGAAAAAAGGAAGGGTGCTGCTCCCAGAAGCCTCGCTTTTGAAATGATATTGTGCATGTCTTATTTAAGGAGGAAGTTTAGGGCAGTGAGTTGAATATAGATTTTGATTTCAGGCTTCTTGGGATCCTATCTCAATTCTTCTGCTTCCTAGTTTCATGACCTGGGCAAGCTGCTTAACTTCTCTGAGTCTCAGTTTCCTGTCCAGGACAGCCTTCTTAGTCCTGAAGTCCAAATGATAGTGCCTGCTGATGTCATGGTGCAGAGAGAGCGTACAGGATGCACGGTCCCGAGGCCACCCTGGCTGTCAGGTGTGCGTCATGATACAAAATGGAATGGGATAGTTCCCCGGGCTTCCCATGCATAGTTCCTATGGGAATCATCTGTGTATGCCCCTGTTCTTGATATGGCTGTTTTTCTATTAGGTTGGTGCAAAAGTCCTTGCCATTACTTTTAATGGCAAAACTGCGATTACTTTTGCACCAACCGAATATGTCAGTTGCAGTTTCTTTTCCTCCACCGTGTTGGTTTCTGCAAGTACCTTCACACAGGGGGAACGTATCAGGTGATCTCCTGCTTTCTCTAGCCTTGCACAGCACACTGGGATTTCCGCCTCCCCTGCCACGGACCCTCTCAGAACTGTAGCTCTTTGGGGTGAGGTCCACGTGGCATTTGCCTTCTGTGGACACCTTGCACGGAACAGGTGCCTCATAGAACAAACACAGGGACTTCTGGAAATGGGGTAGATGGTGGGACTAAGCGAGGCCTTAAGTGACCTAGAGCTTGGCTTCTGCATCTCACCTGAAAACTGCGGTGACTTTGTGTGGAAACTCACGCAGGTGAGTTTCCACCCTGTCGAAGAGTGGAGCCCAGTGGGAGCAGGTCCTGAGAGTGACCGGGCAGGGCCTTTGTACCACCTGGAACAGATTTCCGGTGGATGGAGTCTGTCAACACTACAGCCTGCTTGGCTCCCCACTGGGCCACCAGGCACCAACCTCTCTCTTCCATTTCTGTCCATCCCCCTGCAGTCCATGAGCCTCATCGAGATTGGGAACCCCTCTCAGAGCCTGGAGAATGTCTGCCGCTGGGCCTACCTCCAGCAGAAGCCAGACACGGGCCACGATGAATACCACGATCATGCCATCTTCCTCACACGGCAGGACTTTGGGCCTTCCGGCATGCAAGGTGAGCCTCACCCATGCAGGGCCACAGAGGTGCGAAGCTGGAAATGAGCCCCTGGTCGTGCAAGGGGCCCTGGGAGCCATGGCCCAGCCCAGGGAAGAGTGTCAGGGCAGGGAAGGCTGTGGCCACCTTAGCTGGGTGAGGGTATGGGGCAGTGCATGGATGGACAAATACATCATTAGAGCAGAGTCCAGTGTCCTGAATTGAACCTATGTGTATAGGGACACTTATGTGTCACAAAAGTGACATTTCAGAGAAGAGGAAGAAAACAGTCTAACAAATGGTGTGGGGCCAATTTGGAAAGAAAGGAGGCCTGTCACCTCCACTCACTCTATAGACAGAGAGCATCTCACATGGATTTTAGGTCTAAATAAGAAACACAAAATAATGAAAGAAGATAACGTAGGCGGATGGCTCCATGTTCTTGGCATAAGAGACGTTTTCTTTAAAAAGAGACAAAAAAAGGCCAGGTACGGTGGCTCACGCCGGTAATCCCAGCACTTTGGGAGGCCGAGGCAGGTGGATCACGAGGTCAGGAAATTGAGACCATCCTGGCTAACACGGTGAAACCCCGTCTCTAATAAAAATACAAAAAAAATAGCAGGCCATGGTGGCGGGCGCCTGTAGTCCCTGCTACTCGGGAGGCTGAGGCAGGAGAATGGTGTGAACCCGGGAGGCGGAGCTTGCAGTGAGCCAAGATCGCACCACTGTGTTCCAGCCTGGGCGACAGAGCGAGACTCCGTCTCAAAAAAAAAGAGACAAAAAAAAACAAAAAACCACGAACTCAATGGAAAAAACTGATAAATAGTAGCACATTTCAAAAGTCTGTGCATTAAAGGCACTGCTAATCCACTGGGGGAAATATTTATAAAAAAGGACTTATATCTGAAGTATATGAAGAACGCCTACAAATAATAGTAAGGATAATAAAGACAATCCAGTTGGAAAATGGGCAGGAGACTCTTATCAGGCTCTTAACAAAATATGAATGAGCAATAAACATATGAAAAGGCACTCAACCTCACTAGACATTGGAAAAATGCAATTGAAACAATGAGGCTGGGCATGGTGGTGGAGGACTGTAGTCCCAGCCGCTTGGGAGCCTGAGGTGGGAGGATTGTTTGAGCCCAGGAGGTGAGCTATGATCACACCACTGCACTCCAGCCTGGGCGACAGAGCAAGGCCTGTCTTACAAAAAAAAAAGGAAAATTTAAAAAAAAAGAAAAACACAATGAAATATCAAGACATATCTAATAGCATAGTTAAGTCAAAAAGACTGAAACTACCACGTCTGGGTGAGGAGTGGATAGCTCCCCTCAAACGCAGTGCAGCCGGGTGTTGCCCTGACCGTGTGATGAGAGTGCTCTTGGCTCTTTTGTCTTGCTGAGGGCACTAATGGGGAGCAGAGCTATCCCCTAGGAGAGGAAACCGACATAGCTTTTATATTAAGTAACCCATTTAAAAATGTGAAATTGGCCAGGTGTGGTGGCTCACTCCTGTAATCCCAGCACTTTGGGAGGCCAAGGCAGGCGGATCACTTGAGGTCAGGAGTTTGTGACCAGCCTGGCCAATATGGTGAAACCCCATCTCTACTAAAAATACAAAAGTCAGCCGGTGTAGTGGCAGGCGCCTGTAATCCCAGCTACTCAGGAAGCTGAGGCAGGAGAATCGCTAGAACCCGGGAGGTGGAGCTTGCAGTGAGCCGAGATTGTGCCACTGCACTCTCCAGCCTGGGCAACAAAGCGAGATTCTGTCTCAAAAAAAAAAAAAAAAAAAAAAAAAAAAAAAAATTATGAAAGGACAGCCAAGGGTTACCAGATATTTTTAAAAAACCAAAACACAAGAAATCCTTACAGCATGAAAAAGCTGGACCAAGATGTAAAACAAAACAAAAGGTTTGAAAACTGGCTCTAGAGAAAATAGAGATAATTTAGAGACAAGAAAAGCATGTTTTTAAAAGTAGGATTCCCAGAATGTTTGAGAAAATACATCCATAAACCCATAAGAGGTTTCTATGAAGAATTAGAGAACAACAAACCATTTGTATAAAATTATGGATAGGATGGGGAAAGTAAAAAATTCGAAAGAAGGCCGGGCACGGTGGCTCACACCTGTCATCCCAACACTGTAATCCCAGCACTTTGGGAGGCTGAGGCGGGTGGATCACAAGATCAGGAGATCGAGACCATCCTGGCTAACACGGTGAAATCCCGTCCCTAGTAAAAATAAAAAAATTAGCCAGGCGTGGTGGCGGGCGCCTGTAGTCCCAGCTACTCGGGAGGCTGAGGCAGGAGAATTGCTTGAACCCAGGAGGTGGAGCTTGCAGTGAGCCGAGATCGCGCCACTGCACTCCAGCCTGGCTGACAGAGCGAGACTCTATCTCAAAAAAAAAAAAAAAAATCGAAAGCTGAAATAAAAAGTCAAGGGCATCTCCCAATGGGAGCAAAAGACAAAAAGATTAACATGAGAGAAAAGTTAGGAGGCAGACCCTCCATCGAGGAGGCACACTCTATCTAATAAGATTCAGGAGAGAGAAAACAGCCACAAAGTAAAATAAGAGGGAAGAAAACAAAGAAAAACATAAAGATGCACTTTCAAATCTCGCAGGCTCCTGTAATGCTAAGTAGGATGGGTGAGAAGCCTCCCGCGGAGGCAGATGCGTCTGCAAGGCTGGCATGCAAAGGACAAAGAGGAGATGGCACCCTTCCACTCCAGCACACAGACTCTCCACTCGTCTCAAAATCTGCAGAGCAAACAATGCAGATTTTCCTGTTTATTACAATGGGAAAAGACAAGGGTTAGATCACGATGCTTCTATTTTTAGTCACGTACACCGCCGGCTCACCCGGGGTCCCAATGGCCCTCCTTCCCTTCTCTGTGGAACACATGGCCTCAGGGTCTCTCAGTGGGGCATGGCAGGAGTGAGGGCAGGTTGGGGTTCTGAAAGTCAGGGCTCCATGCTTGGCAGGCCTCTAGGAAGACTCCCAGGGGTACAAGCAGAGACCTCGTGTGGCACCCATAGCCCTGTATGCACTTCTCTATCTTGTCCAAGCCGCCTCCCTCTGCTGAGACAGGAGCTGGGGAAATGAATAGGTCTCATTATGTATCTTCCTCAGTTTGACGTGGGGTCTCTGCGTCATGAACTTCTGCCACCCTCCCCCTGGCCCTGGGCTGTCGTAGGCCACTGGCCTCATCTTCTGTGGCGACTCTGACCTCTCAGTCCGCACCAGCCAGCCCGCTGCTGGGATATTCTGCAGGGTAGTGTGGCACATCGGCTGAACAGCTTTGCAGCCTTCTGCGGCATTATGGAAACAGGTCTAGCTGGGGTCTCAAGGACCCCAGAGAAACAAGGGGAGACCCAAGAAACACCCCCCAGAAGAGGTGGGCTTGGAGGGTGTGATGCCAGGCAGACGAGCGGCAGGATGCCTCTAGCAGAGAGAGAGGTATGGAGGCAGGTGCTGCTCAGGGGCCACTCAGTGAGGCAGGCAGAGGCAGGCGGCGTGAAAGAGAATGGCAGGCAGGAAAGTCAGGTGTCAGACAAGCCATAGCAGGTGACATCTGACTAAGCAGAGGGCTCCAGCTGCAGTGTGGCTGTTACAGGCAGAACGGCCACGGGGCTTGTGTGGTGACGGGCTGGGGGCCTGCTGTCAGCCAGATGTCGCAGGCTATGAGCTGTCTGCTGTGGTGTCTTCGGAGCTGTGCCAGCCGGGGGTCGTTGCCTGTGGAAGAGAGGGCACTGGGGCCTTGAGGAGAAGCACCACCTGGGAGTGAGGCCAGGCCTCACCTTCCCGTCCAGGCTATGGCAGCGTCTGGAGCCGCCTCTTGTCTCCTCCCAGGCTATGCTCCTGTCACCGGCATGTGCCATCCGGTCCGCAGCTGCACCCTGAACCACGAGGACGGCTTCTCCTCAGCATTCGTGGTGGCCCATGAGACTGGCCATGTGTAAGTGGCCTGGGGGAGGGCGGGGCACAGAGGGGCCACCCTAGGATCCCCAGCCCTGGCTGCCCACTTCTCCTCTGTGCCTTATGAGGGACACGCCCTGTGTCAAAGCCACTTGGGGTGTGGTCTCCTGTCTTCCCAGCGCTGGGCAGTGCTGGCCCGAGGCCCACTTTCTGCTGAAGGAACCAATAGAAGGAGGAAGGGCTCACCTGCAGACTGAGCAGGCGTTCTGGGCCAGCTAGAGCTGGGGACCTTGCCCTATTATCCCATCCAAGCCCCCAGGCAGGGTGGGCTCTACTCCATGTCATAGAGGAGGCTCGGAGGTTTGGAGGGTGGCTTGCCCTGGGTTAGAAAGCTGGAGGCAGGGAAGCCAGGGTTCCGCCCAGGTGTGCGTGCCCCTCCTGGGGACAGGATACCTGGGGGACTACCGGCTGGACACTGTCTCCCCAGAGTGCCTCGGCTTTCAAATTGCAGCAGGTGGACGGTCGGTGCCACCCAGCTCAGAGTGGGCCAAGGTCAGGAGGCCCGTTGGGGAAAGATGGGGCACCCTCCTATCATCGGGGTGGGGTGGGACCGGCAGGCCCATGCGCCAGTGGGATTCAGCCAGCTGCCTCGCCCCTTGCAGGCTGGGCATGGAGCACGACGGGCAGGGCAACCGCTGCGGCGACGAGGTGCGGCTGGGCAGCATCATGGCACCCCTGGTGCAGGCCGCCTTCCACCGCTTCCACTGGTCCCGCTGCAGCCAGCAGGAGCTGAGCCGCTACCTGCAGTGAGTACCGCCCATGTCCCCCGCGGGCGACCCCTCAGTCCCTGGGGTCAGCTCTGGGAGGGTGCAAGTCCCCATGCAGACCAGAGCCAGAGCCCTCCGACTTCAGGTCCTCTGAGCTTCTGTGCAGCGGAGGAGAGAGGGCACACCTGTGAGAGGAGCCTGGTGTCTGCAGGAGAACCCATTGTCAGGGTCTGTCCTTGGATGGCAAGTGGGCAAGGCGGCTACCCTGGGGTCTGCTCAGGCCAGGTCCTGGTATCTTACACCAAGGACAAGAGATGCAGCAGGGAAACTGAGGCAGCACAGCCAGGGGCTGGGATGTGCAGGTAGGGCTGCCATGGCAGCTCCAGCAGGGGCCTCAGCTGCCTCCAGGGCTGTGGACGGTCAGCCATGCTGAAGGCTGCTTGCGGCGCCGTATGTCCCCCACAGCTCCTATGACTGCCTGCGGGATGACCCCTTCGCCCATGACTGGCCGGCGCTGCCCCAGCTCCCGGGGCTGCACTACTCCATGAATGAGCAGTGCCGCTTTGACTTCGGCCTGGGCTACATGATGTGCACGGCGGTGAGTGTGCAGCCCTGCAGCGGGTCCCCTCCCAGGCCTGGGGGGAGGTGTGCTGGTGTAGGGGCAGCTCCTGGGACAGTGTGAGGACCGGCCCAGCGTGGGGAGGGCAGAGCAGCCCTCCAGAGTGGCAGCCTCTCCCTCTGCACCCACCACTCCCCACCCCCAGGCACCCTGAGCCCACCTGGCAGGCCCAGACAGGGTCCTAGGCAGGAAGCACACGGGGGACAGGGCTGTGACCAGGGTGTCAGCCAGGGGCAGTGAGAGCCTGGCAAGGCCTTTGTGTCAGCCTGCAGAGGTCAGGAGGGCTCCCAAGGAAGAAGGGAGGCCTGCAGGCCAAGCGGAAGGAGAGGGCATTCAGGAAGGGAGGGCCACAGACGCAGAGGCCTGGAGGAGAGCGCGGCAGGCATGGGAGCACTCACTGCTCTCCGGGGCCGAGTGCCAGGGCTGAGCTGTCAGAGGAACTGGCCGTCAGCATGGAGGCCACACGCGGGAGCTTCAGTGTCTATGAGCGTCTTAATGCTCGCCTCTGCTGCACGAAGGAAAGAAGCAAACTAGTCCGATTTTACAGATGAGGAAACGGAGGCCCAGAGAGGCCAGGTAACCTGCCTGAGTCCACAAAGCGAGCAAGTGGTGGAGTCAAGTACCAGTGCAGGAGGGCTAACTCCTTCCAGGACTCCCTAAGGAGCACAGTGGACTCGATTCCCTCTGGAAAGGCTTGAGTAGGGGAGCCTCAGGGCCACGTCTGAGTTTCAGCTGATCCCTCAGGGACGTCCTGCAGGAAGTGCTGTCAGGACAGGAAGCAGAAAGGCCAGGGAGGAGGACTGCGAAGTCCAGGGGAGGCCAAGGCTGCAGAGAGGGCAGGCCTGTGGGGGTGGGGGTACGGCTTTGCCAGGGCTTAGGAGGGGAATCCACAGCAAAGGCTCAGCAGGTGCCCACCTAGCCTCAGGCTGGCACTTAGGGCCCAGCTGCCTGCCAGGCTCCCTGAGGTGTGCAGCCTCCAAAGACTGGAGGCGGAGAGGCCCAGCCACGTCCAGGGATGCTGCAGCCCCCACGCTGTACGGGCAAGGTCCTCACCGCCCCAGAATCACGACACCCACCAGCCACACAGGCCCATCATGGGCCAGTCCCACTGGGGCATCTCAGGTTCCAGGACCCGGGGGCGGGTGGCATCCCTGGGAGGTCCCTGAGGCGGGAGAGACCTGGCAAGCTGTGGTGCTGTCTTCCAGTTCCGGACCTTCGACCCCTGCAAGCAGCTGTGGTGCAGCCACCCTGACAACCCCTACTTTTGCAAGACCAAGAAGGGGCCCCCCTTGGACGGGACTATGTGTGCACCTGGCAAGGTGAGGCAGGATCAAGGGCTCTTCGAGGGCAGCAGGGCAGAGGACAGGAATCTTAGGTGCCCAGGTCACCAGGGACAGGCCCTGAGTGGGGGTGGGGGACCCTCTCAGGGGACCTCTGCTGCCCTCTCCTTTCCCCCTTCTAATTACCCCTCACACGCTATACGCCAGAGCTTCCTCCACCCTGTGCTTCTGATGCTGGAGCACACCTGGCATCTGAGAGCTCCTCACGGTGCTTCATGCCCCCCACTCAGGAATTCCCCTCTAAGGAGCAATTTCTGGGGTCCTGGCAGCCTTCAGTCACCCCTGGGCACTGTGGGTCACCTCACCTTGAGGTCAGCATTGGAGTCCTCGGGCCCAGCATGAGGCTTAGCCTTTCCATCCCCAGGACATCAGTGTTTGTCCCTTGTTGGGCACGCTGTCCTTCGAGGTCACTTGGTGGCTGCCCCAGGCCCACTTCCCACCCTCTGGTGACTCTTGAAAGAAGCACTTCCTCCCTGTTGTCCTCCCAGAACTCCAGACCTGATTCTCATTGGTTCAGATGAAATCACACACCCACTCCTCAGCCAGTTACTTGCTAGGGGGCTGGCATATGCAGATGAGCTAAGCCTGGATCCCAGCCCAGGAAGGCTCAGCCCCACTGAGACCACCCTGGCCCTGCAGTGGGGGCAGGGAGTGGGGAGTGGACACCGGTGCACATCCCAGCCAGGCCTAGAATGCCCCCAAAATGTCTGGACCTGTGGCTCCTTGATGGAAGTCTTTGGCTTGGGACTGGGCCAGCTGTCTCATTTTAGTCCCTGGCAGAGCTTCTGAAAGAAACAAATTCCCAGGCCCATCCTTGAAGACTTTTGTTTGGGGTAGGATCCAATAATTGTTTTTGGTGTTCTTTTTTAAACTATGGTAAAATTCACATAAAATTCACTATCTGAACCACTTTAAAGTACACAATTCAGGCCAGGTGTGGTGGCTCATGCCTGTTATCCCAGCACTTTGGGAGGCTGAGGCAGGTGGATTGCCTGAGGTCAGAAGTTCAAGACCAGTCTGGTTAACATGGCAAAATCCCATCTCTACTAAAAATACATAAATTAGCTGGGTGCGGTGGTGGGTGCCTGTAATCCCAGATACTCAGGAGGCTGAGGCATGAAAATCATTTGAGCCCAGGAGGTGGAGGTTGCAGTGAGCCGAGATCGCGTCACTGCACTCCAGTCTGGATGACACAGCAAGACCCTGTCTCAAAAAATAAAAATAAAAGTGAAGTGCACAATTCGGTGGCATTTAGCACATTCGCAATATTGGGCAACCATCACCGTTACCCAGTCCCAGAGCTTTTCATCACTGCAAAAAGGAAGCCTCATTTATCAGTCACCCCTCCCTTCCCTCCTCGCCCCATCCCCTGGCTAGCAGCAACCTCCTTTCTGTCTCTATAGAGTTACCTATTCCGGAATTTCATATAAATGGAATCGTATATATGTGGCCTTTTGTGTCTGACTCACTTCATTCAGCAGAATGTTCCCAAGGGTCATCCTGTGTGGCATCTATCCATATTCCATCCCTCTCGATCGCTGAATAACCTCCTGTTGCGTGGATGTGCCACATTTGGTGTATCCGTTTCTCCATGGAGGGACATTTGGGTGGTTTCCATCTTTTGGCCGTCATGAGTCATGCTGCTGTGAACATTTGTGTATAAGGTTTTGTTTGAAGACCTGGGAATTGGTGTTTTTAAGATGTGTCCAGACTTAATGAAGAGTTAGAAGTCCGAAGTGAGTTGTTGTTGGTAAGTTGCTGGGGGCCTGGTGAGGCCAGAACCATCCCGCTAGCCGCCTTCCCGCAGGCCCACAGCAGAAGGAGCGGGGCAGAATATCTGCCGGGACCCCAGGGGTAGCTTGGGAAAAGCTGAGTTGGAGAACAGGACCAGCTAAGCATGGATCCCTGCCCACCGCACTCACCCCAGGCAGGGAGGAGGCAGAGGGAATGGGAGGCAGGCCCCGCACAGGCACGCTGGCTCAGGAAGCAGGAGCAGGAGCTGGTGGGGCCCCCACATGTGCGTGTGTGGCTGGCCTGCACCCCAGCTGACTGCCCCCTGCTTTTCCTGCAAGGTAGAAGTGGGGCGGGGGGAGGTCTGGTAAGGACAGTGAACAGATGCAACCAAAGTATCCCCTCCTCACAGAGACCACCGACCTGGCCACAGCCCTTCACTCATTTTGGTGGTAGGATCCTCTGCATTTAGCCCAGTAAGTGAAATTGCCTTTTATGTATTAAAGAATAGTTGTGCTGACTGAGGGGCAGAGCTGGGGCTCTGCTCAGCCTCCCCTGGTTCCTAAGGAGCACAGGTTGAAACTGACCTAGATCAGGATTCAGTGTGGGGATGTTAGGGGAACGTGGAAGAGGGGCTCCTCCCAGGCTGCTGTCAGAATCCCTGAATGTGGGTCTGTATGTTTCCCTGTCCTATGCATCACTGTTCTCTCACACTGTGATTTTACATCTGGAAAGCAATCATCTTCTCTCCCACCCTTTCCTGCAAGGGGAGCCAAAGGGGAGCCAAAGGGGCAAGGAGAGAGGAGAGAGCAAGGCAAAGCCTGGCTGGGCTGGAGAAATGGCAGGTTGCCTGCTAAGTGGCTCTGGGGCAGAGCTGTCCCTCAGCATCCCCAGACACCCGGCAGGGGGCTGTGGAGAGCTCCTGCTGGCTGTCCCAGCACCTCACTCCCCTCTTGGCCTCTGTTGCCTCATTATACCTCTGTTCACCCAGTTTCCTGCTGCCACTATTTCCTAGAGAGAGAAGATCTGTCTCTAGATTTTAGACACGGAGGTGGCTGGGAGAGAAGCCACAGAGCCCGCAGGTGATCTGCCCCACCCTCTGCTCTGCGGCTGCACGGCCCATCCACCCATCCACTGCTTGCCCTGGACCTGTGGGCACGGGGAGGCGAGGATGCCATGGTGCTTGCGGGTTCAGAGCCTTGGCCTCCGTGAGATGAAGCAGAGGACCAGGGTAGTGAGAGATGCGGCCAGGTTGCTCAGCTGGAGGGGTGGGGTGGGGGCGGGGAGGAGGGGAGCCTTCCCACCGAACCCAGTGTGTTGGGCGGGCTGGTTTGGCTGAGAGGCGAGAGGTGGGTTCATTCCCTTTGGGTTAAAAAGGGGGGCGGGGGGCAGTAGGCCAGAGGATTAGGCCGAGGAAGCTCCACATCCCCTCAGCTCTAGATTCATTCATTCTTTCGTTCATTCATTCATTTCCCCATATGATGGGCTCCAAATTCACTCAGCACACATAACCTTTCCCTTAAATGTTGAAGTGTCTCTAGTGGATGGAATATTTGTAGGCACTTAGGGGGTGGTCCCCCACACTGCAGACTCTGGGGGCACCCTGAGTGGTCATGCCCAGCTTCCATTTCCAGGTTAGGCACCGGCTTGCCCAGTTGGGACAGGAGGACCACTGTGTGGCTCCTTCCATCCTCCTGGTGACTTAGAGTCTGCCCCGGCCTCAGCCTTCCGCGGTGCCAGGACAGCTCACCCACTCACTCCATCTTCCTCAGCTTCGGCTGCTCTAACAGAAATACCACAGACTGGGTGGCTTACACAACAGAGCCTTGTTCTTCGCAGTCCTGGAGGCTGGGAAGCCCAAGGTCAGGCTGCCAGCAAGGTTGGCTTCTGGGAGGACCCTCCTCCTGGCTTGCCGTCTTCCTGTGGTCTCACATGGCAGGAAAGAGGGCATCTCTCTCAGGTCTCTTCTCATGACATCAATCCCACTCACAAGGGTCATCACCTAACACTTCTCAAAGGCCCCCACATTGGGGGTTAGGGCTTCACCATGTGAATTTGAGGGGACACACACACTCAGGCCACAGCACTGCCTTACCTGGGCCCCTCCTCGCCTGCAGGCCCCACCTGCACCACTGGCTGAGAGGAACGCCAGCCAGCACTTCTCTGGGTTGTTCCCCTCCCCTCCATGCTCGAGTGAGGGAAGCTTTGGGGGCAAGAGATGAGGTAACGGTGCCCAGGAAGGAGATGGCTAGGACCCCCCAGGGGCCGGGAGCCAGGCCTGCCTGACCCCAGCCAGTTCCTGTTGGGCCAGCCTGATGGGAGGAGCCCTTGACCGCCTGCCCACAGTACCTCCCTCCCTCTGGGAGGGAGAATCCGGAGAGGCGGCCTCTGCAGTCCCCACGTGGCTCAGACTGCCACAGAGGCACGCCTGGGAGGGTTTTAGTAAGGCATGAGAATGAGGGGCCTTTGCTAGGAAGGAAGGGGAGGTGTGGGCACAGGTGGGCACTAGGCAGGGCTTGCCCGAGTGAGGAGGACCAGGAAGGAAGCCCGGGAGGGGAGCAGCTCAGGTGTGGACACAGGAGCATGGCTCCCCAGAAACGACCTCAGACACGGAGACCTGATGGCAGGAATTCCAGGGCGCACTCTCAGGGCCAGCACCGTGGGGAGAGTAAGGCACTGCACAGGGATGTGACCTCAGCAGAGGGCTCGGCCAGTGCCACGTGCAGCTCTGGAGCCTTTCAGAGTTGGCCCAATTGAAGCGACATTTGAACCGCAACCCTGACCAGTCACTGGCTATGGCTGTCCCCACGAAAGGGACATGACTTTGGTCTGGGGGCTGTGAGCCATGAGCAGCCCACATGCCCCACAGCTTGAGGAATAAACGACTTGGTCCTGAAGAGGGATCTGGGTGGCACAGCACAGGGTCTGCTGCACCAGGTGTGTGTTGAGGAGATGAAGGAGTGCACAGGGGCAGGGAGGGAAGAGAGTGGGGTCTGTTCAGAGCCGTCAGCGCTGCGTGCTGGTGAGCTGGGGGAAGGTGACCCTGAGGGGTAAGTAGAGGCCAGTCATACTGAGTCTTTGATGCCAGCCACAGGGCTTGTCCTGCTGCAAGTGGGAGCCATGGAGGGGCTTCAAGAGGGAAGCAGAAGTTGATTTACCATGAAGCTCATGATGCTTATGCTTCAGGGCCTGTTGCTTACATGAGTCCCTTCCAAGGCCCTAGGAGAGGCCAAGCCATGGGTTCACATGGTCACGTTTTTGTCAATTTTGCAAAAATAAGATATTTTAACCATACTTAAGAGCAATTCTCTTTTCATTCCTACTTCTCATTGATACACTTCCCCTCCCGTGGGTGCCACTGATACACTTCCCCTCCCGTGGGTGCCACTGATACACTTCCCCTCCCGTGGGTGCCACTGATACACTTCCCCTCCCGTGGGTGCCACTGATACACTTCCCCTCCCGTGGGTGCCACTGATACACTTCCCCTCCCGTGGGTGCCACTGATACACTTCCCCTCCCGTGGGTGCCACTGATACACTTCCCCTCCCGTGGGTGCCATTAGAACGGCCTTGGACATTTTGCTGCTTTGGCTACAGAGAAAATGGATTGAGGGCATTTTTTTTGGCTTATTGCCATGATTCTGTCTCTTACAAGTAGAGTTAAATGATTGTGTCTGTCCAGGTGTAATAGTAGCTTCCAGAAATACTCGCCACACTGCTGTGCCAACTCACCTAGGGTCATTGCAGAATATGGGCTGTGTGCTGGCCGTTTCCCTCAGATCTTTGGAGACAAAGGTGCCTCAGCGGTACCGGAGGTTGTGACTACTTCCATATGGGCAGTATTTTGTTTTATCTTTAGGTTTGTTTTATAGATGGAGTACTTTAAACACAGATCCAACATGGATATTTCTTTAGAAAGGCCAAGTGTAACAGGATGGTCTGCTTGTTCAAAAGCTGGCTTAGGCCAGGTGTGGTGGCTCACACCTGTAATCCCGACACTTTGGGAGGCCAAGGTGGGAGGATTACTTGAGGTCAGGAGTTTGAGACCAGCCTGGCCAACATGGTGAAATCCCATCTCTACTAAAAATACAAAAATTAGCCGGGCGTGGTGGCGGGCGCCTGTAGTCCCAGCTACTGGGGAGGCTGAGGCAGGAGAATCACTTGAACCTGGGAGGTGGAGGTTGCAGTGAGTCAAGATCACGCCACTGCACTCCAGCCTGGATGACAGAGTGAGACTCCATCTCAAAAAAATAAAATAAATAAAACATAAATAAAAGTTGGCCTAGCCTCACAACGTATGGATGACAATAAATGAAGGGCTCTAAAAAATTTCAAAGACAGAAGAGAAACTGCAATGAAAGCGAGATGCAGAAATGCTGGTTACGTCTGAATGCACTATTTTCACTTCCGTTTTGAAAGTGGCTTGGGAATGTTTTGATACCATAAGGAAGAAATGACAGACTTGGATTTGGATATATGTATAAAATATACCTTTTATCATTTTCTAATTTATTAGAAAGGAAAAAATTCAGATAAAAATTAATGGGATATGAAACTAAAGTAGTAGAAAATGAGCAAGGAAATAAAAAAAAAATAACTCTGACTTCAAAAAGCTCATTGTCACCAAAAAAAGAAAGGTTTTATATCAAACTAAAAGCAGTTGTTCATTAGGAGGAAGAGACACATATCAAAGAAATTCACAGGCCTTGGAGCGTTTGACAGTCTCATTAATGAAGAAGAGTGAATCTGATGAACACATAGGAAAATGGTTCAGACATCTTTCTGATTTGACATGAAATGTTGACAACATCAAAGACGCCAGGGAGCTGCAAATGCTGCCACTACAGTGAGGGCATCCACAGCAACTGTTACTGAGCGTTGCTCATCCAAAGAGTATCTTAAAGTCAAGCTCCCACAGAGAAAACTTGAAATGCCCTGAAAACCACATCAAGGACGGAAACCAGAGAGCACCTCCTCCAAATTTCATCATCCTAAATGTTCAGATGGCATCACCCATAACTTCTTTAAAGTACTGATCATTTTTTTAAAAAGAAAGAATTTCCCTCAGTATGTCAGGGCAGGTGCTGGCCAACTCCGTCTGCTACCTGTTTGGTTGGTGTTGGTTTTTTTCCCTAACAGCTTTAATAAGGTGAGATCTGTATTTAAATTCACTTTTTAAAGTGTACAGGCCGGGTGCCGTGGCTCACGCCTGTAATCCCAGCAGTTTGGGACGCTGAGGCAGGGGGATCACCTGAGGTCAGGAGTTCGAGACCAGCCTGGCCAACATGATGAACCCCTGTCTCTACTAAAAATACAAAAAAATTAGACGGGCCTGGTGGTGGGCACCTATAATCCCAACTACTCAGGAGGCTGAAGCAGGAGAGTCCCTTGAATCCAGGAAGCGAAGGTTGCAGTGAGCTGAGATCTCGCCACTTCACTCCTGCCTGGGCAACAAGAGCGAAACTTTGTCTCAAAAATAAATAAATAAATAAAACAGAGCGTACAATTCAGTGATTTTCAGTGTATTCATAGAGTTTTACAGCCATCACAACAAGCAAGTGTTGGAACATTTTTGTCACTCCGAAAAGTTCCAAACCCCTTAGTAGCCACCCCAATCCATCCCACTCTCGCCCAACTCCAGATAGCCACTCATAGCCACTCATCCTCTTGCTGTCTTTATAGATTTTCCAATTCTGGACATTTCATATCAATGGAATCATACAACATGCGACATTTTGCGCCTGGCCTCTTTCACTTGGCATAGTGTTCACAGGGTTCATCTCTGTTGTACTGTGCAACGGCACTGCATTCCTTCCTGTTGCTGAATAATAATCCACTGTGTGGGTATTCATCATTTATTAGTTGATGGACATTTGGGTGGTTTCCACTTTTCAGCTATCATGGGAAATACCGCACGAACATTCGTGTACAAAGTATTGCACGCATGTGTCGTTTTTCTTGGATGTAGACCTAGAAACGGAGTCATAGGATTTTATGGTAACTCCATGTTTGACATTTTGAGGAACTGCCAGTTTCCCAAAGCAGCCCGTTTTACATTCCAATTAGCAATGATGCTTCAGATTTCTCCATATCCTCCCCAAAACTTGTTATTGTATTTGTTATACCAATCCTAGTGCATGTGAAGTGATATATCTCACTGGGGTTTTGATTTGCATTTCCCTAGTGACCTATGATGACCGTCTTTTCATGTGCTTAATGGCAATTTGTATATATTTTTTGTATAAATGTCTATTTAGATCCTTTGCTTATTTTTTCATGGAGTTATTTATATTTTTATTATTGAATCCTAAGAGTTTTTTTATTTATTCTGGATACAAGTCTGTTATCACACTCAGCAGTGTGAGTGGTCTGCAAATATTTCCTCCCATTCTGTGGGTTGTCTTTTCACTTTCGTGATGGCGTCATTGAGGTGCAAAAGTGTTTAATTCTGATGAAGTCTAATGTATCTATTTTTACTTTTATCACTTGTGCTTTGGTGTTGTATTTGAGAAACCATTACTTAGGTCAAGAAGATTTACTCGTATGTTTTACTCTCAGAGTTTCAGCTCTTCTATTGATATCTGTGATCCATTTTTGAGTTAATTTTTGTGTAAGTGTGAGGAAGAGGTCCAACGTCATTCTTTTGCATGTGGATATCCAGTTGTCTCAGAACCATTCGTTGAAGAGGCTATTCCTTTTCCATTGAATTGTCACAGTTTAACTTATCAAATGTAAAGGTTTAGTTCTAGGCCTTTATTCTATTCCATCAGTATATTTGTCTGTCCTTATGCCAGGGATACACTGTCTTGATTACTGTAGTTTAATAGTAAGCTTCGAAATGATGAAGTGTCTTCCCACTTTGCTCTTTTTTCAGTATTATTTTGGCTATTCTACATCCTATGACTTTCCATATGAATTTTAGGAGCAGCTTCTCAATTTTGCAAAATTCTAGTCTGCATTTTGATAGGAATTACGTTGAACCTGTAGATCAATGTGAAAGTATTTCCATTTTAACACTGATCCATGAACATTGAGATGTCTTTCCATTTACTTAGAACTTTAACTTCTTTCAATGATGTATTGTAATTTTTGGTGGACATGTTTTGCATTTCTTTTGTTCAATTTATTCCTAAGGTTCTTTTCTTCTTTTTGATGCTATTGTAAATGGAGTTATTTTCTTAATTTCACTTTTAAATCATTTATTATTAGTTTATAGAAATGCAATTGATTTTTTTGTGTATTGGTCTTGTTTCCTGAAACCTCACTTAATTTGTTTGTTAGCTCTAAGTTTTGTAGGGAATTCTTTAGGATTTTCTATATAGAAGATCATTTTGTCTGAAAATAAAGATAATATACTGTTTTAACTGCCATTTTGAAAGTGGTTCCGGAATGTTTTGATAAAATAAGGGAGAAATGACAGACTCTGATTGGCATATATGTATAAAAAGTACCTTCTTTTATTATTTTCAAATTTATTTGTTAAAGAAAGGAAAGAAAATTCAGATAAAAATTAATGGGATATGCAACTAAAGTAATAAAAAAGGGCAATGAAATCAAGAAAAATAACTGACTTCAAAAAGCTCATTGTCACCAAAAAAAAAAAAAAAATCCTATTCCGTTGCTTTTCATGTGCTTAATGGCTATTTGTCCTCATGTCAGAAGGGACTAAAGGGCAAAAAGGGGCCTCGCTAGCTCCCTCTGGCGCTTTTATAAGGCCACTAATCCCATCCAGAATGATGGAGCCCTCATGGCCTAAGGATCTCCTTAAGGCCCCACCTCTTAAAACTGTCTCATTAGGAATCAAGCTTCTAATTTCGGAGGGGACACAAACACTCAAACCATAGCCCCCTATGATCATTAACAAGACAAGGATGTTTGTTCATGCTACTTCTATTCAACATTGTCCTGGAAGTTCTAGCCAGGACAAGTAGGCAAGAAAAGGAAATAAAAGACATCCGTATTGGAAAGGAAGACATCCGTATTGGAATACACTCTTGGATTCCGTTTGCTGGTATTTTGTTAAGAATTTTTATGTTTATACTCATAAGAGATATTGGTCTGTAGTTTTTTTGTGTGATGTCTTTTTCTGATTTGGGTATCAGGGTAATACTAGCCTCAGGGAATGTGTTGGGAATCCTTTTCTGTGTTTTGGAAGAGTTTCTGAAGGATTGATATTAATTTTTTTTAATGTTTAGATTTCTTTACATTCCAATTGGTAGAATTCACCAGTGAAGCCATCTGGGCCTGGGTATTTGTTTGCGGAGTTTTTGTATTACTCATTCAATCTCTTGTTTAGGTCTATTCAGATTTTCTATACCTTCTTAATTCAGCTTTGGTAGTTTGTATCTTTGCTGAAGTTTGTCCATTTCCAGTGCTTTTTTCAGTTTCCATGGGGATTTGAATTATTCTCTGGTGTTACTTGCTCTCAGCCTGAAGAACTTCCTTCAGTGTTTCTTACATGGCAGGTCTGCTAGCAATGAATTCTTTCCGTCCTTGTTTATCTGGCAATATCTTTATTTCACTTTTATTTATGAGAGATAGTTTTGCTGAATTAAATCTTCTTGGTTGACACTACTGCCTCTGGCCTTCATTATTTCTGATTAAAAATGAGTTGTTAATTTTATTGGGATTTCCCTGTATATGGTGAGTCGTTCAGTAGTCAGTATTTTCTCCTCATCTTTGTCTAATTTCAACATTTTGACTATGGTGTGTCTGGGTGTGGACCTCTTTGCATTTACCCCCATTTGAATTTAATTGCATTTCTTAGATGTGTCAGTTAATGTTTTTCATCACATTTTGGATGTTTTCAGCCTTCTTTTAAAAATATTTTCTCCTTCTTTCTCTGTGTCTTCTTCTGGTACTTCTACTATGCATTTTTTATTGTACTTAATGGGCTTCCGTGTTTTTCAGAGGCTTTGTTCATTTTTCTTCATTTTTTTCTCTCTGCTGTTTAGATTGCACTGTTTTGATTAATCTATACTCAAGTTCACTGATTGCATCTTCTGCTAGCTCAAATCTACCATTGAGCCAGCTAATTAATTTATCTTTTAAGTTTTTGTACTATTCAACTCCAGAATTTCTATTTAGTTCTTTTTTTTTTTTTTTTTTCAAGACAGAGTCTCTGTTACCCAGGCTGCAGTGCAGTGGCACGATCTCAGCTCACTGCAGCCTCCACCTCCCGGGTTCAAGAGATTCTCCTGTCTCAGCCTCCCAAGTAGCTGGGAATCACAGGATGTACCACCACGCCCGGCTAATTTTTGTATTTTCAATAGAGACAGGGTTTCACCATGTTGGCCAGGCTGGTCTCGAACTCCTGACCTCAGATGATCTGCCCACCTCGGCCTCCCAAAGTGCTGGGATTACAGGTGTGAGCCACTGCACTCGGCCTCTATTCAGTTCTTTTTATAATTTCTGTCTCTTTACTGAGATTCTCCATTTGGTGACATGTCATTCCTGTAGTCTCCTTTAGTTCTTTAGACATGATTTCCTTTTGTTCTTTAAATACATTTATTATAGCTGCTTTGAAATCTGTATCTGCTGAGTCAGACATCTGGGCCTCCTCAGAGATAGCTTCTGTCACCTGCTTAATTTCCTGTGTATGGGTCACACTTTCCTGTTTCTTTTCGTGGCTCAGAAAGTTTCCTTGAAAACTGGAAACTTTAGATAATACATTGAAGAAACTGCAGATAATGATCCCCCTGGGCCTTGCTGCTACTGTTTGCTTGTTGATTTTAGTGCCCTGGTCCTGCTGTTTCAATGAAGCTTATTTCCCCTGCAGTGTGCGGCCACTGATACTGCTCCCCAGAGGTCACAGCCTTGGTCATATGCACAGTCACCCTGACTGCACCCCTGCCCCTAACCCCCTGGGACAGTGGCATTAGCCAGGCTCTCTTTGACTATCTCTTTCCCAGATCTTTCCATTAAGTTTCTGGTCATTCTGCCTGTATTGCTATCACACCCAACTGTTAGCCTTCACTAACTGCTAGCTGCTACTAACTGCTAGTGCGACTGATTGCTGTATTGTTTTTGACAATGTCCTGGGGTATATAGCTTGCTCTATAACATGATCTAGTTAAATTCTAGACCTTTCACAGGGCAGAGTGTATTCAGACCTTCAGGAGGGCTCTTAGCTGTCTTTGTCCCTGGTTCTGTCTGTTTAACTTCTATAGGTTGAGCATCGTTAATCTGAAAATCTGAAATCCGAAACACTTCTGGTTCCAAACGCTTCTGGTTCCGAGCATTTCAGATAAGGGATACTCAACGTGTAGCTGGTTTAACATTTTGTTTGTTGCTATTAGAGACCACTGGCCTCCTCTTAATTGCTCACTGCTAAGACCCCTGTTGTTTTTGACAGTGCCCTTAGACGTGAACATCCTCCACGCTCTGTTTCAGATCAAAGTCAGTCCCCTTAGGGAGAGCTATGAAGCCCTCTGTTCTGACTCTCCCTCTGGGCAGGCCCCTGCACCACTGCGCCAGAGCTAGGAGCAAGGTCGTTCCTGGCCTACAGACTGCTCACTAGATGGGAATGGTGGCCACTAGTTTTCTGGGCTTGCCCCTTTCAGCGTGGAACCTCTACCCTACAAGCAATCTGTGGGGGGACTATCAGGTCCACTATTCTTGGCCTGGAGTACCTAGGGCAGAGCTTCTGCCCTATGAGTGGGGCCTGGGTTTCTCAATATGAAACTCTAGCCTCAGACCTGGAGCTTGGAGTAGAGGCAGCCCCGTCTTCTTGGCAGTAAAGCTTCTGTCACACTGAGCTAGGGCAGGAATGGGGGAGGGCTGTGGCTCGAATGCCATAGACTTTTGCTTTTCTTACCAAGATTTAATAGATTTTCTTGAAAAAAAAAAAAAATGCTTCTTCATTTGTTGTATAGACCTTAGGACAATTTCCAGAGACTTTAAATGGCTGCTTTTTAAAAACTAATTTTCATCAGTTACTGCGGAGAGGGTTCACCAACCTCCTTATACTTCCATTCAACGTGTAACTAGCAAAGTTAGTGCTAGCTGCTCTAACTTTGCTAGTTACACAGGTTGGTCACCTGGCCAACATGGTGAAACCCTGTCTCTATTAAAAATACAAAAATTAGCCGGGCGTGGTGGTACATCCTGTGATTCCCAGCTACTTGGGAGGCTGAGACAGGAGAATCTCTTGAACCCGGGAGGTGGAGGTTGCAGTGAGCTGAGATCATGCCACTGCACTCCAGCCTGGGTAACAGAGACTCTGTTCAAAGTTTCTGTTTGCTGCCTGTTTTTGTAAATAAAGTTTTATTGGAACACAGCCATGTCCATTCATTTATAGGTCGTCTATAGCTGCTTTCAAGCTCTGATGGCAGAATTGATTAATTGCAACAGAGATTATATAGCCTGCAAAGTCTACAATAGTTACTCTCTGGCCCTTTTACAGAAAGAATTTGCTGAGGAATGGTTTGCTGAGAAGAGTTTGCTAAGGAATGGCTGCATTCTCTTTCTGTTCTCTTTGTGGAAACAGTGCTGCAAAATTAGGTCATACAAAGAAGGGTTAAAGAGTATGCAGTCGGCCGGGTGCGGTGGCTCACGCCTGTAATCCTAGCACTTTGGGAGGCTGAGGTGGGTGGATCACCTGAGGTCAGGAGTTTGAGACCAGCCTGGCCAACATGGCGAAACCCTGTGTCTACTAAAAAAAAAAAAAAAAAATGCAAAAATTAGCTGGGTGTGGTGGTGAACACCTGTAATCCCAGCTACTCGGGAGGCTGAGGCAAGAGAATCGCTTGAACTCAGGAGATGGAGGTTGCAGTGAGCCAAGATCATCATTGCACTCCAACCTGGGGGACGGAGTGAGACTCTGTCTCAAAAAAAAAAAAAAAAAAAAAAAAAAAGCGTATGCAGTCAGAACTGAAGGAAAAGTCCTGTCGGTCAGTGTATTAGAAATCATTGTGCTCTGTTTTTTGGTTGTTTGTGGTCATTGTCAGTTTTAAAACGTTTTCGTGTGATATGTTTTCTCATTTCAAGTCAATAATCCATTTTGCACCTAATTTAATTCTTTAATTTTGCGATCTTTTTCTTAAAGTGGGTCCCTAAACTGTGGACGCTTCCTCCCCCTGGAGGAATGAGAGCACTGTGATCAGATTAAGATGTGGAATCGTTTTTCCTACATGCCAGCGTTGAACTTGATTCCCGGTTTTTACCATGTCGGATATTACTTGTCCCTTTTTTCCATAGTATTTTCCTCTAAAGTGCCTTTTTTGCTTAAATAATCCTTGTACGTCTTGCAGTCACTGGCCTGATACGCCAGTGGCATCTTTATAAACGGGCTGTGTGTGGGCACCCAGGAGGCATCTATCCTGGCGACGTGGTGTGGTGCAGGTTGCGGCTGAGGAGACACAGAGCTGCTGGAAGGCAGCAGGAGGCAGGGCGGGCCAGCCCCTCACTGTGCCTCTTACTGCCTCTGGCCGATGAGGCCTGTCTTCCAGGGGCTCTGAGCATCTAGGGGCGAGGAGGGTGAGCTCCCCCTGTGCCCCAGAGTGGGGCCAGGACGTGTCCCAGACACTGCAGGCTGCAGAGCGCAGGACTGTCCCCACGGCCCGGTGTGAGGGTGAGTGGAGGGACTGGCTTCCTGTCTTTCAGCATTGTTTTAAAGGACACTGCATCTGGCTGACGCCTGACATCCTCAAGCGGGACGGCCACTGGGGCGCTTGGAGTCCGTTCGGTTCCTGCTCACGTACCTGCGGCACGGGCGTGAAGTTCAGGACCCGCCAGTGCGACAACCCACAGTGAGTTGGCCCCATGTTCCCCTGGCCTTCCTGAGTGGCAGCTGAGGGTCCAGGAGACCCTCTCCAGCCAGCCCTGTCCTGGAGGGCCCTGTGGCTGCACGCCAGTTCTGGAGAGGTTCAGAGCAGGCTGCCCCGCCTGCCTCACCCTACCTGGGAGGGGGTGACGGCTCAGGGAACACTTAGCTCTGCCTCTTACCCCTTCCCCTGGCCTGGGCCCACAGCCCACCTGCCTGCAGCCCACTCTAACAGGTTTACTCTGTCTCTCCCGGCCACGGGCATGGAGGAGAGGAGGTGGGACCGAGCTGGGGAAATGGGGGTAAGCAGGGGTGGTCTGTCAGCCCCCCCGGATGCTAGCACCTGGGCAGCTATTTGCAGCCAGGTGAGGGCAGGGTCGGGACGTGTCATCAGTGTCTGGCTGCCCAGGGGAGGGACAGCCTGTGGAGCCGGACCATGCCAGCTGCATCCCCATGCTCAGATACACCTCAACCCCGCCCGCCACGCAGGCCCCATGCCCTGTGCTGTCCTCCTGCCCCTTCTCATTCCTCCCACCTCACCCCACACACCCCGTAAATATCTCCCGGGCCCATGCTGCCTCCTCAGCCCATAGCCACTTTCTTATCCACACCCTCCTCTCCCTCCTCCACTGCCTGTCTCCTCCTGCCTGAACGCTAGCCCTGGCCTCACCCAGGCAGTGTCCCGGGGGGCTGGGGTGGAGGGAGAACCCTCCACAAACATCAGCATTACTCCTGTCTCCCACCTGCCCAGCGGGCCCTTACGTCGCAGGCCCTGTGGCTGCTTAGACACACAGAGCTTCCGTCTTTCCTTTTTGGCCTGTCTGGTGTTTTAAAGATTTTGATTTGCCTGAAAATATTGACAGTCTGTAATTTCACATTAGAAAAACAAACAAGACAGATTTCCAGCCTCCAAGTTGGGCATCACAGATGCACAGCCGGGCCCAGTTACCAGCTGGCGGGCAGGGCTCCGGTGCGTCCCAGCTGCTGGGCTCCAGCCTCTGCAGCCGCTCCTGGGTCCTGTTCACTCGGGCTGCTCTGCTTGCTCTGGCCAGGCCTGAACTGGACCCTGGGGAGCCAGAGAGGGACAGCAGTCACGGCTCTGGGGAGGGATCCTGCAGTAAGACAGCCTCCCTCAGCAGCACGTGTGAACACGCGTGTGCATGGAGCCCTCTCCTACCCCTGCTGTCCTCCTGCCCCAGGCTCCAGGCTGCCCTCCCGGCCAGGAGCAGACAGGGAGCCCTGTGGCCCCTCCTCAAGCACCCCTGGGGCTTTTACGCCAGACTCGGGAAGAGATTGCTGGGCATTTAGAACCTCAAGAGGCAGTGCGTGGGTTGGTGCTGTTCCCAGTGAAGCAAAGACGTTACAGAAACGCAGCCCGCCTTCTCCGCAGGGAGAAAACCCGGAGGCTGTGGTACGTCTGCCTCGTGCCAGACACTTGCTAAGAACTGCAGCACCGGGACCCTGGGGCCTCAGCATGCCTCTTTCTGGGCCAGGCTCGGTGCCCAGGGCCAGCTGCAGAGGAGACTCACTCATCTCCTGCCATGCTGGGGTTGTCGCCCTGTGGGGAACACAAAACCTAAACCCCCAATCACAGCTCCCTGTTCATTTCCAAGCCCAGGCATCAGTGCTGGGGAGGGGGTGTGAGCAGATGCTGCCTCCGCACAGGAGCCCCAGGAGGGAGGTTGTGGCCATCCTTTCCTATCCTTTCAAGAGCTTCACTCTGAGGCCTGACAGGCTGGGGAACTGCCCAGGTCTTACAGCTGGGACATGGCAGGGCAAGATCCCTTTGCTCAGCAGAGCTGCCCCCCCGACACCTGAGACTCAGGGATCCCCCCTAAAAAGATCTCACAAGTGGCACACGGGTGCTGCCTCTTTCCGATGGCACCGAGCAGCAAGGCTTTGCTTTCTCCTCCAGCCCGGCCAACGGGGGCCGCACCTGCTCGGGCCTTGCCTACGACTTCCAGCTCTGCAGCCGCCAGGACTGCCCCGACTCCCTAGCTGACTTCCGCGAGGAGCAGTGCCGCCAGTGGGACCTGTACTTCGAGCACGGCGACGCCCAGCACCACTGGCTGCCCCACGAGCACCGGGATGGTGAGCCCGCCCTTCTGGGAGGCAGCAGTGGGGGCTCAGCAGGCAGGTCCTAGGGTGGGCACATGGGGGCTTGTGCCTCTGATCCTGCATGGGGCAAGGCTGCCGCGACCCTGGGCTGGCAGGAGAGCCCACTGTGGCTGGTGTGGCTGCCCTGGCCCACTCCTGGGTGGGGCATTGAAGTTCCTAGCAGGGCTGCAATCCCAGAGCAGCCAGAACACCCGGAGTAGCTGAGGACACAGAAGAGGTGGCTGGGCTGCGGGCTCGGCAGGGGCCGGGCTCCTGCAGTCCACCATGGGTGGACAAGGCTTGAGCTGTGTGGTCAGCTCAGGGCTGAGGCCGGGGCTGACCCTGCCAAGGAATCTGGTGACCTCTGACCTTCTCTGTTAGTCGGGACTCTCAGTTGTGAGTGTCAGAGAGTTGACTCCAACCAGTTTCAGCACTAGAAGGCATTTATTGGCTCAGGGACCTGAGGAGTCTGGTGGCCTTGGGCATGGCAGTGCTTGTGTGGCAGCTGGGGACCCTCCTGGGACGGACTGTAAACATACAGTCCCTGTTTCTCCTCCATGGCTGTCACCCGAGCCCAGCGCCTGCTGCCCCATGTGGGCCAATGCAGGGTTGGAGGTGACAGCAGGTGGGGTCCCCCTCTGGCGGAGGCTACAGTCTGGGGGCCCAGCATTTTAGTTGCCTCTGAGATAAAGGCTGAGAAGGGAAGGTTCCAGGAACCTGAGTCTGAATCGAGGTAGGCTGGCCTCATTCTGGATTTCAGAGATTGACTGAAAAGGAGTCTTTATTTACTTTTTTTTTTTTTTGAGACAGAGTCTCACTCTGTTGCCCAGGCTGGAGTGCAGTGGCGCAATCTCAGCTCACTGCAACCTCCTGCTTCCTGGGTTCAAGCTATTCTCCTGCCTCAGCCTCTTGAGTAGCTGGGACTACAGGCGCCCACCACGAGACCCAGCTCAATTTTTGCATTTTTAGTAGAGATGGGGTTTCACTGTTAGCCAGGATGGTCTCCATCTCCTGACCTCGTGATCCGCCTGCCTCGGCCTCCCAAAGTGCTGGGATTACAGGCGTGAGCCACCGCACCTGGCTTTTTTTTTTTTTTTTTTTTTTTTTTGAGATGGAGTCTTGCTCTTTCACCCAGGCTGGAGTGCAGTGTGCAGTGGCGCAGTCTTGGCTCACTGCAAGCTCGGCCTCCCGGGTTCAAGCAATTCTCCTGCCTTAGCTTCCCAAGTATCTGAGATTACAGGTGCCAGCCACCACAGCCAGCTAATTTTTGTATTTTTAGTAGAGACGGGTTTCACCATGTTGGCCAGGCTGGTCTGGAACTCCTGACCTCAAGTGATCCGCCTGCCTCTGCCTCCCAAAGTGCTGGGATTACAGGCGTGAGCCATCTTGCTCGGCCTGAAAAGGGTTCTTTAGATCGCGACCCAGCAAACAGCTGTTTGCAGCCTCAGGGGTCTCCAAGCGGGGCCTCGGGGATGTGAGAGCCGGGCTGCACCAACAGCCTGGCTGGCTTGGTTGGGAAAAGCTCTTCCGAAGTCCACAACCACCAGGGTCAAAGGCTCAGGAGACACAGAGACAGGAAGGGGGCTGCTGTCTCCCCTACCCCACCCTTTCCCTCTCTGTCTGCCCTGGAAGGCGGACCACATGGGGGCAGGTGAGTGCTAAATACCCTTGTGTAAATTTCTCCTGCATGGTGCCTCCTTTGCACATACATGGGGAAGCCATCAGGGCTCCTTGCAGACCCCCAGCTGCTTCCCTTCCAGCCAAGGAGAGATGCCACCTGTACTGCGAGTCCAGGGAGACCGGGGAGGTGGTGTCCATGAAGCGCATGGTGCATGACGGGACGCGCTGCTCCTACAAGGACGCCTTCAGCCTCTGTGTGCGCGGGGACTGCAGGGTGAGTACACAGAGGCCGGCACGGGGGCTACCGTGTCAAGTCTCAGCTTCCTGGGTACTGACCTCCCCCTTTTCGGGGTACTGGGAAGATGCGTGAGGTGAAGCACACGAAGTGTCAGAAACAACGCCCGGACCAGGGCAGGCTCTTAGCGAATGTCCGTTTACCCCCCCGGTGCTGGGAGCCTCAGACTTGAGTATGCCTAGGATTCCCCTGGAGAGTTTGGACTCCGCCTCAGACATCCTGATTCCACAGGTCAGTGTGGCGGTGGCCTGGGAGCATGAATTTTTAGGAGCATCCCAGGTGATTTCCAATGCACATGACCTACAGGGGACCCTTGTGAAGCAGGCCCCATCCTTGCACCCTGCAGGGCACTGGGCAGCTTCTTGCTGGATCTGGGTGGCCACTGTGAGCGTCACTGGTTTGGTGCTTTGTAGAAATGCCCTCCTCTGTTTTCTTTTATTATGATGCCTTTGGCTTCAATCTTTGGCTGTCAGGAAAAACAGTCGTGTCACCGTAGCATGTGACAGTGACGTGAACATAGACTTGTCTCTGCCAGGCTCCCCTGAAAACAACTGGAAGCCTCTGCTTAGGGCTTGTGTAGACAGAACTGACTGCAGGAGTCGTGGAGGCTGACTCTGGCTTGACCTTCCTGAGAAATAGCAGCGTTGGCAGGAAGGCACCTCTAGGGGAGTGGGCGCAGGGGCAGCGGCTGGGGACTAGAGGCTGGGAGCTGGGGGCTGGAGCCGGGAGCTGGAGCCGGGAGGGTGCTCAAGGGCTGCTCTGCATTTGCTCCTGTGACTTCGGCAGGGCGGGGAGGCTGGCTCAGCCGGATCAGCCAGATCAGCCAGAGCCTGGCAGGGAGCCTGGGCTATACAGCTGGCTCAGAGATGGTGACACCACATACTCCAAAACAAGAACAGGTGGTGTCTGCTCTGTACCCTTGGGATTTTAACTTAGGGAGGTGACCCAGTGAGGACGTGGGGAGGCCAGTGTCACTGAAAGGCCTCCTCAGGAAGGCAGGGCAGTGCAAGGGGAACAGCTCAGGAATGGCCAGTTTGAATCATTCCAGTGGGCTCTGGAGTTTAGGGTGGTCCCCAGTTGCCTGGTACCCAACCGTGGGATGAGGTAGGGTGAAGGAATCTTGGTTTGGTATGTGAAGCCTGGATAAAGGAGGTGCTTGGGGTATAGACTGAGGACTGGCTGGTTTGCATATGGAAGGTGTGTCCCCCACCCAGTGCTTTGCTGCCCCTTAGAACTGGGTAGCCCTGGGAGGTGTAGTCTCTCCCCAGACAGGAAGATTTTTAAGATGTCAAAATATCAAGACAGGAAATTTTGAAAAACAAAAACATAATTAATACAGGCAGCAAGCATGAGAAACAGTTGTAGTACAAGTAGCTTTAGATGGCAGCTGTGAACATGGTTGTAAACCTAACGGGGAGGGAAGATCACTAATTCACTATCTCCGTGGGTGTGGCTATCACTTCACTCCTGACATTGATATTAAAGAAGGATAGGGGCTGGGCACGGTGGCTCACGCCTGTAATCCCAGCACTTTGGGAGGCCGAGGCGGGCAGATTATTTGAGGTCTGGGGTTCGAGACTAGCCTGACCAACATGGTGAAACCCCGTCTCTACTAAAAATACAAAAAAAAAAAAAAATTAGCCGGGCATGGTGGCACATGCCTGTAGTCCCAGCTACCCGGGAGGCTCAGGTGGGAGACTCACTTGAACCTACGAGGCGGAGGCTGCAGTGAGCCAAGATTGCACCACTGACTCCAGCTTAGGCGACAGAGCAAGACCCCGTCTCAAAAAAAAAAAAAAAAAAGAATAATAGGTAAATATTTTATTAACGTTGATTTTGACAGGTAATAGCAGGTTGCTCAATTTTGCATAATTAGAAAACATAAATATTCATGGGGAACCTAATACCGGGTCAAAAAATAATATCCAACTGGATTCTGTCTATTAAAGAATATCAAAACTTGGCTGGGCGCGGTGGCTCACGCCTGTAATCCCAACACTTTGGGAGGCCAAGGAGGGTGGATCACCTGAGGTCAGGAGTTCAAGACCAGTCTGGCCAACATGGTGAAACCCTGTTGTACTAAAAATACAAAAAAAATTAGCCAGGCATGGTGGTGGGCACCTGTAATCCCAGCTACTCGGGAGGCTGAGGCAGAAGAATTGCTTGAACCAGGAGGCAGAGGTTGCAGTGAGCTGAGATTGCACCATTGTACTCCAGCCTAGGCGACAGAGCAAGATTCCATCTCAAAAATAAGTAAAAATAAACAGCATCTCCTGCTTGCCAAACATAAATGTTCATGAAGCCAGGGACGGTGCTTGCCTGGGCCTCGATGAGTCCCCTGCCCAAGACCAGCCACATGCACAGGGGCCCAGACAGAAGCTGCCAGGTCGAGACGCTGCTGCAGGTGGCAGGCGAGGTCCATTTAACTGATGACTAGACGCACTCTGATTTTGGAGAGAATAAAAGATGACGCCAGGCGAGGTGGTTCACGCCTGTAATCCCAATGCTTTGGGAGGCCAAGGCAGGAGGATCGCTTGAGGCCAGGTGTTCGAGACTGGGGGCAACATAGTATGACCCTGACTCTACTAGCTGGACGTCTCAAGTGCTCACTGCCTCCTCCCCCAACAGAAGGTGGGCTGTGACGGTGTGATCGGCTCCAGCAAGCAGGAAGACAAGTGTGGCGTGTGCGGAGGGGACAACAGCCACTGCAAAGTGGTCAAGGGCACGTTCACACGGTCACCCAAGAAGCATGGTGAGTGAGTCCCTGCCCTCCACCCTGGAGCCTGGATGCCTGCAGCAGCTCATACCCGGACAGCTGCGGGCCTGGCTCATCCTGGGGCTGTCCGGGTCGTGACTATTCTGGGGAGGGGGAGAGGTCTGTGACAGTGAGGGTGACAGCCCCAGCTGGGTGCCAGGGTGGGTGGGGAAGAGGAGAGTGGGGGCCGGGGTCACAGGGGTCAGATTGGAGAATGCCAGTACATGAGGATGCCCGGGTTGGGCCTTAGAGACTAGCCCGGAGGCAGCAGCTTTCCTGGTGGCCCCTCTCAGGTGGGTGCTCAAAGCCTGAGAAATACCAGGGTCCTGGGAGAGCCCCCAAAGGAACTGCCTTCAAGAGCGAGGCCCCTCCTTGCATTGTGCGAATTTGAGCAGCCCCTTCCCTTCTCAGTTTGCTGTGTCTTTCCTCATCAAAAAAAGGTTACATCAAGATGTTTGAGATCCCTGCAGGAGCCAGACACCTGCTCATTCAGGAGGTAGAGGCCACCAGCCACCATCTGGGTGAGTCTCAGAGCCAGACAACTCGGCGTCCTCAAGACCTGGCTCCTCTGGGATCAATGGGCAGAGTGCCAGGGGTCAGGGACGCGGGTTGTGCAGCCATGACCCGAGCCAGGGCAGCTCCTCCCCCACCTGTCCCTCTGCTCAGCCCACCTGGGCCCTTTCCCAGGGTCCTCCCCTTGTGGAGAGGCCAGGGTTTGGGATCAGAGGGCTCCACTTGGCAGCAGCTATGAAAGGACATATATGCAAAACATGTGTCCCTCAGTCTACAGGATGACTCCCTGTCCCCTGTTCTCACAGTCGGGGCGGGAAGGCCCCCTGCCCTCAGGAAGGCAGGCAGGGTCTGCAGGCAGCAGGGTCCTGGGCAGCCCTCCCATCCCCTCAGCAAGGCCAGCTGGCAGGTGGGGGCACACGGTGCACTTACATTTTCAATTCGTTTAATTTTAAATTCAAAAGATTCCAGCGAAAATAGGGATCCTGGTATCTCCTGAAAATATGGACGTTCTCACACCTCTGGGTGCCCCTTTCCACGAAGCAGTGCTGCCTGGGAGACCGTGACCTCCCAGGCCACGCAGGAGGCTCTCAGGTCCTGTCCACCCTCCCCCTGAAGGTGCCTGGGCCCTACCTTCTGGGAATTCATGGGCCAAGGTCAGAAGTGATATCAGGGACTGCTGGGGCCCCTGGATAAGCCCCTTCCCCAATCTGAGCCCCACATTCATTCCCGTCCCCAGGAGGCTGGACAGGGTCGGAGCTCTCACGCTGCCTGACAAACACACCATGCCCTTTTATCTCCCTTTTGTTTTATTTTATTTTGTTTTTATTTAGAGACAGGATCTCACTCTCTTTTGATACTCATTTTTCTTTGTTTTTTTTTTTTTTTTTTTTTTTTTTTTTTTTTTTTTTTTTTTTTTTTTTTTTTGAGTCTCTCTCTGTCGCCCAGGCTGGAGCGCAGTGGCCTGATCTTGGCTCACTGCAACTTCCGCCTTCTGGGTTCAAGCAATTCTCCTGCCTCAGCCTCCCAAGTGGCTGGGACTACAGGCATGTGCCACCACGCCCGGCTAATTTTTTGTATTTTTACTAGAGACGGGGTTTCACCCTGTTAGCCAGGATGGTCTTGATCTCCTGACCCCGTGATCCGCCCACCTCAGCCTCCCAAAGTGCTGGGATTACAGGTGTGAGCCACCGTGCCTGGCCTCTTACTTAAGAGGAAACTTTCGATTGCTACCCTAAATACAAAAACCTGTACCACTTGCCTGAAGCAGAAGGTGAACAGAAAAGTCAGTTTCTGAACAAAAAGACGTTTCTGTCCCAACACTGCTTCCTGCCACCACCTCTGGGGCTGAGGGCGTTCTCTGTGGAAAGGGAGCAAGGGCCAGAGAGAAGCAGGGACCTGTGGCACCAAGCAGAGGCTTTGTGAGTGGACAGAATTACAGCGGATGTGACAGGGAATGATTCTCTCACTAGTGCCCTGTCTGCGGCCCAACTCACATCACCCAGCTGCCCCGCAGCAGCCACCCCCCACACTGCAGAGAGCATGGGGCTTCCTGGCCAGCCAGATCCTCTGCTCCTAGATGACCTGAGTGTCACCCAATCAGGCCAGGCCTCTCCTGGGGCTGTGGGGAGCTGCTGGGGCCTCGGCTGGGCCATGGTCCCTGATGGGGTGGGGATTCTGCAGTTTCAGCCAGACATATACTCACCCCGTGGCAGGAAGCCCTACCCCAGCAGGGTCCTGTGCTCGCCTGTCCTGCAGATGCCCTGCACGGGGTAGGGACCCCTCCCAGCCATCCTGCCCAGGGTGGCCTCTAGGTGCCCACTGAGTGCTCCCAGTAGGCTGTGGGCAGGTGGCTTGACAGCTACCGAGTGGCTTCCCAGGGGAGCTGGCAGCTCCAGGGCTGGTGGGAGCAGAGGATGCGAGTCGAGGGTCATCTGGTGCCCAAGGGAGCACTGACGGGCAAGCGGGGCTCCCAGAGCCATTTGGGCTGTTGTGGCACAGAGGAAACTGGTGGGGGGGGGCAGCCAGAGAGACGAGGGGTCCAGCTAGCTGCCCCCCACTCCCCGACCAGCCCAAACCAGTCCTGCCCTTGGGTGACCACAACGGGGGACTTGGTCTTGCCATTCTCAGCCGTCAAGAACCTGGAGACAGGCAAGTTCATCTTAAATGAAGAGAATGACGTGGATGCCAGTTCCAAAACCTTCATTGCCATGGGCGTGGAGTGGGAGTACAGGGACGAGGACGGCCGGGAGACGCTGCAGACCGTGGGCCCCCTCCACGGCACCATCACCGTTCTGGTGAGTGCAGGCAGGGCTGGGGCCAGGCAAGGGTGCGGGAGGCCACTGGGGGAGGGATGGGGGTGCCTGGGATGCTGAGCCTCCTGACCCTTCAGGTGACACTCTGCATGGCCCCTTTGGCCTGCCTTTGGCACCAAGGGGCTCCGACTTGGTCAGAGCCAGGAAGGGACATGCGTCCACGAGCCGGGGCTCTGGACCCCACATGACCCCTAGGTGACCTTGGGCACACTCTGCCTTTGAGGGTTTCGGTTTCACTGTCTGAATGACATTCACAGCTGCCATCAGCATGCTCGTTCGAGTGTGCTGTTACATTGGGACCCGGTGACACTCTGGGAGGTGACACTCAGGATCTGGGAAGCTAGATGCCCAGACCCAGGTTGAGCTGGAATGTGTCTCTAAGAGGACAGGACCCCAGATCTCCTGGTTACAGGAAAGTACCAAGGGGGCTGGATTTTCAAATCACTTTTTATTTTTACCTGGTTTCGAGGAGGTCAGATCACTTTTTAAAATTTAATTTTAACTGCATAGGGATATACTGTATTTGTCAAAAAGGTACATATCACAAATAAGGCTCCCGTGCTCTAGAGCCCCTCCCCTAAGGTGGGCATGCTGGCACTGGGATTAATCCACCAGCCCCCAGCGCTCCACACGTGGGTGCACCAGTAAGCAGGTGCAGCAGTGAGCCAGGTATGCCCTGTGTACCCCATGCCACCCTGCCTTCCTCACCTGCAGTGACTTCTTGCCCCCTAGAAGTGCCCTTGGTGACCTACCCGCGTCAGTGTGAGCAGTTGGTCCTCGGTCCTCACGGTTTCTGTATTTGCAAATTCACCTGCTCACTAAAACTGATTTGTGAGCCCCAAACGGGCACGCACGTGAGTCGCCTGACACACGTGTCCCCAGCGGAGGTGGGAGCAACTCGGCACGCTGTCTGCTTGTTTCTGCTCTCATCCTACAAACGGGGGTTCTTTCTGCAGTCTGTTGAGTGTCACATACGTCACATTTTGTGCTATTTTGGGGGTGATTTCGCTGTTTAAAATCACCCCGACCCTATTGCTGAAGCACTGTCCAGTGTTCTTAAGCCCAGGAAGCGGTGGTGTCTTAAGAAGAAAATACAAGTATTGAATAAGCTTCGTGCAGGCATGGGCTGCAGTGTGATTGACTGTGGGTTCAGTGTTAATGAATCACAGTAAATATTAAATAAAGTGTCTTTAAACAGACTCACACATAGGCCAGGTGCAGTAGCTCCTGCCTGTAATCCCAGCACTTTGGGAGGCCAAGCCAGGTGTATCACCCGAGGTCAGGAGTTCAAGACCAGCCTGGCCAACGTGGTGAAACACCGTCTCTACTAAAAATACAAAGATTAGCCAGGCATGGTGGCGGGCACCTGTAATCCCAGCTATTCAGGAGGCCGAGGCAGGAGAATGGCTTGAACCCAGGAGGCGGAGGTTGCAGTGAGCCGAGATCGCACCACTGCACTCCAGCCTGGGCTACAAGAGTGAAACTCCATCTCAAAGACAAAAACAAAAACAAACAAAAAATAAACAGACTCACACATAAAACAAGGTTATATATTGTTCGGGTAACAAAAATGTTGAGACAGAGGCTCACAGGAACCTCACCCTGTGCCCCCTGGGGTAATAGTTCTGTATTCAAGAATTTGGTGCTCGGGGCGACTTCATGGAATGTAACTGCCATGAATGATGAGACTCCTCTGGGGTCGGCCTCGGCTGCCGTTCCTAAGCTGGCTGGGGAGGAAGCATGGAGGGCAGGTCAGGCACATCAAGGCTCTTGGGCCGGCACAGGTCATCCCGGTGGGGGACACCCGGGTCTCACTGACGTACAAATACATGATCCATGAGGACTCGCTGCATGTCGATGACAACAATGTCCTGGAAGATGACTCTGTGGTCTACGAGTGGGCCCTGAAGAAGTGGTCTCCGTGCTCTAAGCCCTGTGGCGGAGGTGAGGGGGTCTCGAAGTTGGGGACCTGGGTGACATGAGGGTGGCCACGAGAAGGTAGGGGGCATCCCTGGGGTGGGGCCAGCATGAGCAGGGGCCGAGGAGCCACAACAGGGACCTTTGCCTGGGTGGGCAAGGGCTTAATGGCACTGGAGGGGCCGGTGGGTGGGCAGGAAGGGGGGGGTGCTGGGGCATTGGGTCAAATGTGGCCAAAGGGTGTGTGGGGTGTGGACCCTGTATTTGTGGGCCTGCTTCAGTGTGGGAGTGACAGGCTGGCCTGGCAGGAGGTTGATGTGTGGACGGCTCAGAAGGATCACGCCATGGCGTTGGCAGGATCACACAGGCAAGACTCTGGCAGTGCAGATGACACCCCCAGAGGCTTCTCCCTCTGTTCACTGGGAAAAGCCTCCCAGATGTTTCTGGGACACGGCTGAGCACAGAGGGGTCCTACCCACCCTGGACCCCAGAGAGTCTGCAGTTGATGGGACATAGGACCCAGAGGCAGACAGGAAGCGCTGATCTGTTCTCCGTGCTCCTGCGGGCTGGGCAATACCAGGCAAGTGGCCAGGACAGTCCTCCCTCAATGCCGTGCTGGGCCTACACCTAGAGGACAAGGAGCTCACCAAGAGGTGGGGTCACTCCCTGGCCCAGGCGGATGGAAGGGTCCTCTTCCAGGGCCCCTGGGCACCCCTGGCCCCACGCCGGGCCTGGATTTCATCAGCGCATCCACCCCTGGTGATTCCTGCAAATCTCCTGGGCCTTTGTGCTCTTCCCATCTTCCTGGCCATTCCCCTGGTCCTGGCACCTTCCTCTGGACTGGCCCTTGTGTGTCCACTCTCACCCCAAAGTGACCTTTTGAGGGAACATGTCAGACAGTGTCTCTTCCTGGTGTCGTAGTCTTCAACAGCTTCCTCTGCTCTTAGGATAAAAAACAAAATTCTCCTCACGGCCTCCAGGGTTGGGGCAACTTGGCCCCTCCCGGTATATTTCCACCCTGTGCCTCGCCCCCAGGTCCTGGCCACGCTGGCCTTGAGGGCTTTTCCTGGATACACCGTGTCCCCCCTTGGGGCCTCTGCGCAGGCTTCTCCTCGCCTGAGCCCTCCACCGCCCTTCCACCACGTCAGCCTCCCCAGCCTCCGCTTCCTGGGATGCCTCCAGGCACCCAGAGGAGGTCGGGCTTTATCTCCGTGCTTTCTTTGGTCTTACCCAGCAGGCCAGGGTTTCGCAGCCTGGGCATCACTGACATTTTGGGGTCTGTCACTCGCCACCATGGGGGCTGTCCTGTGCACAGTGGGGTGCGCCGAGTAGCATCCTTGGCCTTTGCTCACCAGTTGCCAGTAGCACCCCTTACCCCAGTTGTGACAACCAAACATGTCCCAGACATGGCCAGATGTCCCCTGCTGGAGAAAATCTCCCGGGTTGAGCACGGCTGCTGCGGGCCTGTGGGAGGAAGCATGTGGGCTGCGGGCCCAGTGCTTGCCCGGCTCCTGGCTTGCACCAGGCCCGCTGGGCATGTGAAGTCAAGGTAGAAGCGGTGCCCTAGCAGTAGAGAGGAAATAGGGCCTCCACTCTGACCCAGGAGCCCAGCGAGGGAGAAGCAGCCTAGGGGAGAAAGTGGCCTCTCTCCTGCCCTCTCATCTCTCCACCTGGGGTGCACCAAGGCCTCCCCCAGCCAGCCGCAGGCTCGGTGCCGTGCCCACCCTTATCGTCATCACAAGGGTGAGCAGGAAAATGAGGCCAGCACTGCTGGTGAAGCCCACCCCTCCTTGTACCCTTGGGCGGGTCGTGCTGCTCCACCGAGCCCCTTCGAGCTCTCTGTCTTCAGGGTCCCAGTTCACCAAGTACGGCTGCCGCCGGAGGCTGGACCACAAGATGGTGCACCGCGGCTTCTGTGCCGCCCTCTCGAAGCCCAAAGCCATCCGCAGAGCATGCAACCCGCAGGAGTGCTCCCAGCCAGTGTGAGTGCCCCCAGCTCGGGCTCCCACTAGAGGAGACAGGCGAGGGGCCACTAGGGGCTCCCGTGCTTGGAGGTGTGGGGCCTGGGCCTGGCATCATCCAAGGCATTTGACCAAGTCTCTCTCACCACATTTCATGGAATCTAAGATGCTGCAGGGCAGAAGGCGCACCCCAGCTTCAGACCCGCCAAACTGAACAGTTATGTGCATCTTAGAGATGACGAGAAACAGGGATGCCCAGATGGCGAAATGGAGGTTCGGAGGCCCGGGGCTTGCCTCCTGGCCCTGTACCGCAGGGTCGATGTTTCTTAAGCAGTGGCTCTGACGTTCAGGCCCTGGGGCTGGGCCCAGCTGCATTTCTGGGTCCAGGGACCTCAGTGGGGAAGCCAGTTGGTAAATGGGCAGGTGGGGCCACATAGGACGGGGTGCTGGGGAACCCACATTGCTCTCGAGCTCTGCCAAGAAGGATTTGTGACGTCAGCAGAAGGTGAGGCCGGGTAGCAGGGCCCAGACCCTAAGGAGGCTGGGAAACCTCTTGAGGCTAGGGACCTCCACAGCCACCAGCTCCACCAGGGCCTCCCAGGGGTGACATGCATGGGACTCATCGTCAGTAGGACCTGGGGCAGCTGAACCTCAGTTTCCCCTCTGTGCAAGCCTGGATGGCCAGCATCTTAGTGAGAATAAGAGAAGGTGCACCGGGGAGGGGAGTAGGCTGCCCTCTGTTCTCGCTGTCTGCCTGGGCTGCAGGGAGTGGCGCTGGAGCTCAGCCACGCAGCTTCTCCAGTGCTGCAGAAGCCTGACCGTGCACTGCTCTGCCCTGGCAGGTGGGTCACAGGCGAATGGGAGCCATGCAGCCAGAGCTGTGGGCGGACAGGCATGCAGGTGCGCTCCGTGCGCTGCGTTCAGCCCCTACACAACAACACCACCCGCTCCGTGCACACCAAGCACTGCAATGATGCCCGGCCCGAGAGCCGCCGGGCCTGCAGCCGTGAGCTCTGCCCCGGTCGTTGGCGAGCCGGGCCCTGGTCCCAGGTAAGCAATCCCCCGATCCCCTGCCCTCAGCTCCCAAACTGAGCTTGGGTGGGACTGAGGTGACCGGAGTACTCCCCTTTTGGCATGTGGGCCTGGATGTAGCTCCTGTCCTGAGCCACATCCCATGGGTTTCACGGCACCAGTGGGTGCCACGTGGTCAGTGCTGTGCTAGGAAACCAGTGGAATGTGTGTCTTTACTGAACAGGCAGAGGCTTCTGTATGATACGGGGTCTGGAATCCCAGGAAACTGAGGGTAGCCCGGGCTCCAAGGCCCAGTGGGAGGTTTGGGGCTCCGGGATCCTAGGGGAGGTCTGGGTCTCATGCAGAGGTGGGAGGGGTCTAGGAGGCCAGCCAAACTTGCAGGAGGGGAGATGAGCAGGGCGTGCTTAGGCTTGTGCTGGGAGGAAGAATGAGGATGGACTGAAGGGCTACAGGGGTGGTCCTAGGGGCAGGGCCTGAGAGCCAGCCAAGGCCACGCCAGAGCTGACGTGAGCTCTGACAGCCCGGTCACATGCAGGGCCCACGCTGGCAGAGCTGGAGGAGCGTGTATCAGGGGCTCCCCAAGACCACCCTCAGGCTCAGTAATCCACTAGGAGGACTCACAGACTCAGAAGTGGGACTCACAGTTGCAGGGGCTTACAGTGAAAGGATACAGAGTAGAATCGGGAAAAAGAAAAGTCACAGGCGAGGAGGTTGGGAGGAATCCAGGCGCAAGCTCCCAGTGTCCCCTCCCAGTGGGGTCACAGAAATGCCCTGCCCCCGTGTGTGGCAATGCATGTGAAATGCTGCCAACCAGGGAAGCCCACCAGAGCCTGGGCGTCTAGGGCTTTCACTGGGGTCAGCTGCATAGGTGTGACCTCAGACTTTAGAGGAAAAGCGGGTGTTCCCATCCATCACTGTTGGTACAAACTACCCAGACCAACTGGTACTGCATGACCCAAGGCCTCAGGTGTGCAAAAGCACTCTTGATGGGTGGAACCTTCCATGAGCTTGGTTCCCAGGAGCTGCACAAGGGCCAGTCTTGAAAACAGGCGTTGGCCGGGCACAATGGCTCACGCCAGTAATCCCAGCACTTTGGGAGGCCCAGGTGGGTGGATGGCCTGAACTCAGGTGTTGGAGACCAGCCTGGGCGGCATGGCAAACCACCGTCTTTACAAAAAATAAAAAAAAGTTAGCCAGGTGTGGTGGTGTGTGCCTGTACTCCCTGCTCCTCAAGAGGCTAAGGTGGGAGGATTGCTCGAGCCTGGGAGGCGGAGGTTGCAGTGAGTTGATATCGTGCCACTGTACTCCAGCCTGGGCCACACAGCGAGATCCTGTCTCAAAACCAACAACAAAAGAAAAAACAAAACAAAAACAAAACAGGCCTTTGTTGGGAACGTGCAGGCTTTGAGCAATCCGGGTCTGCTGAGTCAGCCTTTTCCTGCGCGTGTGGTGAGGACCGGAACATTTTCCTTGGGCAAGGCTGGGCGTGACTGCTCCTTCTGGCACCTCCCTGGTCAGTGCGGTGGACCAGTGGTGGTGCTGGGGGCTGGAGGAGCCAGTGAGGGCACTAGTGGTAGAGCCTCGTGTCCAGGATTGTGGGGAGCCTACTGGCGCCTCCTAGGCTGGGTCAGAGTTTTCCCAGTGCCCCACCCCAACCCCTGCCCAGGGCACAGCAGGTTCTCCTGGGCCTTGGACCTCCTCCAGCCAGAGAGGGGAGAATGTCACTGAGAGCCCAGCAGTGCCAAGCCTATGCCAGTCTGTATATGGACACCGTCTCACAGCAGCTCAGAGAGACAGGCATGTGGGTCCCTTCTTTAGAGCCCCAGGAGATTGAGGCAGCCCCCGAAGGTGGGACAAGGCAGCCTCCAACCCCACTCTCCCCACTGTCCCACACCTCCTCCTGAGCGCATGGGTCATGTGCCTGGGGACCGTGGGCTCCTCCAGCTCTGCCAGTGTGGGCCCTGTGTGGGAAGTGAACCCTGCCTGGCGACTCTCCCCCTGCAGTGCTCAGTAACCTGTGGCAATGGCACCCAGGAGCGGCCAGTGCTCTGCCGCACTGCGGATGACAGCTTCGGCATCTGCCAGGAGGAGCGGCCTGAGACGGCGAGGACCTGCAGGCTTGGCCCCTGTCCCCGTAAGTCCCCTGCAGCCCCTGCCCCTGCTCCCAGCATGCAGCAGCCCAGGGCGGGGGTGTCGGAGGCTTGGTTCAGGCCAGTCTGGCTTTTCTTAGAGAGTAGCTGGACTCAACATCTGTGAGCGTGGAGAAGGGGAGCACTGCAGGCGGGGTCTGGGACTTTGCCTGGCAGGAAATGGAGGGAGCTGTGTGGAGCTGACTCGCCCCTCCCTGCCCTCAGGGCACTGCATACTCACAGTGACAGCAGGACTCGGCCAGCTAGGGAATGCCGGTGGCTATGGTGTAGGGGGTGCCTGTGTGAACAGGGGGACGCCTGTGTGAGTAGGGGGTGCTCTGTGCCCTTCGAGGAGAACCAGAATACCTACCGCGCACAGATGCCTGGCCAAATGCTATACATGTGTCACCTCTAAGGTCTACACACAGCTCAAGAGTAGACCCTGCCTGCCACAGTTCCCTTCTATAGAGGAGGGAGCTCTGGGGGGTCTAGGCACCTGCCCCCCACTGGGGAGGGTGTATCCAGCATCTCTCATTCCCATGGCACTGCTCTGTCCCAGCTTTCTGGGAGCTCACAGCTCGAGTCAGCAGGTGGAACCCGGGGGAGCGGGCAGGGTGCAGGGGCAGAGGAGCCGGCCCAGAAAAGAAGGCGGCAGGGCCTGCATGCCAGGGCAGCGAGACAGACGGGAGAGCTGAGACCCAGCACGCTGTCAGGAGGGGCAGGAGGTGGGAGCCCCGGGAGGCGGGGAGGGGAGGGCCTTGAATGACGCTTCCCCAGGACCCGGGGAGACCTGGAGCCTCTCTGCCTGGGGTGGGGGCCCCAGCCTGGTGCCCTGCAGCCGCAGCGCCTCTCTCCTCCCTTTAGGAAACATCTCAGATCCCTCCAAGAAGAGCTACGTAGTTCAGTGGCTGTCCCGCCCGGACCCTGACTCGCCCATCCAGAAGATCTCGTCAAGTAACCGACCCGTTTATAACTCTGCCTCTGCCCTCCAGTGCATGCCCTGCGCCCTGTGGAGCTTGCCTTGGGCCCCCCTCCTCTCTGTCTATGGAAAGCTCCCCTGACTCTTCGGGCGCGCTCTGGGGTGACCGTTTTCTCCCGGGCCTCTGAGCTCGGCGTCTGCTCCGGGCCGCACTGCCTGCTGGCGGGGCCAGGCTCGCCGAGGCGTGGCAGGGGCTCGGGCCTCTGCTGGGGCCGGAACCCGGTTGGTGATGGCTTGTAAAGGGGCAAAGATCTGTTGTGGTTGCAGGAGGGGCCGGTGGCCAAAGGGCGACCCTCCGGGCCGAGCCCGCCCCCAGCCCCGCCCACCCTTGAGGCGCGGCCTGGGGGGTTTCGGGGGCGCGGTCTTGCGTCGTCGTGCGGGGACCCCACCCCGAGTTTCCGGCACTGCCAGGGGCTTCCCGGCTGCCACCGCTGTCGCTGCTGCTGCTGACCCTTTGCTGAGCGTGTCCTTCTGACTCGTGAAACTCTGGCCTGCTTCCACCCGGCCTTCGCGCAACTCACAGCCCCGCCCGGCCCTGTCCTGCGGGGGTCCGGTCACGGAGGCGGCAGAGGGGCGCGTCCCTCCGGGGCGTGGGGACACTCCCCACTTCCATTGTCCGCCCATTAGCCCCAATGGCCTTTTCTCATCTCGCGCACAGGACCCCCTCCGTAGGGCTGAGAGAGAGTGACTGTGTGGTGCGGGCGTGCCTCGCCTACCAGTGTGAACAACTACAGAATTACCTCAATTTTTATTGCTTTTTTGCTTAGAAAAACTATGTAGAAAATGCCTTAAAGTTGAAAGGTAACAGGATTGGCTGCTAACTCCAGCTTCAGAGGGGGAACGTGGGCCAGGTAGAAGGCAGGGAAGGTGTAGGCGAGCTGGAGCGTTCATCCACCTTTTGCCAAGGTTAAGGTTTCCAAGTGCAGACGGCTTCTCTCCCTGGGCTGAGCGGTGCGCACGGTCCGTCTCTGCGGACTGGAGTCTGCCCTGATGCCCACTGGCCAGTCGGCGCCGACTGTTGCATGGAGCCCCCGAGGGTGCTCCACAGTGCGGCCTTACACCCAGGGGACGACCCCCTGGGCCCTGAGCCGCGATCCATGTAGCACTCCGCCCGGCCCCTCCACCCCAGCCACCGCCTCTGTTCACACCGCACCCCTGCCAGGCGGCCGGCCCCTACTCCTGCGGCTCTGACCACTGTTCTGTAAATAACTGGTGTGCACCTGCGTACTAATCTCGACTGTTAACTTCCAACTTTGACGAGGCCATGCGAGCGACACGCGCGACTGGGGAAGGTGCAATACTGTCCTGGGCATATGCACTTTGGTTTATCAGGGATATTTTATTAGTGTTTTGTATGTATTTAGTGACGTATTCTATAGGTTCCATTGTCGTTGCTTTTCTGGTTTTTTTTTTATGAGACGTTAGCGTGTGCCAAAGTGACTGTGAAAATGACCTTTTATTCTTACTAATGATGGAAAGACCTCCTGTCATGCATCCCACAAATAAACTCAATAAAATTCCATAAAACTGGGTGCGTGGGTTTGGCAAGCTGATGGCTCCTTCTCTTTATCATGGCCCAGACGCTGAGGAGTTGTGGGGCCTCACTCAGGCATTAATTACCCCGGTTTCTGATTCGAATGACTTTACTGCCCCACTCCCCACTGCCCAACATAGATATTTAGGGCCCCTCCCTCTGAAAGGTGTATCTCCCCTCCGCAGGCATTTTCCAAAATCTGATAGCAAACCGTGCGGGTACCCCACCGTGCCTCCAGGTTTTGAATCAGCCAAATGAGCACCTCGCAAGAATATCTAGGTTCTCTATGGAGGTCTCCTCATCAGGAAAAGGGCCTGAGGTGGGTTTCTCCTCATCTTGGGAGCAGAGCCTGTGGGGTGGGAATGTAGGGTCAGTAGCCCAGACATTGCTGGTCCAGGTCACCTGTTGTGAGCCACCAGCAGGTCACTACCCTGGCTCCAGGCACAGTTCTCAGCCTTGGGCTACTTGTTCAGGAAAGGAGAGGTGCCCATCTGGCTCAGGTGGGGGGCTGGGCCAGCCCCAGGAAAGCCTGGGTCGGGAGAGGGGCAGGGCAGTGGTGGCTGTCTGGGCACCTGGCCTGCCTGTATCTTCCAAGGTCTTCCCAGGCAGCGACAGGGCCTGTGGCCTCTCACATTGCTGACAATGGCCAGAAAGAGGGTCTAGGTTCAACAGAGACTTCCTGACCTGGGGCCCGGGCTGTGTCCTGCCTCCACTCAGTCTCTCTTCCCAGAGATGGGTCAGGAGCAATTCCCGCTAAGAAGCGGCTCCTAGGCCAGAGCTAGAGACACCGCCTACAGCCCAGGTGCTGAGGAGGGTGCATCTGGAGGAGGGTGCCTCTTGCTTTTTTAACCAGCTGCATGACCTTTTGAGTGTTGGCATGGGTGCCTGAGCCTACCACTCCTTTACTGAGAAATGAGAATGAGGTGTTCTCCATCCAGCATTTTCCAAAGCATGGGAAATGGAAGGTGATTCGGTGGTGCACAAACATAGCCGGGGCTGCGCTGCGCTGAGCAGTCCCTTCCTAGTTCCTTTTATGCTTTACGGTGACCTCAGGAAGAAGGCCTCACTTGCTACCAGCTTTAGCCTGTCTCACATTTGCTCATTTCCCTTCAGCTCAGAGCTTGGCAGGCAGGAGTCTCTCTCTAGAATTTGATGAGTTAAAGTTTGACTTTGAAATTGACTTAAAAGGACTTAAAACTTTTTTTTTTTTGTATTCCTATTTTAGGTTACCTTTGTTCACTGCAGTAGTTTTCCATGAGTGGTGATAGTATAAGGTCTTCTCCTAAAACAAATTTTAAGTGTAAAAAGGAGTTAATTTAAAGGATATGACTAAGCAAAGAATAATACAGGTGCTGTTCAGGTGTAGCCGAGATCGTGGGAGTAGCCCACAGTGACTTCAGTTTATGAAAACGGTGTTTACTCTCAATGGTTGATTGTCATTCACTGGAAGACAATAGGTCTCACTACTTGATTGCTGCTGGAAATGGCTGAAGACTAAGTATTAGAAAACCACAGTGATCATCTTGGCGGAGAGGCCCCGCCAGTCATTGCCGCAGGTGCATCACTCTTCCCTGTGGTCTGTGATAATACTTAAAATGCACAAACCTGGGGTGCCTTTAAGATCAGTTGGTCATGATGACTTTGAAATTTTTCTAGGCTATTTTGAAATTTTTGTAGGATATTTGCATAGTCAAGCTCTTGGCCAGGATTTTATTTCAATTTTGTATTTATTCATTGACGTATTTTTATTGTTAAAAACTAAGAGCAGTGCCACCCACTGTTGGGAGAAAATCAGACATAGAAGTCCCGTATGTAGACCGGGTGGAAGGGGGACCCCACCTGCGGCTGCCGCCCTCACTCAGTGGACATTTACGGAGCACTTTCTCATGCCTGGCTCTGACCTGGGCATGCACTTGACCCGGGATCAGTCAACCTTTTCTGTAAAGGGCCAGGTAGTAAATATTTTGGGCATTGGAGCCCCCATGGTCTCTGCCACAGGACTCAGCTCTGCCTTTATAGTGGGAAAGCAGCCACAGATAAGAAATGCATGGGCCGGGCATGGTGGCTCACACCTGTAATCCCAGCACTTTGGGAGGCCGAGGTGGATGGATCACAAGGTCAGGAGTTCGAGACCAGCCTGGCCAACATAGTGAAACCCCATCTCTACTAAAAATACAAAAATTAGCCAGGTATGGTGGCGTGCACCTGTAGTCCCAGCTATTGGGAGGCTCTTGAACCCAGGAGGTGGAGGTTGCAGTGAGCCAAGGTCACGCCACCGCACTCTAGCCTGCGTGACAGAGCAAGACTTCATCTCAAAAAAAAAAAGAAATGCATGGGCGTGGCCCTGATCCAATAAAATTTTATTTATGAAACCAGGTGGAGGGAGGGACTTGGCACACTAGCCGTAGGTGGCCCACCACTGTACCAGGCTGATGTGATTCCTGCTTTTCAGGGATCCCAGCCTGGTGGGGGAGACAGTGAGGGAGTGGAGATGTGGATAAATGTGTAACACTAGCCTTATTTGTGTGAAGGAAAAACCATGGGCAGCAGGAGAGGGGGCAGTGTGCAGCCGGGGCGTCCCTCCCAGCACCATCAGGCGCAGGCTGCCTTCTTTGTCAAAACCTATGGGGTAGGGGGTGGGGAGGCTACCATCAGCTCTTATCCAGAACCCCCTGTGTTTCCCTGAGGGTGGGGCTCAGTGGTTTCACAAACCAGGCTGCTGGAGAGGATGGGGTGGGGCAAGGATGGGAGCTCTGTGTCTCCTCCACCTACCTTCAAACAGTATTACCATCAGTAGTCTGAGTCTATCTGTTTCATATATTGGGCAACTGTGTAAGATTTTTATCTGAGAAAAGCCTTCTGCCAGTTTTAAAATCCTGACAGCCACATCTCAGGATCTTCCGATTTGATTTCTGGCATCTCCCCTGGGCAGCAGGCCCTCCCCTTCCTCCTTGGCACTGTGAGCGTGGTTCTTGGGCTCAGTGTCAGGGAGATCCCCGCTTCTCCTGATGGCCGATGGGTTTTAACTCCCTTTTCTTGGTGGACCCTGCAGCCAGTCATGTGTTCTTATTTTGGCCACTTAGAAGCTCAGGGCCAAAGTTGGGCGCCCTCTGATGCATGGGCCTCCCTGTGTTCTTGCCTGGAGCTTTGCCACTTTCAGATTCAAAATTTCCCTGTTTTGAACTTCCTCAGTTATTCACATTGATCTTTTTCATACCTTATCTTTTTTACACCTTTATGCATTATTTGGTTCACTGTTCTAGGCTCTGGGGCTCTGCCCTGTGGAGCTTTCAGGATAATGAAAAAGTCTGGCACTAGTCACTCATCTGACAATTAGATGTGAGCTTGGCTGAGAAGGCACAGCTGCTGAGACCATGTGCTGCAGAGACCTTACCTGCTCAAGGAGGTCAGGGGATGCGTGCCTGAGGAAGATGTGCTCCAGCTGCCCCTGAAGGAGGAAGGGTGGTAGCTGAAGGCAGGAGAGAGGCATTGCATGTGCAAAGGCCCTGTGGCCAAAAGGAGGTCCATGCAGAGCAAGGAGTGTAAGGCCAGAGGGGGGCTGGAGAGGGGAAGGGGACAGGTCAGGGACTTCAAGCGAGGTGGGGGTGGGTGTGCCGTGGTCACATCTTCAGTGAGAAAACAGCATTCTGACTGAAGCAGGATAGCTAGATGGCATGGGTGAAGAATGGACACAGACCCCTCCCATAGTGCAGCCAAGAGGCAGCTCAGCCAGGGTGGAGGTGGGAGAAGGGGAGGAACAAGGGCATATCTGAGAGTGTCTAGGACGGGGCACCCAGGTGTTTGGCTTGTGTGCCGGAAACACCATGCACCGAGACGGGGGGTGCAGCAGAGGCCCTAAGCTCACGCTGCAGGGGTTGGGTCTCAGGGGCTTTTGGGACCTACAGGCCCTTGGTGGATTTGGCTTGTAGCAAGTCTGAAGCTTCAGGGGTTTGGAGCTGATGGTCTGTCACCAGCTTCTAAGGGAAAATTACAGGCTGGAGCAGTGGCCATTAAGAAGCAGGACATCAGAACCACTGGCCCTTGATGGAAGGAAGGGGTATTGTCTGCTTTGGACAGTTCAGGTGTAGATTGTGGCATATGTTGGTGTATGGGATAACTGTCAGATGTGGCTCCCATCCAATGCCTGAGCCTTTCTCCCTCCCTCGCTTCCTTTTGTCCCTCCCTCCCTTTCCTTTTTTCCTTCCTTTCCTTCCTTCAGTTCCTCCTTCCTTTCACCCTCTCCCTCCTTCCTTCCTTTCAAGAGTAGATGAGTCCAACTAAGGAGAGTGAGGGAAAAGGAGGGCACATCGGGGGTTTGTGTGGGAAAGGTCTGAAGTCATCACTGCGGAGGGTAGAGAGCGGCTGAGCAGAGACCACAACAGGTGGTGTTGGGCTCATGGAGGTCAGTGATTCGGAATTTATAGTGGATCAAGTATCTCCTGTAACATGACTTATTCTTTCTTCTTGAGTGAATTTTTAAAACTCATCTTAATTTTTGTGTTGTGGAATGAGGGGATGGGAAGAGGGAAGGGGTGAAAACTTGGGAAGACGACAGAAAGTAAAGAGAGAGTGAGCGCAAGAAGAGTTGACGGGTTGAAGGAAGGGAGCTGGAGACAGTGGTCGAGATGGGCCAGGGAGAAGACGGCCGGGTGGAAAGTGAGAGATAGTGGTGGCTTCTGTGGAGAGTCGGGGCTCTCCATGCAAGCTGGACCACAGATGACCAGTTTCTTGGGTGGAAAGGAAAGAGAAGCATGTGCAGGGTGGAACGATTAATCTGTGTGAGGGCAGCACGTTTCTTTGGGAAATGGCTGGATGCGCAAGGTGGCGGTGCTATGGGGGATGTAGCAGAGGCTGGACCTGCGATTGTCGGGTAAGTTGAGGCAAGTGTGAGAAAGCCCACGCAGGTTTGGGTGATTTTTAACTTTCCTTTAGGTGCCGTTCAGTTAAAAGGTCATCTGGGGCATTTGGGTCAGAATGGGAGCAACACCCCGGAGCTGTGCAGCATGGTGGGGCCACAGCGGCCCTGGGATTTGCTATATTGGGTCTTAGGAAGTGGCTCTTTTAGGTTTAATTTTGTTACAGTTACTACTTATAGATGATTGTAGAGTCAAGCCTTGCCACAGAATTTCATTGGGGTTACCACTGGGATGTCAAATGTGAAGATGTGATAAAATCCTGTTCTTTAAGATGAGTTTGGAATCACTCTGTAAGAACAAACGGGCCTCATTTCTTTCTCAAACTTTAAGAGATACTGAAACATCCAGGTTCAGCTGCGGCCTGCTTGGAAGAGGGAAGCCTTGCTCACAGCTTGTGTGTCAGCACTTCCGGGCAGGGGTCCCTGGACGCTGCCTGCACTGGGGGTGCCCTGACACTGAACCCACACAGACCTTCTGACTGGGCTCACTTGCCTCTGTGCTGTCTCTGGGCTCTTCCATATGCCTCCGCCAGCAAGCTGCGCCCTGTGGGGGAACAAAGTTCCCCTTATCTTGTCCTTTGGTTATTTGTCCCACTTTTCTTTTTCAGAGGGCCACTGCCAAGGCGACAAGTCAATATTCTGTAGGATGGAAGTCTTGTCTCGCTATTGCTCCATCCCAGGCTACAACAAGCTGTGCTGCAAGTCCTGTAACCTGCACAACAACCTCACCAACGTGGAGGGCAGGATAGAGCCACCGCCTGGGAAGCACAACGACATTGACGTGTTCATGCCCACCCTCCCAGTGCCCACTCTAGCCATGGAGGTGCAGCCATCACCGAGCACCCCCCTGGAGGTCCCTCTCAATGCCTCCAGCACCAATGCCACAGAGCATCACCCAGAAACCAATGCTGTAGATGAACCCTACAAAATCCATGGTCTGGAAGATGAAGTCCAGCCACCCAACCTAATCCCTCGACGACCGAGCCCATATGAAAAGACCAGAAACCAAAGAATCCAAGAGCTCATTGATGAGATGCGGAAGAAAGAGCTGCTCGGAAAGTTCTGATAAAATGGAAAGATAGCATCACTAGCATTTTTTTCTTGCTTATAGAGATATTCCATGGGATAGCAAATCCTGTGTCATGGAGATGAAGTCAAAATTCCCGATTCCAAAAGGTTTTGAGAAAACAAAGAAGGGGAATGATGTAAGAAAGATAGGCGTGAGCATGTGGTAACTAGGTTAGCACGTGTGCTTCCCAGCCCAGGAGCGACCAAATCCTGCGGTGGTGTCAGGTGTGGAGTGGAGAGGAATATAGAGGTTCTACGGCCACCATCAGTGAGGGCAGGGCAAGAGGGATCACTCTGAGAGAAAGAAAATAGGCCCCAAGTTGCTAAGCAGTGACTGGGAATCTTCCTTTCCTTGGTGGTAATGCATGACATTCCCTACCGATCCCCAGACACAGCCTGTGGGACTCTGAGGAGAAATGGTGATTTACTGCAAAACTGACCAGTTGCCAAGATGAGTACAATGAAGTGGAGGTGATGAACTCAATCTTCCAGGGCCAGGCAGCCGACCAGGGTGAGTGCAGTGGCCCACTGGGGACCGTGGCCACCCTGACAGCCACACCCACCTAGAGCTGATTGTTGGCTCTGGCTGTTACTGCCACTGTGAAATCTGTGTCTCTCTTCGTCTCTGCTCCACTATCCCCGGCCTTGTCAGACAGTGTCCTTTTTCGGAAGAAGTCTAGATTTTTGCATGAAAAAACTCAATCTTTAAAGGTCAACTCAGAGTATTTTAAGGAGGCCTCCACTTGGCCTGATGCAGCCTTGCTAGTTAAGAACTAAAGGCCTGCTGACCTACTTGGTGCTCATGTTGTACTTCATCTGGATGTCTCGACCGAGTCTGAGCTGTGCAGCTGTCCTCTTCACCTGCGAAAGTAATGAGAATCCTATGATGGGACATAAGGATAGGTCTAAACAGGGTCCATGCCAAGAAAACAGTGGGGTGCTCTCCCAGGCCTCTCCCCTGGCCACTAACCCTGGCCTTGCTGGCTGCCTTCCAGGCTCGGGGGAGGAGCTCCTGCATTCCTCCCTGGCCACCTCGGCTCCAGGGCTCCCCAGAGAGCCTCTTCCCTCCCCAAGAACCTGAGAAAGATGAGAGAGGCACGTGCTCTGCTGGGAAGATTCAGTGAGCGGTTCAAGGGCCTGGAATCTCCCTGTGGCCAAGCCTACGGCTTCTGGGATTCTGGGATTCTGGGCTTTGTGGGCTTTGCTTGCTTGCTAGGGATGGGCTTTCCCTGTCCAGCCGTGCCCCACCTCGCCTCTGTCTCTCAGAAGCTCCAGAACCCAGCAGTGACCCGTAAAACGTGGCCTCTGATGGGGGCACGGGGTGGGAGATGGAGAGAGCCTACCTTATCTTTTGCTCCTAAAAACTTTAATAGCTCCTATTTTCCAGAGAATGGTGCATTGTGAGCAGCATGCGAGTAAGAGAGAAATAGGAGGGAGTGGGGGCGGATGGGAGAAGAGTGGCTCGTTTTTACCTCTCACCGCATTGATATTTTGTGAACGTGAAGCTTAAACTTTCTGGGATTACAAGACCCAGGGGCACATCAGCTCCTTAGCTGGGCTTAGCCTGACACATAATTCTTAAGCTTTTCCTGTTTAAGAAAATTCTAGAGGCTGTGTACTCTCACCAATCCTCACTCTTCGAGAACTTGTTCATGTTGATTTCCCCGTTATATGGATGAGGCTCAGGATAATAGCATAGTGGCTACCTTCTATTGAGTTTTGAGGTGCTAAGTATGTTTGTCTGAGGCTGCACATGTGTAGGTGGGTCTGTATGATCCAAGGGACAAAATGACGACGTAGGAACCAGCAAGAACGGAATCTGGGCTGATGCTGCAGTCTCCACCTGGGTGATGGCTAGCCTCCCGCCCTCTGCCACCGCATCCCACACGTGCTGTGCACTGTCCCCGTGTCTCCTGGAGAATCAAACTGGAGAAAACCTTCCGGAGTATCTCTCATAGTACCCCTTCCTTAAGATGTGGTTTACAGCGTGTGTGCAATCCTGCCTCTGTAATTAGGAAATGGAGCCTGAGGCTTTCCATTGTTGGTTGAACCCAGGACAGCTGGTGCTATTCACAGGCTGAAGAACTGGGCGGTTCTTACTTGGGTCTGTCCTAGGATGTGGAGGAAGTTCAGGACTAACGCTAGGCAGAGAGTATGACTTGGTTTACCCAGCCTAGGGGCCTCTGGATGGGAACACTCCATTCCAAGATCTCAGCAGAGCAGGGCTTCCTGGCTTGAGGCTGGAAGCTTTTGGGAAGTGGCCCAGCTGGGACATTCCCTGGGCACCTGTCTTCTGCTGAAGGGGGCAAGGTGCCCTCTGGGACTGACGGCCATGACCCTCTGTGCCATCCTCAATCCTTGAGCCATATATCAAAAGAGTCCTCTAGAGCCGGATGGTCCTCAAAAGTCTCTCTGTCCAAGGAATGCCAACGTTCACCAGGCTCTGAGAAGCGACGCAATCTCCTCTGAGCTGGGGACCACTCGGAGAACCGGCTTAGTAACAGTCCTGATCTTCGCAAGCCAGCTTCTTCTGCATCTGAGGGGCTCCTGGCGCCCAGAGGAGACAGATGTCTTCTAGCTGAGTTTCTAACTGCATGATGAGACTCAGACCTTCCGCTGCACTAGAAAATCTGCAACAGTGTCCCTGAGTCACTTCTCCTTAGTGGGCAGACTCGTGTTAGATTTGTGGAACCCAGCTCTCTGATTTACTCCTTTTGGAAAACCCATGGAATTTCATGTATAAGCCTTTCATTTGTATTTTAAGGTTTTTCTGTTTGAGTATATAAATGGTGCTCAATAGCAACATCTTAGCAGATGAAGCATTTTATGATTCTACTCCCTCCTGTATGACAGGTAGCCACTATACTGAATCAAGGTGCTGAACTCAAATCCCAAAATTCTGGCTTACCGATACAGCAATCAATACATCTTTGTTCTGTAATGTAAAATTTGACTCCTTACTTTTATAACTTATTAAAGTTAAAATGTCTGTGTTTTCGCAAATCATGCCTGTGTTTGTTGTTGTCTTCATTACACTCGTGCCCGTGCCTGGCTGGAACATGGGTGGAATGGAAGGAGGTGCTGCCTTCACAAGGCCGAGAGGTCAGGGCGCCGGGGAGCATTGAGCCATGGCTGCTCAAGGGAGAACCATGCAAAGGGTAGAAGGCACCCCGAAGAAAGGTTCCCTCTCCTAGCTCCCCACGGGTCGGCTCTCCAAGTCACATGACTGAGCCAGGGGCCCCAAACCAAACCTTTAGTTCAGGGAAGAGATGAAGACTCTCCAGATGACAATCCCCACTCTCCTATGATTAGGGCTTCCAGAAAAAATTCTAGATGCACAGTTAAATTTGAATTTCAGAGAAACAACACACACACTTTTTTTTTTAGCATGAAAATGGGACATATTTATACTAAGAAATTATTTTTTGTTTCTCTGAAATGCAAATTTAACTGAGAATCCTGTGTTGTTATTTGTTAAATTTGGTCACCCAACTTATACTTCGTGTTCCACTTCTTTTTTTTTTTTTTTGAGATGGAGTCTTGCTCTGTCGCCCAGGCTGGAGTGCAGTGGTGCGATCTCTGCTCACTGCAAGCTCCGCCTCCCGGGTTCACGCCATTCTCCTGCCTCAACCTCCTGAGTAGCTGGGACTGCAGGCACCCGCCACCACGTCCAGCTAATTTTTTGTATTTTTAGTAGAGACGGGGTTTCATTGTGTTAGCCAGGATGGTCTCTATCTCCTGACCTCGTGATCCGCCCGTCTCGGCCTCCCAAAGTGCTGGGATTACAGGTGTGAGCCACTGCGCCCGGCCTTCATGTTCCACTTCTAAAGAAAACTCCCTTATCTCTGGACTATAGGGAGAAGCAGAGGTAGGAAGGCAGAGGAGAGTTCTTCTGTCCCAATTTTTGTAAGTATTCCCATGCCTTCTAAAAGAACATGGAATTGGTGGTTGTTGGGGATAGTATCTATACATACCCATGATGTCAAATTTGTTAATTTGTTATTGAAATATTTTGTATCTTGATTTTGTTGTCTCCTTGCTCTATCAGTTTGACAGAAAGTTGGGGTTTTTGGGTTTTTTTGTTGGTGGTGGTGTTTGTTTTACTGGAGGGAGTTTCGCTCTTGTCTCCCAGGCTGGAGTACAATGGCGCAATCTTGGCTCTCTGCAACCCTCCACCTCCCGGGTTCAAGTGATTCTCCTGCCTCAGCTTCATGAGTAGCTTGGATTACAGGCACCTGCCACCATGCTCAGCTAACTTTTGTATTTTCAGTAGAGACGGGTTTTTGCCATGTTGGCCAGGCTGGTCTTGAACTCCTGACCTCAGGTGCTCTGCCTGCCTTGGCCTCCCAAAGGACTGGGATTACAGGCGTGAGCCACTGTGCCCAGCCAGAAAGTTGTTTCAGTAGCTCCCACTGATCGTGGATTTTACTATTTCTCCCATTTCAATTGCAGTTTTGTCCATTTTACCCTTCTTTAATTTTTATTTATTTATTTATTTATTTATTTATTTATTTATTTATTTATTTATTTATTTATTTTTGAGACCGAGTCTTGCTCTGTTGCCCAGGCTAGAGTGCCTATCACACTCTCAGCTCACTGCAACCTCTTTCTCCTGGGTCAAGGGATTCTCCTGCCTCAGCCTCCCGAGTAGCTGGGATTACAGGTGCCTGCCATCATGCCCAGCTAATTTTTGTATTTTTAGTAGAGACAGGGTTTCGCCATGTTGGCCAGGCTGGTCTTTGAACTCCTGACCTCAGGTGATCCGCCCACCTTGGCCTCCCAAAGTGCTCAGATTACAGGCATGAGCCACAGCACCTGGCCCCTTTTTACCCTTCTTTTAAAGAATGAGCTTTTTACTATTTTGAAACCACATTTAGAACATACACATTTCTAATTGTTATCTTCTTGGTGACATCATCCTTTTATCCTAATGAATTGACTGACTGACTTCCCAGAAATAACTTGTCTTGCTAATTTCCCCCATTGTTAGTCCAGTATAGCTACATCAGCTTGCTTTCAGTTAAAGGGTGCATGATATAACTTCTCCTTTACTTTCAAATTTTCTGTATCCTATGTGCTCTATTTGAGCTTTGTAGACGTATCAGTTTTAATGTAGCTTAACATTTTAATCCTTTAATTGGACCATTTAGTTCATTATATCTAATGGCATCCCTGCAGCCAGCACCCTCTGGCCGCCTTCTGTGCTCTCTGTTCCTCCTGACTGTTCTCTGTTCTTTCTCCGCTTCTTTCTCACCTTTCTTTGGATTGGCTGCTTTTTTGCCCATTCCATTTTAACCTTCTGTTAGTTTTGAAGCCACGTACTGTTTTTATTTCATTGTGAATGAATAAAGAATAATTTATAGAAGAAGGAAATAAACCAAACATACATAAAATGCATACCCAATTTTTAAAAATAGTTTTGGGGTATAATTGACATCTAATAAACTGCACATATTTGGGTGTATACATTGACAAATTTTGAAATATGTATACAAGTGGGAAACCATCATAACAATCAAGACAGGGAACCAGCCAGGCACAGTGGCTCATGCCTGTAATCCCAGCCCTTTGGGAGGCTGAGGCAGGTGGATTACTTGAGGCCAGGAGTTCGAGACCAGCTTGGCCAACATGGTGAAACCTCATCTCTACTAAAAATACAAACATTAGCCAGGTGTGGTGGCACGTGCCTGTAATCCCAGCTACTCGGGAGGCTGAGGCAGAGAGGACTGCTTGAACCTGGGAGGGTTGAGCTGAGCTCGCACCACTGCACTCCAGCCTGGACGACAGAGCAAGACTCTGTCTCAAAAAAAAAAAAAAAAAGGCAGAGAACCTATCCATCGCCCCCAAAATTCCTTTCTGCTCCTTTGTAATCTCCCCTTCACTCCTATCTCAAGGCAGCTACTGGTCTCTCATTTGAGTTTTCATAAAATGAAATTAAACAGTATCTACTCTCTGCTTTCAGTCGGCATAATTTTTTAGATTCATACGTGTTATTGAGTACATCAATAGTTCATCCCCTTTTATTACTGAGTAGTAGTCCATTGTACAGATATATTTACTTTGTTTATTTACCAGTTGATGGACATCTTTTCATGCCCTTATTTGTCATGTATATGTGCATATATGGTGAGGCATCTGTGAAACCTTGCCAACTTTTTATTAGGTTTTTTATTTTCTTATTTAGTTTGGAGAGTTCTTTATATATTATGAGTAATTTACCAAAAATATGCTTTGCAAATATTTTCTCCCAGTTCGTGGCTTGTATTCTTATTCTCTTCTTATTCTCCTAACAGTGTCTTCTGAAGAGCAGAAGTTTTTAATTTTACTAGAGTTCAGTTTATCAATTTGTTCTATTATGGACTGTGTGTTTCATATTGTATGTAAGAAATCTTCGCTCAATCTAAGGTCACAAAGATTTTCTTCTATGTTTTGTTCTGGAAGTTTTATGTTCCTAGGTTTTACATTTCTGTCTATATTTTGAGTTAATTTTTGTATATAAAGTGAAGTTTGGATACACGTTGATCTTTTTGCATCTTGATGTCCAAGCATGGTAGTGCCGTGTGTTGAAATTTCCCCACGAAATTGCTGAAGGCCGTGAAGACTTCCTTTTTTTTTCTAAAAGTGTAACAGTTTTAGCTCTTATGTTTAGGCCAATAGTCCATTTTGATTTAATTTGTATGTGTGGTGTGACATGAAGGTCTAAATTCATCTTTTTGCATGTAGATATCCGATTGTCATTTTGTTGCATAATTTCTTGAAAACAAACATCATTTGTTGAAAAGGCTGTCTTTTCCCTATAAAATTTCCTTGGTATGTTGATAAAAATCAAGTGATCACAAATGAATTTTTTTTATCAATTCTGTTCCATTGATCTACATCTTTCCTTGCATTAGTGTCACAACTGTCTCGATTACTATAACTTTTAGTAAGCTTTGAAATCAGGGAGTATGAAGTCCTTTAACTTCGTTATTTTTCAAAAGTGTTTTGCCTCTTCGGAGTCTTTTGCACTTCCACGTAAGTATTTAAGTCATCTTGTCAATTCTGCAAGAAGGCCTATTGGCATGTGAGAAAAGTCACACTGAATTTATTAGATCAGTCAGGGAACAACTGATACCTAACAATATTGTGTCTTTCAGTCTATGAACATGAAATGTCTTTCGATTTATTTAGATTTTCTTTAATATCGCTCAGTCAGTGTTTTGTAGTTTTCAACATACACGTCTTACACATTTTTGTTAAGTTTATTCCTAAGCATTTTATTCTCTTTGATGGACTAGTTTTATTAATTTCATTTTCATGTTGTTCATTGCTAGTATAGTGCAGTACAGTTGCTTTTTGTGTCTTAATCCTGGGTCCTCAAATGTTCTCAACATGTTTATTAGTTCTAGTAGCTGGGTTTTTTTTTTTTTATGGATTCCTCAGTATTTTCTTTTCTTTTTGAGATAGGGTCTCACTCTGTTGCCTAGGCTGAAATGCAGTGGCATAATCACAGCTCACTGCAGCCTCGACCTCCTGGACACAAGCAATCCTCCCTCTTCAGCCTCCCAAGTAGCTGGGACTACAGGTGCATGCCACCATGCCTGGCTATTTTGGTTTTGTTTTGTTTTTGTAGACACAGGGTTTTGCTACGTTGCCCAGGTTGGTCTCAAACTCCTGGACTCAAGCGACCCATCTACCTTGGCTTCCCGAAATGCTGGTACCACTGGCGTGAACCACTGTGCCTGTCCTGGTATTTTCTTCATATTTGTGAATAAATACAGTTTTATTTATCTTTTTCAATCTGGACTGCCTTCTTTTTTATTATTGGACTGACTAGAACTTCCCTACAATGCTGACTAGAAATGGCAGAGCAAACATGCTTGCCTTATTCCTCATCTTATAGGAAAAGCATCCAGTATTTCACCATTAAGTATGATGTTAGCTGTAAGCTTCTTATAGATGCACTTTATTAGATTGAGGAAGGTGCCTTCTATTCCTAATTTATTGAGAGTTTTTTTTTATCATGAATGGGTATTGGATTTTATTGAATATCTTTTTTGTATCTACTGAGATAATCACATAAATTTTGTCCTTTATCCTATTAATATTGTCTATTATATTAATTGATTTTCAGATGTTAAATCAACCTTGCATTCCACAGATACATCCCACTTGGTCATGGTATATAATTCTTTTTCTCTGTTCCTAAAGTTGTTTTGCTAATCTTTTGTTGAGGGCATTTGTACCTATATTCTGTAGTTTTCTCATGATGTCTTTGGCTTTGGTTTCAGGGTAATACTGGCCTCATAGAACAAACTAGGAAGTGGTCCTTCCTATTCCTTCTACTGGAAGAGTTTGTGAAGAATTGATATTACCTCTGTCTTAAATGTCTGATAGACCACCAGTGAACACCTCTGGCCCAAGCTTTTCTTTGTGGCCAGATTTTATATTATGAATTCAGTTTTGTTTTGTTTTTTTCTTTTTTGCTTATTATAAATCTATTAAGATTTTATGTTTCTTCTTCTTGAATCACTTTTGGTAGTTTGTGTCTTTCTTGAAATTTCCATTTCATCTGAGTTGTCTAATTTGTTGCCATACAATTATTCCTGGTATTCCCTTATAATCCTTTCAACTGTTGTAGGGTCAGTAATGACATCCCCATATTCGCTTATTATTTATGCATTTGTGTTTTTTTTACCTTTTTTCTTACCTTAGCTAAAGGTTTTTCAATCTTGTTGGTCTTTTCAAAGAAGCAACTTTTTGTTTCACTGATTTTTCTCTCCTGTCTTTCTATTTTCTACTGCACTGGTTTTCATTTGAATCCTTAATGTATTCTTCTCTTTGCTTTGGGTTAGTTTGCTCTTCTACTCGTGGATTATTTAAAAATTGTTTTTAATTTTCAAAATACTTGGGTATGTCCCAATTTTATTTCTTTTCTTTTTTCTTTTTTTTTGACAGAGTCTCACTCTGTTGCCCAAGCTGGAGTGCAGTGGTGCAGTCTCAGCTTATTGCAACCTCTGCCTCCCAGGCTCAAGCGATTCTCCTGCCTTAGCCTCCCGAGTAGCTGGGATTACAGGTGTGTGCCACCACACCCAGCTAGTTTTTATATTTTTAGTAGAGACAGGGTTTCACCATGTTAGCCAGGCTGGTCTCGAATGCCTGACCTCAAGTGAGTCACCTGCCTCAGCCTCCCAAAGTGCTGGGATTACAGGTGTGAGCCACTGCGCCTGGGTCTGTTCTATTCCTGTTTTTGATTTAATATCATTGTGGCCAGAAAAGCCACACTTTGTGTTATTTCAATCCTTTTAAATGTATTGAGACTTTGTAAATGGCCTGGTATATGGTTTGTATGTGTTGAAAATAATGCGTAGTCTGCTGTTGTTGGCTGAAGTGTTCTGGGGGTGTCAGTTAGGTCAAGTTGGTTCATATGGTTGTTTACGTTTTCTAGTGGCTATGGCTTGCCTCTCTGAATTCCAATCCCCTCCCTGATGTTGGCTGAGAATTTCCAACTCACCTTCCAGCTATTTGATGCTTTCAAGAGTTTTTTTTTTTTTTTTTTTTTTCCTTGCTCAGCCTTTTGCCTTTTTAGCTATTTTCAGCAGGATATTTGGCCTGAATTATCAAATCAGAAATTTCTGGAACCTATATTTCAACTTTTAATATAAAATTGTCCATTTCTAACAATTGGAATTAGACTAAGTGCCATTTCCAATAATGTGTGACAAACCCGTAACACAAAGTTTTAGTGGTGAAAGAGAATAGGCATTTATATTCCTAGCAAAGTTCCCAAATGTGGCAGTTTCTTCCTTATTTCTAAAGCAATTTAAACTACAGTGTTTCTAATATATATCACCATAATTCTGTATCTACAGGGCTTTTGATTTTCAGGCAAAAAAAAAACATTACTGGATAGACAAGGGTCATGAAATAAATATTATAAAGATATCAAAGTTCAATTAACCTGGTTAATGTATCAAAAGTTATCATAGCATCAAGGAGAAACTGACAAAGCTTCCATCCTAGGGAAAAAGTTTAACATGTATCTCAGTAATTGACAGCTCAGCAGAAAAAATAATAATATATAATTTGAATAATACAACAAACAAGCTTGATCTAAGGAAAACACTTATATCTCTGAGCCTCCAACAATTGAACAACTCACATTCTTTTCAAACACATATGAAATATTTATGACAACTGACAACATATTGGACAATTAAAGAATAATAATAAATTGAAATGATTTTTTACTTAATGTAACCTTACATAATTAAATTAGAAATCAATATTTAAAAATTTAGCTAAAATACATATTTGAAATTTAAAAATCATACCTCTAAATAAATCATAGGTCAAAAAAACATTGAAAATTAGAAAATTCTGGTCACCAAGATGGCAGAATAGAAGGTAACCTGCTCCTATCTCCCCACAACAACAAGAATTCTGCACCTATCCACAATCAAAAGTCTCTCTGCCTCAGGATTCAGATAGCAGTTTGTGAAATCTTGGTGGAGCCCAAGATCTTGGAGGATTATTCTGAGAGTGCAGACTAACACCAGTTGGCTGATCCACCAATCTTCTTCCTGGGTTCAAGCCCAGAAATGGCCCAGTCCCCCAAGGGGCTTTGGCTACCACACTGTTTGACTTAGAACCTGCAACCAAAACCATCTGTTAAAGGATCCAGAAGGAATTGTGTACACTAGTGCCTTGGTGGAAAGGCATCTGCCTGGTCATCTCCATCTTAGAAGTAAACCTCAAAGTTGCCTTGTGGCTCAGCTCCAGTCCTCATCACTCCCTTGTAGGTCCTAGCTCGGAGTTGCTCACACAAGGACCCAGAGGGAGACTCAGTCATACCTCAATCCCAGGAGTCTGAGCCTTCCTGACAGGCTTGCCAACCTTATCCCACAACAGATCCTGAGGGGAACCAGTCTCAGCTCCAGCCCCTCCCACTGCAATCAGAGAACTATCTCATTTGTACCAAGATCTGCCGGGAGATGCTCACCTATCTGGGCCAACATAATGGGCTCTCCAGCCTCTGTCCCACAGCAGATTCCGAGGGGACCCAGTCTCAACTCCAGCTCCTCTTGCTGCAGTAAGGAACCCATTCCACCTATGCAAAGACCTGCTAGGAGGCGCACCCATCTGAGCCTACAGTACAGTCTTCTAGACTCAGGTCCCTGGCTAGCATTCCCACAGAGTCCCAGTATATCCATTCCTTGGGTCTTCCCCAGGTCCATCTGGGACACAAAACTTCATTAACCTCAAAGTCCTCATGAGACTCACAGCAAGCCTGGGCGTAGAGCATCTTCCAGTGCTGAGATGGGTACAGTGGTCACAGGCTCAGGGAACTCAATAGTCAGTGGGCTTAGAATCCCTGGAAGGCCCTCTGAAGAAAGCAAGCACAAATGAGGCCAGACTTTGAAGACTAAAATAAATCTTCAGTCCCTAAATGCACAGACATTGTTGCACATCCACAAGCTCAAAAACATTCAAGGAAATATGACCTAAGCAAACAGAGAAAACAAGGTGCCAGAGGCAGACCAAAGTGATGGAGATGTATAATGTCTCAGATAAAGAATTCCAGGCCGGGCATGGTGGCTCACACCTGTAACCCCAGTACTTTGGGAGGCCAAGGTGGCGGATCACGAGGTCAGGAGATCAAGACCATACTGGCCAACATGGTAAAACCCCATCTCTACTAAAAATACAAAAATTGGCCGGGTGTGGTGGTGCACGTCTGTAGTCCCAGCTACTCGGGAGGCTGAGGCAGGAGAATCACTTGAACCCAGGAAGCGGAGGCTGCCGTGAGCTGAGATAGCCACACTACAGTCCATGCACTCCAGCCTGGGTGACAGAGGTGAGACTCTTGTCTCAAAAAAAAAAAAAAAAAAAGAATTCCAAATGGCTGTTCTAAATAGCTCAACAAACTAGGAAAACATATAGGATTAATTCAGAAATGTACCAGAAAATTTAACAGAAAGATTAAAATAAAAAAATTTTTTAAATGTGAAATCAGCCAGGCACGGTGGCTCACGCCTGAAATCCCAGCACTTTGGGAGGCCAAGGCTGGTGGATCACTTGAGGTCAGGTGTTTGAGACCAGCCTGGATAACATGGTGAAACTCTGTCTCTACTAAATACATGAATATTAGCCAGGCATGGTGGTGCATACCTATAATCCCAGCTACTCAGGCAGCAGAGGCAGGAGAATCGCTTCAACTCAGGAGGTGCAGGTTGCAATGAACCAAGATCACGCCATCGGACTCCAGCCTGGGCAACAGAGCAAGAATCCATCTCAAAAAAGAAAAAAAAAAAGTGAAATCCTGGAGTTGAAAAATACTATGAAAAATTCAATAGAGAACATCAACAGCAGAATTGATCAAACATAGGAAAGAATCAGTGAGCTCAAAGACAGACTATTTGAAAATACATAGAAGAGAGAAATAAAGCATAATGAAAAGGAATAAAGAAAGCTTAGGGGATTTATAAGACAACATCAAACCAGCAAATATTCAGATTATTGGACTTAAAGAGGGAACTGAGGAAGAAAAATAGGTAGAAAGCTTATTTAAAGAAATAATAATAGAAAACTTTCCAAACCGGGAGAAAGATACAAATATCCAGGTACAGGAAGACCAAAGGTTAGCAATCAGATTCAACCCAAATAAGAATACTCCAAGACATATAATCAAACTCTCAAAGGTCCAACATAGAGAAGGGATTCTAAAAGTAGCTAGAGAAAAGAAGCAAATAACATGTAAGAGAGATGAAATATTCCTAGCAGAAGACTTTGCAGTAGAAACTTTACAGGCCATGATGGAGTAGGAAGATGTATTTCCAGTCTGAAGGGGGAAAAAAATCTGCCAAGCAAGAATTCTATACCCAGAAAAGCTATCTTTCAGAAATGAAGGAGCAATAAAGACTTTCCCAGACAAACAAAAGCTAGGGCAATTGATTGCTACTAGATTGGACCTATAAAAAAATGCTAAAGGGATTCTTCAAACCAAAAGAAAAGGACACTAACATGATTGTTACACTAATGTAATAATCGTGATATGTAAACTACTTATATATTTACTAAGAAGACTAAAAGACAAAACTATTTAAAATAATAACTACAATTCGTTAAGAGATAGGCAATATAAAATGCAAATTGTGACATCAAAAATTCAAAGTGGGGGAAGAGAGTTAATGTGTACAAGGTTTTTCTTTGTTTCTTTTTGTATGATCAGAGATAAGTTGGTATCTATTTAAAATAACCTGTTATATCTATAAGATGTTTTCTGTAAGCCACACAGGGGAAAAACTGAAATCCTTTCCACGAAGATATGGAATAAGACAAGGATGCCCACTTTCACCATTTTTATTCAATATAGTACTGGAAATTATAGCCAGAAGAATTAGGCAAGAGAAAGAAATACAGGGCATCCAAATTAGAAAGGAAGGAGTCAAATTACCCTTGTTTACAGATGACGTGGTTTTATATTTTAAAAAACCTGAAGACTCCACCAAAAAACTCTTAGAACTTATGTAAGAACTCAGTAAAGTTGCAGGGTACAAAATTAACATACAAACATCAGTAGTGTTTATATATGCTACAAAAATCTGAAAAAAAAAATCAAGAAAGCAATCCCACTTACAATGGCTACAAAAAATAAAATACCTAGGAATAAATTTAACCAAACAAGTGACAGAGCTCTACAAGAAAAACTATAAAACACTGATGAAAGAAACCGAAGAGGACACGAAAAAATGGAAAGATATTTCATGCTCATAGATTGCAAGAATTAACATTGTTAAAATGTCTATACTACTCAAAGCAACCACAGATATAGTCCCTATCAAAATACCAAGTACATTCTCCACAGAAACAAAAAAAGAAATCCTAAAATTTATATGGAACCACAAAAGACCCTGAATAGCTAAAACAATCCTGAGCAAGAAGAACAAAGCTGGAGGCATCACACTAGCTGATTTCAAATTATACTACAAAGCAATAGTAAACAAAACAGCATGGTACTGGCATGGTACTGACATAAAACAGATACATAGACCAGCGGAACAGAATAGAGAACCCAGAAATAAATCCACACATCTACAGCCAACTGCTTTTCAGTAAAGAAGCCAAGAACACACATTGTGGAAAGGACAGTCTCTTTAATAAATGGTGCTGGGAAAACTGGATATCCACACATAGAAGAATAAAACTAGATCCTCATATTTCACCATATACAAAAATCAACTCAAAATGGATTAAAGATTTAAACATAAAACCTAAAACTATGAAACAACTAAAATAAAACACTGAGAAAGCATTACAGGACATTGGTCTGGGCAAAGATTTTTTGGGTAAGACTTCAACATCATAGGCAACTGGCTGAGCATGGTGGCCCACACCTAGAATCCCAGCACTTTGGGAGGCCAAGGTGGGTGGATCTCTTGAGGTCAGGAGTTTGAGACCGGCCTGGCCAACATGGTGAAACCCTGTCTCTACTAAAAATACAAAAATTAGCCGGATGTTGTGGTGGGTGCCTGTAATCCCAGCTACTTGGGAGGTTGAGGAAGGAGAGTTGCTTAAACCTGGGAGGGAGAGGTGGCAGTGAGCCGAGATTGCACCACTGCACTCCAGCCTGGGCAACAGAGTGAGACTCTGTCTCAAAAAACAATAAAAAATAAAAAAAACATAGGCAACCAAAACAAAAATGGGATTACATCAATCTAAAAAACTTCTGCACAGCAAAGGAAATAATTAATAAAGTGAAGAGACCTACAGAATGGGAGAAAATATTTGCAAACTATCCATCAGACAAAGGATTAATAACAAGAATAATAAAAAATACAAACAACTCAATAAAAAAGAAACAATCTGACTTAATGATGGAAAAATACCATCACAAAGAAGATGAGGGACAAATTAAATTAAATTTTAAAAATGGACGAAAGACCTGAATAGAAATTTCTCAAAAGACATACAAATGGCCAACAGGTATACGAAAAAATGTTCAACATCACTAATCATCAGGGAAATGCAAACCAAAAGCACATGAGATATCATCTCATTCCAGTTAGAATGTTATCAAGAAGACAGAAAAAAAAATTCTAGTGAAGATGCAGAAAGAGGAGAATGCTCGTATACTGTTGGTAGGAATGTAAAGTAGTACAGCCATTATGGAAAATGGTATGAAGGTTCCTCAAAAAACTAAAAATGGAACTACCATATGCTCCAGCAATCCCACTGCTGATACGTATCCAAAAGAAAGGAAATCTCTATAGGGAAGAGATATCAGCATGCCCATGTTTATTGCAACACTATTCATAATAGCCAAGATACAGAATCAACCTAATGGATGAACAGGTAAAGAAAATATGGTACATATACACAATGGGATATTATTCAGCCATAAAAAAGAACAAAATTTTATCATTTCCATCAAAATGTATAAGCCAGGCACAGAAAGACAAATATCACATTCTCACTCATATGTGAGAACTAAAAAAGTGGATCTCATGGAAGTATAGATTAGAACGGTGGTTACCACAGATGCTGGGAAGGGAAGTGGATAGGAGAAGATGAAGAGAAGCTGGTTAAGGGTACAGAAATACAGTTAAATAGAAGGAATAAATTCTAGTATTCAAATGGTACAGCAGGAAAATTATTGTTAACAATAATGTGTTGTACATTTCAAAATAGGAAGAGAAGAATTGTAGTATTTCCAACACAAAGAAAAGATAAGTGTTTGAAGTGATGGATATCCTAATGTCCCTGATTTGATCATTGCACATTATAGATAGGTATCAAAATACATGTAGCCCCAAAATATGTACAGTTATTACATACCAATTAAAAATTGTGAAATAAAAATAAGTGTATTATTAAAGGAAAATGAAATCGAAAACAAAAAGCATGCCCAGTTTTTCCCCAACTTTTGTTATATGCAGGTATAAAATGATATTTCAACAAATATAAGCAAAGCAAGTAAAACATAGGAAAAATTAAAGACTTACAAGTATATCACATTGATCATTTAAAGTGTGTTCACAGGTAATTAATTTAGGGAAATGTTATTTCATAATTCTTTATCTTTTTGTAATTGTAATGAAATAAAATTTATGAGAGAAATTATATTCCTCATATTAAATGCCTATATGCACACCCTGAACAAACTAAGCATATCACTAAAGTTTTTAATATGACCAAAACAAAATAGAAAATACTCCTAACTGAATATCATAGAGCAAAACTTGTGATTCAATCTGAGAAAGTTGACTGAAAAATAAAATACTATGAAATTTAGTCAGGGAAGTGCTTGGAAGTACTTATAATCTTGATACAAAAATTAGGAAAAAAAGTTTGAAAATTAATTAATGAGCTATATAATAGAACAAAACTAAAGAAATTAGAAGGAAATAAAAAGCCAAGTTTATTAAGCATGGAATTTAATTATAAAAAAACTTATCAAGAAAGGATTAACAAAGCCAAAAGTTGACTTAGTATTTACAAACTTCTGGTAATGTTGATGAAGAATAAAAGACAGATGCATACACAAAAACTTTAGAAATAAGGAACAGAATTGGCCGGGCACGGTGGCTCACGCCTGTAATCCCAGCACTTTGGGAGGCTGAGGCGGGCGGATCACAGGGTCAGGAGATGGAGACCATCCTGGCTAACACGGTGAAACCCCGTCTCTACTAAAACTACAAAACATTAGCTGGGCGTCGTGGCGGGTGCCTGTAGTCCCAGCTACTTGGGAGGCCGAGGCAGGAGAATGGCGTGAACCCGGGAAGCGGAGCTTGCAGTGAGCCGAGATTGCGCCACTGCACTCCAGCCTGGGCGACAGCGCGAGACTCCATCTCAAAAAAAAAAAAAAGAAGGACAGAATTTAACTACTGAAAGAGTAGAAATTAGAAGGTTAATGAAAAAATAATATAAACAAATTCATGGAGTAGAAGTTAGAAGGTTAATGAAAAAAATAATATAAACAAGTTCATGCCAAAAAATGGAAATAAGTAAAATGAACAAATTCTTAGAAAAATAAAATTTACACAAGAATAAATAGAAAATCTGATAGAATTATAATCGTAAAAATAATCAAATTTGAAATTTAAAATATTTCCACAAAGAAAATACCAGGCTTAGAATGTTAGTAGACAAATGCTACCCTTCATGAAGTAGATAATTCTGTTATACAAACTCTTCTAGTTAATAATGGGGAAAGGAAGCACTTCTCTATTTATTTATTTATTTATTTATTTTTGTTAAAGTCCTTCATGTATTTTATTGTGGCTGACATCTTCTTCTCTTGGTTTTTCTCCAAGATCAACATCCTCTAGTCTCTTCAAACATTGCTTACATGTCATGGTTTCAAAACCATCATCACTTCTCCATCTTTGCTCCTTTAGCCTGTACTTATTTATTTATTTATCTATAATTGTTTATTTCCATAGGTTTTGGGGAAACAGGTGGTATTTGGTTACATAAGTTCTTTAGGGGTGATATGTGAGATTTGGGTGCATCCATCACCCATGCAGTATACATTGCACCCAATTTGTAGTCTTTTATCCCTCACCCACTTCCCAGCCTTACCCCCTGAGTCCCCAAAGTCCACTGTATCATTCTTATGCCTTTTCATCCTTATAGCTTAGTGCCCACTTATGAGTGAGAACATACGATGTTTGGTTTTCCATTCCTGAGTTACTTCACTGAGAATAATGGTCTCCGGTTCCATCCAGGTTGCTGTGAATGCCATTAACTTGTTTATTTTTATTAACTTGTACTAATTTAGTTATTATCTAAGCCAGGGACTTTCATTAATTGTGGGTACAAAGATATAGTGAGCATATCTCAGGGAGCTCATGATCCATAGGCAAAAAGACCAAAAACAAGAATAGTTATTGCTCTCTGTTATAAAAGTTTTGATGGAGGTGTCTGTAGAGGGGTGGTTCTCAGAATTTTTTCTGCTCAGAGCATATCTGATATCTGTGACTTACATCATCAGCTATCATTGCTCACCCAGGTGGCAGAGTCTCATGAGCACCATTGTCTCATCTTCCATTGTGGACTATAATAGATACGAGCACCCATTATGAACTACTACAAGATATGAGCACCCAAAAGTGAGGCATAGCTTCACTTTAGCTGTTGGCCCCCAGCTTCTTTTTTTTTTTTTCTTTTTTTTTCTTTTTATTATTATACTTTAGGTTTTAGGGTACATGTGCACAATGTGCAGGTTTGTTACATATGTATCCATGTGCCATGTTGATTTCCTGCACCCACTAACTCGTCATTTAGCATTAGGTATATCTCCTAATGCTGTCCCTCCCCCCTCCCCCCACCCCACAACAGTCCCCGGAGTGTGATGTTCCCCTTCCTGTGTCCATGAGTTCTCATTGTTCAATTCCCACCTATGAGTGAGAACATGCGGTGTTTGGTTTTTTGTCCTTGCGATAGTTTACTGAGAATGATGTTTTCCAGTTTCATCCATGTCCCTACAAAGGACATGAACTCATCATTTTTTATGGCTGCATAGTATTCCATGGTGTATATGTGCCACATTTTCTTAATCCAGTCTATCGTTGTTGGACATTTGGGTTGGTTCCAACTGTTTGCTATTGTGAATAGTGCCACAATAAACATATGTGTGCATGTGTCTTTATAGCAGCATGATTTATAGTCCTTTGGGTATATACCCAGTAATGGGATGGCTGGGTCAAATGGTATTTCTAGTTCTAGATCCCTGAGGAATCGCCACACTGACTTCCACAATGGTTGAACTAGTTTACAGTCCCACCAACAGTGTAAAAGTGTTCCTACTTCTCCACATCCTCTCCAGCACCTGTTGTTTCCTGACTTTTTAATGATGGCCATTCTAACTGGTGTGAGATGGTATCTCACTGTGGTTTTGATTTGCATTTCTCTGATGGCCCGTGATGATGAGCATTTCTTCATGTGTTTTTTGGCTGCATAAATGTCCTTTGAGAAGTGTCTGTTCATGTCCTTTGCCCACTTTTTGATGGGGTTGTTTGTTTTTTTCTTGTAAATTTGTTTGAGTTCATTGTAGATTCTGGATATTAGCCCTTTGTCAGATGAGTAGGTTGCAAAAATTTTCTCCCATTCTGTAGGTTGCCTGTTCATTCTGATGGTAGTTTCTTTTGCTGTGCAGAAGCTCTTTAGTTTAATGAGATCCCATTTGTCAATTTTGGCTTTTGTTGCCATTGCTTTTGGTGTTTTAGACATGAAGTCCTTGCCCACGCCTATGTCCTGAATGGTATTGCCTAGGTTTTCTTGTAGGATTTTAATGGTTTTAGGTCTAACATCGGCCATCTTGGCTCCACCTTGACTGCAATTTTTTAAGCTCAGGGCTGAGGGTGAAATTTTTCTGAATGAGAAGAACTTTGTTCAACCACTATCATTAAACACGGGATGCCTTTAGAAACTAGCTTTTGCTGCAAACTTGATGTTTCTTAATGAATTCAACCTAACATTTCAAAGCAAATCAGAGCTTATGTGCAAAGCTTATTCTGCTGCAAAGTCATTTCAATGACAACTAATATTTGAATCGCAAGTAATGTGAAAATGCTTTATATATTTCACATGCTGTCCAAGTTTAAAATAAGAAGTGATATCTCCATTCTCACAAATATTTTCCACACATATGGATTCTGAGCACAAACTCCAGTTCCAACAGCATTTTTAGATCCTAATGCAAATGCAAAAGAAATATACATATTTCAAAATTCACTTAACAGTACAACTGAGGAGCATCCACCCAACCCTTCTTAATCTGCAACGTAACAGTGTGCTGAAAGGCAAAGATCCAAAGAATCTAACGAAATTCTATAAATGACTTCCAAGCAATGGATATGCCCAATTGAAATAATATGCTTATGGACAGATACCAGCATCCAACAATGCTATCAGTGTGAAAGAACATTTCCAAAGATGAACTATATAAAATTTTATTACAGATTGGCATTAACAGATAAGCATTTGCAATAGGTTGTTTACAACAAACTTTATTGAGATAGAACTCACATACCATGCAATTCACCCATATAAAGTGTACAATCCAAAGCCTTGTAGTATATTCAGAGTTGCGTGATAATTAGCATGATTTTAGAAAATTTTCATCATTCCAAAAAGAAACTCCACATCCATTAGCAGTCACCCCACATTTTCTCCAACTCTCTAAAGCCCTTGGAGATCAATCATCTACTTTCTGGCTCTACAGATTTGCTTATTCTGAAAATCACATATAAACGGAACCATACGGTATGTGGTCCTTTGTTCCTGGCCTCCTTTGCTCAGCACGTTTTCAAGGTTGATCCATGTTGTAGCATTTATCAGTGTTTTATTTCTTTTTATTGACAAACAACGTTTCATTATACAGATATGCCACTTTTTGCCTACTCATTCATCAGCTGATGAACAATGGGTTGTCTCCACTTTCTATTATGAATAATGCTCCTATGAACATTCATGTACATATATAAATGTTTTCATTTCTCTTGGGTATAAATTTAGGAGTGGAATTGCTAAGTCCCATGGTAACTCTATATTTAATCTTTGAAGTAAATTCCAGTCCGTTTTCCAAAGAGGCTGCACCATTTTATACTCCCACCAGCAGTGTGTGAGGGTTCCAATTCTTCCACATCTTTGTCAACTCTTTTTATTAATTTTTATTAAATATTATAAGGAGCTTCATTATTGGAGGGTGTCTTCCAAGTTCTCTAAATCTGATCTTTGCTGAGAAGTGATTTCTTAATTTTAGCAAATCCTGTTGTCTTGAGACTTCTCATCTCCAAAACCATCAAGCCCTGGATCCTTTTTGTTTAATGGTCTTTCCTACAGTTTTTAATCTCTCCTCATATGTTACCATAATCAAGAAGCCAGAGGGCACCTGCAACACTCGGCCAGGAAATCTCTCTAGTGAGATCATATTAGGCACATGTTTTACTTTCAGTCTGCCACTACGTAAGTTCTTCCTTCCTCCAGTTTTCCAATAACACTTACCTCACTTTTCTAGAAGTCTACAGCTTTGTCAGACATGATGCTGCTATAGTTTCTTCAAAGCACTTGAGGTTTTTACCAGCACATGCCTACTTAACACTCACTGCCAAGTTCCAAAACCCCTCCCATATTCTGGGTTTTCATTATGGCAGCTGCCCACCTCCAAGTACCAAAGTTCTGTGTCAGTTATCTGTTGCTGCATAACAAATTACCCCAAAACCAACCAGTTAAAACATTTACTAACCCAGAGTTTCTGGGGGTTAAGAGGCCAGAAGTGAGTGGTTTAGCTAGGTCTTTCTGGCTCAGGGTCTTACATGAGGTTATAGGCAAGTAGTTGGCTGTGGTTGCAGTCCTATTTGAAGGTTCAGGCAAGAGAGGATCCACTTCTAAGCTCACTCACATGGTTGCTAGAGGGCCACAGTTTGTTGCTGGCTGTTGGCCATTGGCTTCAGTTACTTACTACGTGGAACTCTCCACAGGCTGTGTCCTCATGATAAGGCAACTGGTTTCTGAAAGGACAAGTGATTCAAGAGAGCACGTGCCTATGCAGAAGCCCCAGTCTTTTCATAACCAAATATTTTAAGTGACATCGCATCACTTCTGTCATATTTCTATTTATTAGAAGTGAGTCAAATTACTCTTTTCCTGCTGAAAAATTTAACATTTCCATCAATTTCTGGAATGGTCACACTAAAGTCTTTGTCTCATAATTCCAACATCTGTCATCTTGGGGTTAGTGTCTGTTGTCTTTCCTTTGAATTGTTGAAAATTTCCTGACTCATGTATTGCATGTGATTCTGCATTGCATCTGGGACATTTTGAATATTATGAGCCTCTGGGTATTTAATTCTTCCAGAATATGTTAGAGTATTTTTTCCAGCAGGCAATTTAACTGCCTATGTCTTGATCACCAGTTCCAATCCATCTCCTGTGGGCTGTGGTTCTAATGTCAGTCCAGTTTTCTAAGTATTCTCAGTGCTATTTGGATCTATCTTTGCCCAGTGTCAGACCCAAACAATTATCGGGTCAGACCTATATATGTATAGACCAGGAGAGAGCCCCAGATTGCATAAACAACTGTTATGAGATCACTTTCTTCAGCTTCCTTATCTTTGTCACCACCTTGACACCTTCCAGCTCTCAGAGCCACTTCCTCTTCCTGATCTTCAGGTTAGAAACTCAAGGGTTTAGGTTCTCCTCTCTGCTACACACCTCATGGATACATCACCTCCAGGTCCAAGTAGCAGGAAGATAGTGAGGGAAGAAAAGCAACGGGGATTCTCCTAACCCTTTTTGGCTCACATATCCTCTAACCAGAGTGAAAGGTTCCTAACTCTGAGGTTCAGATGCCTGCTCAGCCATCTGCGTCCTCACCACAGGAATGCCCAGGAGTGCCACAATGATCTTGTTTCAAATTCTAGTTTCCTTCCCAAATCTGCCTGTTATCATTACTTTTGAGGGTCCCCAGACAGCTGT